>NC_058519.1:335515136-336188136 GCF_904849725.1 Hordeum vulgare subsp. vulgare
TTGCAATGAGTCTTCATCAATGTCAACGATCACATCGTCGGAAACATCGTTTAGCGAGGGGGAAGAACACCGGCAAACAAGAAAGAACAACAATTACTTCACAGGAATGCAACACTATGATGCATGCTCAAGACATGAAATGAAAGGTGGCAGGGCTAATGTGGCTATCATTTCTTAAGTCGAAGTTGGTTTGAATTAGGATTCAAACATCACTTCAAGCCGGTTATTGTTCTGGGTACCCTTTTAATTGATTCGACCTGATGCTCATAACAAATTGTTTCAACATGTATGGAGTTAGTATTTTGAGGTACTGATTTGCATTGACCAATGTTTGAGCATAGTAATTGAAGTGGAATTCAAATAAGTATCAATTTGCAACTCCAAACTATTTATTAAATTTACCCTATTCATCATTTTGCCTATTTGGTGTTGTTAACTTTTTCAAACATGCATGAAAATGCCATAATCAGATTCCTTGGATTTTTCTGATACTTTTTCATATATAAATTATTTTCATCCGATTTATATTTTAATTTCTATGATTTTTACAAGTCTTAGGTATTTTCTGGAATAATTTTATAATTGAAAATCAATTACTGCGTCAGCACTGCATCAGCATTGCGTCAGCAGTCAACTGCGCCCGGGCCAGGTCAAACCTGACATGTGGGGGCCACACGTCAGTGAGCCAGGGCTTAATCCCGCGTTGACCCGCACTAATGGGAGTTTGACCCACGCGTGGGGTCCTCTGTTAGTGGCTCTAGGGGGGGGGGGGGTTAGCTTGCTAACGACTAGCCACGTCGGCCCCCGCCGGAGGGTGGTTGCCGGCGACCATAGTCGCGGCGGAGGGCTCGCCGGAGTGGCGCTAAAACGCGCTACACGGCGCCAAATCGGGCGCGGCTTGCGGCTAATCGAAGTTGGCGAAGCGGCTCGTCTTCCAGGGGTAGTAGGAGGGACTGAAGATGGCCGGAGGGACACCGGAGACGAGCGCGCGCGGCGGCCGAAAGTCGGGCTCGTCGGGGAGGAGCTCAGGGGGACGCCATCGCGCAGGAATGAGAGGGGAAAGGAGCACGGGCTCACGGCGGCTCCATTTCTGGCATCGGCGACGAAGGAGAGGCTTGGAGCACGCCGAATCGACGGCGGCAGATCCAGTGACCGGAGATGGAAACGATGACACAGCTGCAGCGACAGAGGACCTCAGCCCTTCTGGCTTCATTCAGAGGACGAAGAGGAACACGGCGGAGATTCTGAGCCTCTCAGGTAGGCCGGAGGGGGGGGGTTGCCGGGGTAGGAGTGAGCAACGGCGGCGAGCTTGCTCGGTGGTCGCAGAGAGGGAGCTAGGGGAGAGGAGAGACGCGTGCGAGGAGAGGAAAGAGAGGAGGGCACCTCGGGGCTTCTTAGCACGAGGAGATAGGGTCGGAGGGGGGGGGGGGTGCCTCCAGCGCGAAGCAGGAGGTGGCCGTCGGCGAGCGTGCGGCCGACACCTCTCCTGCACATTGGCGGGAGGAGGGAGAAGACCTCCTCGCCCTTGGTGGGCTGGGCCAGCTAGTAGCGCAGGATAGGTAATATTTTTATCTTTTCCTTTTTACTCTTTCTGTTTGATATTTCTGACATTTCTTTTATTTGTTTTGGCTCCAACTAATTTAAAGAAAATAGGTAAACAACTCTGGGTGTTATTTGGAATATTTCCAACCCCATGTGAAGTTTTCAACATTTTATGAAACTAGGAGGTATTTGAAATCAATTAATTAATTGATTTCAGTGGCTTCTGAGTTTAAAATAAAATGCCAAAATTATTTTGAAAATATATATCACCCCTGATATTTTCTTTCCAACATTTATCAAAAATGATGGATTTTTATGAAAACCATTTTGGTTCATTGATTTGTCACCACTTTTGAATTGTTTTGCATATAGAGTTGCTAGGGTTTTGTTTTGAATATGGACTATGTTGGAGTTTTGCTTTGATTTCACTTCTTTCTTGGGTTCAATTCATTTTCTTAGAATGCAAAGAAAGAAAGCATGAGCTCAAACTTGCTAAGCTCTACTAGGGATTTCGGGGATGTGACACCTTTGATACGCCGAGTCAATGTGACCATCTCCTCCTTTTTGTCTCACAACCACCACCACACTCGATTCCACCTATAGTGCTATATCCATGGCTCACACTCATGTATTGCGTGATAGTTATAAGAAGTTTGAGAAAGTAAGAGTGCGAAAACAATTACTTGGCCAATACCGGGGTTGTGCATGATTTACATTAGTTGTGTGAGGATGATGGAGCATAGCCAGACTATATGATTTTGTAGGGATAACTTTCTTTGGCCTTGTTATTTTGAAACTTCATGATTACCTTGCTAGTTTGCTTGAAGTATTATTGTTTTCATGTCAATAGAAAAATATTGTTTTGAATCTTACGGATCTGAACATTCATGTCACACGAAAGAAGTTGCAAAGGACAACTATGCTAGCTAGCATTCCACATCAAAAATTCAGTCTTTATCACGTCCCTAATCGAGGACGAGCAGGAGTTAATCTTGGGGATGCTTGATACGTCTCCCACGTATTTATAATTTTTGATGGTTTCATGCTATCATCCTGTCAAACTTTGGATGTTTTGTATGCCTTTTATATCTTTTTTGAGACTAACTTATTAACTCAGTGCCAAGTGCCACTTCCGATTTTTTCCATGTTTTTGACCCCTTTCAGAGGAGGATTTTAAACGGAGTCCAAATGGAACGAAACTGCCAAAAAGATTTTTCCCGAAACAGAAAAAGATCGGGAAGCCTGAGAATCAGGGCATAGGGCCACCAGGGACCCCACAAGCCCCCTAGTCGCAGCCAGGGGGGCCCGCGCCTCCCAGGCTTGTGGGCTCTCTGGGCCACCTCTGCCGTAGGTCTTTCGCCTATAAATTCCCTAAAATCCTAGAAAAAATAAGGAGATCATCAAAAGTACTTTTCCGCCGCCGCAAGCTTCTATCTCCGCAAGATCCCATCTGGGGCACGTTCTGGTGCCCTGCCGGAGGGGGGATTCAGATACGGAGGGCTTCTTCATCAACACCATGACCTCTCCGATGATGCGTGAGTAGTTCACCATAGACCTACGGGTACATAGCTAGTAGCTAGATGGTTTCTTCTCTCTCTTGGATCCCCCCTCCGTTGACAACCCCTTTATAGCGTTGGGGTGCAAGCTCTTTGTGTTTGTGCAGGTACTCTCGACTTGAAGAGATTCTCCTACTGGATTGATACCTTGGTTCTCAAACTGAGGGAAATACTTACTTCTCCTGTGCTGCATCACCCTTTCCTCTTCAAGGGAAAACCAACGCAAGCTCAAGAGACGACAGATGGTTTCTGTCGACGTAGCAAAATAATCCATGAAAAACTCAACAATTCTTTCACAAAAGTCAGAGAATATAGCCATCATACATCTTTGAAAGGTAGCTGGTGCATTACATAAGCCAAAAATAATATTAGCAAAGGTACTGAAAGGGCAGGTAAAAGTGGTTTTCTCCTGATCAGATTGTGCAACCGGTATTTGGGAGAAACCGGAATAACCATCTAGAAAGCAGAAGTGTGTGTGTTTAGACAATCTTTCTATCATTTGGTCAATAGAAGGCAAAGGGTAATGATCTTTCCTAGTGGCTTTATTCAATTTCATAAAATCAATTACCATCCTATAGCCAGTAACAATTCTTCGTGGGATCAATTCATCTTTATCATTAGGGACAACGGTAATGCCTCCCTTCTTAGGGACGCAATGCACCGGACTTACCTAATCACTATGAGCAACAAGATAGATGATACCTACTTCCAGGAGCTTTAGTATTTTTTTTCTAACTACCTCTTTCATCTTAGGATTTAATCTTCGTTGATGATCGGCAACTGGTTTGGAATCAGCATCGATTTTAATTTTATGCTGGCATAGAGTGGGAGAACTGCCCTTAAGATCATCAAGAGTATATCCAATAGCAGCACGGTGCTTCCTCAGAGTTTTCAATAATTTGTTTTCTTCATGCTCTGAAAGGCTAGCACTAATAATAACATGATATATTTCATTTTCATCGAGATAAGCATACTTAAGAGTATCAGTAACTGTTTAAGCTCAAACATAGGATCACCCTTTAGTGGGGGTGGATCTCCAAGTAGTTCAATAGGAAAATTATTCTTAAGGCTAGGATGTTTTTCAAAGATAACTCTATATATCTCATTCCTTTCATCCATATGCATATCATTTTCATGCTCAAGCAAGTATTGCTCCAAAGGATCAGTAGGAGGCACATCAATAGAAGCTAGGGCAATAATTTCATCCTTACTAGACAATTCTTTTTCATGAGGTTGTCTACCAAACTTGGAGAAATTGAATTCGTGTGACACACCTTCAAAGCCAACAGTGACAGTTTGCTTCTCATAGTCAATATGAGCATTGACAGTATTGAGGAAAGGTCTTCCAAATATGATGGGACAAAATCTATCTTGTGTGGTAGCAAGAACGAGAAAAATCAGTAGGATACTTAGTTTTACCACACAAGACTTCAACATCTCTAACAATTCCGAAAGGGCAGATAGTATCTCTATTGGCAAGCTAAATAGTAACATCAATAGATTCCATCTCGACAGGTGCAATCTCGTCTTTAATTTCATTATATAAAGATCGAGGTATTGCACTAACACTAGCACCCACGTCACATAAACCATGATAACAATGATCTCCTATCTTAACAGAAACAGCAGTCATGCCAACAACAGGCTTATGTTTGTCTCTAGCATGAGGTTTTGCAATTCTAGCAGCATCTTCACAAAAGTGAATAACATGCCCATCAACATTGTCGGACAAGATATCTTTGATAAAAGCAATGCTAGGTTCAACTTTAATTTTCTCAGGGGGTGTAGGTGTTCTAATATAGCCCTTACATATCACAGTTGAAGCTTTAGCATGATCCTTTATTCTAAGAGGGAAAGGTGGTTTCTCAATGTAAGCACTAGGAACAATAGGATCATTATAAGCAATGACTTTCTCTTCAACTGGATTGGGTTTAACTACATTGACTTCTATGGGAGGATGATATGTAAACCACTTCTCTTTAGGGAGATTAATATGAGCAGCAAACGATTCATATAATGAAGCTACTATCTCAGAGTCAAGTCCATGTTTAGCGCTAAAATCACAAAAAGTATTTGTTTCAACGAAGGATTTAACGCAATCGAACTTAAGATTCATACCTGACTCCTTAGCTTCATCAAACTCCCAATCTTCAGAGTTGCATTTAATTCTTTCCAATAAATTCCATTTGAAGTCAATATCTCTCTTCATAAAAGAACCGGTACAAGAAGTGTCAAGCATGGTGCGATTATCATGAGAAAGCCGAGCATAAAAGTTGTGAATAGTAATTTCTCTCAAGAGCTCATGGTTGGGGCATGAATATAATATTGACTTAAGCCTCCCCCAAGCTTGAGCGATACTTTCTCTATCACCAGGCCAAAAATTATAGATATAATTCCGATCACGATGTACCAAATGCATAGGATAAAACTTTTGATGAAATTCCAATTTCAATTGGTTGTAGTTCCATGATCGAGTATCATCACATAGCCTATACCATGTCAATAATTTATCCCTCAAAGATAAGGGAAAGACCTTCTTCTTGACATCATCCTCGGGCAAACATGCAATATCAAATAAACCACAAACTTTATCTACATAGATTAGATGCAAGTCGGGATGTGATGATCCATCTCGTGTAAAAGGATTAGCAACAATTTCTCTAGCATACTCGAAGGAATTTCATAATAAGTATTTTCAGTGGGTGCAGTAGGTTGAGGAGCAACTCCTTTTGCTTCCGTTCGAGGTAAAGATACCTCGAACAAGCTCCTCAAAGGAACAATTTCAGCACACTATATAAATGTTTCCTTACCTAATTCCACTTACCAAAGGCGCTTTACTCCCTGGAAACGGCGCCAGAAAAGAGTCTTGATGACCCACAAGGGTAGGGGATATATCGTAGTCCTTTCGATAAGTAAGAGTGTCGAACCCAACGAGGAGCAGAAGGAACTGACAAGTGGATTTCAGCAAGGTATTCTCTGGAGGCACTGAAATTATCGGTAACAGATAGTTGTGTGATAAGTCAATTCGTAGCGAGTAGCAAGTAACAATAGTAACATAGGTGAAGAAAGATGGCCCAATCCCTTTTGTAGAAATGGAAAAGCCTGGACGAACTCTTATATGAGGTGAAGCGCTCCCGAGGACACATAGGAATTTCTGTCAAGCTAGTTTTCATCATGTTCATATGATTCATGTTCGCTAATTTGATATTTTCATATGTCGGTGGACCGGTACTTGGGTGCTGCCCTTACTTTCACAAACATCCCACTTATGATTAACCCCTCTCGCAAGCATCCGCAACTACGAAAGAAGAATTAAGACAAAGTCTAACCATAGTATTAAACTAGTGGATCCAAATCAGCCCCTTACGAAGCAACGCATAAACTAGGGTTTAAGCTTCTGTCACTCTAGCAACCCATCATCTACTTATTACTTCCCAATGCCTTCCTCTAGGCCCAAATAATGGTGAAGTGTCATGTAGTCGACGTTCACATAACACCACTAGAGGAAAGACAACATACAACGCATCAAAATATCGAACGAATACCAAATTCACATGACTACTTATAGCAAGACTTATCCCATGTCCTCAGGAACAAAAGTGACTACTCACAAAGCATAATTATGTTCATGACCAGAGAGGTATTGAATAGCATTAAGGGTCTGAACATATGATCATCCATCGAGTAATGCAACTAGCATCAACTACAAAGAATAATTAACACTACGAGCAACCTTACAAGTAACAATCGGAGTCGCGAGACGGAGATTGGTTACAAGAGATGAACTAGGGTTTGGAGATGAGATGGTGCTGATGAAGATGTTGATGGAGGCGAGTCCCCGTCGATGAGAGGAGTGTTGGTGATGACGATGGCGACGATTTCCCCCTCCGGGAGGGATGTTTCCCCGGGAGGACGACCCTGCCGGAGCTCTAAATTGGTTCTGCTCAAGTTCCGCCTCGTGGCGGCGGCTTCTCTTCCCGAAAGCCTCCCTCTGATTTTTTCTGGGACGAAACCCTCCTTATAGCAGAAGATGGGAGCCGGGATGGAACTCCTTGTTCTCCGACTCCCTCAACTGCAGATGACACCCGTAAGGATGATGATAGGGAGGAATATCCAGAGGAGCGTGAGTACGAGACCGAGCACTCCACCACTTGAGTCTGAGAACCCCTAAGGTAGGATAGTCATGTATCCCTCATGCGAAATTGAGTCTGTGTAATGGTTCACATGAAACCATGTGTTCTTGTTGTTTGTTTTTATTATTTGTGTCTCGATGCAAGTCCCACTCTTTTCCTTAGGCAACATGTAAGCGACTACATCGCCCATATTATCTTAATATTATCCTTTTATTGCTTCTCCCTCTCGTCTATCCCAGTTGTTTGACTTGGTTGCTCCAAACCAGATGGTGACCGCAACCCACACCAGCACTTTTGGCAACCCCAGCGCCGACAACTCTAGCCAGCAGCCGAGGGCGGGTGGGTCTAGTCAGGCTTGAGATAACCAGGAGCAGCCATAGGGCGACATTCCCCCGCCACCACCTCCACCAGAGAACATGAAAATAGCTTAGTTTCTCAAAGTTCTCGAGGTGGAACGCCACACCAACTCTGCTTATATGCAAGAGATGGCTCAGGTCCTTGTTTACATCCAACATCAAGGTAAGAACGGCAATGGCCGCTCCACACTATCGGAGTTCATGAGGAATTCGCCCCCAAACTTCAACGAGACTGCTGAAACATTGGATGTCGATGACTCGATCCGCACCATCAAGGACCTCCTTGCACTGTTCAACTTCAATGAGGACCATGAGAAGGTTCATTATGTCGCTCACTGTTGGGCCTCTTGGACTGGGGTACCCAGTCACGTCGACCTGCAACCCAATGCGTGACGTGTTAGTGCGAGCCTGGTTCTGCCCACCGATAAGCTCGGCTTGGAAGACCCTCGCGAGGGCACCTGCCTCGCGAGGCAAGGGCCAAGTGACCAACGGCGATAACCACGAGGGGACACTTTCAGCTAGGGTGCGTCCCGAGGCTAGTCCTGAGGCTCTTGAAAGGCGGGCTTGCTGAGGGCGATGTGGCAGGGGCCCATGGCCCTGCGCCCCCGCATGGGTGACACAGGTTGAGCAGGCGGCACAGGAGTGATGCCAACATGCACGGACAAGGAGGGTTTCCCCTTCCATGCTAAGAAAGCTAAGCCGGCTGGGTGGTCCAGAAGCGACTCCCAATGGTTTCCTGATCGGTGCAAGAAGGCTAAAGCCGGGGGCTCAGCAGGATGGAGGACACCCCCGAGCCCACCATCGCATCATGAAGAGAAGATTTTGCACGCGAAGACCACCTTTGTCAGGGTGGACTGCAATCCTGTCCCCTTTCAAAATGGCCGTTGTGGCAACCCTTCCCTCCAATGTTTTTGAGGTGGAAGAGGACCAAGGCCAGTATAAAAGGGAGGACCTGCCTCCATATAAGGGGATCGGAACCCCATCATATCTGCTAGGGCAATAACTCATCTTTGTACCCATCTTCCACCTCAAGCAATCCCAAAAACAAGCAGGAGTATGATTTTACACCGAGAGATGTCCCAAACCTGAGTAAACTACCGTGTGTCCTAGCTCTCCTTCCTTAGCTCGTGCCTTCAGAGAGTTGCCGTCAGGTTGAGAGATAGAACGGGGTTGGAGAGAGAGTGCACCCCAGTGTTCGAACCTTTTCTTGGGTCTGCGGAGCCCCGATTCCGACATTTGGCACGTAAGGTAGGGGTGCGCGCACACTCTCCGGCTCGAGTTTCTCCCCGGCTCCAACGACCTCATGGTCGACGCTCATCGCACGCACCCCGGGAGGTCAGCGCTCGACGGCCATTACTGGCCTACTAGCATTGTGGCAACCACCGTCTTCGCCCCTCGGACGCACGGGCGGTAGGGCTTCCTGTGGCCACCGGTGCTGCAAGGAGGCCTCCCTGGTGCATCCCACGTGGTGTCTGCCTCAGCCTGTAGGGAGGATGCATTGCTCATGGCGAGCGAGCTGCTTCGCCAACACCTGACCAATGGAGGGCACGACGCACGGGCGGACCACATCACTGAACTCGTCGTCATCGCTAGGAAGGCCTTGACACACAACGCCCCTCTTCGTCCCCCACCGCTAGAGGCAGGTGGCTCTACCAGCGAGTCCCCCTCCCCCGCCCCCGCACGGTGTCTCACTTGGTCGACAACACGAGGGTCGTGAGGAGGTGTAAATGCATCTAGTCCCCCTTAGTGATTTTTGTGGTTTGAAGACTTATAGGTTAAGTATCTAATGTGTTCATGAGTGTACACAGGATCTATAAGTCGCTGAGGAGTTTGAAATATTCGATGAATATTGACCCCTAAAAATGTATATCTTCGCCCGAAGAGATTGGTATGAAGCTAAAGAATTGAATCGCGAACGAATTGCGACGAAATTGATATTCCTCATGAAGAAATTGAAAATGAGGAATTCGATGTGTCCCGAAGAAAAACAATCTGAAGATTTTGAAGCATGAAGATTTATTTCTGTCTGTTTTATTTTCTTCACTTTTGAGTCATAGGAACAACGGACTGTTAAAGGGGGTCAAAGTAACACGTCAGAATGAATTTCCTCATGATGCTCAACCCAATCCTAATCCTACCAAAAGCCTCAAGTGAGGAATATGAGAGACATGAGGACTCTCACAGTTGAGGGTCCCGACCATTACCGCAAGTCGCACCACATCATTGATCTTATCCACACCAACGGTCATATTATTTAAGGGCATTAATGTCAAATCATGTCGGGATGCTCCGAGGCTATAAATATCCGCCCCACAACCATTAGCTAGTTGGCTTCTCCATTGGAAACTGACACTTGTCATAAGAGCAACTCAAATTCCTCAGAGTCTTCGAGAGTAATTCATCAGTCAGGAAATATCCCAAACACCAAACCACAAACCAAAAACCAAGTGATTGAGCATCACTGAAGAAGTTGTTCTTGTGTGGGACTGAAGCCTTTTACCTTTGAGGAGTGTGCATCCTCTAGACGGTTAGGCGTCATGGTCTAGAGCAATCCAGTAGTCAATTGTGGATAGCCAGGTGACCAAGTTTGTGAGGGTTTGGAAGTCTGCCCTGAAGACTTACCACGAGTGTTGGGCGAGGACTGTGTGTTCTTAGCCCAAGGAGAATATGGTAGGGACTGTGCGTCCCAGGACTATGTGTCTTTTGGTTTCAATACCAAGCCACTCCAAACCAGATGTACAACTGTCACAGCAGTTGGAACTAGGTCATCAACCACTGTCTTCACTGTGAAACGGGTTCTATTTCTTCAACTCTATAAATTCCTCATATTGTATGTTGATGATTTTCACTGTCACTGTTTGAAGAATTTGCTGAAGACTTTCTCTGAAATTCCTCAACCCCAAATTCTTCACGCGAGTTAATCCTGATGTGTTTTCTCCGTGCCTGCATACTATGCAAACTGTTTTTCATATTCTTCACCTTGAAAACTGCTGTAGTGATACTTTGCACTCCTGATCCTTTGCTATTTCTGCTGCAAGTTAGTCATCAGTGAGGAATTTCCCCAAAAGGAATTTCCTGAGTGATGCAATTCTAAAAATCTCCTATTCACCCCCTCTAGTTGATAAAACGCACTTTAAATTGGTATCAGAGCAATGTACCCCCTTGTTCTGTGTGATTTTAGTTTTATCACCTGGAGTTTTAGTTATGTCGACTACAGGATGTCCTACTTTCGAAGGAAAGGACTTTCCCTTCTAGAAGACCAAGATGCAGATGCATCTATAAGCTATTGACAACGGTCTCTGGTATATTGTGGAACATGGCGTCCTTATCGTCACTGCTACTGTCTCTGCCGCTGATGTGAAGAAATTCAAGCAACTTGACTCTCAAGCGAAGAATATCATCTGTGGCCATTTGAGCAAGGGCCCTTATGGCAGAGTGAGTGCTTTGGGCTCAGCAAAACTTATCTAGGAAAGGCTATCCAAAGTAAATGAAGGAGTATCAACCCAGCGTGATTCTCGTGTTGATGTTCTTCACAATCTCTTCAATCGCTTCAAGAGGCTTGACCATGAAAGCTGTGAAGATACCTTTGATCGCCTCAGTGACATATCAAATGAACGGCAAGCACTGGGAGCTCGATACATTACTGATCACGAAGTTGTGAAGAAACTGCTAAGATCTTTGGATTCTTCATTTGATACTTTAGTTCTGATGATTCAAGAGAGACCAGACTACAAGGTGCGTGATCCAGCTGATATACTCGAAAGACTCAATACTCAAGTATTCCAACAAGAAGAAAAGAGAGATCTATACATACCAAGCTATTCTAGACCACGTGCACTAAAGGTCAAAGAAATTTCCTCATCTGAAGAAGAAGACTTAGATGGTAGCATTGGTGATCCTGAAGAATTTCGACAGGAGCTTGCAATGCTCGTGGGGAAATTCCATAAGTTTACAAGACGTGGCCAGTTTGGTAAATCTTCAAGAAGAGATATGAGGAAATCAGAATCTTCATCTGTGGACTACAAGAAAAGAACCTGCCACAAATGCAAGAAATCAGGTCACTACGTTGCTGATTGTCCTCATTGGGGAAAGGAATCAAAGAAGAAGAAATACAAGGATCAAAGTTCTAATGACTCGAAGAAAAAGAAGAAATCTTCAAAATCCTCATCCTCAAAGTCCTCATCGCACAAGAAGACTAGTTTCAGAAAGGCTCGGGCACTTATTGGCAAGGATATGGATTCGGAGGCAGAATCCGAGGAATGTGATGAAGAGGAGGGTTCCGATGAAGACTCAAAATCTGGACAAGCTAGCCTTGCACTTGCAACCACATTCGTCAGCAAGTCAATCTTCAACCTTGAAGAAAATGATAGCACCATCCACATTGATGACTATGCTGATGACTTTTCTCCAACCTATTGCTTCATGGCAAAAGGTTCAAAGGTACCGAATGATGCTTCCTCCTCTGATTCAAGTGACTGCGAACCTGATGATTATAAAAAACCCAGTTACAGTAAACTTGCTATCATTGCCACTAAACAACAAACTGCCCTGGAAAAGCTTCAGAAACTGCTAGACAGAAGCGATGATCTGTTGAATGATGAAATGAATCTTACCCAAATCCTCACCGAAGACATGAAAAGTCTTCAGTCCAGATTTGATAATCTTCAAGATCGTCATGTTACACTCCTCGCTGATCATGAGAAACTTTCCTATGAATTTCTGCAAAGGAAGATTGATCTTGAGAAGATGAGGATTTCTCATGATGATCTTCGTATGGAAAATGATTCATTACTAGCTCAACATATGAGTACTGCTCAATCTGAATTCTTTCCTCCATGTCTTAAATGCATCGAACGTGAAACTGCTAATTCTTCACCAGAATCATCATATGCTTCTATTGCTACAAATTCTTCAACTGCTCCTGTAGTGTCAAATTACTCACTTGAGGAAACCACAAATGTCACTGATGAAAATGCAGGGCTGAAGGAATTGTATGTGACAGGCATATACAAAAGTCTCAAAGGACACCAAACCCTTTGTGATGTGCTCAAAAAGCAAATCTTGAACAGGAACCCAAGGAAAGAAGGAATTGCCTTTGAGAGGAAATTGAATGCTAGTGGATCATATTGAAAACCTGACCACTATCCCAAAACCTAATGGTTGCTGCTAATGGACCTCCTTTTGGTCCATCCAATCTACCAGGATTTTCATGTGAATTATCCTATTCCTCAGATGCATCATTTGACTCCAACTATAAACTGTTCAAACATCAATCTAGTGAAGTGTTTGCTCGATATGTTGGAACTAACTGAAGGAATGGGCCTCCCCTGATGAAAATATGGGTTCCCAAAAGTTGCCTTGAAAATCTTTAGGTAAATGTCCTCATGACACCACCTATGAAGAATTTGAACCAGATAAAATTCCTCAAGAGAACCAAAGTCTTCAAGAGGATCAAAATCCTCAACTGGTCAAAACTATACTCGTACCAGTGCTAATGCTTCTAACATGTAGGGAAATTACAAGGAATATGAATATGAGCGTTATTCTTCAAATCATTATGTTCATAAATCCTCAAATAAGTTCTCTGCATATTCATTTGAGTACTTTAACCCCCCTACTGTTAAGATAAGTGCCTTAGCTTCAATGCCCCCTTTCTCATATGGTGCTCGCAGGATGATGAATGCTTTACCACCCCTTCAGATGTGGGTGGTGAAGAAATTGAACTAATCACTCTGCAGGTGAGGTCTCCAGATGAAAATCATCATCTGAAGAATTTGCTAGAGACCTGAGGAAAACACTTGATGGGACGCAAGCTAATATTGATGAAATAGAAATATTTCACACGTCCTTATAATTCTGTTTATGATGAAATTCCTATCTGATGAAATTAATATCATATTCTTCAAGTCTGAAGCATATGTGATGGTAAGCTGTACTAATTCATCTGCAGGATGACAAAACCAAGAGTACTGAGTGGGTTCTTGATAGTGGCTACACACACCACATGACTGGTGACAAAAGCTTGCGGATGAATATGCCACTAACTCCATCACCCCTGAAGCAAATCACATATGCTGACAAAGGTAAAAGCAAGGTATTGGGACTTGGCAAAGTGGCTATTTCCAAGGATAGGCACATGGACAAAGTGATGCTTGTTGAATCCCTTGGATTTAACCTCATGTCAGTCTCAATGCTTTGTGATCTTGATATGATTGTTATCTTTGGAAGATATGGATGTGTTGTCATCATGGAATCTGACAGATCCAAAGTCTTCGAAGGTGTTAGAAGAGGGGATTTGTACATTGTTGATTTCTCTACAGGTCCTCAACCAGCCACTTGCCTACTAGCAAAAACCTCAGAAGGGTGGATGTGGCATCGAAGACTTGGTCATGCAGGCATGAGGAATTTGCACACGCTCGCGAAGAAGAAGCATGTCATGGGCATCGAATCAGTCAAATTCCTCAAGGACCACCTCTGCGGTACTTCCGAGTCTGGGAAAATGTCCAGATCCAAGCACCCCTCGAAGACTATCATGACTACTACTCGTCCATTTGAATTGCTTCACATGGATCTATTTGGACCTACTCATTATGCCACTCTAACAAATGCAACATCTTTATATGGCTTTGTCATAGTTGATGATTATTCCAGATACACATGGGTGCATATCATTTTATATAAAATTGAAGTGCAGGAAGTCTTCAAACGATTTTCCTCAAGGGCCTCGACGAACTTCGGCGTCAAGATCAAACACATCAGGAGTGATAATGGAACAGAGTTCAAAAACACTGGTCTTGATAATCATCTTGATGAACTTGGTATGATTCACGAATTGTCTGCTCCTTATACTCCTCAACAGAATGGCGTCGTCGAAAGGAAGAACAGGACTTTGGTTGAGATGGCAAGAACCATGCTTGAAGAATATTAGTCTCCTCGTCGCTTTTGGCGTGAAGCAATTAACACTGCATGCCATATCATCAACAGGGTATATCTTCACAAATTCCTCAAGAAAACCTCATATGAACTCCTCATAGACAAGAAACCCAATGTAAGTTATTTCAAAGTCTTCGGTGCAAAATGCTGGATTAGCGATCCTCACCATAGCTCAAAGTTTGCACCTAAGGCACATGAGGGTTTTATGCTCGGTTTTGGAAAGGACTCGCACACCTACAGAGTCTTCAACACCTATCACAACAAAGTTGTTGAGACTGTAGATGTGCGGTTCGATGAAACAAATGGCTCGCAAAGAGAGCAATTGCCTCCTGATCCAGATAAGCTGTCTCCTGAGGAAGCAATAAAGCTCAAAGCTACTGAAGACATTGTTCCTACCGAGGAAATTGATGAAGAGATCATTCCCAGCACTGATGAAAATCAAGAAGATGCTCCTGAGGAAATTGCGAACCAATTCCTCAGCCCAAACAAAATCTTCAACCAGCTCATCCGAGGATTGCAAATGAAGTAGAACTTGACAGAATCCCTGATGACATCAACGCGCCAGGTCCTCTCACTCGCTCAAAAGCTTCACACTTAGTTAACTTTTGTGGGCATTTCTCCTTTGTGTCTATCACAGAACCTTCAAAAGTTGTTGAGGCTTTCATAGAACCAGAGTGGATCCAAGCCATGCAAGACGAACTTCTTCAATTCAAGATGAATGACGTATGGGAGCTCATCAAACGACCAGATCCTCGCAAGCAAAATATCATCAGCACCAAGTGGATTTTCCGAAACAAGCAAGAAGATGATGGTCAAGTGGTGAGGAATAAGGCATGACTTGTAGCCCAAGGCTACACACAGGTTGAAGGAATAGATTTCGATGAAACTTTTACACCTGTTGCTAGACTTGAAGCTATTCGAATACTACTTGCTTATGCTAATCATCATAACATTATCTTATATCAAATGGATGTGAAAAGTGCATTCCTCAATGGTAAGCTTGAGGAAGAAGTATATGTTGCTCAGCCCCCAGGTTTTGAGGAAGAATCCAGACAAAGTCTTCATACTTAAAAAGGCGCTCTATGGTCTCAAGCAAGCCCCTCGGGCATGGTATGATACATTGAAGGAATTCCTCATGAAGAAAGGCTTCAAACCTGGTTCACTCGATCCAACTCTTTTCACTAAATCCTATGATAATGAACTATTTGTGCGCCAGATATATGTCGATGACATCATATTTGGCTGTACTGAGAAACGTTACAGTGATGAATTTGCTTACATGATGAGTGAAGAATATCAGATGTCTGTGATGGGGGAGCTGAAATTCTTCTTAGGTCTTCAGATTCGTCAACAACACAATGGAATCTTCATATCACAGGAGAAGTACCTCAAGGATGTTCTCAGGAAATTCGACACGCATGAATGCAAAGGTGCCAAGACTCTAATGCCTACCAACAACCACCGCTGCACTGACGAAAATGGTAAAGAATTCGATCAGCAGGTATATTTCTCCATGATTGGCTCTTTACTGTATTTGTGTGCATCTAGGCCAGATATAATGTTAGTGTTTGCATGTGTGCACGTTTTCAAGGAAAACCGAAGGAATCACACCATAAGGCTGTGAAACATATTCTTCGATACTTAGCTCACACAACAACACTAGGATTATGGTACCCCAAGGGCTCAAATCTTCATCTTGTGGGATATTCTGATTCTGACTATGCTGGTGACCGTGTGGATCGCAAGTCAACCTCTGGCACATGTCATTTCCACGGAAGATCACTAGTCTGCTGGTCCTCAAAGAAGCAGAACTGCGTTTCGCTCTCCACTCCCGAAGCTGAGTACATTACTGCTGGTTCATGTTGTGCTCAATTGCTATGGATGAAGCAAACCCTCAAGGACTACGACATCAACATGAAGAATGTGCCACTCTACTGCGACAATGAGAGTGCAATCAAGATTGCATACAACCCAGTACAACACTCGAAGACTAAGCACATCCAGATTCGTCATCATTTTCTTTGGGACCATGTCCGCAAGGGCAATATCCTCATCGACCATGTGAAGACAGACGATCAACTGGCAGATATCTTCACTAAGCCCTTGGATGAGAAAAGGTTTTGCAAGTTGCGGTGTGAGCTAAATATCTTAGAATCTTCAAATGTTTTGTAAAAACCTGCACACATCCTAACACTTATGCAAAATTGATGACTTAGATGTGCAACACACGAAGAATCGATTTTCTTCAACTAATGAAGAATATCACTCTTAGTGTGAGGAAATCAACAAAGAAATTGATTCTCAGGGCCCTACGACAATTGTACGCGGCGTCTGAAATCAACATTCTTATATAGTGGGTCACGCCACCACCCAATTTGAAATTCCTCAAGTTGAATTTCTTCAAAGCTGAATTTCTTCAAAGTTGATTTTCTTCAAAGTAGTTGTTCTTTAAACCAGTCTTTCTTCAAAGCTGAAATTCATCATCATGACGCTTTGTCACAAAATCCTCAAGTTAATCAAAATCTTCAAAAGCACTTGCTGATTTTCAGTTGCCTAGATATATATATATATATATATATATATATATATATATATATAGACTGTGATTTCAAAGTCCTCAACAACTTTCACTTATAGCTATTTCTTCAATTTGATATTTCATCTAAGTGAATGTGATCGGACCCTACTTTCCCTCTATGCTACTCTCACCCAGTCTATTCAATTCTTCATATGCGTTCTACTTGAAACTTTGTTCAAAATCCTCACTGCGTCCTTGTCAGCTAATGATTTTGTAACAAAATCCTCAAATCTTCAAAAATGATTTTTATATTATTACACAGTAACTGAACCCCACTTCCCACGATCAGATAAGCACGATCTCCACCGCTTTAAACGGATGCTACACGTGTCATGCAGAGACGAAAGGACAGTGGTAATTCGGTCCGAAAGAATCGGCGAGACAGTTTTCACCTGGGCTATAAATATGTCCTTATCCCCCTCAGGTCAAAACTCTTTGTTCTCACTCTCGACCACCTCTCTGCTATAGCAAAGCCCTAGCGCCACCGCTAGAAGTCTCATCGCCGGCGAGGAAAAGCTTGACTGCCTCGACCTCTCCGTCACCGAAATCACGCTGGAACCGGATCATCTTCGTCCGCCGACGCCGAGTTAGGGCGTAGTGGACTCGCACCGAAGAGCATCTACTGCTGCTTCCTTCTCTGTTCTTCGTGCGCACTATATAGGGTAAATAAAAGCCTATTTTTACAGCTCTTTCGATCTACTATTTTACCGTGGATTTGTGAAATCTGTTTTTCCTCACATGTCTATCAGTCTCTATTCCTCAAACACTGCTTATTCCTCCACTGTTGATGAATTTCACTAAGCATCTAAAAGTCTTCACAAGATTCCTCAATTTTGCAAATTTTTGAATCTGTACAACTCTGGAACCCAAGATCACAGTGCTTAGACAAATTCCTCAACCCACTGGTCAAATTCCTCAACTTTAAAAAATTTCAATTTCATCAAATCTGAGAACGCATATGACCTCTCCAAATTCCTTGCAACTGTACTCTGTTCACAGGTACAAAAATGTCAGCTGATGAATCTCTAGGTTCTCACCAACTTAACTCATTTGCATCGTTTCTTGAAGAAAAACTGCAAGTTTCATCAGAATCCTCAAGAGTTCAATTTCCTTAACAAAAGCCTCAGCTGAAGAAAAAATGGAAGATGAAAGGAAGCAAAAGGGTGGCAAGAAGCTTGAACAGAACAAAACCATAGATATTCCTGAGGACATATACGTGGAATACTGCACACCTAATGAGCAAGAGACAATGCCCAAGAGGAAGATAAGGCTTCAGAAGATAGAACGCCGGTCGGCTAAGGAGTGGAAATAATATAGATTTGTCACTCCCAAGTATGCAAAGAAATTTGCTCTTAAGACTCCTGGAAAATGGCCTCCTCTTGAGGATTATCACGATGCACACCCCTCAAGCCTCAAGACAATTGATGACTATCCTGAGGAAAAGACAAAACATTTGTCGAAGCTTCAGAAGCAAGCAGAAGCTGTTGTGAGGAAATTTAATGAAGAATCTGCTGCTACTGCGACTGCCGCTACCTCCTCTGCAGCTGAAACTTCTGGCACGGCCATTCCTCAAGTAAAGTCTGTGCCACCGAAACCAAAGGCTTCAAAGCCTTAGGAAAAAATGCTTCAGAAAGCTGCAGTAGCATCCGCACCAAAACCCTCAGCACCACCAAAGGCTTCAAAGCCTGAACACAAGCAGATTGTGAAGCAACTGCTCAGTGTCTCCAGCTCCTCTGTACCTTCTGCAACAAGCTCTGAGACAAAGTCTGCACCAACTCCAATGAAGACTAAGGTGACTGCTGGGAGAGGAACCAGACCAAGCCCTGGCAGAATCATCAAAGTCCCTTCTGCATCAGAAGGCAGTGATGAATATGATGATGAGACTGTGCAAGCCATCATCAGAAACAAGCAGGAGAGGGTAGCACAAGCTTCAGGCAGCTCCATTCCTCTGGCCATGGACCCAAACGTCCTCTTGGATTACATCAATGTATGGTATGAGGACCCCAACACACCTATTGATGATTTGAAGCTTCCCCCAGGCATCAGCCACATGGTGGCCACTTTCATCAACGAGGCCAAGTGGAAGGAGACGCAAGCCAAACAAGCTAAGGTTGCGAAGCTGAAAAAGGAGAAATTCCTCAGACAGAATCTCCTCAACTTCACGCCTGATCCACTTGTGTCTACTCAGGTAGAACTGAAGACTTTGACTGACAAGTACACCAAGCTATCTGATCGTCAAAGTCTCAAGAACAATTTCATCAAATTTGCTACCGATGCAGTTGATGATTACAACAAGAAGGCTGCCCCTCCAGCAACAACATAACAACCTGAGATTGAGGAAGCACAAACTGCCCCTGCTGAGGAAATGCATCTAGAAAGTCGTGCTCATGATCCGGCAAGTGAGGAAATAACCAAGGAAACTCCAGCTGATGACTCTGCTCCAGCTGATGAAACTGCTCCAGCTGATGCACCTAAGCTAGCTGATGACTCTGTTCCAGCTGAAGAAACTGCTTCAGCTGAGGAAACTGCCAGGGCGGATATGTCTCCGCCTCCTGAAGAGAAAATGTCTTCACCAAAATCTTCAAAGGTGAAGAAAATGACTCCGTCTGCATCAAACATGAAGAAGACAAGAGGTGCTGAAAAAGAAGCTAAGAAGAGAAAAGCTTCCTCAACAGAAGAATCAACTGAGACCAAGCGCCTCAAATCTCTTGTTGAAAATGCCCCTGTGGATCCTGTGCCTCTCAACATTGCTCCATCTTATGAGATGATTCCCTTCGAAATCAAAGACAAGGAGCACATGACTAATGAGGAAATGAAGAATGCTGCGTCTGAGGAACACACTGATGAGGAAATTCAGATTGATGACAATCCTCAGACCTTTATTCCTCCGAAAGAACCTGCTCAAGGATTAGCTGAACGAGCTGATGAATTTGCTTCCTCCACCAAGCAAACCCCTCAAGCTGTGGAAAACCAAGGAGAAAATCCTCAGCCTGAAGAAAATCCAAATCCTGAGCAAAACCCTCAACCTGAGGCTCAGGATGAAGAGATTCCTCCTCCTGAGCAAAATCATCAACCAGAGGCTCAAGTTGATGACATTCCTCAACCAGAGCAAGATCCTCAGCCTGAAGCACAAGCAGATGAAATTCCTCATCCCGAGGAACATCCTGAAGAAAATGCCCCTGCACCAAATCCAGAGAATGCTCTAGTCGTCATCAATCCAGAAACTGCGAAGATTGTCTCCCCTCAAGGGAAGAAGCAAAACCTTCAGCCTATGCAGTGTCAACCATTCTCCAAGCGGCCAAAGTTTCAAAAGGAATCCTTCTTTGAGGAACGCATGTATTTCATCGGAGAAAATCCTTATGACAAGGCTCGCATCAAGCACCTAAAGTTTTAGACCAGGACTCAGCTCAACTACTATGCATCTGTTCTGTGTGGAAGAAACAATATTTTTCAGCATAGGCATATTCCTCATGTTGAGCTTGATGAAATTCCGTGCTTTGCCCCAATCCTCAACGTTCTTCATGAAGCAGGACTGCTCCCTATGTGCTTTGATATCTGCGATTGGAACAACGACATTGTTCTTCTATTCTATGCAACTCTGCACATCTGTGGAGATCCAACAGATATCAACACTTGGGTGCTGGATTGGATGACGCACACACACACTTCAAGGCCCCTGCAAATGAGCTGCTGCGAGAACTTCCTGTGTCAATTCCTTCAGAACATGCCGTGAAGATGTATGATGAAAGGGAGCTGCCGAATAAGCTGATGGAAGTCCTCATGAAGCTTTTGGCCAAGGGGCAACCACCGAGAACAACCTTCTTGGTCCATGAGCTGAAGTATGAACCCATGACTGTTTACAGAATCCTCTACAGTGTTCTTCCGCCAATCAAGGATCATGATGATGAAGAAGACGTTGTAGGCATCATGAAGAATATCCTCTTCAACATCATCCATGGCATTCCCATCAACATTAATGATTTCTTCTTGAGGACTTTGGCGGAAAATGCTATGTCCCCTTTTGACCTGAAGATTCACACTCCATGGATCATGAGATTGATCATACGAAGGTCAGGCATCAACTATCACGCTGATTTCAATAATCACCAAGGATATATGCCTCCACTAAGGGTCAACAAGAAGACTTTCGAGCCTGTTGAAGGAAAAGGCAAGTCTGTGATTGATGAAGGCAGTCGGCCCCTTGATGGCCAGTTCCGAGAGCCAGATGCATATTCCTCATGGGATGACACTGAAACCCATCCACCAAGTCATGTTTCTCCAAGGGTGATGAATACCAGAGAGCTTCTCCTCAGTCTTCACCAAAAGGTTGATCGAAATCACAAGTGGGTCAAACGCCAGTTCGGCGCCATTGTGAAAACCCTCAATGAGACTCAGAATGTCGTGAAGCTTAATCATCATTATCTTCATGAGGTTTTTGATCGCACCTGGGCCACACTGGCTCATTTGAAGACTCCAGCAGAACTTGAAGAATTGGAGTTTGCGCAGGACTTCGACTGGTCATGGCCACCAAAGAAGAAATCCAGGACTATTCCAGTTCCTGACCTTGAAGACAGTTCGTTTTCTTCATTCCGCACTACTGAATCAGATGAAGACCAACAAGACACTGCCACTGGTCCAAGGAGGAAGTCTGCTCCCAAGAATCCTGACGCATCTTCCTCAACTGCCAAGAAGAGAAAGTCTTCATGAGGCGTTAGTCCTCAGTTTGTCCCTTTTTGTCACTTGATGACAAAGGGGGAGATATCTGAGAGTTAGTCTTCATGCGGGATATATTTTGGGGGCTTATGAACTTTATTTAAGTTACAAACTCTTGGCTCTTGTGAAGTGTTTTATGTAATGAGTTCTAACTTAAGCCTGAGGGTACTTTGAAGCTTTTGAACGTTTTTCTTCGCATGCTTATTCCTCAAAATATTAATGCACGCATGCTGGAATTCGTCATATACCATTTTTCATCATGCATTCACAATTTCTTCATACTATATGTCTTATGTATGCATGATTTACAAGACTTAGGGCGAGATCTCCATGATATAAATCATCAATGTGCATTTGCTGTGAAAAGAAAAATACTCAAGATATGCACATCTTCAGGGGGAGTCTCTCTGAATCTTGATTTCAAATTCCTCAAATGAGTATTTACACTTCATATTTTTATCGCCGTTGAAGACTTAACCTAATTGTCATCAACCACCAAAAAGGGGGAGATTGTAAGTGCATCTAGTGCCCCTTAGTGATTTTGGTGGTTTGAAGACTTATAGGTTAAGTATCTAATGTGTTCATGAGTGTACACAGGATCTATAAGTCGCTGCGGAGTTTGAAATATTCAATGAATATCGACCCCTAAAAATGTATATCTTCGGCTGAAGAGGTTGGTCTGAAGCTGAAGAATTGAATCGCGAAGGAATTGCGATGAATATGATATTCCTCATGAAGAAATTGAAAATGAGGAATTCGGTGTGTCCTGAAGAAAAACAATCTGAAGATTTTGAAGCATGAAGATTTATTTCTGTCTATTTTGTTTTCTTCACTTTTGAGTCATCGGAACACCGTACTGTTAAAGGGGGTCAAAGTAACACGTCGGAATGAATTTCCTCATGATACTCAAACCAAGCCTAGTCCTAGCAAAAGCCTCAAGTGAGGAATACGAGAGACATGAGGACTCTAACAGTTGAGGGTCCCAACTGTTAACGCAAGTCGCGCCACATCATTGATCTTATCCACACAAACGGTCATATTATTTAAGGGCATTAATGTCAAATCATGTCGGGATGCTCCCAGGCTATAAATAGCCGCCCCCCACAACCATTAGCTGGTTGGCTGCTCCGTTGGAAACTGACACTTCTCATAAGAGCAACCCAAATTCCTTAGAGTCTTCGAGAGTAATTCATCGGTGAGGAAATATCCCAAACACCAAACCACAAACCGAAAACCAAGTGATTGAGCATCACTGAAGAAGTTGTTCCTGTGTGGGACTGAAGCCTTTTAACTTTGAGGACTGTGCATCCTCCACACGGTTAGGCGTCATGGTCTAGAGCAATCCAGCAGTCAATTGTGGATAGCCAGGTGACCAAGTTTGTGAGGATTTGGAAGTCTGCCCTGAAGACTTACCACGAGTGTTGGGCGAGGACTATGTGTTCTTAGCCCAAGGATAATACAGTAGGGACCGTGTGTCTTTTGGTTTCAATACCAAGCCGCTCCAAACCAGATGTACAACTGTCACAGCAGTTGGAAGTGGGTCATCAACCACTATCTTCAATGTGAAACGAGTTCTATTTCTTCAACTCTCTAAATTCCTCATATTGTATGTTGATGATTTTCACTATCACTATTTGAAGAATTTGCTGAAGAGTTTATCTGAAATTCCTCAACCCCAAATTCTTCACGCGAGTTAATCCTCATCTGTTTTCCCCGTACCTGCATACTGTGCAAACTGTTTTTCATATTCTTCACGTTGAAAACTGTTGTAGTGATACTTTGCACTCCTATCCTTTGTTGTTTCCGCTGCAAGTTAGTCATGAGTGAGGAATTTCCTCAAAAGGAATTTCCTCAGTTATGAAATTCTAAAAATCTCCTATTCACCCCCTCTAGTCAATATAACGCACTTTCGGGAGGCCTTTCCTGATGTCGTGCTCCTGCTCTTCAGGGTCGCGGTGACCGTGTTCGTGCCTCGTCATGGAGGATTGCTAGGTGTCTAGGATGTTTAGCGCCCATCACAATAGGGAGGATTGCTAGGTGGCCACGGTCCCGTACAACAAGCGCACCGCTCGGCGTCGAGACCGCGCCTTCGCCATCGACCACAGAGAAGACTGTGGCGGTGGAGGAAGGGCGACCTTGATGACCACTACCACCAACCCCATGACGACGGCGGAAGAGATCCGCACTACAATGACGCTTGGCGTGGGTGCTCAGGCGACACACGCCACCAGGACAGCACCACCTGGCCGCTATGCCCTTGGCACCCGGGCTAGAGCGGCTTCGCATCGGGCGCTGGCGTCATGGGCATCGCACTCCCAGCCGGCACTCGCCCCCCCGACGTCAGGGATTACACCAGACGCCTTCTTCAGACCAGGCTCAAGGGCTCCAGCGTTGGGCCGCCGAGCATGGCCGGTGCAACGAGAGGGCGCTGGGGGCCCGCAAAGGCGTGCCCGAGCGGACGCCCCCGCGGGCCAGGAAGGTGGCGCTAGGTGCCAAAGTCATTCAGGAGGTCGACAAGCTGCAAACAGTGTAGCCTGTGCTCACCTCGAAGGGTGTCGGGACTCCGTGGGTTCATGAAGCTTTGAGGGCCAACAGCCTCGGGACCCATCTGTCCCTGCCAACAGGGTAGACCCCCGCCGTACGCAGCGACAGGCGTCTTGCCGCGCGTGTAACAGTTGGACTATTGGGCGACTTTTATGGCCGTGTGGGTTAAGCAGTTCCCAGTATTTGTATCGCCGTGAGAGGGTGTTCCCTAATGTGCAACGAACTTGATTATCCTTTGGTTGAAATGGTGTTGTTTACCTTGTTCTTAAGCTTTAGTGTCATGTCATCACCGTGCAACTTGTCTCTTCACGCCATATGGGGCGCAACGACTCTCGAGCTTGGGTCGAGAGGGCGCTGCACCGGCGCATGTGTTTCCACGCCGAGGGGATGGAAATGTTAGAGAAGAATACTCTGGGGAAGGACCCCCCCACAGGCACACGTGTCTCTAGGATAGACGCCACGCACCTGGAGATGAAGGGTGGGGGCCCCTTTAGAATCACCCGTGTCCCAGGCCAGACGCCGTGCGCCTGGGGTCAGAGGGTGGGGCCCTCCTCAAGACCGGCTATGTCTCTAGGCCCCATACCGCTTGCCTGTAGATGGAGGGTGGCAGCTTGGAAGGCAATGCCCGGAACAAGACCGTGACACTCTCATGTAACAACAAGTTTTAGGTTGTAAACGCCTTGGGCCCCAGAAGTGAAGCCTACGACGATCCGCGTCGTGGCCGCGGAGGGGGGTCCCCTCCCTCGCCTAGTGGCATTCCTCATGCTCCGTGGTAGGGAAGAAGACCGTGACACTCTCATGTAATAACGAGTATTGGGCTATAAACGCCCGGGGGGCTTGAAGTGGAAGCCCACGACAGGCCACGTCATGGCCGCGGAGGAGTGTCTCCTCCCGCGCCTAGTGGCAGTCCTCATGCTCCTCGCTAGGGAAGAAGACGAAGGAGACACCTAGGGGTCCGCATTTATTTTTAGGTTAGCCCGTGCTAACCATGATGGCCACTTACATTCATTCCTATTTTTGACTACCGAACGAGCTCGCCGGGCTGGCCTGTGTTGGGTGCGGCTGCCGCACCTCCCGTTTTGTGGGCCCACGAACAAGTTGACTTTGGATTTTTTAGCGAAAGTCTTGGTTTTCCTGGTTTTCATGGAGCTCCATGGTTTTCTGATCTATTACCACGCCCAAATGCAAGCGGGGATGCCCAAATACAAGCAGGCAAGTACGCACCATCAAGACCAGGTGTTTTCTCTTCCTGCAGGGCTTCCCTCGAGGGGGCTCACAGGGGGATCTCGCATGTAGTCGCCATGGTCTAGAGCCCCCCGTGCTGGGGGGCTAGGCTGCCAGGCAGCCTGGATGGAACCCTCGCGAGGGTACCAGCCTCATGAGGTGCGCGTGAATGGCCGTTGTAGAGGGCTCCATGGGAGATGGATGCCGAGGGAACGCGAAGCTGGGCAGCATCCGGGGGCTGTCGGTCTGTGGCCTAGACGCACGCCAGGAACGAGGCCTCGGGGGGTGTGCGCTATAGGCTCTTGCCAGGAAGGACGCACGGGAAGCACGAAAGCAAACGGAATATGTCGCAGGAGAAACAAAGACACCCCAAACATAACAGGCAACTATCACTCTGATACGTCTCTAACGTATCTATAATTTTTTATGGTTCCATGTTATTATCTTGTCAAACTTTGGATGTTTTGTATGCATTTTATATCTTTTTTGGGACTAACTTATTAACTCTGTGCCAAGTGCCAGTTCCTGTTTTTTCCGTGTTTTTGACCATTTTCAGAGGAGAATATTAAACAAAGTCCAAACGGAATAAAACCTCCGAAAAGATTTTTTTTCCGGAACAGAAGATACGCACGGAGCTTGAGAACCAAGGCAAAGGGCACCAGGGGAGGCCACAAGGCCCCCAGCCGCGGCTTGGGGGGCACGCCTAGAAGGCTTGTGGGCCCCCTGTGGCTTCTTTGCCCTACTTCTTCGGACTATAAATCCCAGAAAAATCTGAAACCATGGGAGAGAGCCATGAAAATACTTTTCCGCCACCGCAAGCTTTTGTCTCCGCAAGATCCCATCTGGGGTACGTTCTGGTGCCGTGCCGGAGTGGGGATTCGGACACGGAGGGCTTCTTCATCAACACCATTGCCTCTCCGATGATGCGTGAGTAGTTTACCACAGACCTTCGGGTCCATAGCTAGTAGCTAGATGGTTTCTTCTCTCTCTTGGATCTTCAATACAAAGTTCTCCATGATCTTCATGGAGATCTATCCGATGTAATCCTCTTTTGCGGTATGTTTGTCAAGATTCGATGAATTGTGGATTTATGATCAGATTATCTATGAATCTTATTTGAGTTTCTTCTGATCTCTTATATGCATGATTTCATATCCTTGTAATTCTCTTCGAGTTGTGGGTTTCGTTTGGCCAACTTGATCTACAGTTCTTGCAATGGGAGAAGTGCTTGGTTTTGGGTTCATACCGTGCGGTGACCTCACCTAGTGACAGAAGGGGTAGCGAGGCATGCATAGTGTTGTTTCCATCAAGGGTAAAAAGATGGGGTTTATATCTATTGCATGAATGTCTTCCTCTACATCATGTCATCTTTCTTAAGGCATTAATTTGTTTGTTATGAACTCAATACACTAGATGCATGCTGGATAGCGGTCGATGTGTGCAGTAATAGTAGTAGATGCAGAAAGTATCGGTCTACTTGTCTCGGACGTGATGCTTATATGTATGATCATTGCCTTAGATATCGTCATGACTTTGCGCGGTTCTATCAATTGCTCGATAGTAATTCGTTCACCCACCGTAATATTTGCTATCATGAGAGAAGCCTCTAGTGAACACTATGGCCCCCGGGTCTACTCCACATCATATTTTCAGCCTTACACTTTTACTTTGTTGCACTTTCCGCTTTCAGATCTCACCTTGCAATCAATCATGAAGGGATTGACAACCCCTTTGTAGCGTTGGGTGCAAGTTTGCTGTTTTTGCGCATGTACTTTGGAAACTTGGCTTGATACTCCTACTGGATTGATACCTTGGTTCTCAAACTGAGGGAAATACTTACTGATACTGTGCTGCATCACCCTTTCCTCTTCAAGGGAAAAAAACGCAAGCTCAAGAGGTAGCACACTCAAGCAAAAGTAAGTTACAACTATTTGATGCTCCCACGGGGCCAAGGGTTGTTTGGTGCAACACATGTAGGCTGACGAAGCTCAAGCGGAGGAGGCGTCGTCCTCGCCGTGGTCCTCGGAGGCTGCAGCACTAAGGTCGCCACCCTCTTTGGGAGGCAGCGCCTGGGCCAACTGCACGACCAGGGACTCCACGTGCCCGCTCAGCTCGTCTCTAAGGGGGATCCGGAGCTCCACGGGTACTAGCTCCATGACACAGGAAAGGTCGAACGCGGGGTTGCAGTGGCGCAGGTTAGAGAAGACGCACGTCAGCGCGTTGCCCAGGAGGTCGTGCATGCCGGACTCGATGTCTTCCTCCACCTTGGAGGCGTCTCACCCAAGCACCTCCACCGTCGTGAGGAGGAAGTCAGGGTGGCCTCCATTGTCATAAGCTCCCGGCATCATCGACAGCTTCACCAACTTGGGCCAAGATCAACTTCAACTCCTCCTTGTCCCCCCCTTGATTCTAGAGGCGGCTTTCAGGGCGGCTTGAGCACCCTGTTGGTGGACCCTGAGCGTGCTTACGAACTCTTGGAGCGCGTTGTAAAGGAGCTGGAGGAATGTCTCCCATCGGGCGAGCTCGCGGTGGTACCCCTTGAGGGCAGCCGCCCGCTCTCGAACCACCCTCGCGTTTGCGTTGGCCAAGGCCTCCTCACGTGCCACCACAAGGATGGCCTCGTCGGGGAGGACGCGCTTCTCCAAGGCCTCGAGGCACTCATGCTCCGTCTCCTGGTTGTGGGCGATCTGGGTGGCCTCCCACTCGCGACGGGACAGAACTGCCTCCCGCTAGATGACGGTGGTTTCCCTAAGGGTCATGTTCGCCCCCTGCATGAGGCCCCGAAGGGCGGGCATGGCGTCCTCGGTCGTGCGCTCCTGGGGCTCCTCCATAGCTACGGCTAGGATCGCGGGCCCTCCGTGCCCTTCCAGGCCTAGCACCGAGGAAGAAGCTTCTCCAACCAGTGGTGCAAGAACGGCTGCCCCCAGCGAGGCGTCCCTAGGAATCTTGGGTGTGGGTGCCCTATAAAGATCGGCAACTGGATTCATCAGATTAGGCGTAGTGCGGAAGGGAAGGTGATAGCAACGACGCACTTACTCATCGCTAGCGACCGAGTGCCCGCACGCTGGGGCTGACCTCGGGGGCCGGACCTCGCCGCCCCCGGGGACAACAACAGTGTTGAGGGCCTTGTCCGTGCTTTGACGCTCGTGGCATCTCCAGTGGGTGCCTTGGAAGAGTGAAGGCCAAGTTCGTACGAGGACGGCGAAGGAGTAGAGTAAGAAGACATACAAAGGAGTAGTATGGTGGTAATTCCGCCCCTTGTGCCTGGTGGTTTTTGTAGGTGCAACAGTTGTTCCCGAGGCACCATGGGAGGTGGAAGTGGCATATGCCCAGTCGGGCTCCATGTGCCAGTCCTGGCCCATAGGTAGCAGGGTCTCACGCCTACCCATTCGTCCAATGGACTACCCCAAGCATGCTGTAGTCTTGGGGGCCATCTTGCGCGGGAAGGATGGCGCAAGAGGGAGGCGCCGGTCAAGAGAGCAATAATGGCGGGCGCTGCACGCAAGCTTTGCACCAGTCCACTTGGAGCGATTCCAAAAGCTTTGCAGGAAGGAAGAGTCCTGCGCTGTGTTGGGTGCGATGCGTCGTGCCGGGCCTGGAGGCGATGAGGGGCCGTGTTGCTCCGCTCTCCACCAGGCACAGGCGTGCACCGTGAGGGCCCGGTGGCTACTGTTGGACCTCTAGGACCGAGGGTACCCAGGCCCGTCGGCCTGCAACCGCATGCGTGAAATGTTCGGGCATGCATAGTTTGGCCCACCGACAAGATCAGTGGGGAAGACCCTCGCGAGGGCCCCCGCCTCACGAGGTAGGCACCAAGGGACCACCGCTGAGGATCACGAGGGGACGCTCACGGCAAGGGCGCGTCCCGAGGCCAGCCCTGAGGCTCTCGTGAGGCGGGCTCGTCGAGGGCGACGTGGTAGGGCCCCACGGACCTGTGCCTCTGCGTGGTTGAAACAGGTTGTGTAGGCGGCGTAGGAGCGATGCTAGCACACACTGATAGGGAGGGTTTCTCCTTCCATGCTAAGAAATCTAGGTCGGCTGGCGTGCTCCCGAAGTGACTCCCAAGGGTTTCCCGACCGATGCAAGAAGGCTAAAGATGGGGGCTCGGGAGGATGGAGGTCACCCCCGTGCCCACCAACGCATCATGAAGAGAAGATTTTGCACGCGAAGACCACCTTTGTCAGGGAGGACTGCAGTCCTATCCCCTTTCAAAATGGCTGTTGTGGCAATCCTTCCCGCCAGTATTCTCAAGGGGGAAGAGTACAAAGGCCAGTATAAATGTGAGGCCCAGCCTCCATAGAAGGGGATCGGAACACCATCATCTCCGCTAGGGCAAGAACTCATCTTTGTACCCGTCTTCCACCTCAAGCAATCCCAAAAACAAGCAGGAGTATGGTTTTACACCGCGAGATGGCCTGAACCTGGGTAAACTGTCGTGTGTTCTAGCTCGCCTTCCTTAGCTTGTGCTACCGGAGAGTCTCCATGAGGTTGAGAGATAGAACGGGGTTGGAGAGCAAGCACACCCTAGTGTTCGAACCTTTTCTTGGGTCTGCGGAGCCCCGATTCCGGCACTCACTACCCCGGAGGTACCGCCAGAGCATGGTGTGCTGGATTCAAGATCATGTAAGGCGATCGTGTGATCTCCTGGGCTAATATCAAGGAAGGATTTCACATGGCCCACATCCCTTTGAGAATCATGGCTATCAAGGACCGAGAATTCTGAGCACTAAAGCAAGAAAGTGGCTATATCAAGGAGTACATGTAGAAGTTCAACCTCTTGTCACGGTATGCCCGTGAAGATGTCAGCACTAAGGTAGCCAAGATAGAACGCTTCATGGAAGGACTCAAGGAAGCCCTACAGTATTAGCTTGTTGTTTGGGACTACCAGACCTTCTTCGACCTGGTAAACAAGGCCCTCATGCTCGAAGACAAGCGTCATGCCATGGAAGACACTCGCAAGCTCAAGATGATCCACAAGGGAAGTTCCAACAACTAGAAGCCTCACCCTTGGCAGCCAGCTCCAGCGAGGCCAACCTATCAGCCTCGGTAAGCCAGGACTCCTGCGCCCCGTCCGAGCTACGAGCCTCAGCAATATGACAACCCCATGCTAACCTACATAAACCCCAATAATGGTGGAGGCAACAAACCCAACCTCGGCCAAGTCAATTATTCTGGATGTGGTCAACCAGGACAGATCTCTAAGGAGTGCCCCAACAAGAAGCGCAATGCACCGCACCCCAATTCACCAAACCAAGGTCAAGGGCGTGGAGCGCCGCCAAGGAACCAAGCTCCCTACAACCAGACCAATCGTGGTGAAGGTTGTGTGAACCAAGTCACCATTGAGGCAGCCTAGGAAGACCCGAATGTCATATTGGGTACGTTCCTTGTCATCTCAACCCCAACAACCATTCTGTTTGATTGTGGTGCTTCGCATTCTTTTTTTACCCAGAAGTTTGCACGAGAGAGTGGTATGAAGCCTACTCCCCTGGGTACTGATATGTTGATACAAACCTCGTGTTTAGTTTTGATGTCCAAGATAGGATGTAGAGGTATTGGGGTCACCATCAATGGGGTAGACTACCTAGGAGACCTCATAGTTTTGAATTCGCCAGGCTTGGACGTCATCCTTGGCATGAATTGGTTAACCAAGAACCAAGGCTTGTTAGACTGTGCCAAGCGGACTGTTACCGTGACTAATAGACAAGGAGTTGTAGTCAAGTGTGTTCCGAACCGTACCTCTGCTCAAGCCCCTCAGGTCAACTGTGTGTCGGGAATTAAGTTGGATCAATTGCGAGTGGTATGTGAATACCCGGATATCTTTCTAATTGTGAGTGGTATGTGAATATCTAGATGTTTTTCTGATGAGCTGCCCAGAATGCCTACTGGCCGTGACATTGAGTTCATCACTGAGCTAATGTACGGAGTAGGACCCATCCATAAGAAGCCCGATAGAATGGGATCCAAAGAGGTGGTTGAACTAAAGAAGCAACTAGGTGAGCATCCTAGAAAATGATTTATTCGCCCTAGTGCCTCCCCTTGGGGATCACCTGTTCTATTTGTGTCAAAGAGGTATGGAACTATCTGACTCTGTGTCGATTACCGTTCTCGGAATGAGGTCACAATAAAGATCAAGTACCCATTCCCCAAGACTAAAGACATGTTCGATCACCTAAATGGTGCCAATGTGTTTTCCAAGAACGACCTCAGGTCCGCGTACTACCAATTGAAAATCAATACCCCAAGATATTTCAAAGACGACATTCGTGACCTGATATGGCATGTATGAGTACACGGTCATGTCATTTGGGCTAACCAATGCCCCAGCCTACTTCATGTATCTCATGAACAAAGTTTTCGTGGAGTACTGGACAAGTTTGTCGTTGTCTTCATTGAAGACATACTCGTTTTCTCCAAGTCCGAAGAAGAGCATGAGCAGCACTCGAGGATGGTCCTGGATAAGCTTAGAGAACACCAACTTTATGCCAAGTTCAGTAAGTGGGAATTTGATACGTCTCCAACGTATTTATATGTTTTTCTTGTTCCATGTTGTTATATTATCATTCTTGGATGTTTTACAATCATTTTACTACAACTTTATATTATTTTTTGAGAGTAACCTATTAATGGTTACAAAATTTCACATTTTCTTATTTCACACTTTGATTTGTAGGAATTAATTAGAAATTGTCGAAAAAGGCAAAAGGAGCCTTCTTGGAGGAGGACTCTCACTCTCCTGAAATCTGTCCACAAACAGTTTTTAGAGGTCGTTAGTTTGACCTCCGAGGACGGCATCAAAAGGAAAAAAGATAAAACTAGGAAAGTGTGGGGAATTTTAGAGCAATGACTATGGACTACAAATTCGTTCAAAACGGAGTTCGTATGCAATCTGGAGACCCGTTTTACTGAAGGAAAATATCTCATTATGGGATCACGAGAACTTTTGACGTGATTGAGTCCAACTCTTAATATATCTAATACATTCGGCCAAGCCACGACTTTGGAGACTCATGAGGGCTGTGAGGAGCCCCTAGGAAGGTTCTAGAGGTGCCCGAGAGCCATTGGATCAAGAGTCCATCCATCGGAGGGCCATAGAGCACCATAGAGGCATATATAAGGAGAGAAAAACCCTAATTTTCTAGAGCCACCAAGAGCCACGAATTTGCCTCTCCCTTGGCAGCCGCCAAGAAGGGGAAAGGCTCCTCCATTGAAGCACCAAGAGCAAGGAATAAGGAGGGTCAAGGGGCCGTCGCCCGTCGCCGGTGTCATGGCCGCCATCGCCTCCATCTATTCGGGGATGCACCTCTCCATCAATAAAACTCTCTTTCTCACCATGATAATGTGCGATTAATCCTCCTCAGGGCTGAGGGTATATACTAGTAGCTACGTGTTCAATCTCTGTCTCTCTCGTGTTCTTGAGACGACACGATTTTGATGTATCGCGAGCTTTATTAATATAGATAAATCATATGGATTTCCCCCCTCTCTATCGTCTTGTGATGAGTTGAGTTTTCCCTTTGAAGTTTTCTTATCGGATTGAGTTTGAAGGATTTGAGAACACTTGATGTATGTCTTACGATGGGATATCCGTGGTGACAATGGGATGTTCTATTGATCCACCTGATGTATGTTTTAGTGATCAACTTGCGGGTTCCGTGACCTTGGGAATCTATGCATAGGGGTTGGCACATGTTTTCGTCTTGACTTTCTGGTAGAAACTTTGGGACGCTCTTTGAAGTTCTTTGTTTTGGATTGAACATGATGAATCTAAAATTATGTGATGCATATCGTATAGTCAAGCCCATGGGTACTTGTGGTGACATTGGAGTATCTAGGTGACATTAGGGTTTTGGTTGATGTGTATCTTAAGGTGTTAGTTTAGTACGAACTCGAGGGCTGTTCGTGACACTTATAGGGATATCGCATAAGATTGATCAGAAAAGTTAACTTTGAGGTGGTTTTGTACCCTACAATAATTTCTTCGTTTTTTCTCCGCTATTTGTGATTTCGGAGTGAACTCTTTGTCGCACGTGAGGGATTCATATATGATTCAACTATGTTAGTATTGTCGAGAGAACTTGCACTAGTGAAAGTATGGACCCTAGGCCTTGTTCCAAGCATTTATACAATGTTTTGCTCGCTGTTTAATATTTGTTACCTTGCTGTTTTTTATATTTTCAGATTTCGAAAAACTATATCTACCATCCATATTACACTTGTATCACCATCTCTTTGCCGAACTAGTGCACCTATACAATTTACCATTGTATTGGATGTGTTGGGGACACAAGAGACTCTTTGTTATTTGATTGCAGGGTTCCTTGAGAGAGACCATCTCCATCCTACGCCTCCCACGGATTGATAAACGTTAGGTTATCCACTTGAGGGAAACTTGCTATTGTCCTACAAAACTCCGCGATTGGAGGCCGAACACGAGTCTACAAGAAGAAGATTGTGTAGTAGACATCAATCTCTTTTCTGGCGCCGTTGCTGGGGAGGTTAGGTAAGCGGCACTCACATCCCGTCAACGAAGCTCTTTTCTTGCGCCGTTGCCGGCGAGGTGAGTGCTTGAAGGTATATCTTTATACCGTGCAATTAAATCTTTTAGTTTCTTGTTTTTCACTAGTTTGGTTTATAAAATAAAACTACAAAAAAATGGAGTTTAGGTTGCATCATTTGTATCGTCTTTATATTGTCTTTCGTGAAAATAAGGATTTGGAAAATTGTGCTCAACTGGGAGAGGAAGAAATTATGAAAATACTTGATGAGAATTCCTTGAATGATGAGCATGATAGAAATACTGTTAGTATGAATTCCTCAAATATTCATGATGCTAATGATATGCAAAGCTAAAAGCTTGTTGATGCTATGTTTGATGAAGATGATATGTTTAGCCCCACATGTTTTGATGAGAAAATTTATTATGATGAAAGCGTGCCTCCTATTTATGATGATTATTGTGATGACATGTATGCTATAAAGAATAATGATAACCATGAAACTTGTCATCATGATTTTAATTTTCAATTGGATTATGCTTCACATGATAGTTATTTTGTTGAGTTTGCTCCCACTACTATTGATGTGAATAAAATTGCTTATGTGGTAAGTAGTGAAATTTCTATGCCTGTAGATCATGAAAAGAATGCTTTGTGTGCTGGTTTTATTATGGAATTCCTTCATGATGCTACGTAAAATTATTATGAGGGGGGAACATATGCTTGTAGGAATTGCAATAATATCAATTTTCCTCTCTATGTGTTCAAAGGTTTGAAGTTATGCTTTTTTTTGCCTTCCTATGCTAGTTGAATCTTGATCCCATAAATTGTTTGTTCAGAAAATCCCTATGCATAGGAAGTGGGTTAGACTTAAATGTGCTTGTAATGAGATTCATGATGCTCTTTTGCATGTTATAATAATTATTTCTATGTGAGCATCATTGAAATCATCATACCTAGCTAAAAGGTTTTAAAGAAAAGTGCTTGTTGGGAGACAACCCAACACTTTTACTTTCTATTTTGATGTGTTCACATGATTAAGATATTGTACTAATCATGTTTTATAGCTTTTGTTTCAATAAAGTGCCAAGTAAAGCCTTTGGGATGGTGTGGATGATAGTTGAGTTGATTCTTTGCAAAAACAGAAACTTTTGCTCTCAGTCCAGGAATTTTGTAAATTCACAGGAATGTGCTTTTGATCTGCATTTTTTACACATGATTGATATACAAATTTCCTGGATTGTCCTAATTTTTTAGAATTTGTAGAGATAGGTAAGTATGGTTACACTACACATCTTCACATACTGCTCTGTTTTTGACAAATTCTGTTTTGTATGCATAGTTTGCTTGTTTTGGTATTCCCTAGCTTATACTCAGTGATATAAATTATGGGAATAGTAGAATACAGTAGGTATCATGTGGGAAAAATCATGAATCTTGTCTCGAGAGTACCTAAGTGAATGATCATTATTTATTATACTAACCCATCTCACGAAGTTCCGTTAAGTTTTGTGTTATTGAAGTTTTCAAGTTTTGGGTGAGACACCGATATGAGGAGAATAAGAAGTGATAATAACCTAAGCTTGGGGATTCCTCAGGCACCCCCAAGGTAATATCCAAGGAATACTCAAGCGCCTAAGCTTGGGGATGCCTTCGGGCATCCCCTGTTTCTTCTTCAACATTATCGGTATATCTTACTTGGAGGTATATTTTCATTCATCACATTATATGAATTCTACTTGCAGTATCATTTTATTTTGTTTTTCTCTATTAGGTGTTATTTATAATCTTGTTTTTTCAGTAAAAAGTTCCAAGGATTGCATTAGGATGCATGCATTGCATGCTTTGATTGGTGTTGTGTAAAAACAGAAACTGGTGCTATAGTGTTTGAATTTTAATATTTTATTGGAACGTGGAATGTTTCTGAAATTTTTACACAGCGTTTTCATATAAATTGTATAGCATGTACTAAATTTTCATAATTTTGTGAGTTACTGAAGTACACTGTTTTCATAAATTTCTACAGACTGTTCTATTTGGACAGATTGCTGTCATAGTTTTGTTATCTACTTATCCTATAGTTTCCATAGCCTATATTGATAGACATAAATTGTGGAAATGATAGTAAACAGTATATGATGTTTGAAATTATTATGCAACTAGTCTTGGTAGTACATAAAGACTTGATTTATTATTATGTGCACTAACCTATCTTACGAGTTCTTTTCAAGTTTTGTCTGGATGAAGTTTTTGAGAATAGGTGAAACCGGGATATGAGAAGATTGAAAAAGATACAAAAGCTCAATCTTGGGTATGCCGAAGTCAACCCAATTAAATATTTCAAGAACTCTCAAGCGTCTAAGCTTGGGGAAGCTACGCATCCCACCTCTCTTCGTTAACTATCGGTTAACCTATGTTGAGCCTAAATTTTTATTCGTTCACATGATGTGTCGTATTTTTGGAGTGCTATTTTTCTTCTGTTTGTTGTTTAAATAACATACTCAGATCTGAAAATATTTTTTTTGTGGGATAGAGAGTCCTCACATATCTCCTTAATTGTTTGACTACTCATTGATCTTCACTTATATCTTTTGTGAGTAGTTTTCATTTCCTCTAATGCTTCACTTATACCTATTTGAGGGATGAAATCTTTATGCTCTTGTGCTTCCTTTAAATTGGTTTGAGCATGTCGAAAGGGCAATCAAAATATATGAAACTAGTCCAAAAGTAATAGATATCCAAGATGGATATGATAAAAACTTTCATGAAGATCATGGGACAAATTAAACTTGATTCTTTGTAATAGTTTTGAAACATGATGATAGTAATATGTGAGTCATGTTAGTGAGTAATTATGCTTTAAGTAGGAATATTGGTGTTAAGGTTTGTCATTCCCTATGCGTGCACGAAAGTGAGTAGTTATGCAATGAAGTTACATCCTACTGTGGTGCATTATTGGGTGTTAGTTATGACTCAATGCTCACTTATGTGAATTTTCGTTTCTTGGTATGATTGCTTCCCAATCTATTTGCTAGCCTTCATTTGTAGTAAGTAGAAATACTAATTGTGCATCCGAAATCCTTAAACCAAGTTTTGCCTCATGAGTCCACCATACCTACCTATATGCAGTATCTCCATGCCGTTCGAAGCAAATTTGTATGTGCCATCTCTAAATTTTCAAAATAATTTTTCTCTTTTGTGTGCCCATACCGCTCATGAAACAGTGGAGAGTATCCAATATTTTTCCATGCTAGGTGGGTTATTCTCACAATATGTGTTGATTCACTATCATCCACGAGAAAGTGGCTCGTATTCGGGATCCCAGTTCCATGCTCAAAAATCAAATCAAATATAATGAAAGAAAACTCCCCCAGGAATGTTGTTGGTATGTTGGTACCCGTGGATTCGGCTCGCCGTGGAGTGGGATTGATTGGTGGAGGGGGAGTAAAAACTTTACCATTCTGTTTGGGTACCGCCTATAATGTATCTAGCATGGAAAGTATTGTGAGCTACTTTATCATTTTCGTTGACAGGAAAAGCATGCTACTCAAAATATTTTCTCTCTCTCAATTTAAACCTTGAGCTCTGACACCTCTATAAATCTCTATTTCCTTTTGCGAAGGGCATATCTATTAAATTTATGCAATTTTTATTTTTGCTTTGACTCTCCATCTTCTATTATAGGCACCAACTAGGAAACACTATGATCGTACTTGAGCATAGGGCGTAACTAATATTTGAGTGTGTTTCACGAATGGATCAATGATTGAGCATGATGGGCTAGGGCTAACTTTCTCTAGTGTTGATATTTTGAAAGACATGGTTACTTGTTGACATGCTTGGGTATTGAAGTCATTATGTTAAAACTAGACTATTTCTTTGAATCACTTACAAGTCCAAATGTCCATGCTATACAACGAAGAAAAAAAAATTGATGAACATGTTACGCAGCATTCCACATCGAAAATTATGTTTTTATCATTTACCCACTTGAGGACGAGCAGGAATTAAGCTTTGGGATGCTGATACGTCTCCAACGTATCTATAATTTTTGTTTGTTCCATGCTGTTATATTATCATTCTTGGATGTATTATAATCATTTAACTACAAATTTATATTATTTTTTGAGACTAACCTATGAACGGTTTAAAAATTGCACAAGTTCTTGTTTCACACTTTGATTTGTAGGAATTAATTAAAAATTATCGAAAACGGAAAAGGAGCCTTGTTGAAGGAGGACTCTGACTCTCCTGAAATCTGTCCACAAATAACTTTTAGAGATTTTCAATTTGACTACCGAGGACGGTGTCAAACGGAAAAAGTTAAAACAACGAATGTGGGGAATTTTATGAAAATGACGCTGGACTACAAATTCATCAAAAAGGAGTTCGTATGAGATCTGCAGATCCGTTTTACTGAAGGAAAATATCTGATTACGGGATCACGAAAATTGTTTACGTGATTGACTCCAACTCTTAACATACCTGATATATTTGGCCAAGCCACTACTGTGAGGAGCCCCTAGGAAGGTTCTAGAGGTGCCCGAGTGCCGTTGGATCAAGGGTCCATCCATCGGAGGGTCATAGAGCACCACAGAGGCACATATAAGGAGAGAAATACCCTAATTATGGTAGAGCCACCAAGAGCCACGAATTTGCCTCTCCCTTGGCAGCCGCCAAGAAGGGCAGAAGATCCTCAATTATAGCACCAAGACCAAGGAATAAGGAGGGTCAAGGGGCCGCCGCTCTTCGCCACCGCCATCGCCCGTCGCCGGTGCCGTGGCCGCCATGGCCTCCATCTCTTCGGGGCTGCACCTCTCCATCAATAATACACTCTTTCTCACCATGATAATGTGTGAGTAATCCTTCTCGGGGATGAAGGTACGTATTAATAGCATGTGTTCAATCTCTCTCTCTTGTTCTTGAGATGGCACGATCTTGATGTATCGCTAGTTTTACTAATAGATGAATCATATGGAATTTTCCCCTCTCTATCGTCTTGTGATGAGTTGAGTTTTCCCTTTGAAGTTTTCTTATCGGATTGAGTTTTAAGGATTTGAGAACACTTGATGTATGTCTTGCGATGGGATATCCGTGGTGACAATGGGATGTTCTATTGATCCACTTGATGTATGTCCTGGTGGTCAACTTGCGGGTTCCGTGACCTTAGGAATCTATGCATAGGGGTTGGCACATGTTTTCGTCTTGACTTTCCGGTAGAAACTTTGGGGCACTCTTCGAAGTTCTTTGTGTTGGATTGAACATGATGAATCTGAAATTATGTGATGCATATCATATAATCATGCCCAAGGGTACTTGTGGTGACATTGGAGTATCTAGGTGACATTAGGGTTTTGGTTGATGTGTATCTTAAGTCATAAGCTTCCTCGGACTTGCAGGATACTACCGCAAGTTTGTCGAAGGATTCTCGAGCATTTCCCGACCCATGACTTAGCTATTAAAGAAGGACAAGAAGTTCGAATGGACGCCGAAGTGGTAGCAGATGTCTTAAGAAAAAAGGCTTGTTCCTTGAATGCTATGATTAAGTAAAGGCTACCCACCTTGTATGAAGAACTTGAAAGCTTTGGGTTGGAACTTGTTGCACCAGGATTTGTGGCCAGCCTCGAATAAAAGCCTACATTGTTGGATGATATTAAGGAAGCTTAGCAGGGTCACGAGAGCATTGAAGGCATCAAGAGAAAAATTTAGAAAGGCAAGGCCCCAATGTTCTTAGGGGATGAACAAGGAGCCGTGTGGTTTGGGAATTGCTTTTGCGTACCCAACAAAGTTCAGCTCAAGAATTTGATCTTGCAAGAAGCCCATGACACTTTGTATTCCATCCATCCCGGAGGAACTAAGATGTACCAAGACCTCAAAGCAAGATTGTGGTGGCATGACATGAAGAGAGAAATAGCCACTTTTGTCACTTGTTGTGACATATGTCACATAGTCAACACTGAGCATCAACGACCCATAGGGTTGTTACATCCTCTCAAAGTACTTGAATGGAAGTGGGACAAAGTTCGGATGGACTTCTTCACCATATTTCCTAGGTCAAGCAAAGCACACGATTCCATTAGGGTCATCGTCGACCACCTAACCTAGGTGGCCCACTTCATCCCCGTCAAGACGACCTACAATGGGAACCAATTGGGCAAGATCTTCGTCAACCGGATCATGAGAATCCATGGAGTTACTAAGGAAATCATGTCAGATCGAGGTACCATAGATTACCTCGAGGTTTTGGAACGGATCCCAAGATGCCTTGGGAACCAAAGCTATCCTTCATCACTGCTTTTCACCCCTAGACAAACGGACAGATGGAACAAGTAAATTAGATACTCGAAGATATTCTCTATGCTTATATTTTGGTATATGGAGCCAAATGGAAGATTTCTTACCCTTTACCGAGTTCTCCTAAGACAACACCTATCAGTATAGTCTTCAGATGGAACCATTTGAGGTGTTGTATGGTAGAAAGTGTCACACTCCTCTCAAGTGGTCAGAGATATGGGAAGGGCTAGTCTTTGGACCAGATACCCTTCGCAACTCAGAAGAGCAAGTTGAACTTGTGAGAGAAAGTGTGAAGACCACCTAGTCAAGACAGAAGAGCTACACCATCTCACACCACCGACACATGAGTTTCCATCTTGCAGACTATGTCTACCTTTGAGTCACACCTCTCAAGAATGAAGCGCTTCCACGTCAAAGGAAACTCGCACCAAGATATATCGACCCCTTCAAGATCAACGGTAGACGAGGAGAGGTTGCCTACCAGCTAGAGCTACATTTCGATCGTTTAGATGTGCACAACATTTGGCATGTCTCACAACTCCGGAAGTGCCTCCAAGTTCCCAACAGACCCGACCTCTACAATGACATCGATCATCAGGCGATCGACCTTTAGCTAGACCGCACTTATTGTGAGAGTCCATTTCGCATCTTGGATGAAGCCGAGTGTTTCACCCGAAGCCGCACCATCAAGTTCTTCATGGTCTAGTGGAGCAACCAAACTGGAGCAGAAGCAACCTCGGAGCATGAAGGCTACCTTAGATTTGAGTTCCCTTATCTTTTTAGTGCCTAGCTTAGGAATCTTGTGTTCGTACCACTTTGCTAGGTTATGAGTTATAATTTTTTTGACCAATTAAAACTTTTTGTGTCCTTGTGATGTTTGAATCGATTGTTATTTGCTTGAGTGATAGTTTGGGTTTTAAATCACAAAAGATGCTCATTTTGTCAAGACTCGTCTTCTTGTACCAAATCTTTGCCCGATAACCATACCATGTGTATAGGACCTAAAACTATTTTTACAAAATATTATTTTGACCAAAAATCATTTATTTAATTTAAGCTTTCTAAAAAATCCCGAATTTACGTTTTTACTACTAGTCCTCAAACTAGGGAATATATTTTGCCCCAAATAGTTTATTTGGTTCCTATTATCAAAAAGACTTCCCAAAACCACAAATAATTATTTTAATAGTATTTTTTTCTATTATATTTAAATACCTTTTTCTGAGGTCGGAAATGGTCTTTTACTAGATAAAATTATTTTTGTGCTTCAAAAATATTTGAGAAAATTTTGGGAAACTTAGTCGACAAATATTTTCCATATATTAGAGTTTCAACACATGATCATGTTCAAAATATTAGACAAAACCCTTCAAAACCTTTTCTGCCTATTTCAAGTATTTGTAATATTTCCACATAAAATATTCTCAAATAATTCCAGGAAATTCTAGCAATTTACAAATGCCATATGTGATGATCTTTCAAAGTTTCATATCAATCCCAATTGTTTTGATTCACCAAAATATTCCAAAACCATTTGTGTCTATAAACAAATTTGAGCAACTTTACAGTGCCAATTTCTCCATTGGCTCACAAATTTTTCGGCATGATCTAATCCCAAAATGATGCCGCTATACCAAGTAGTGCCTTAAGGGGAATTGAATAGCCTAACTAGATCAAGGAAAATCTGTTTCTGCTCATTTCTAGGGTTTACCAAGTTTGCTTTAGCAACTTTCTCTAAATGAGCTCCAAATTGGTGATCAAGCCTGTTTATTCCAATCATTTTATCCTGTTAAGTTTCAACACAAGTGGAGTACCAAAAACAACCCAAACAACGATCAAACACCTTTTGCTGGAATCAGATGTCCAATAATTAAGCCCCTAAGACTCCCCTCTTTGGGGTGAAATTTTTACAACAGCTCTGGCAAGCCCCTCTACACCTCTAGTAAGTTTCTTAATGGCCAACTCCATGATTGAGGGGGTCAAAGCCCACTTTTACTCCTCTGTACATCCCCATCTCTTTCTGCTCTCTCCCAGTCATGCCCTTCCATAGCATCCAAAGCCACTTTTCGTCTCTACACCTCTAGTAAGTTTCTAAATGGAGAACTCCATGATTGAGGGGGTCAAAGCCCACTTTTACTCCTTTGTACATCCCCAGTCATGGCCCTTCCATAGCATCCAAAGCCACTTTTCGTCTGTTTACTCTCTCTTGAAGTGCATGGACACTTGAGGACGCGACAGAGCATGCTAACAACGTCATCATGCCGGCCAAAGATGCGCTCTACAGCGCACTATAGGACATGCATATGTTTGACCTTATGCCCTGCCCATGCTGTGGCGACCTCGGTCCTCTCGCTTGTGCCAGTCAAGGCACCTCGGTGTCCGCGACATGCCACCATGTCGGGAGCCACTTATCCCTCTCTCTCTCACCCTTCCTAGCACCTGCCCTTTGTTCCCCCTCTAGGTCAATGCATGATCTTGCATGTGTGAGCGCCAGGGACAACCCTCGCCTCTCCTATCTCTCACTGGCCTCCTACACCACCCCAGGAACGCCCCCGAGCCACCCTTGCCTCCTCTAGTGGTCGGCAGCACCGTTGTTGTAGAGGCCGAGCCCCCTGTTCATCGTGCACCAGTGCCTCTGATATGTAAGGACACCCAGGCACTTCTCTCCCCTTTTCTAGCCTTCTCTCCTTCCTAATCACACCCGAGCACCATCCGAGACCCTCCAAAACCCCTGAGCTCAAGATCGAGGTCTAGCTCCGCCGCGTCGGACTCCGGTGATCTTGCGGTAAGGAGATCCCCTGGTCCTCCTTTCCCACTCCCTCTTTGAGGTCTTCAAATTTTGTTATTATATTAAAGTTGAACTTCGCTGTTTGAGGTCTTCAAATTCTCTCTTCTTGATTTTCATGACACTGTTGGGTATATGTGCCCCACGAAAACTTTATTTAAAGTCGGCCCAGGTGATGTTGTTCTCAGTTGGATGTACGCGGAGGAAATTTTCCCACCACGAAACTGCTACTCTAGACAGATAATGAGGTGCATATAATACTTTTCCATGGTCAGAGCATTGGGCAATAACTAGCTTCCTCTCAATGTCTCGCAACCAATCTTCACCCTCCATAGGCTTATCAGTATGTGAGAATACTGGTGGAAGTTTTTTTGCAATTCTAGTAACCTGGAAGCTGGTTGATGAGGTCCCCGTTGATTCCCCATATTCATAAGTTGCCCATCATTTCCTGATCCTATTCTTGTCTTTGCTCCTAAAGGCGGCAAACTTGCGAGAACGCGAAGTCACTGTCAGGCTGACTTGACTGACTTTGAGTGAAATTGTTTCCTGTGTCTGTGTACTGATTTTCCTCTGGCGGACTTGGCATAGAGCCGGTCCAGGGACGATTCATTTCTTACCTCTGGTTGATGTTGCAACAACCAAATGAGAAAATCTGATCATAATTAAATAAAAAAAAATTGCAGACAAGAGAACACCAACAATTTTCATAATACGTACGTCCTGTTTGGAGAAGGATTGCGGCTACATATTTTACATCGAGCATAATTATACAATATGGTACTCAGGCTGCACATACTCGAACCTGACATATTCTTTAAGCTAATGCACTTCTCCTAATCCTACATGATGCAACATGACTACTTCCCTTCAGTCTAAGAGCACACAATGATACATATCATACGTATCATACAAACACACTGACGTACTGTTGCACCATCTCTAGGTGGAGTCGAATGAAACCTGGATCGGTTGGCCCTGGAAAAGTCCGAGATGAGGTGCTGGGGACTGCACTTCCTCCTACACGGGCTCTAGAAGAACGGCGCGAGGCGACGAAGCAGGAGCTGGACTAGCAGGCAGGGTAGCTCTGATGGGGGCAGGAGTAATGGCTTCATTGAACTCCTCGAGTGTAGGCAGCGGACGACGAGCTAGCTGGGTTGGCGGAGCGCATGAAGCTGAGGAAGAAGGGCATGACCGAGGTGGTGCGGGACGGAAAAGCTCATTCCTATTATGGGGACGAATGTGAGTATACATACGAGCAGCCAATAAGTCATCCACTATGCTGTCAAAAGTTGACTCCAAGGCCATAAGGTAATGCACGAACATCCCAATGGCATCATCTTCCTCTCCTCTTGGGCAAGCAAAAGCATAGTGACTGGTATACGAAACGTGGCATGGCAGGTAGTGATAAGGATGAGTCTTCATCACAGGGAGGGTGTCCCAAAGACGGGCAATTGCCTCCCTGACAGCCATCTCCATAGCCTGCCTCTCCATTGGCATGGCTCTCCCGACAAAGCGAAGACGGCGGATATTAAATCGCCTACTAATAAAATGCACTGAAGCCTGATGCATAGTGAGGATGTCGCTGATCTGGTGCTGGTAGATCGTATACACGACGCGAGTCGTTGGTCCAATAGCGAGCATGGCAATGGTGGAAAGGAGTCGCGAAAATCCCGCCGACTCGTTGGCGAACACGTGTGACGGACAACCGTTGCCAGCCAGCTACACAGTTGACAAAAATTCCATACAGTCGTATCATAAATATATGTTGACTAAAAGAAAAGTATGTACATTATGCCGATAAATAAAAACAACTAATCCGGTTAGAAATCGCGCCTAATGATTTCCTACAGTCAGGTTGGCTCTGGTACCAAGGTTGTGAGGACCGGTTTCCACGAAAACTAAGGTTACACGAAATTAGTCATGAAAGTCATGAGTGTAGAAAATCATTCACACTGATAGACGCATCTTGATACAGAAACTAGTAGTACTTAATATTAAACAGGGTAGAGTGGAGGTCGCTCTACAATTTATTTGAACACACCCATGGATGGAATAAGAGTGGATATGATATAGTGGTCATGGGATACTATAGTGCTTGAAATAAAGTAGGAACGTCATATCAGAGCGAAGTGACATGGCATAAGTACTACTACGCGCCAAGCGTTAGAGTGAAGCTTAACGATTTATTTATAATGGTGGAAGCGGTGACTTTATACGACGACACACTCTCCAAGATCACAAGACTAACTGGGATTCCTCTAGGCATCTGACTCACAGTCGTACTCCTCGTCCATAAGATCTCCTTCATCCATATCTGGTCACAACAACAAGCCAGTGAGTACTTACAAAAGTACTCGCAAGCAGTTTGCACAAAAGATATGATGAATCAAGTAGTTCATATGAATGATTAATGTTCAAGATATGAATAGTAAGTAAATTATGTTAGATGATAAGTCGGGAGGTAGTCCTCCCAAAATATCGTTGAAGTTACAGAATGACGACCGGGTGTCCGAAGCGACACCAGAAAGGTGATAAATAAATAAAAGACAGTCCGCCGTCGGGCGTTTGCGCAACACCACATAAAGGGAAAAATAATAAAATAAGTACTTGCCACAGTTGGGCATCTCAGAGACACCGTAGAAAGGGCATAATAAAATAAACATCGTCCACAGTTAAGAGTCTCAGCTACACCGCATAAAGGGCATAATAATTTAAATACTCACCACAGTCGGGCGTCTCAGCGACACCGTAGAAAGGGCATAATAAAAAAATATTCCCTATAGGCGGGCGTCTCAACGACACCACAGAAAGGGAATAATAAAATAAATACTCGCCATAGTTGGGCATCTGAGCGACATCACAGAAAGAACATAATAAAATAAAGGAATACCCGGGTGGTACAACAAACCTTCAGGATATCCCACACAGTCAAATATTCATTAAGTTAAATATTTGGTTTAATCCAATAAAATTTATAAACCTCCTCACGACCAATTTGTGCTACAGGAACCGACACTAAGACCGACACTTGACGTGTCAACCAACCGTCCTTGACCGTGGACATGGCTACTCGAATAGTTTTTACTCTGCATAGGGTGTACTCTTTACCACAACCAACGGGTTCCAATAGTCACTCGGACTAATCCCACATACAATATTTTAGAAGTAAACACTCAGAATCAGTACACACCCATTTTTCTCCCATGAAGACCGGTATCACCCGTTTACGCTGCCAGAGAAAAACCTTAAGACGAGGAGGCCACATCCTCGACTAGCATGGGATCACATTTCTACCGCGCGCTACAAGGGAGTGCCCTCCCGCTTGGTCCCAGACTGAAAAAACACCAATGCCCCTTGACTGGATGTCTAGATTTATTCCAGGGCCATGGATACCTTCATCCCGACCTCTCTACGTGGTGTGTAACTTATAATAGGTTCACAACCTACTTTACCTCAATCCTTCCGGGAAGACAGTGGCAGGACAATAATAAAGGTGACACGCCTGACAAGACTCGATCTAAGTAGATAGTAGAGTTATTAACTTTCATCTCATCACCGTCATGCATTCGGCATGACTAGGTCACAACCTATCACGTCCCACGTGAGTAGGTCATCCATGACCTCACAGTTCCATATCAAACTTATCATTTTATGTCATAACAATATAATTAGTAATATGCACATGCATGGGTTAATCCAGTAGTTGATCAGACAAAATATTCAACAAACATCCACCAAAAGTTCAAACATGCTTGCTTGGTTCCACGTAGTCGGGATCGAGCTCGGTGAAGTTGACGTCAGCGTTTCCCTCGTCGGAATCTATGTCATATATTCATAGACTATCGTAATTGCTAAGGCTTAGCTACTGGTTCTAAATATTTTCAAATAAATACGAAAATAAACTAGACTTCCAGAGAATTTTTTTTGCAAAAAGAATCACTAAAAATATATTATACTTAAAAAGTTAGGAGCAAATAAAATCCAGAGGCTAATCTATTAGAAAACATAAACTAGCCACATGCTAGTATGGAAAACATCAAAACACCCGAGAGAAAATATGACAACCCGTAGGAAAGACACTTTCTGGAGAAGGCGCCTTCCGAGAAAACGTTTCAATAAAAACAGAATCCTGAAGAGGGGGACCCACTCGTCAGGTTTGAATCCCACCGGTGCCACGGGCATGCGGTGGTGGATGGCGGCGATCTACGATGAGGCAGGGGGATCCAAGGGCACCAGTGCAGTCAGCGAGCATCTCTGCGTTAGGTACACATGGAGCCAGTCGATGGGAAGCTCTACGTCAACGGCGACCTTGCTCTGGCGGACGATGGCGTTGGGTGCTTCCTGATCTCACCGAAGAGGGAGCGTGGGGCCAAATTGGAGCATGGCTCGGGAATAAGCATTCACTAGGATGCTATGGTAAGGATCTTGGGGGCTCAGCTCCTCTCACCTGCTCGAATCCAACCGAGATCCGGGGCGGATTGAGGCGACCGGAGACGCAGAAGAAAGCCTCCCCGAGGCGCTTCTCTGGCTTGGGCGGGGCTTCTCGAGTGAGAGGGGAGTGGTCGAAGTGGTTGGGGAAGAGCGGGGGCTTGGGGTGCCCTCTATTTATAGATGGCCGACAGCGGAGCCGCGGGAGCTTAACTCCTGCGACCAATTCCAACGTTCTAGGGGGTTTAGCAGAGGGTTGCAGGGCTGGTTTTGCATCTACTCTCTAGGAGGAATCTGTTTTAGGTCCAATCTCGATCAACCACTGGCGAATTGCTTGGCTTGACGCAGCGGTTCTCTCACTGGCGCGTTGGTAGCTAGAATCACGCTCTCTGCCGCTTGGGACGTGGCGATGGCAAGCGCGGCATGCATGGACGGGGACGTCCACACGGAGGCTAGGGAATGAGCAGGCGGTGTCGTAGTGCACAGCTTTGCAGCAGAAACTGTTGTCGGCCTTTGCAGCCGCCGCTAGCGCCAGTGCCATGGCTGACTGGCCCTCGACAGCTCATCGCCGATGCTCGCATGTGGCCAAGTGACCATGCGGTGCGGTGGACAAGAACTTGTCAGAGTACCAAGCACTCACGAGATGATATTGTGGTGATTGTCGCTGCGGCTCTGAAGTCTGAACCTGTTGCTGCTGGTGTTCTGTAGCTCACACAGCATGCCACGTGTTCGACTGAATGCTGGAGGGGTTAAAAGTTTTGCTGAGGCTGGAAATTTATGGGGTGGTCTCTCATTGTCCCCTAAGGCTGTATGAAAGTTTTTTGAATTTTTGAAAATGGTAAGGTCAGGTTTTTAACAGAAACAAAATATTTTGGTCAAACTTCGGACAAACAAAAATTGAAAATTTCAAACTATTCACCAGAATGTATTGGACAAAATGAGTTGAGGATTCTAAGATTTACCAAGGATAGAAATTTGGGGATCAGGAACCCAAGGAAAATATGAGTTCCTTTGTAAGAATACTAGGGTGAAAACTAATTACATAATTTGTTTTCTAGTAAAAATAAAATAGTAAAGGTGATTAAATCTTTCCCAAACTTTGAGAAATCATTTATAAAAGTTGTGTAGACATTAGTGGGGTGTCATAGAAAAGAAATCAGAGGAGGGTGGAGGCAAACCAAAAAATTTAAGTAAAGAAGGTTTTGATAAAAGCTTGGCTACTTATTTAATAGGAGATTAAATTAAGATAAATATTTTATTTGAGTAATAACTCTTAGCAAAGAAAAACTAGGAGAAATTTCTTCCAACAAGAGTTGTTGTTGGAGAACTTCAAAAGATTTTCTCAAGAGAGGATTTTCAAAAGATCCAAAAGATGCTTCCCAAGAGAAACAATTGTCCTTGAAAAATCCAATTCAAAATAAAGAGGTGATAATTTTTTATTGAGGATGTTACACATGTTGCCTATATATAAATGATCATTGTCGTGAATATCACATAACTATGCGCTTTTCTATCAATTGCCAAACTATAATTTATTTACCCATCGTATGCTTACTTTCATGAGAGATGCCACTAGGGAAAGCTATGGCCCTGGGTCTATTAACATATAAGTTTACAAAGCTACAATACCACGTTTCCTTTTACTTTTCTTTACTTTTCACTTTGCAACTTCCATCTACACACGTTACTTGCTTGCAGATAACGAGACAAGGGGATTGACAACTCTCTTGCCCGCGTTGGGTGCAAGTGCTTCTTTCGCTTGTGCGCAGTCAGTGAAGACGGGGGTTGGTTGTTACTCCTATTGGTTTGATAAACCTTGGTTATCTACCGAGGTAAACACTTACGTATATTGGGTTGCATCACCCATTCCTCTTAACGGAAAACCCAACATGGATCACAAGCATCAGGAAGAATTTCTGGCGCCGTTGTCCCGGAGTATCATCAACCTAGTATCAAGTAAATTAACACAAATTATTATTCACTTGTTCTTATTTTTATTTTTTGTTATATTTTGCTTGCTTCATAAAAATCAAAAATATAAAAATATTTATATTTGCTTGTTGCTAGTTTACTTATTTGCTTGCATGAAAATTGCTATCATGTCTGAAATTGAGGAAATCATTATTGAAAGTGTTGGTAATAGTGTTTGTGACTCGGAAGAGTAGAGACCATAATTTATTTATTCTACTCATGATACTCCTAAAAGTCAATTTCTTCATAGTGATACTCACACGTTTCTAAAATCCAAAATCTATCATGTGGGTAGTATGAGAATTATTGGAAAGCATGTTATTCAAGAACTTTTTGAGTATTTGGTAGCTTCTCCCCATATTAATGGAACCATAATTGAAGAAATAAATTGCTATGTGAATGTTATTGCTATGCTTATATTAAAGGTAGAGAGAAAGTTTTTGTGTCTTCATCCTATGCTTCAAAATATATTTTCGGGACTCCCTAGCATACAAAACCCTGATATTAAAGAAATTGCTATTAATATCCTTATGCATGAATTTGATTATATAGTGCGGGAAGCTACAAATATTTTCAACTTCTACGGAATAAAATCTGAACATCCTCGTGTAGAAGTGATCCTTCATAACAGAGATGCTATACGTAAGTTGGAATCTAATGACAATCAAGGGTTTTGTCGGGGGAATGGACCCACGTCAATCTATGGGACCGAGGAGGCCCCTTTTATGGTTCTGCTAGGGGTTTTCAGTGCATAGAGAGCATCGGTTGGCATGACGACGTGTTCGGGCCACTCGGGAGCGGAATACCCTACGTCCTATTGGTGGTGATTAATTGGGTGCAAATAGGCACGGGAGTGTGGTTGCCCCGCCAGGATACTCGGACCTCCTTTTATAGGGAAAAGGTAGCCATGGACCTCCTTTTATAGGGAAAAGGGATTACCGCCGTGTCTAGATGGATCATTTTGCTAGTTGTAGAGTGCGAACTGCGGTGATACGATTGCTCTGCCAGAGTGGTAGTCGGAAATACCTAACCCTGACGGACTGGTACAGGCGCATTAAATGCATCATGTGGTGGCGCGTGAACGTCATAAACTCGCAAGGATTTCCTGTATCTCTTTGTGTTATCCGCCCAGTTACTTCTCTATCTTGCTTTAACGCTGCGGGACACGTGTCACCGCAACTTGGATGCGCCCGCTGCCATGTCCGCGTGTCACTACGAGCCCTGCCCGTCCACCTGCCCGCTCGACACCTCGGCTGATGTTGAAAATCAGCCCCTGGTGAGGTGGAGTCGCGTCTTGGCGGGTTGTGCGCTTGACGGGTGCCACAAGCGGAAGCGTGTAGAGGCTAACAGGGGCCTTGCCGCATCACCCTACCCCAGGTAAAGTTTCTCATCGGGGCTATGTGATGACCCCGACAAGGAGGTTGCCGGCCTGGGGGCCGCAGTTGCCCGTGCCTATGTTAGGGGTACTAAGAGCCCCCATTCCTTAGTACCCGACAATAGCCCCATGACTGGGCCATACACGCTCGCGTCCATCATTGTTGGGCTAGGCCAAAAAATAATACACGGAATGCACAGCCACGCTTCTCCATAATGATGGTTTTATTGATCATTCCCATGGCATGCATTTACCACGGGTCGTGAGAATGGTCGAACGAGGCTGTTGTCTTGAGGGGGCATGCTCCACGTCCAACCCTAGTCGTCCCTTCCAGGATAGATGTGGGGAAGGGCGACGAAGGCGCATCCAGCTACGGTGGTGCTCCTTGGGGACGTCCGGGACGACCCAAATAGGTACCCGTTCTTTGCAGCGTACTTTTATTGCGGGTTAGTTCCTCCCTTTTCCGCTAGCTTCCGAATATGATGGAGTCCTATGGGTTCCGCTTGCTGGATTTCACGCCAAACACGGTGACCACTATGTCCATCTCCACACATTTGTTGCAAAAACTTCATCAGACTGCCCCCTAGTGTCTCCCTGTTTCATCACTTTTTCTTCTCCCACATCGAGGGTGTGGGCACCATCTCTGGGAGTGTTGCTTGGATCCCCCGCGCTTGCTGGAAGGAGGAATATCCCCCAGTCCTCCTGCACCACAGGTGGAAAGAGTGACGGGGGAATGGTGATACATTGTAGACGAAAAGCATCCACCTTTCTGCAAGGTCCAGACGTCTCCTCCTGCCCATAGGAATGATTGGGATAGTCTAGCCAAGGATGATGCGAAACTAGAGGTAGCAATCACGCAGCTTCTTCACTTGGGAGTACGTCGAGCCCGTGGATATCATGTGGATTCGTCGCCTGACCTTGTCGGTGATTTGACCTTCTTGGATGTCTCCTACCTCCGTCGCCAGCTTTTTTGCATCGAGGCGAAGTTTATTCTCCCGTCGACGGTCGTCCCCCTCTGCAACAACTACCATCGGGATACGATAGTAGCGATGATGCCCCAGTGCGATGCGAGCGGGGTAGACCCTGAGTGGGAGCCCTCTGCAAGGGAGGACATACATAAGTGATCAGGGGTAGGTGATCCGCCCCACCACACGGGAGGAGATCGCATTCATAGACCGGAGAGCCTTAGAAGGGGGCCTGGACGTCGGCGACAGCAGCTTGGGAGCAGCCATAACCAAAGAGGGGGAACATGAAGATGTCGACATCATGGCACCGGCTCATGATTCCCTAAAGGGGCCCGCTAACACCAGCGGCAATTGTGACACTGGTGTCGATGCTTGTGGGGAGAAGGAGACCGAAGAGCCCCAGGCGCGGATTGCCCCGAAGAGGACGCGTGTGTTGTGCAAGGCCGTCATGGGGGGAGCCGGTTTGTCGCTCCCCTCCGCCCGAGGTCGAGGATGAGGAGGAAGAGGAGGACCCTGATACGTCTCCAATGTATCTATAATTTTTTCATATTCCATGTTGTTATATTATAGTTCTTGGAGGTTTTATAATCATTTTATAGCAACTTTATATCATTTTTTCGGACTAACCTATTGACATAGTGCCCAGTAATAGATGCCTTTTTTACTTGTTTTTTTATTCGCTGAAAATTAAGACAAAATTAAATCCAAATGCCATGAAACTTTTTGGAGATTTTTTTGGACCAGAAGGAAACTTGAGGACCAAGGATGCCAGCCATGGGAGGGCCAGGCGGCCCACTAGGAACCATGGCACGCCCTGGGCCCCTCGCACTCCCCGGTGGGTAGTGGGGGCCTCGGGCACCTCCTCCACTGCTTCTCAGCTCTATAAATACTCCAATATCCCAAAAACCCTGCAGGACAAGACGAAAAATCTTTTTAGCCGCCGCAAGTTCCAGAAGCTGTGAGATCCAATGTAGAGCCCATTTCGGAGAGGAACACGGTCACGGAGGGGTTCATAATCCTCATTGGTGCTCCGCAGATTTTGCATGAGTAGTTCATATCAGACCTACGGATCCGTAAGCAGTATCTAGATGGCTTTCTCTCTCATTTTGCTTCTCAATACAATGGTCTCTTGGAGATTTATTGGATGTAACTCTATCTTTTGCGGCGTGTTTGTTGGGATCCAATGAACTATGAGTTTATGATCAGGTCTATGAAATTATATCCATTCTTGATTATTATAGCCTCGTATTTCTTTTCCTATATTTTGATTTTTTCTTGCAATGGAAAGAGGTGCTTTATGATGGGTTCGATCTTGTGGTGCTCAATCTCAGTGATAGAAAGAGACATGCCACACATGTATTGTTGCTATTGAGGATTAGATGATGGGGTCTATTCCTACATGAATAGATCTTGTATACATCATGTCATCACTATTAAATCCGTTTCTCCATGAACTTAATACACTAGATTCATGTTGGATAGTGGTAGATGTGTGGAGTAATAGTAGTAGATGCAGGCAGGAGTCGGTCTACTTGTCTTGGACGTGATGCTTGTATACATGATCATTGTCTTGGATATCTTCATAATTATTCTCACTTCTATCAATTGCTCAACAATAATTTGTCTACCCACCCTTTTCTATTTTCTCGAGAGAGGCCACTAGTGAAATTTACGACCCGCGGGTCTATTTTACATTACCTATTTGCAAGATTCATTTTGTTATTAACGTTTTCACTTTATTTTCTCTTTCATTTTTAGATCTATATTATCAAAACCACAAAATTACCTTGTTGTGTTTAATTTGCCATCACTTTATATGCATCTATCAATCTATCTTTTGTCGCTTTATTTTACCCACAAGGGATTGACAACCCCTACAGGCGTTGGGTTGCAAGGATTTGTCATTTGCGTGTGGATCTTCCTACTGTATTGATACCTTCGTTTCATAACTGACGGAGATAATTGTCGTTGCTCTGCTACATCAACCTTTAAGCATGGAAGTAAACCAACGCAATCAGCAGGGAGTCAACATTTCTGGCGCCGTTGCCGGGGAAGATCAGGTCAAGATCTACCAGGTTCCCACAAATAAACTCTTATCCCCTTGCAGTTGCATTATTTGCCATTTACCTCTCATTTTCCCCTCCCCACTTCACAAAAAATTGCCTTTTTATTTGCCTTCTTTCTGTTTGCCGTTTTCTTGTCGGATCTCTTCTTTGTTTGCATTCTTCTTTGCATAGTCACGAGGACTCAAGAAAACACTAAGTTGTGTGATTTCTCCAATACGAATAACAGTGCCGAGTCTTACGATATTAATGCCTCTTCATTGAATTTTATTTTGAAATAGCAATTTCCGGCACTCCTAATGAGGATGTCGCGTACCATCTAACCACTTCCGTAGAATTGTGTGATATGCAAAAGATGGAAGATGTGGACAATAATATTATTAAGTTGAAATTGATTTCGTTCTCTTTCCATGATCGTGCTAAAATTAGGCTTTCTTCTTTTCCACGCAATAGTATCAATTCTTGAAACAAGTGCAAAGATGTTTTTATCACGAAGTATTCTCCACCTCCGAAAATTATTTCTTTTAGAAATATGATTATGAATTTTAAACAACTTGAGCATGAGCATGTTTCCCAATCTTGGGAAGTATGAAATTGATGATAAAAAATTGCCCAACTCATGGTTTGAATTTGTGGATGATCATACATTTTTTATGCTGGACTGAATTTTGTCTCTATATGTCTTTTAGATTCCGCTGTGGGTGGTACTTTTATTGAAATTACTTTGGGTGATTCTACTAAATTTCTTGATAATATTATTTCTAATTATTCACAATGGCATACCGAAAGAGCTCGTACTAGTAAAAAGTTAATTCTATTGAAGAAATTGATGCTTTGTGGGATCAAGTTGATGATCTTATGAAATTGGTTACTAATAAACTTGCTCCTATTGATCCTAGTGATGTGCCTTTGTCTACTTTGATTGAGAAAAATAATGATCCCGTGGATGTGAATTTTTTCTTGCAAAACTTGTAATAATAATTCTTATGGGGACAATTTTAATCCTAGGCCGTATCCTAGAAGTTCTTCAAATAATTATGGTAATTCCTACGGTAATTCTCATAAAAATAATGCTAGTATGCCTAGTTTATCAAGGCACAAAAGTCATTCAATACTACGATAGAAGAAAAGTTGAATAAGATTTATGATATGTCTAGAAGCATTGATAGAATTTCGCATGATGTAGAAAATTTCAAGAATAAATGTCTTCCGAATATTCATATTAATGAATTTATTAAAGCCTTATATGTTTCCATTGATTAAAGTTAGAAAAGAAACACTATGCTTAGAGCTAAAAGAGAATTTATAGAAAGAGCGTTTCCCGATTGGTTTCATAAAAATTATGTGGAGCTTAAAATGATTGGTGTTTATTCTATTGATTCCTTGTCTAGTAGTGTTAAAATTAATGATGAGGGAACTGAGAAGACTCAAGTTTAGCTAGAAGACATTCCAATTATCTGGAGAGTGAAAATCTTGTTGAAATAATTGATAAAAGTGGGATTGAAGAGGTTAAAACTTTAGCTAGTCACGCACCCACTATTTCAAACCTCAAGGACTTTAATTTTGATAGTTTATCTTTGATTGAGTGTATTTCTACGTTGTAATCTATGATAAATTATTTTGGAAATATGCCCTAGAGGCAATAATAAATTAGTTATTATTATATTTCCTTGTTCGTAATAATTGTTTATTAATGATGCTATAATTGTATTGGTTGGAAACACAAATACATGTGTGGATACATAGACAACACACTGTCCCTAGTGAGCCTCTAGTTGACTAGTTCGTTGATCAAAGATGGTCAAAGTTTCCTGACCATAGGCAAGTGTTGTGACTTGATAACGGGATCACATCATTAGGAGAATCATGTGATGGACGAGACCCAAACTATGAACGTAGCATATTGATCGTGTCGTTTTATTGCTATTGTTTTCTGCGTGTCAAGTATTTGTTCCTATGACCATGAGATCATATAACTCACTGGCACCGGAGGAATACCTTATGTGCATCAAACGTCGCAACGTAACTGGGTGACTATAAAGGTGCTCTACAGGTATCTCTGAAGGTGTCCATTGAGTTAGTATGGATCAAGAATGGGATTTGTCACTCCCTCTGACGGAGAGGTATCTCGGGGCCCACTCGGTAATACAACATCACACACAAGCCTTGCAAGAAATGTGACTAAGTGTAAGTCACGGGATCTTGTATTACGGAAAGAGTAAAGAGACTTGCCGATAACGAGATTGAAATAGGTATGCGGATACCGACGATCAAATCTTGGGCAAGTAACATACCGAAGGACAAAGGGAATGACATACGGGATTATATGAATCCTTGACACTAAGGTTCAACCGATAAGATCTTCGGAGAATATGTAGGATCTAATATGGGCATCCAGGTCCCGCTATTGGATATTGACCGAGGTGTGTCTCGGGTCATGTCTACATAGTTCTCGAACCCGCAGGGTCTGCACACTTAAGGTTTCAGTGACGTTTCGGTATAGTTGAGTTATAGGTGTTGGTAACCGAAAGTTGTTCAGAGTCCCACATGAGATCCAGGACATCACAAGGAACTCGGCAATGGTTCGGAGGTAAAGATTGATATACAGGAACTCCTGTTTTGGTCACCAAAAAAGTTTCGGGCTCATCGTTAGTGTACCAAGAGTGCCAAGAGGGGTGTCGGGGACCATCGGGAGGGGTGTCACGCCCCAAGGGGTCTCATGGGCTATGGGAAGAGATAGACCAGCCCCTAGTGGGCTGGAATAAGTTCCCACTAAGGCCCATAAGGTTTGAGAAGGAAAAAACACAAGGTGGAAAGAATTTCCAAGTGGGAAGGTGGAATCCTACTCCAAGTAGGATTGGAGTAGGACTCCTCCACCTCCAATTTCGGCCAAACCTTGAGGGTTTGTGGCTGCCTCCTCCCCTCCCTCCCTCCTATATATACTATAGGTATTGAGGGATTTTGAGACGCAACTTTGCCACGTGCTGCTCGACCCTATACCACGTAGTTTTTCCTCTAGATCGTATTTCTGCAGAGCGTAGGCGAAGCCCTGCCGGAGTAGATCATCACCACCACTGGCGCGCCGTCATGCTGCCGGAGAACTCTTCTAGCTCTACACCCCCTCTTGCTGGATCAAGAAGGTGGAAATCGTCATCAAGTTGTACGTGTGCTGAACGCGGAGGTGCCGCCCGTTCGGCACTAGATCGGAACGGATCATGAGACGGATCGCAAGACGGTTCGTGCAACGGATCACGAGACGGTTCGGGGGACGGATCGCGGGACGGATCTTGGGACGGATCACGGGATGGTTCGTGGGGTGGTTCGAGGGATGTCAAGACGTTCCACTACATCAACCGCGTTTCTTAACGCTTCCTGCTGTGCGATCTACAAGGGTACGTAGATCCAAATATGCTCTCATAGATGGATATCAACATGATAGGTCTTCGTGTGCGTAGGAAATTTTTGTTTCCCATGCAACGTTCCCCGACAGTGGCATCATGAGCTAGGTTGATGCGTAGATGTTATCTCGAGTAGAACACAAAGGGTTTTGTGGACGGTGATGTTCGATTTTCTTCCCTCCTTAGTCTTTTATCGATTCGGCGGTATTGTTGGATTGAAGCAGCCCGGACCGACATTATTCGTACGCTTACTAAAGACTGGTTTCATCGATTGACATGCAACCTCGTTGCATAAAGATGACTGGCGGGTCTCGGTTTCTTCAACTTTAGTTGAATTGGTTTTGACCGAGGCGGTCCTTGGAGAGTTTAAATAGCAATTTGCACGTCTCCGTTGTGGTTTTTGCGTAAGTAAGATGCGATCTACTAGATACCCATAGCAGCCACGTAAAACATGCAACAACAATTAGAGGACGTCTAACTTGTTTTTGCAGGGTATGCTTGTGATATGATATGGTCAATGACGTGATGTGATATATTGGATGTATGAGATGATCATGTTGTAATAGTTAATATCGACTTGCACGTCGATGGTACGACAACTGAAAGGAGCCATAGGGTTGTCTTTAGACTAATGTTTGTGTCTGCAGATGCGTTTACTATATTGCTAGGACGTAGCTTTAGTAGTAATAGAATAAATAGCACGACCACCCCGATGGCGACACGTTGATGGAGATCATGATGATGGAGATCATGGCGTGGCGCCGGTGACAAGAAGATCGTGCCAGGTGCTTTGGTGATGGAGATCAAGAAGCACATGATGATGGCCATATCATGTCACTTATGAATTGCATGTGACGATAGCATTATGAGGTGATCTCTCACTAAAATTTTAAGACGAAATTGTGTTCTCCCCAATTATGCACCGTTGCGACAGTTTGTCATTTTGAGACACCACGTGATGATCGGGTGTGATAGACTCAACATTCACATACAACGGGTGCAAAACAGTTGCACACGCGGAACACTTGGGTTAAGCTGGACGAGCCTAGCATGTGCAGGCATGGCCTCGGAACACATGAGACCGAAAGGTTGAGCATGAATCATATAGTTGATATGATTAGCATAGAGATGCTTACCACAGAAACTATTCTCGACTCACGTGATGATCGGACTTGAGATAGTGGACTTGGATCATGTACCACTCAAATGACTAGAGAGATGTTCTTTTTGAGTGGGAGTTCTTAATTAATATGATTAATTGAACTAATTATCATGAACATAGTCTAATGGTCTTTGCGAATTACGATGTAGCTTGCGCTATACCTCTACTATATTTATATGTTCCTAGAGAAGATTTAGTTGAAAGTTGATAGTAGCAGACTTTGCAGACTGAGTCCGTAAAACTGAGGGTTGTCCTCATTGCTCTGCAGAAGGCTTATGTCCTTAATGCACCACTCAATGTGCTGCACCTCGAGCATCGTTTGTGGATGTTGCGAACATCTGACATACACGTTTTTGATGACTACGTGATAGTTCAGTGCGCAATACTTAATGGCTTAGAAGCAAGGCGCCGAAGACGTTTTGAAAATGTCGCGGAACATAAGAGATGTTCTCAGAGATGAAATTGATATTTCATGCTCGTGCCCTTGTTGAGAGGTATAAGACCTCCGACAAGATTCTTTGCCTACAAAGTAAAGGCGAAAAGCTCAAATCGTTGAGCATGTTCTCACATTGTCTGAGTACAACAATCGCTTGAATCAAGTGGGAGTTAACCTTCCAGATAAGATAGTGATGGTTCTCCAAAGTCACTTCCACTAAGCTGCTAGAGCTTTGTGATGAACTATAACATATCAAGGATAGATATGATGATCCTTGAGTGATTCGCAATGTTTCACACTGCGAAAGTAGAAATCAAGAAGGAGCATCAATTGTTGATGGCTGGTAAAACCACTAGTTTCAAGAAGGGCAAGGGCTAGAAGGGATACTTCATGGAACGGTAAACCAATTGTTGCTCTAATGAAGAAACCCAAGATTGAACCCAAACCTGAGACTAAGTGCTTCTATTATGAGGGGAACGGTCACTGAGGCGGAGCTATTTTAGATACTTTGTAGATAAGGAGGCTGGTAAAGTCGACAGAAGTATATTTGATATACATGATATTGATGTGTGCTTTACTAGCACTCCTAGTAGCATGAGGGTATTGGATACCGGTTCGGTTGCTAAGTGATTAGTAACTCGAAATGAAAGCTACGGTATAAATGGAGACTAGCTAAAGGCGAGGTGACGATATGTGTAGGAAGTGTTTCCAAGGTTGATGTGATCAAACATCGCACGCTCCCTCTATCATCGGGATTGGTGGTAAAACCTAAATAATTGTTATTTCACTACTGGAATTCAGTTATTTGCCGTCAGCCTCTTCTTTGCTGTCCGTTGGCTGATGGCAAAGACCCTATTTGCCGTCAGTCACCAGAAAACTAACCGCAAAGAGCAGACGGATGGCAAAGATACTCTTTGCCATAAGTCTTGTCTTTGCCATCTGCTGGCGCATGACAAAGAGCAGGAGGGCAGACGGCAAAGAGCACGGGGCGGCCCACCACACACCCCCTTCCACCCCATAACAGGCGCTGCCTTTGCCGTCTGCCATCCTGCTCTTTACCGTCAGGGGGCGGACGTAAAAGCGAGCCCCCCCTAACGGCCGTCTCCCACCCTAAGTCCCCCTATCTACCATTCTTTGGCCTCGGGGGGCGGACGGCAAAGAGAGCCCCCCTAACGGCCGTCTCCCCACCCCACAGTCTCCTCCGCTCCGACAGTCTCCTGCTCTCTGTCTCTCTCACCCGCTTGTCCCCCGCCCGCCGTCCGCCTCCCCTCCCGCCCCTCCTCCCCTCCCGCCGGCCGCCTCCTCCCCCGCCCCCTCCTCCCCTCCCGCGGCACCCCTCCTCCCCGCCCGCCGGCCGCCTCCCCTCCCGCCACCTCCTCCCCGCCCCTCCTCCCCGGCTGCCCACCGCCCCAGCTGCCCACCGCCCCAGCTGCCCACTGCCCTGGCTGCCCCTCTTCCCCGGCTGCCCACCGCCCCGGCGGCCCCTCCTACCCGGCTTCCCACCGCCCCGGCTGCCCACTACCGTCCTCCTAATAGGTGAGTTTTTTTTAATTAGATTTAGTTATTTGATTTAGTGGTAGTTTAGTTAGTTGTTTTATTTAAATAGTCGATTTATTCCTAGGTTTAGTTAATTAGAGCTAGGTTATTTATTATTTGTTAATTTAGAGGTAGATTCTATTTTGTTAATTAGTGGTAGATTCTTTTTAGTTAATGATTGGTAGATTCTGTTTTTGTTATTTTTTTTGCTGTTTTGTGCTATATAGGTTTAGTGATAGGTTTAGTGATAAGTTTAGATTCTACATAGTCATAATTGTAATAAGTAGAAAAAAGATGAAGAATAAACTAAGAATAAGTAGATAAGGGAAGAAGAATAAGAAGAAGAGGAGGAGGAGGAGGATAAAAAGAAGAAGAAGAAGAAGAAGAAGAAAAAGAGGAGAGATGAGAATAATAAAGAGGACGAACAAGTAAAAGAAGGAAGAAGAAGAAGAAGAAGAAGAAGAGGGAAATGGAAAAGAAGGAAGAAGAAGAAGAAGAAGAAGAACAAAAGGAAGGAAGGAAGAAGAAGAAGAAGAAAAGGAAGAGGAGGGAAAAAAGAAGATGAAGAAGAAGAAAATGACACCCCGACACCCCGACACGATGCCCGAAACCCCGACACGACATCCTGACGACACCCTGGCAGAATACGCCGCCCCCGACGCCACTGACCCCCAACCCCTGACCTCCCACACCTCTTCGGCCTCTTGTTCACCGAAAAGTCCCCGACCACCTTCCCCTGACGCCACTGACCCTGGACCAACGACGACACTGACCCCCGACCACCGACGCCACTAACCCCCGAACCCCGATGCCTCCGACACCCGACACCACCGACCCTCAACGGCACTGACTCCCGACGCCACTAACCCCCGACAACTCTTCTGCCTCCGGTTGAACGAGAAGGTGCCAAACCGACGGGGTCATAGGTTTGTAAATTATAAGTTAGGTCACATATTTTACGATTATGTTTTAAAAACATCATATTTTTGTTGATCGTGTGAATTTCAATGTGCAGTTGTTCGACGACCTCCACGTGCGTTGGACGAGCTACGCCCCTGCGTTTGTTTGTGAGCACAAATGACTTCTCCTCCTACCCCCTTAATTTGCTATGTTCCGGTCTTCGTGCCGATGAAACTTGCTAGATATAGGTTTCTTCAATCATGAGTATGCGTGACCAGTATACGTCTCCCGTTCTAAAGGGCGACATTTATAAATATGCATGTCTTTGCATATTTATAACCGCCATACTTTCGAATTGTCCAACATTATCCATGGACAGCCTGAGTATGTGTAGATTGGGTTCATTTTCCCGTATGTTGTGCTCCGGATCCAATGCGGAATTTCTTCAGTGCCTCCCTGTTGTTCTCCGGGTACACATCCTCTCTGCTTATTGCCGAGACGTGTATCATGAGAACATCGGGGAGGTGCTGCCGAAATTCTGCGTCGCATCTGGAGCAGAGCATGGGAAAACAAACCCAATCTACACATACTCGGGTGGGATTAGGACCTATCTTTACCTATTAGCATGTAGGTTGCATGGACGTAATAAAACTAACAAACTTGATTAGAGGATGAATATAGATGATGAATTATACATTTATATTTCTTGTGCGCCCATAGGTAGCTAGGCAACATGAGTGATCGTGCTTGGATGTACACTGGTCACCCTAGTTAGAAAGACATGACAAATGAATGGTTAACAAAAACCAGGGGGTTTCTGAGAGCCGCATTTGCAAATGGCCAGCAAAAAACATGGTGCCCCTGTCCCAACTGCGACAAGTGGAAAAAGCAGACAGAGTTTGAAATGGGTAAACACCTGCAGAAGTGGGGTTTTACGCCTAATTATACGATGTGGACTTTTCATGGTGATTCTGACCAACGTGTCAGAGCTGAGGTGATTCCGGGATCGAAGACATGGTGCAAGACTTTGATGATGCTCGGGATTCGGACGATGAGATGGAGGAATTTGCAAAGGCCTTCTATGAAATGTTGGAGTCTTCAAAACGTCCTCTCCACGAGCAGACCAAGCTTTGTCAGCTGGATGCCATCGCGCAAGTAATGGCTCTGAAGGCTCAATTCAACCTAGGCAGAGAATGCTACGACGCGATGATGACGATATTTGGACGCTTTCTACCCAAAGGCCATGTACTTCCTGCAAACATGTACCAGTCAGAGAAAATCCTTCGTGTACTTAAGATGCCCTGTGAGAAGATACATGCCTCTGAGAATGGATGTGCCTTATTTAGGCTTGAGTATGCGGCCTTGAACTATTGCCCCATTTGCAATTCTTCCAGGTATATTGTGGTAGACAACGGTACGGGTGAGAAGAATCAGACCAAAATCCCCATTAGTGTTCTTCGGTATCTGCCAATCGTACCAAGACTTCAACGTATTTTCATGGTCAAAGAGACGACAGACAGATGACATGGCACAAATTGGGCAAAAGAACCAAACTAGATGCGGATGGGAACAAGATGCTGGTACACACTTCAGAGGGTTTTTTATGGAGGCACTTCGATGCATTACATAAGGATAAATCGGAAGATCCAAGGCATCCTAGAGTTGCCATCAGCACGGATGGGTTCAATGTGTATGGTATGACGGCAGCACAATACAGTTGTTGGCCTGTATTTGTCATTCCACTCAATTTGCCACCCAGAGGGATTATGAAAAGAAAGAACATTTTCCTGACGTTGATAATTCCAAGGCCCAACTATCTGGGGAAGAATATGAATGTGCACATGAAACCGCTTAAGGATGAGTTGCGAGAAGCCTGGGATAATGGGATCAAGACCTACGACGCGGCTACCAAAACAAATTTCAAAATGCATGTGTGGTACATGTACTCGACGCATGATTATCTGGTGTTTGCGCTATTCGCTGGCTTGTGTGTACATGGAAGGTTCCCGTGCACCACATGCAAGGAAACTCTTCAGTTCCGTTGGCTGCAGGCTGGTTGCAAGTTTTCTTGCTTCGACACGCATAGACAATTCCTGGATCCTGACCATAAGTTCAGAAAAGACAAGAAGAATTTCATCAAAGGTAGAGTTGTCAAAAACACTTCACCAGCTGCGTTGACAGTCCAACAGACCCTTGATCAGTTAAACGCTCTCGAGCATGATCCTTTGCGTCAAGGATACTTCAAAGGGTATAATACGGAACACGCCTGGACTCACAAGTCAGCCTTCTACAGTGGAGCCTTCTCCAGGTGAAACAAACCAGACCCACCGTGCTTCACTACCGTGATGACGATAATGGTATGTTATTTCTAGTGTTTTGCTGAACAACCGCATAATGGTCCAATATGGCTTAATAAGCATAGTTAGCTCCAAAATGACATATTTAACCCAAGTTAGCTCCAAAACGACATATAGTTAGCTTGGCTTCCACCTAAATGACATAATTAGCTTAGTTAGCTCCAAAATGGTCTATTTAATAAAAATGACATATACTTAGCTAAGTTCTCTCCTAAATGACATAATAAGGGTTAGGTACCTCCAAGATGACCTATTCCCCCCACCTTAGGTATCAAATGGCCTATAATTAGCTTAGTTAGATCCAAAATGGCTTAATAAGCATAGTTTGCTCTGGAATGACCTATTTTACCCAAGTTAGCTCCGAAATGACATATAGTTAGCTAGGCTTCCATCTAAATGACATAATTGGCTTAGTTAGCTCCAAAATGGTCTATTTAATAAAAATGACATATACTTAGCTAATTATCCTCCTAAATGACATAATTAGCTCCAAAAAGGCATAATTAGCTAATTTAGCCCGAAGATGGGGACAAGAGGAGAAGAAAGAGGGAAAATGAAAAGATGGAAGAAGGAGAAGAAGAGAAGGAGAAGAGAAGTAGAAGGAGAAGGGGAAGGAGGAAGAAGAAGGAGAAAAGCTCCTTCTCCTTCTTCTCCTTCTTCTTGTCCTTCTTCTTTTCTTCTTCTTCTTCTCTTCCTTCTCCTTCTCCTCCTTCTTCTCCTCCTCCTCCTCCTTCTTGTTTTACTTGTCCTTCTTCTTTTCTTCTTGCTTCTTCTCTTCTTGCTTCTTCTCTTTCTCTTCTTCTACGTACCTTAGACTCATCCAACATAGAATAAATTGGCTAATTATCCTACAAAATGACATAATTAGCTTAGTTAGGTGAAAACATCATAAGAACCTTGGTTAGCTCATGAAAATGACTAATTTAGCTCAAAAATGAAATAATAGGCTCAAAATAGCATAAGAACCTTGGTTAGCTCATGAATATTATATACTTAGCTTGGCTTCCATCTAAATGATATAATCAGCCAATTTAGCTCCAATATGGCTTAATAAGCGTAGCTAGCCCCAAAATGACATATTTAACCCAAGTTAGCTCCAAAACGACATATAGTTAGCTTGGCTTCCACCTAAATGACATAATTAGCTTAGTTAGCTCCAAAATGGTCTATTTAATAAAAATGACATATAGTTAGCTAAGTTCTCTCCTAAATGACGTAATAAGGCTTAGGTAGCTATTCCCCCTACCTTAGGTATAAAATGGCCTATAATTAGCTTAGCTAGATCCAAAATGGCTTAATAAGCATAGTTTGCTCCGGAATGGCATATTTTACCCAAGTTAGCTCCGAAATGTCCTATAGTTAGCTAGGCTTCCACCTAAATGACATAATTAGCTTAGTTAGGTCCAAAATGGTCTATTTAAGAAAACATGACCTATACTTAGCTAATTATCCTCAAAATGACATAATTAGCTCCAAAAAGGCATAATTAGCTAATTTAGCCCGAAGAAGGGGACAAGAGGAGAAGAAAGAGGAAAATTGAAAAGAAGGAAGAAGAAGAAGAAGAAGAGAAGAAGAAGAGAAGAAGAAGGAGAAGGAGAAGAAGGAGAATGAGCCCTCCTTCTTCTTCTCTCCTCCTTCTTTTCCTTCTTCTTTTCTTCTTTTCTCCTCTTCCTTCTCCTTCTCCTTCTCCTCCTCCTCCTCCTTCTTCTTCTTTTTTTTCTCCTCTTCTTCTCTTTCTTCTTTTACGTAGCTTATTTTCCCCAGCATAGACATACTTAGCTAATTATCCTCCAAAATGAAATAATTAGCTTACTTAGGTAAAAACATCATAAGAGTCTTGGTTAGCTCATTAAAATGACTAATTTAGCTCCAAAATGACATAATAAGCTCATAATGGCATAAGAACCTTGGTTAGCTCATGAATATTATATACTTAGCTTGTTTTCCTCTAGAATGACATAATTATCCCATTTAGCTCCAAAAAGACTTACTTAGATAACTTAGCTCCAAGAAGAAGAGAAGAGGAGAAATGAAAAGAAGGAAGAAGAAGAAGAAGAAGAGAAGGAGAAGGAGAAGGAGAAGGAGAAGGAGGAGCCTTCTTCTCTTCATTCTTCGTGTCCTTCTTCTTCTTCTTCTCTTCTTCTTTTCATTTCTCCTCTTCTCCTCCTCTTGGAGCTAAATTAGCTAAGTATGTCTTTTTGGAGCTAAATGGATATGAAACTTACTTATTTCTTCTCCTCTTTATCTAGTATTCTTCTTCTAACTTACTTATTTCCCATTTTGCAGATTACATTCAATTCACGGAAGCTTGGATTATATTGATGGAGTGCTTCAATATGGTTTCTTCTAAAATGGCTTCACAGAAGCTTGGATTGAAACTATTGTAGTAATGGATATGAAACTTTGTATGTATGGATGAAACTAGTGTAATATATGGTTTGGTACGGATGAAAGTTGCATAATATGTATGGATTATGGATGAAACTTATTTTGATATGGTTATGAGTATGGGTAGTTTGTGTGAAATATATTTTGTCATTTGGGGCAGTTTGTGTGAAATATATTCCTGATTTGTGTGAAAATTGCTAGATATTATTGAAAATAAAATAAATAGTGGAAGTTTGGAGCCTTTTCCGTGTGCCCACCGACGGCAAAGGAGCTATTGCAGACGGCAAAGGGCCCAAACTGGCCTGTTGAATCAAATTGGGTGCCCCCTTTGCCGTCTGCCGTGCTGGTGGGCGGATGACAAAGGTTAAAAGGGAAGACGGCAAAGGGGCAAGTGGGAGGGGCTTTGCTGGTACCTTTACCGTTAGCGCACCAGCACGGCGGACGGCAAAGGGTCAAAGGGCAGACGGCAAAGGGTCAAAGGAAGATGGCAAAGGTGCAAACCAGAGGGGCTTTGGCGGTGCCTTTGCCGTGAGTCCACCAGCACGGCAGATGGCAAAGGGGCCAATGGAGGATGGCAAACACTCTATGGGCCTAGCAGGCCGCCTTTAGCACTTGACGGAGGTACCCGCAGATGTGCCGTCCCATATTCTTTGTCAGCCCCCTCACGGAAAAGATTCTTTGCTGTTAGCTGTCCCAATGCAGACGGGAAAGAGGCCCTTCGCCGGATGTTTGTTTGCCGTCCAGCTTGCCATCTGCTGACGCACGACAAATGCATTTGCCGTCCGGGGTGACCCCCTTTGCCGTCCACCATGACAGACGACAAAGTCTCAGATTCCTGTAGTGTTTGGTGTTTGCGTTGAGCATGAACATGATTGGATCGTGTTTATTGCAATACGATTATTCATTTAAAGAGAATAATAGTTATTATATTTGCTTGAATAATTACCCTCAATGGTTTATTGAATATCGATCGTAGTGTTACACATGTTCATAATACTGGTGCCAAAAGATACAAAGTAATAATGATAGTACCACTTAGTTGTGGCACTGCCACTTGAGTCATGTTGGTGTAAAATGCATGAAGAAGCTCCATGCTGATGGATCTTTGTACTCACTCATTTTTTAAACGTTTGAGACATGCAAACCATACCTGTTGGTATAAACGCATGAAGAAACTCCATGCGGATGGATCGTTTGGACTCACTTGATTTTGAATCACTTGAGACATGCAGATCATGCCACATGAAACAAGAGAGTAACTTATTGGGAGTAATGCATTTTTGATGTGTGCAGTCCAATGAGTGCTGAGGCACGCAGTGGATATCGTTATGTTCTTACTTCACTGACGATTTGAGTAGATACAGGAGTATTTACTTGATGAATCACAAGTCTGAAATATTGAAAAGTTCAAAGATATTTCAGAGTGAAGATCATCGTGACAAGAGGATAAACAGTCTACGATATGATCATAGAAATGAATATCTGAGTTATGAGTTTTGGTATGCAGTTAAGACAATGTGGAAATTGTTTCGCAGTTCATGCCACCTAGAACACCATAGTGTGATGATGTGTCTAAACGGCATAGCCGTGCCCTATTGGATATAGCGCATACTATGATGTCTCTTATCGAATTACCACTATCGTTTATGGGTATGCATTAGAGACAACTGCATTCTCTTTAAATAGGGCACTGCGTATTTCCGTTGAGATGACACAGTATAGACTATGGTTTGGAGAAACCTCAACTGTCATTTCTCAAAAGTTTGGGGCTGCGATGCTTATGTGAAAACTTTTCAGTCTGATAAGCTTGAACCCAAAAGAGGATTAAAGCATCTTCATAGGATATCCAAAACAGCTGGATACATCTCCTATCTCAGATCCGGAAGCAAAGTGTTTGTTTCTAGAAATGGGTCCTTTCTCGAGGAAAGGTTTCTTTTGAAAGAATTGAGTGGGAGGGTGGTGGAACTTGATGAGGTTAGTGAGCCGTCACTTCAACCAGTGTGTAGTAGGGTGCTGGAAGATGTTCCTGTGGCGCCTACACCAATTGAAGTGGAAACTTATGATGGTGATCATTGAGCTTCGGATCAAGTTACTACAAACCTCGTAGGTTGACAAGGTCGCATACTACTACGGAGTGGTACAGTAACCCTGTCTTGGAGGTCATGTTGTTGAACAACGATGAACCTACGAGCTATGGAGAAGCGATGGTGGGCCCGGATACCGACAAATGGCTGGAGGCCATGAAATATGAGAGAGGATCCATGTATGAAGACAAAGTGTAGACTTTGGAAGAACTACTTGATGGTAGTAAAACTATTAAGTAAAGATGGATCTTTGAAAGGAAGACAGACGATGATGGTGAAAAGTCACTATCAAGAAAAGCTCGACTATGATGAGACTTTCTCACTCGTAGCGATGCTAAAAGTCTGTTGGAATTATGTTAGTAGTTGTTGCATTGTTTATGAAATATTGCACATAGGATGTCAAAACATTGTTTCCTCGACGGTTTCCTTGAGGAAAGGTTGTATGTGATACAACTAGAAGGTTTTGTCAATCCTAAGGATACTAACAAGTATGCAAGCTCCATCGATCCTTCAATGGACTGGTGCAAGCATCTCGGAGTTGGAATATACACTTTGATAAGATGATCAAAGATTTTGGGTTTGTACAAGGTTTATGAGAGACTTGTATTTCCAAAGAAGTGAGTGGGAACACTATAGAATTTTTGATAAGTATATGTGGTTGACATATTGTAGATCGGAAGTAATGTAGAATTTCTGTGAAGCATAAAGGGTTGTTTGAAAGGAGTTTTTCAAAGGTAGACCTGGATAGAGCTACTTGAACATTGAGCATCAAGATCTATGGAGATAGATCAAAATGCTAAACAGAACTTTGAAATGAAATGCATGCCTTGACAAGTTTTTGAAGGAGTTCAAAATAGGTCAGCAAAGAAGGAGTTCTTGGCTGTGTTGTAAGGTGTGAATTTGAGTAAGACTCAGAAGCCTGACCACGCCAGCAGAAAGAGAAAGGACGAAGGTCGTTCCCTATGCCTTAGCCATAGACTCTACAGTATGCCATGTTGTGTACCGCACCTAGTGTGTGCCTTGACACAAGTCTGTTAAGAGGTACAAAGAGTGATCCAGGATTGAATCACTGAGTAGCGGTCAAAGTTATCCTTAGTAACTAGTGGACTAAGGAATTTTTCTCGATTATGGAGGTGATTAAAGACTTCATCGTAAAGGGTTACGTTGATGAAAGCTTTGACACTAATCCGAATAACTATGAGTAGTAAAACGGATTCGTATAGTAGAGTAGATATTTGGAGTATTTTCGAATGGCACGTAGTAGCAGCATCTATAAGATGACATAAAGAATTGTAAAGCACACACGGGTCTGAATGTTTCAGAACCGTTGACTAAAACCTCTCTCACGAGCAAGACGTGATCAGACGCCAGAACTATATGGGTGTTGGATTCGATGAAATCACATGGTGATGTGAACTAGATTATTGACTCTAGTGCAAGTGGGAGACTGTTGGAAATATGCCCTAGAGGCAATAATAAATTAGTTATTATTATATTTCCTTGTTCATGATAATCGTTTATTATCCATGCTATAATTGTATTGGTTGGAAACACAAATACATGTGTGGATACATAGACAACACACTGTCCCTAGTGAGCCTCTAGTTGACTAGTTCGTTGATCAAAGATGGTCAAGGTTTCCTGACCATAGGCAAGTGTTGTCACTTGATAACGGGATCACATCATTAGGAGAATCATGTGATGGACAAGACCCAAACTATGAACGTAGCATATTGATCGTGTCGTTTTATTGCTATTGTTTTCTGCGTGTCAAGTATTTGTTCCGATAACCATGAGATCATATAACTCACTCGCATCGGAGGAATACCTTGTGTGCATCAAACGTTGCAACGTAACTGGGTGACTATAAAGGTGCTCTACAGGTATCTCCGAAGGTGTCCGTTGAGTTAGTATGGATCAAGACTGGGATTTGTCACTCCGTGTGACGGAGAGGTATCTCGGGGCCCACTCGGTAATACGACATCATACAGAAGCCTTGCAAGCAATGTGACTAAGTGTAAGTCACGGGATCTTGTATTACGGAACGAGTAAACAGACTTGCCGGTAACAAGATTGAAATAGGTATGCGGATACGGACGATAAAATCTCGGGTAAGTAACATACCGAAGGACAAAGGGAACGAGATACAGGATTATATGAATCCTTGACACTGAGGTTCAACCGATAAGATCTTCGGAGAATATGTAGGATCCAATATGGGCATCCAGGTCCCGCTATTGGATATTGACCAAGGAGTGTCTTGGGTCATGTCTACATAGTTCTCGAACCCGCAGGGTCTGCACACTTAAGGTTCGGTGACGTTTCGGTATAGTTGAGTTATAGGTGTTGGTTACCTAAAGTTGCTCGGAGTCCTAGATGAGATCCAGGACATCACGAGGAACTCCGGAATGGTCCGCAGGTAAAGATTGATATATAGGAAGTCCTGTTTTGGTCACCGAAAAAGTTTCGGGCTCATCGATAGTGTACCGGGAGTGCCTGGAGGGGTGTCGGGGACCATCGGGAGGGGTGTCACGCCCCAAGGTGTCTCATGGGTTATGGGAAGAGATAAACCAGCCCCTAGTGGGCTGGAATAAGTTCCCACTAAGGCCCACAAGGTTTGAGAAGGAAAAAACACAAGGTGGAAAGAGTTTCCAAGTGGGAAGGTGGAATCCTACTCCAAGTAGGATTGGAGTAGGACTCCCCCACCTCCAATTTCGGCCAAACCTTGAGGGTTTGAGGCTGCCTCCTCCCCTCCCTCCCTCTTATATATACTAGAGGTATTGAGGGTTTTTGAGACACAACTTTGCCACATGCTGCTCGACCCTATACCACACATTTTTTCCTCTAGATCGTATTTCTGCAGAGCTTAGGCGAAGCCCTGCCGGAGTACTTCATCACCACCACCGGCGTGCCGTTACGCTGCTGGAGAACTCTTCTACCTCTCCGCCCCCTCTTGCTGGATCAAGAAGGTGGAGATCGTCATCAAGCTGTACATGTGCTGAATGCGGAGGTGCCGTCCGTTCGGCACAAGATCGGAACGGATCATGAGATGGATTGCGCGATGTATTTCGTGCAACGGATCGCGCGACGGTTTGTGGGACAGATCGCGGGACAGATCATGGGACGGATCGCGGGACAGTTCGTTGGGTGGTTTGAGGGACGTCAAGACGTTCCACTACATCAACCGCATTTCTTAACGCTTCCTGTTGTGCGATCTACAAGGGTACGTAGATCCAAATCTCCTCTCGTACATGTACGTCACCATGATAGGTATTCGTGTGCGTAGGAAATTTTTTGTTTCCCATGCAACGTTCCCCGACAAATTCACCCAATGCCTATGAACAAAATAAAGCTTTCACTAAACATATTTCAGAAGCGACAATAAAATCTTTGGAAGAGAAGTTAGAAATAGAGATTTCAATTCCCATAATATTATATGATGAATTGGAACCCACCATTCAGATCAAGATTAAACAATTTGAGTGCTAGGGGTGCTAGCGTTTCAACAATTCCAAAATCTCTTTGTGATGTGCTTGGTCTTACCAATATTGAAGAACGTTTTCTGAATTTTTACTTGGCGGATTCTACTATTAAAAAGTCTATGGGAAGAATTAACTATGTTCTTATTCTTGCAAATAGAAATGATGTGCCCATAGATTTTCTAGTTCTTGATATTCATTACAATCCATCCGGTCCAATAATTCTTCGTTGACCTTTTTTGTGTATTATAAGGGCCATGGTTGATACGAAAGAAGGGAATGTTAAATTTCAGTTTCCACTATGAAAGGGTATGGAAAACTTCCATAGAACTAAGACTAAATTACCATACGAGTCATTCATGAGGAAAACTTATGGATCAATCACTAAATATGATAATACTTGAAATCTATGCTTTATGCCTAGATAGGGGCGTAAAACGATAACACTTGTTGGGAGGCAGCACAATGAATAAAATTTATTTTTCACTTTTTCTTTCTGTTGTTGAGTGTTTGAATAGTTATGATGTTGCTATGATTGTGTTCTAATGTTTTAATAAGTGTTTGTGATAAGTAAAGCCTTTAGGAATTTGTGGGGTGATAATTGCTTTGATCTTGTTGGAAAACACAAACTTTTGGGTGCAGTAGCAGAAATTCTAAAAATCACAGAAGTGCCGAAAGTGTCTGAATGTTTTACACAAGTTTGATACAGAAATTACCTATGTTTTCCTAATGTTTCAGAATATTTGGAGTTTCAAGAGTATGGGTAAAATTTGAATCTTCACAAATGTTCTGTTTTTAACAGATTCTGTTTTCTTTGGAATGTGTGCTTATTTTGATGATTCTATGGTTTGTATGGGGGGTACAAGCCATGGTAAAACTAGAATACATTAGGTATAATGCAAGAACAAAATTGGAAAAGCTTTTCAATCGTACCTAAAGTAAAGTTTGGTTTTCTTATACTCATGGATCTCATAAAGATTTTGTTGAGTTTTCTCCGATTGAAGTTTTCAAGTTTTGAGTGAGATCATGATGGATGAAGGAATAAGGAGTAATAAAAGCCTAATCTTGGGGATGCCCCATGGCACCGCTAGGTAATATCCAAAGAGTGCCAAGCAACTAAGCTTGGGGATGCCTTGGAAGGCATCCCCTCTTTCTTCTAACAACCATCGGTCATTTTACTTGGAGCTATATTTTTATTCGTCACATATCATGAGTTTTGCTTGGATCATCTTGTATTATATGAGTCTTTGATTGCTTTTCTGGTTAGTTTGTCATAACAAAGCTTGCTGGACACACCTATTTGATAGAGCCAAATTATGATATGATTTGTTAGAATTGCTCTTTATGCTTCACTTAAATTTTTAGAGCCATGGAATTGCTCTAGTGCTTCACTTATATATTTTTGAGCATGGTGGTGCTCTTATTTTAAATAAATTTCCTCTCATGCTTCACTTAGATTATTTTGAGAGTTAGTAGAAATTTTGAATAAATCCTCTCTTGCTTCACTTATATTGTTTTGAGTGTTGAAAATTTCAAAGAAACTTGTGCTAACGTTCTTCACTTATATTTGTTTGAGAGCATGTTATTTGAAACGACAATTTCCTTTAAATGAAATTAGTCCCAAAGTGATAGATATCCAGGGAACATATAATAAAAACTTTCATGAAGATCATTGGATATTAAACTTCATTATTTTCAATAGTTTTGTGATATGAAGATAGTGATATGTGAGTTATGTTGATGAGTAAATATGCTTTAGTAAAAATATTAGTGTTAAGGTTTGTGATTCCCTATGCATGCACATAAAGTCAATAATTATGCTACGAAATTACATCCTACTTGTGTTGCATTATTCGGTGTTAGTTATGTTTAATGTTCTCTTATGATGGTTTTCTTTCCTTGGTTGGGCGCTTCTCAATCTATTTGCTATCCTTCACTTGTACTAACCAGGAGTACCGCTTGTGCATCCAAATCCTAAACCCAAAGGTGTGCCAAATGAGTCCACCATACTTACCTATATGCGGTATTTCAACGAAGTTCGAAGTAAATTTGCAAGTGCCAACTCTAATGTTCAAAATAAATTTCTGCTTTTCGTGTTCATACCGCTCATGAAGCGGCAAGGGGTGGTACATATCCCATGTTAAATAGGTTATTATCAATAAGAGGGTTTATAAACTTGCAATTTCATGAGAGTATGGCGGAAATAGGGATGCCCAGTCCCGAAATGAAAAGAAAATTTATTTTGTGTTGTCAAATAATAGATTCCTTGGAAAGTGTTGGTATGGACGGTACCCATGGATGCGGCTAGCCGTGGAGTGTGAAAGAATGGTGGAAAAATAAATAAACATTATTTTCAGGGTGGGAACTACCTATGATTTGTTTAGTATGGAATATATTGGGAACTCGTAGTCGTTTCGTTGACATGAAAATCATACCACCCAAAATATTTTATCTCTAAATTTTTCTCTTTGAGCTCTCGCACCGCTACAAATCTCTGCTTCCCTGTGCGAAGGGCCTATCTATTTACTTTGTGCAATTTTTATTTTGAATTTGAGACTCCATCTTCTCTTATAAAGAAACAACTAAGGAACACTGTTATCATACTTGAGCATTGGATGTAGCTAATATTTGGGTGTGTTGCATGAATGGACCAATGATGGAGCATGATGGGCTAGAGATAGTATAGTTTAGCTTTGATATTTTGAAAGACATGATTGCTTGTTCATATGCTTGAGTATTGAAGTTTTCATGTCAAATTATAGAGTATTGCTTTGGATCATCTACAAGCCTATATGTCCATGCTAAAAATAAATGAATATCATGAACATGTTAGGCAACATTCCACATCAAAAATTCTGTTTTTATCATTTACCTACTCGAGGGCGAGCAGGAATTAAGCTTGGGGATGCTGATATGTCTCCAATGTATCCATAATATTTATTGTTCCACGATGTTGTAATACCATTCTTGGATGTTTTATAATCATTTTATAGGAAATTCATATCATTTTCTGGAACTAACTTATTGACATAGTGACGAGTGCCAGTTGTTGTTTTTTGCTTGTTTTTACCTTCAGAGGAAATCAATACCAGGTGAAGTCCAAATGGCACAAAACTTTCTAGAGATTGTTTTGGACCAGAAGGAAACTTGAGGACCAAGGATGCGAACCGGAGGAGGGACATGCGGCAGAAAGCAGAATTGCTCCATAAGGTGGTTTTGATAATTGATCACAACATATGCCTCATTGGACTAACGATCTTATTCAACTATATTTTAGAAAACTTCAAAGATGCCTTGTCTATAGGATTCTGAGGAGAATCCCTTTGATACAAGAAAGGAATAGGATTGGCTCAAGCTTCAAGCAGGCAGACTCTACATTTTACATTTGTGAGAAATCACTTTGAGTCCGTAGTAAAACCAATACTATTAAAAGGGGGTGATGTATTATGATGAATTGGTTGCTCAAGTACTTAGAGGTAGCTACCAAAAACACTCAGCCATTCTCCCACAAAATATCTTTGTCCAAAGCTATAATAGAAAAATCGGTGCCACCAACTATTTCCACTCGACCCTACCGATTTTCCACCACACATATCCTATGCAAAACCCTACCATCTCGGTACCACCAACTTTCACATCGGTGCCACCGAGATTCAGTGACCAATTTTCCTTTTGAGAAGATTTCAAGAATTAGAATTTCTGAGTATGAAGTCGTTCTCACCGAGATTTGGATACTGGTCTAGGTCATCGTATCGATACCACCAAGATTCATATATCGGTCTCACCGAGAATTCAAAAGTTGCCACACCTAGTGCAACTCTGTACCACCGAGATTCATTTCGGTGTCACCGAGTTGGGCAATAATGTTGTAGCGGTTGTATTTTGGGAGATGCCTATATATACCCCATCCACCTCCTCTCATTCATAGAGGAAGCACTCCGAACACAAACACACTTGCGAGATCCATTTTCTAAGAGAGAGCCACCTACTCATGTGTTGAGATCAAGAGATTCCAATCCAACCATTTGAACCTTGATTTCTAGCCTCCCCAGGTTGCTTTCCACAAGATCAATCTCTCCTACCCATGCAAATTTGTGAGAGAGTAATTGAGTGTTGAGGAGACTATCTTTTGAAGGACTATCTTTTGGAGGGTGATGCCTCCTAGATTGGTTGGTGTCCCTTGGGAGCCTTCTACTTCGAGTTGTGCAGTTGAACCAAGAAGTTCGTAAGGGCAAGGAGATTGCCTACTTGATCAAGATCTACCATGAGTGAGGCTAGTCCTCTATGAAGGGAAGCCGTGGTGGAATAGACAAGGCTGCTTTTTCGTGGACCCCTTGTTGGTGGGGCCCTTTGTGGACACTCACAGCTGTTACGCTCCATGGGTTGAAGTCTCTACTAGCATGGACATATGATAGCACCAGCTATTAGAACCATGCCAAAAATCGCCGTGTCAACCTTTGCGTTTGATCTTCCTACCTCACCCTATACATTACATTTGCATGTATTTACTTTCCGCTGCTATACTCTTAGATGTGCATGTGTAGGGTGAACTTGACTAGTCATAGTTGCTAAAACTAGCCCGCAAATAAAACTGGGAAAATGCTAAGTTTTCATCTTGTCAAGTAGTCTAATCACCCCCTCCAGACATATTGTTTATCCTATAAGTGGTATCAGAGCTTTGGTCTCCATTGCGTTCGTTTCACAACCTAGGAGAGTATGGCATCTAGTGAGGGAAATTATCACCATAGAGGTCCATATTTCGATTGTATAAACTTCGCTAGTTGGAAGCATAAGATGAAAATGCATATTCTTGGTCATAATCCTGCCGTTTGGGCTGTTGTTCATGTTGGTGTGCAAGGTGATTTCATCGAAGAAGGAAGAGAAAGGAATCATGATGCGACAGCGGATGAGCTGAAGATATTCTAGTAAAATGCTCAAGCATGTGATATCTTGTTCAACTGCTTGTGTCCCGAAGAATTCAACAAAATCAGTCGCCTTTAGAATGCAAAAGAAATTTGGGATACTTCGATTGATAAGCATGAAGGTACTGATTCTTTCAGGGAATGTAGGTTGGATGTGCTTCAAAGTCAGCTTGACAAGTTCAAGATGAAGGATGATGGAGGAGTCGCTGAGATGTACTTTAGTCTAGATCTCATCACAAATGAGATTGTCGGCTTAGGAAGTGAAGAGATGACCGACAAATTCATCATCAAGAATATACTTAGAGACTTGGATGGAAGATACGATACCGTGTGCACATTAACTCAAATGATGCCAAACTACAAGGATCTCAAGCCGACTCAAGGCATTGGAAGGATTGTTGCTCATGAAGTGTCACTCATGGACAAAGTTGAGTTGCACAACAAGTCAAGCGATGCTGACAAAGCTTCAAGTGATACTCCCGCTACCTCAAATGACAACCTTGTTACCAATGAAGAGATCAACCTCATGGTTAGAAAATCCAACAAGTTCTACAATAGTAGAGACAAAGAGAGAAGCTCAAGCTTAAGATATAATGAGAAGCGTCCGATTAGTCGTGACGAAAACTGCTACAACTTTGGAAAGCCCGGACACTATTGCAATGAGTGCTCGACTCCCCAACAAAAGAAGAGAAGAGTCACCTAGAATACAAAGCTCAAGAGATGGGTGACCTCGCAGAGAGAGGATGAGTAGATAAGATCATTATGAAGGAAGAAACTCTTGGAGAGGAAAGGAATCGGTACAAAGGACAAGTACACCACGAGCAGCTCAACAAGATGACATCAAGCTCATGTTGGTGAATGGGTTTCCGGCTCCTAGTATGACAAACAACCTGAGAGAAGCTACCACTCCAACTTCGACTACAGTCACGATAAAGATGTTGCCGGTATCGCACTCATTTCCTCCAACTCCTATGAATTATTTGATTCACCAAATGATGGGACGAGAGACCGCTTCATGGAAAAAGGCCCCAAGGTATCACACCTGAGTACTTTGACTTTGATAGTGATGAGGATAGCTTGTTAGGAGAAGATGACTTGCTATTTTATAAGTCTAGTGAGAACATTGAAATGAACTTGAAAATAATCATGTTAGTCAAGAGAAGTCGTATGATGATAAGAAGGAGATTGAATGACTAACTAAAGAATTAAACACTATTGAGTTAGCTCATGAAACTACTCTAGAAGATCATAGAGATCTTGCAAGAACTCATGAGAAGCTATGCTTCGGGAAGCTAAATTTGGAGCAAGAGCATGAGTTTATAAAAGCAATCCATAATGATCTTCGGAAGAAGAGTTCCTCTTATCTAGCCAAACGATTACTCTAGTCTACTGTTGTTACAAAAGTTAAACCTAAGAACACTAGTAACAAAGGCAACAAAGTTTCTTCATCTGGTAACAAAAAAGCTAAAGCTAGATCAAATGATGTTGTTACTAGTAGCTCTCTTGATTCCACTAATGATTCTCTTAGCCATGTTACACTTGAGCAAGAAAACAATTTATGGAAAGGAATTATAGAGAGAGGTGTAAAACAATGATGTTGTTGCTAGTATCTCTCTTGATTCCACTAATTATAGTAGTGCTAGAAGTTACACTTGTCGGAAGTAAGCAATTCGAGGAAATTGTGTGCAAGCAAGGTGGACATCAGAAGAAGCAAGGTTTTAGCTACTTCAATATCAACGGAGATGTTTGGGAAGAAGGTCCATATGCCATTCCCAAGTTTGTTCCTCATGAGGATAAGTATGATCCTAATCCTCCCAAGGGAACAAGCTTTCAAGATGACCTTCGACCAAAATACCACAAGGGCAAGGGAAAGCTTCAAGAGGAGATTGACTTATTTGAGGAAGAAACCCAAGCCAAGGTCGTGTGGGTTCCCAAAGACACTTCTAACACTACCTCATATAGTGCTATCGCAACTCCAAGGATCCCCATCAAGTTGATGTGGGTCCCCAAGAGGAAGAACAAGAAAGTTCTTGAGGGGTGAATCCGCCAAGTAAATTCACTCTTATTCATTTTGGCAAGAACTATATGCAATCAACTCCAAGAATATGCATTTTTTCAATGAGTCACACATTCCCTCAAAGGTAAGCAAGGGACAAGGTAATCAATGCACCTTTGGACATCACCTCCCATGTATTTCATTCTATGTCCATACATATCCTTGCATATATCCCTTGTGCATTGGTACTAACCCATGTAGGTGAGAAGAGTTAGAAACAACAAGGATTGCTCCCAACTCTAGTGCTACACCTACTTGAAGTCTTCTACGACAAAACCTATGGTTAGTTTATCCCTCTTAGGGGGGATGTCACATCTAGAGGGAGCTTTACTCGAAGACTTGAGTATAAGCGTGTCCTAAACGATGTGCACACATTAATGCTTTATGTAAAAGTGGTAACCCCACTTGTGCTTAATCGATGAGTATGACCAATGATCAAGTATTCTTACTTGGCTCCTATGTCAATATACTTGTCGTCGGAATGACCTTGACAATAGTACCTAGGGGTACGAACGAAGGGGCGAATTCTAAGTAGGGGCAGCGGATGTACTCGGATATACGAGTTCAGGTCCCACTCGGAAGTGGTAATAGCACTATGTCTCGAGCCCATAAGGTTGGTGTTTTCTTGGGGGGGGGGGGGTGCAAAACATTACAAAGTGTTGAACCTCTGAGCTGGAGCCCGGGAGTGGCTTATATAGTTGGTTCCACGACCGACCAAGATTCATTACAAGGCAATTAATGCTAATAAACAGGGAAGTTACTAGAAACGACAACTTTGACCCTCGGTGTTACTTGTAACGTGAGTCTTCACTACACTTCATGTGATGGATTAAGTCCTTAGCCGTTGCAGCCTCTTCGGTGCCTTCACATTGCTGTGGTCCGAGTGCCTGGATGCATCCGACTCACACAAGGTGGTCCGAGTGCCTCCAAGCAGGCCGAGTGACGGTTGCTGAACCGAGTGAGGATGAGGTTGCATTGGTGACTTTAAGGACACTCGTGTCCGTAAGGGGTCCTTGGTAGGCCTACAGAAGCAGGTCCGTAGGCCTACCCCTAATGTATAACCCCATCAGCAGCCCCCGAACCGGTTGAGGTTTTGCGTACCGAGTGAATGACTTCCTTCAATGTCCCCGGAGGTTCTTGGGCTGCAGCTCGGGGTTGTGTCATTTGGACTCTCGGCAAACCTGCATGGATTCAATAGTAATGAATTCCAGCTATCGAGTCACACGGGTATATCCTAGCCAAACGATTACTCTTGTCTACTTTTGTTACACAAATTAAACCTAAGGACACCAGTAACAAAGGCAAGAAAGTTTCTTCATCTAGTAACAAAAATGCTAAAGCTAGATCAAATGATGTTGTTTCTACTAGCTCTATTGATTCCACTAATGATTCTCTTAGCCAAGTTACACTTGAGCAAGAAAACAATTTATTGAAAGGATTTATAGAGAGAGATGTAAAACAATCATGTTGTTGCTAGTAGCTATCTTGATTCCACTACTTATAGTAGTGCTAGAAGTTCCACTTGCTGGAAGTAGGCAATTCGAGGAAATTGTGCGCAAGCAAGGTGGACATCAGAAGAAGCAAGGTGTTGTCTACTTTAACATCAACGGAGATGTTTAGGAAGAAGATCCATATCCCATTCCCAAGTTTGTTCCTCAACAGGAGAAGTATAATCCTACTCCTCCCAAGGGAACGGGATTTCAAGATGACCTTCCACATAAATACCACAAGGGCCAGGCGAACTTCAAGAGGAGATTGACTTATTTGAGGCAGAAGCCCAAGCCAAGGTCGAGTGGGTTCCCAAAGACACTTCTAGCACTACCTCATCTAGTTCTACCACAACTCCAAGGACCCCCGTCAAGTTGATGTGGGTCCCCAAGAGGAAGAACTAGAAAGTTCTTGAGGGGTGAGTCCGCCAATGAAATTCACTCTTATTCATTTTGGGAACAACTTTATGCAATCAACTCCGACAATATACATTAGTCCAAGGAGTCACACATTCCCTCAATGGTAAGCAAGAGACAAGGTAATTAATGCACCTTTGGGCATCACCTCCCCTGTATTTAATTCTATGTCCATAAATATCGTTGCCTATATTCCTTGTGCTTTGGGACTAACCCATGTAGGTGAGAAGAGTAAGAAATAACAAGGATTGCTCCCAACTCTAGTGATACACCTACTTGAAGCTTGTACAACAAAACCCAAGGTTAGTTTATCCCTATTAGGGGGGATGCCACATCTAGGGGGAGCTTTACTCTAAGATATGAGTATAAGTGTCTCCTAAACGATGTGCACACATTAATGCTTTATGTAAAAGTGGTAACCCCACTTGTGGTTAATCCGTGAGTATGACCTATTATCAAGTATTCTTACTTTGCTCCTATCAATATACTTGTCGTGGGAATGGCCCTGACAATAGTACCTAGGGGTACGAACTAAGGGGGGAAGTCTAAGTAGGTGCAGTGGATGCACTCGGATATACGCGTTCAGGCCCCACTCGGAAGTGGTAATAGCACTACGTCTCGAGCCCTAAGGCTGCTGTTTTCTTACGCGGGTGCAAAATATTACAAAGTGTTGAACCTGTGAGCTGGAGCCCGGGAGTGTCTTATATACTTGCTCCCATGACCGGCCAAGCTTCATTACAAGGCAATTAATCCTAATAAATGACAACTTTAACCCTCGGTGTTACTAGTAACGTGAGTCTTCACTGCACTTGATGTGATGGATTAAGTCCTTACCGTTGCGGCTTCTTCGGTGCCTTCACCTTGCTATGGTCCGAGTGCCAGGATGCGTGCGACTGACACAAGCTGGTCTGAGTGACTCCAGGCATACCGAGTGATGGTTGTTGAATCGAGTGAGGTTGAGGTTGCAATGGTGACTTTAAGGAAACTATGTTCGTAAGGGCTCCTAGGTAGGCCTAGGGAAACAGGTCTGTAGGCCTACCCCTAATATATAACCTATCATTACCCCCGAATCGGTTGAGGTTTTGCAGACCGAGTGAATGACTTCCTTCAATGTCCCCGGAGGTTCTTGGGGTGCAGCTGGGGGCTGCGTCATTTGGACTCTCGGCAAACCTCCAAGGATTCAAGACTAACGAATTCCGGATGTCCAGTCACACGGGTATGTTCGCAGTCGGCGGTGATATATTATCTTTCGGGAAGATAGATTCCATGAGTTGGGTGAACATGTGCTCTGAACTCTCCGTGCTCAACCGGTGAGCAGGGTCGGATCCCGGCTCACATTGGGGGAAGAACGATCGGGTCGTCTTCATTGATTTCCTGAATGATCGGGGCCCCACACGGGGACGAGTGGAAAGATCATGCATCTCACCTCCTGACACACTGTGGATACAGAATCCATTGGGGATATGAGGTGGGATGGATTTTTCGCAAATTTTTTCATTGAGGGAGCGCGCATGCGGGCGACGGTTTCAGCGGAGACGAAGGGGAGTGGAAGTAGTGGGGTGACGCCCCGATTTCCACTCCTATATTTTCGCTGTCATGCTACATTGCGTGTGATCCTCGGGATACTACAGATCTTCCTCGAGCCGGCGATGTGCTTGATGGGGAATCTTTTCGTTGGGTATTTAAGGCTTGGGATGGAAGAGAGAGAGAAGGCCAGATCCTAGGATCAGGTTCTTTCCGTCCCCGCTTCCGTCACTCGCCAGCAAAGACAAGAACCACCGGCTGCCTCCATCGATCGTCGGCCCCTACCTCTCCGCCGCCCACCAAGGTGAAGGGAGCGATGTCGAGGGCCGAGTGGGACAAGAAGGGGTCGCGTGGATCCTCCTCGAGAACCGGAGTTATCCCACGAGGATGGATCCATGGCGACTGGATGCCGTCCCGTGTCTCAGAAAGGCGGCTATTGGAGCTGGAGGGCGAAGGTTTGATCTCCGAGGGGAGCTAGCAACTGCCCGGGAACGGCGAGATTGAGCCGGCGCCCGAGCATGACGAGTGAGTGCTCTTGGTCACCCACATCGAGCGATGTTTTTCTTTGCCTTGGCACCACTTCTTCCGAGCGTTTCTTGTTTCCTTTGGGGCTCGGCTCCATCATCTCCCCCGATGATGTTTCGTATCTCGCCGCATTCGTATATTTGTGTGAGAACTTCCTCGGGTGTCACCTGCATTGGGGCTCGTTCAAGCGCTTGTTCACGTGTCGAGTGATGACTGTGAAGAAGTCTTCTTCCTCGGGCAGAAAAACCAATGTAGTGCAGCTTTGCGGGGGCTAAGGCGTTCAGCTTAGGGGCAAAAGTAGCTTTCCCGAGATGAGTTTCCGGACACAGTGAAGAACTGGCTGGACTCTTGGTTGTGTTGCCGAAATGTACCAGTCAGCGAGGGTCAGTCACGCCTCCCTCCCTATACTGTTGATAGGATCCACCACCCCCTACCTCAACCTTGTCCCCGGAGGAGAGGACCGACGCGGGGATCTTAATAATAACCATGGTTGATGGGGTTGTACCTTAGTGGTACGCCTACATAACTGCTTCTTTAGGCCCACCTAGGATCCCTTACGGACATTAGTGTCCTATAAGTTACAGTTGAAGACTCGACATCACTCGGTTCGATGACCGTCTCTCGCCCTGCTCAGAGTCACTCGGACAACCTTGCGTCAGCCGGACGCATCGCGGCACTCGGCCCACAAGCAAGGTAAAGGTACCGAAGAGGCATCAATGACTAAGGACTTAATCCACCACATGAAGTGCAATGAAGACCCACGTTACCATTAACGCTAGGGGTTAAGGCTGCCATTTCTAGTAACTGCCCTCTTTATTATCATTTATTGCTTTGTAGTGGAGCTCGGTCGGTCGTGGCAGCCATTGTATAAGCCACTCCCGAGCACCAGCTCAAGGGTTCAACACTTGTAATCTTTTACACCCCCCATACAAAACAGCAGCCTCAGAGCTCGAGACGTAGGGCTATTACCACTTTCGAGTGGGGCCTGAACTCGTAAATCCGAGTGCATCCACTGCGCCCAGCTAGAGTTTGCCCCTTAGTTTGTACCCCGATACATTGTCACGATCATTCCCATGATAGTTGGCAACCAGCGCGGGCTGCGCTTCTAGAAAATCCAACATAGGTGGAGATTTTTCACACTTTCATCAACATGATGACACTCGACGAAGAGATCCTCTTTGGTTCCCTCAGCTTCATCATCGATGATTCGGCGTGGATGCAGAATGCGCCACTGAACACCGAAGCCCTCCCCGCGTGAGGTGCATCTCATTTCAGCGCACTAGCGCACGGACTCCTGATCCGGCAGACATCAGTGCCGTATCATTCGGCGTCGCCATGACCCACTGCCGTCTATGATACGTCTCCGTCGTATCTACTTTTCCTAACTCTTTTGCCCTTGTTTTGGACTCTAATTTGCATGATTTCAATGGAACAAACCTGGACTAACGCTATTTTGAGCAGAATTGCCATGGTGTTGTTTTTGCACAGAAATAAAAGTTCTGAGAATGACCTGGAAATTTACTAGGATTTTTTGTGGAATATATAAAAAATACTGGCGCAAGAATCAACCGGAGGAGTGGAGCGAGGAGCCAACAAGCCCACCAGGCATGGGCCGCCCCTCGACGCGCCTAGCAGGCTTGTGGGGCCCTCAGAGCTCCACCGCCTCTAACTCCAGCTCTATGTAGTCCCTTTCGTCCGAAAAAAAATCAAGGAGAAGAGTTCATCGCGTTTTACGATACGGAGGCGCCGCCACCACCTGTTCTTCCTCTGGAGTGTAGATGTGGAGTCCGTTCTCGGCTCCGGAGAGGGGAGATCGTCGCCATCGTCATCACCAACCTTCCTTCATCGCCAATTCCATGATGGTCTTCACCGTTCGTGAGTAATCTTATCGTAGGCTTGCTGGATGGTGATGGGTTGGATGAGATCTATCATGTAATCGAGTTAGTTTTGATGGAGATTGATGTTGCTACTACTTTGCCATGCTTAATGCTTGTCACTAGGGCCCGAGTGCCATGATTTCAGATCTCAACCTATTATGTTCTCGTCAATATATGTGTGTTCTTGATCCTATCTTGCAAGTTGTACTCACCTACTATGTGTTATGACCCGACAACCCCGGAGTGACAATTGCCGGAACCACTCCCGGAGATGACCATAGTATGAGGAGTTCATGTATTCACTAAGTGCTAATGCTTTGTTCCGGTTCTCTATTAAAAGGAGAACCTTAATATCCCGTAGTTTCTATTAGGACCCCGCTGCCACAGGAGGGATGGACAATAGATGTCATGCAAGTTCTTTTCCCTAAGCATGTATGACTACATATGGAATACATGGCTACATTACATTGACGAACTAGAGCTAGTTACATATATCTCCATGTTATAACTGTTGCATGATGAATATCATCCGACATAATTATCCATCACCAATCCAATGCCTATGAGTCTTTTACTACTGGTCCTTGCTACGTTACTTTGCCGCTACTGCTGTCACTGCTGCTATTGTTACTGCTACTGCTGTCACTGCTGCTACTGTTACTCTGTCACTATTGTTGTCACTGCTGCTACTATTACTGTTGCTACCACACCACTTTGCTACTGACACTTTGCTGCAGATACTAAGTCTTTCAGGTGTGGTTGAATTAAAAACTCAACTGCTAATACTCGAGAACATTCTTTGGCTTCCCTTGTGTCGAATCAACAAATTTGGGTTGAATACTCTATCCTCGAAAATTGTTGTGATCCCCTATACTTGAGGGTTATCAGTCCGCCGCAAGTGCTCTAGGCGCTCGGGGATGCAGCGATGGATCAAGCATGCTATGGCCAACCAAGCCATCTTTGGACCGGTGGCCATGCTAAACTCTGATGAGCCCACTGTCAGCCTCTTCCCTTCATTGAGCGAGGGGTCATTCGCCGACTCCGACCACGACAGCAGCATGGGTGTAGTTGAGATCCTGATGGCCGACACCATAAGGGGAGGCAACTCCGATCACGCGGCGGAGAATTCTCTTCAGCATGATGGGAGAGAGCGTCACCACGGTAATGGCAACCACCACATTCCGCAGCCTCTCACCGAGCATCACTGGGAGGAGCTCCAGCGGATGAACGACCAAGTCCTTCACACCCCCATCACCGGGACCACCCCGGAGGATATCGCGCTGGAGAACACGGGACTGAATAACCTAGCCGAGCGCGAGCGCTTTCAGTGGCTCCAGCATTCACTCGAGGCTTGGGCTGCGAGAGTGTCACACACTGTGTTTGGACTCTCCTAACTAAATTAACTTATCTAAAAAATTAGGACCAATCAAAATTTTTGTGAGTGCTTTTCATGCTTGATGTGATTGTTGATTCTTTGGTTGTGTTTGAATCACAATGTTCCTCCTACTCTCGAGACTCACCTGCTTGACCCAAACCCTTGCATCATGATCATGCCATGTGTATACCACCAGAAACTATTTTTACCAAATATTATTTTGGCCAAAAAGCATTTACTTGATTTAAGCTTCAAAAAACCGTGAGATGGGATTTGTACTACAAGTCCCCAAATTAGGGAAGTTGTTTTTATCCAAATATTTTATTTGAATCCCATTATCAAAAAAACTTCCTAGAACCAGAAAATTATTATTATAAAAGTTATTTTCCTATTTTAAATAAAAAACCTCTTTCTAAGGCCAAAAATAGTCTTTTACACAGAAATATTGTTTTTCCTGATTTCGAAATAATTGAGAAAATGAGGGAAACTTAGTGGATATATATATTCCGTACATAAGAGTTTCAACAAATGGCCACATTCAAAATATTGGGCAAAACTCCTCAAAACCTTTTGTGTTGATTTCTAGCTTTGGGAAACTTTACATTATAAAGTTTCCCCAACTGATCCCATACTTTTTGGGCATGCTCTAATACTCAAATAATTCCACCACACCAAGTGGTGCATTTGGGGGAATTTATTTGCATGATTTTATATGCAGGAAGCCATTTCTGCCCATTTCTTGGGGTTTTCAAGTCAACAGTGGAAACATTCTCCACCAAATCCCCAATTTTGGTGTTCAAGCTTATGTTGACCTATCTTGTGATCCTGTTAAGTTTAATAGCAATTGGAATCCAATAGCTAGCCCTAGCATACATCAAACACCTTCTTCTTTGGCCCCTTCTACTAATCTCCTTGAGCTCAAATATTTACCATAACTTTCCCTAGTTCCCCTTTACCTCGAGTAACTTTGCTTTGGCCCTCGTTAATTGCTGGAGGGTAGCTCCCTCTCCTTGCCTCTTCTATTCACCATGGCAACACCCCTTTTTCCCCTCTTTTATCATTTCTTTTCAATCCAATGCCCCCACAACTTTCCAAACCATCTCTTGTATGCTAATGCATGATTCCAAACCAAAATATGGCATTCTCATGTGGGAAATATGAGCAGCCCTTCTGAAACTTGTTTTTGGCAGAAATATTGCTTTGAACTACAAGTACTAGCTACACTCCACCTCTTTTGCTAGCCCCAAGTTTGCTGCTGCTAGACATAGTTTCATCCCATAGCTAGCACTGCTGATGAAAGCTAGCACTGCTGATGAAAGCTAGACATGGTTTCATCCCATACCGTCCACGCCCCGCCCCGACGCCAGTGTGCAGCCAAAGGCGCCATGAACACGAGTGGCCTCCATTTCCTGAGCATCCAAAGGCTCTCGAGCTCACCCTATTGTTTCCCCTCGCATATCTCTTCCCCCCGAGCCTCTGCTGCCTCCTACCTCTCTTCTATTCCCCTCGAACCTCCCAAACCTCCCAAATCTCTCTCCTGGGCTCTCTTCCCCCCAATGGTCATGAGGTGCCGATTTGGCCTCGCTCGGATTCGGCTCTCCCGAGCCCCCCTCCCCCTTCACAGCCTCGCCTAGGCCCTCCAGTGTCTCCACCCTCCTCCCCGGCGCTCCAAGGCCTGATCTCTGCAGCCCTAGCATGCTCGCGAGCAAGGGACGTCGCTGTTGTCCACCCACCCATCGGGATCCTCCCTTCTGGCCACCCTTGTGGCCAACGGGGCCTTCCCCGAGCGCGTAGTGGGACGGGGCGTACGTCCAGGGACCCGGCAGGGTCTCCGGCCGGCGGGGGTGGTTAGGACTGCGGCGCCCTATGCCCTCCTCTGCCCCTCCTTGCCTGGCGGGAGGAAGGAGAAGTACCCGACAAGTCGGGCCCGCACTTCAGCCTCACGCCGGCCGGCCCCCTCTATTTGAGTGGTCATGCCTTCCGTTGGCTGCCGCCTCCCTGCGGCGAAGAAGCCTTCCCACAAATCTGCCTTCGACGTGGCCCACTGCGGCACGCCCGGAGCTGCTGGGCCGGCTTGAGGCATGTTTAGCGCATTGGGCGCAATTTAACCCCCCCTGGTAAAAAACTTTTCATTTCTTTTTATTTCTATCAGAAAATTCTAAAATCCTTAAACAATTCATTTGAACTCCAAATTAGGCGATTCAAGAAAATGAAGATCTATCCACATATGTGCTTTGCACATTTTTCCAGAAAGTTTTTCTCCACTATTTTAATTAAAGATTCAACTATGAATAATTCAAACACACTTCGTAAAAATCCTAGAGAGCTCAAATCAACTCCAAATGGAGTGATTCCAATTTCCACATACTTCTAATATCATGCACCAGTTTTGCAGCATTAGTCAACATTTTTCTTTGTCATGTTTGTGTTGCATCAATTAAATAGCCCCTTTTTGCTATTTATTCAATGTTAGAAAATCCATAGGAAATTCATATCAACTCCAAATCCAGTGAGACAACTTCCTAAATATTTCTAAATTCGTGCCCTATTAAATGAGTGCCTCCATTAATTTTTCACAAAATATTTTCTGTATACTTTTTATGGGGCGAGTGATGCCTCCACTTCCTTCATTCAAAATCTTTATTAATCGAAATCTCCTAGGACAAGACTTAGGTATTCTTCTCATGACCAGAGGTATCCACGAAAAATAAAACTCCTATTTCTAGAGCACTTTTGTTCCTTCTTGCTGTGTGGCTTACTGTGATTGTTTCCAACGATAGTTTGCGAAATAGAGGGAGTACTAGGAGTTGGACTAGAAGACCTCGAAGACCTCGGAGAGCTATTTGAGCATGGCAAGAAGACCTTTGACCATGTCTAGGGAAATATTTTTATGCATGCCATGTTGATTACTTTATTATTATGCATGCCATGTTAATCAGTAACCCCTCTGTATGGTGTTTCCGATAGTTCCTCGAAAGCACTTGCCTTTGAGAATGACCTTACCATCAATGAGGGTCACGCTGATGAGAAGTTGACAAGTAGATAGTAGTGCTTCACATAGGATAAGCATATGCATGGTGATGGTAACACAAAGTTGATTTCAAAGACTTTTCAAAAAAACATCGGGTGCCACTAATACCCGAGGGTGATGGTCTTGAGATGGATGACCACTTCAGAAAAAAGTGGTGTACCAAGTAAGGTTTTGTGTGTGTGGTTTCGGAAATGGGATTATATTTAAGATTTGTCGACCGTCCCAACCTTACATGTGCGACAATGATACCCCTTTACGGGAGGGGCTTTGTTGATTACTCTCGTTGGTGCTAGCAAAGAGACAACATTACTAGAGACGAGGGTGACATGGTCAGTCTCGGGACGGGGTCATGCTAGGAAGGGCGACTATGTTGGTTTTACAGGTTCCGGCAGACTGTTCGTTCCCACATGGATGATACGATCCAGAGTTGGTGCTTGTAAGACGTACATCATGTGGGCTAGGTACCAATCGAATGGACTCTTTGTCTAGTGTCGCCAGGGGAAAGACACTGATCGGGTACTTACCTCGGGTATGTTATATACCATGAGTCATGGATGACAAGGAAGTTTCCTTAATCTCGTGGGTACAACGCACAACCTATGCAGATTGTAAAACTATTTGAATAGACGTGTCCACGATCAAGGACAGTTGGGTAATCCTGCTTAAACTACATCCAGTGGTTTCCGCATAAACCAAGTGTGTGTGGGGGGGTGAAAAGATGGATGGGTAAGAAAGGTGTTACATCGTTAAGTCGAATGACTTGGCATGGAGGATGAACCTGAGGTGTTCAGCCCTCGTAAGATATGTTGATGTCTGTAACTTGTTCTTATGGTTACCATTTAGCTTGTGATGCATGATCATACAAACATTGACCATGATACTGCATTTAAGGAAAAACCTGCATTCTGCAAGGCTGCATACTAGTGATATATCATGTTTCATTATTGCATTGTTCAACATCATGGGTTGTTTGCGAGTACATTCAAAGTACTCATTGGCTTTCCACTTGTTATTTCATTGACAAGGTCAGATAGAATAGGAGATGGTGAAGAGTACCTTGGTGTCGTTCCTCCGAGCTAGGACTCTTCCTAGTCAAAATGTGTGTAGGTTAAGGCTGATGGCATGGGTTCACGCTTTCGACCAACGTTTCCACTATTTGTCAAGTTTTGTGTGTTGGCCATCAAGGCCCTATTTATGTAAGACTTGATCGCAATGGTCATTATTTGTATCAGACGGTATGTATGGATGTACGACTCTTGTTATTTAGTTTTTGTGTGTTCAGTGCGCATTGATCTCTGGGATAACTGAGCAAGTTCCTCCAGTAATCTCGAATCGTAAGTCGGGGTGCCCACACAAAGACCAGCCGAGCTCCAGTCGCAGTCGCGTGCAGTTGTTCCTGAACTACCACCCGCGGCACATCGAGGTGAGGCAGAATCCTCTGCTGAACCTGGCCGCCGCCAATCGAATGGCTGATTCAATTCATCCGTGTGAGCGCGCGGCCGGGGAATGCATTTGGCAGATCCAAGCTCTGCTTAAGACGACCTTACAGTAGAATTCTGCAGTGTCGCAACCGCGACACGACATTCAAAACAAGTCCGTCCCGGTGGACACCGTGCACTCGGCTCATAGCCTTCACGTGCACATGCAACGCCAAATGTCTCCTGCTCTTCAGACGGGCCCGCGGGGAGACTTGAGGCAAGGTCATCGGGACCGAAGCAGGTCACCCCCTCAGGGGAGTCGCTCACTCAGCGCCGTCCTCATGACCGCAGGCCAAGACCCAGTCCGCATTGGTTCACGAGGGCGGCGATTGCCGGCCCCTGAGTTCAACGCTCGGTCCATCATCGCACATCATGTGATCGATGGATCGTGAGCAGGCTGGGGAGTATCCCGCCTCGAGTGCTTCGGCCGACACATCCGAGAAGCCGAAATCCCCTCCAACTACCGGTTGGCCATGGGGATTGGAAAATTCAATGGCGAGTCGGAGCCAGAGACTTGGCTGCAAGACTACCGAGTGGCCGTCCAGATCAGTGGCAGCGAAGATTACATCGAGATGAAGCCTCTGCCCCTCTTGTGGGAGGGGTCTGCGAGGGCATGTCTCAATCAGTTGCCCCCAGTAGTATCCATAGCTGGGGCGATCTCGTCTGAGTGTTCGTCAAGACAATTGGGGGCACGTACAAGTGCCTAGGTGGACTGACGGAATTATAACACTTCATCCAGAGGACCAACAAAACTCTCCATGATTACATCCAACGCTGGACCACTCTCCACAAAACCATTGAGAACGTTATCGAGGAGCAGGCCGTGCACGCTTTCAAAGCGGGCATTCGGTATCGGGAGCTCATCCGCAAGTTCGGCCGATCGGGAGACCTGTCTCTCGGTATGGCATGGAGAACACCAATCGATACGCGAATGGCGAGGAAGAAGGCCGCCTCCTTAGTGGCAAGGGCCGAGCCAACGAAACCCATCATTCGGGCAACGCTGGAAAGAAGCAAAAGCAAAAAGGCGATCCATCGGGCAAAGCCAAAGTAGCTTCTGTCCCAGGACAGGGCCGAAGCAAAACCAAGAACAAGAAGGACTTGGCTGGCAAGAAGAAAGACGAGTCGAAGAGCAATCTCCTAGACCCGCCTTGTCCGATCCATTCTCGCAAAGACTAGGAGGGGAAACTATCCCCACCAAGCACACGGCTCACGAATGCCAACTGCTCCGGACGGAGATGGGCGGAGAGATCCGGAGACATGGAGGATGAGGATGACCCTGCGGATGCCTTCGGGTATCCTAACATTCAGGAGACCCTCATGATCTTCACCGACATGGAGACAACGAGCCGATTGAAAGTAATCAATTAGGAGTTGAACATGGAAGCTCCGGCTATCGCAAAGTAACTCGATTGGGAAAAGACGCGGGTCACCTTCGACCACTCGGCCAGCATAGCCACCCCGAGAGGCAGGTGCTGTTGGTCGACCCTGCAGTCAACGGGTTCCGACTTCGGAATGTCCTCATGGATGCAGGCAGCGGCCTCTCTCAAGGCCATGGACATCCTGTTGTCCCGGCTAAGCAAGAGCAACATGCAGTTCCATGGTGTCATCCCGGGGAAGAAAGTCGAGTCACTCGGCCAGGTCACTCTGAGTGTTGTATTTGGTAGCGAGAATTTTTTTCGCAAGGAGAGGTTGACCTTCGAGCTGGTTGACTTTTGCAGCGCCTATCACGCCATCCTGGGTAGGCCCGCCTACGCACGTTTCATGGCACGACCATGTTACCTTTATCTTTAACTTAAGATGACAGGTCTGAAAGGCGTGATCACGATGACTCGCAATCGGAAGGTTGCTGAAGAGGGCCTCCAGCAAGGCTCTAGGATCACCAACGAGCAGGTCCTTGCAGCCGAGCTTGATTTCTACAAGAAGGCGGTGGACACTCCAGATCTACTCAAGGTGAAGCGGCCAGCCACTGAATCTGCATTTCAGTCGGCCGGCGAGATGAAGCAAATTCAGATCCACCCTACCGATCCAACTGTTGCTGCGACCAACATCTCCACCTCACTCGAAAACAAATTGGAAGCCAAGCTCATCCAGTTCCTCCGTGAGAACTGGGAAATATTTGCATGGAAGCCGTGTGATATGCTGGGATCCCCAAGGAGCTAGCTAAGCATCACCTTCGAGTGGACCCAAAGAACAAGCCCGTCAAGGAACACCTGTGCCGTTGCTCCGTGGAGAAGCGTCAGGCAATCGACGAGGAGATCGCTCGGCTCCTAGCTGTCGAGTTCATTCACGAGGTCTACCACTCCAAGTGGTTGGTGAACATGGTCCTGGTGCCAAAGAAGAACAATACACTCTGAACGTGTATTGACTTCATGCATCTCAATCGGGCCTTCCGGAAGGACCACTTCCCTTTGCCTCACATAGATCAAATCATAGATTCTACTGCCGGATGTGAACGCGTGTTGTTCCTGGATGCGTACTCCGGGTACCAACAGATCTGAATGTACGGTCCAGATGAAATAAATACAACCTTCATCACCCCATTTGGGTGTTTTTTTACATCATGATGCCATTCTGTCTCAAAAACGCTGGAGCTACATTCCAACGTATGGTTCAAAAATTTTTGTAGGAACAAATCATCAGAATGTCGAAGTGTACATGGATGACATCATGGTCAAGTCCGGGAAAGGTTCAGACCTCTTGTACGACCTTGCCAAAACCTTATCCAACCTTCAACACTTTGGGATCAAGCTCAACTTGGCCAAGTGCACCTTCGGTGTACCGGCTGGTAAGGTACTCGGTTTCCTTGTTTCCGAGCGAGGGATCGGTGCTAATCCTGACTAGATCAGAGCCATCGTCTAGATGAGATGGCCGGAGCGCATCCATGATGTGCAAAGGCTTACTGGCTGCCTCACGGCTCTCAGTCGCTTCACCTCGCGACTCGGTTAGAAGGAATTGCCTCTCTACCGACTGATGAAGAAATCCGGCAGGTTCGAGTGGACTGATGAAGTGCAGGTCGCATTCGACCAACTCAAGGCCCTGCTTTCCACCCAGCCAGTGTTGGCTGCTCCGACCAGCCAGGAACCCTTGCTCCTGTACATCACTTCCACTAGAAGAGTGGTTAACACCATACTCACCATGGAGCGGGAAGAATCGGACAAAGCTTACAAGGTTCAAAGGCCAATTAGAAGCTGGTCTATGGGATCTATCTGACCATGAAGAAGGTGGTACACTATTTCCAAGATCAATCAATCATTGTCATCAGCGATGCTCCCTTAGCATAAATTATGCACAATCGGGACGCAACTGGGCGAGTGGCCAAATGGGCGACTAAACTCCTACCACTGAACATCAAGTTTGAAGCCTCGAAAGCAATCACGTCTCAGGCCTTGGCGGATTATCTTGCCAAGTGGGTAGAGCAAGAGCATCGTCTTCCAGTCGTCCCCGAGTATTGGGCTATGTTCTTTGATGGATCCAAGATGCTCCATGGCTCTGTGGCTGGGGTGGTTCTGGTTTCCCCCAGGGGAGATTGATTGAGCTACGTGCTCCAAATTCACTTTGATTTGTCCAACAATGAGGTCGAGTACAAGGCCCTCCTTTACGGGCTCCGTAAGGACATCTCACTCGGTATCCGCCGATTGGTGGTTTATAGCGACCCAGATCACGTTGTCAACCACGTCATGAAGGAATGAGATATTCGAAGCCCGGTAATGACAGCCTACTACAACACGGTCCCGAAGCAGGAGAAAAACTTTGAAGAATTGGAACTACACCATGTGCCCCGAGCCAAGAACCAAGGAGCCGACGACTTGGAGAAGATCGGGTCCACTCGGAGGATTTTTCCAATGGGCATGTTCCTCGAGCAGCTATGCGCCCCTCGGTAAATGAGGATCCTTTCACCGAGGAGCCCCCACAAGCAATCCGTCCGTCCGATCCAACTGGGATTGATGTCCTGACCGTGGTCGACCTCATCCATGAGATGCTGGTCATCACTCCCGAATGGACACAACCCTATTTAGCTTACTTGCTCCGGCAAGAGCTTCCCGAGGACGAGGAGGAATCCCACCACATCGTTCGGTGGTCTAAAGCTTTAGAAGTACTCAGATACAAACTGTACAAGAAGAGTGTCATAGGAGTCAGCCAGAAGTGCATCTCTCCGAGGGAAGGGCTTCAAATCCCGCATGATATCCACTGAGGAACCTGCGGATACCATGCGTCCTCTTGGACCTTGGTGGCAAAGGCCTTTTGAGCGATTTTTATTGTCCCCGCGCCAAATAGGCAGCAAAGTACTTGGTGGACCTTTGCATCAGACGACATTTCTACAAGAACCAGTTGCACAAGCCTGCGTCCGCGCTCTAGATGATCCCGCTCGCTTTTCCATTCGCCGTATGGGGCCTCGACATGGTTAGCCCTGTGCGCACCGGGTCGAGTGGATTCATCCACCTTCTAGTCGCGGTGGATAAATTCACCAAGTGGGTCGAAGCCAAACCCATCAAAACCTTGGACTCGACGACTGCTGTCAGCTTCATTTGGCACATCATCTTGAGATTCGGAGTTCCCCATGACATCATCACCGACAACGGGTCCAACTTCGACTAGGATGAGTTCAGCGAGTTTTGCTACTCATAGGGCACTAGGGTTAACTATGCTGCAGTAGCACACCCACGGTCAATTGACATGATACTGCAAGGCCTGAAGCCCCGGCTGGTGAGAGATCTCAAATATGCCGCTGGCGCTCGGGTCGAGGAGTTACCATCCGTCTTGCGGGGTATGCAAACTACTCCGAATCGTTCAACCGGGTGAACTCCGTTCTTCCTGGTGTACGGCTCGGTAGCCGTCGTTCCGAGTGACCTGCATTACAACTCCCCCTAGTGGAGTAGTACAATGAAGCCAAAGCTGAAGCAGCGCGCCAAGACAACCTTGATCTTCTGGAGGAAGAGAGGGAATTAGCCCTCATTCGATCCACGGCGTACCAGCAAGACCTTCGACGCTACAAATGACAGACAAGTTAGCGGCCCGGTGTTTCAACAGGGGGATCTGGTCCTCTGACTGGACCAACAGAAACCCCCACAAGCTGGCACCTCCATGGCAAGGGCCATACATCATCTCCAAAGTTCTGCATGATGGGGCTTACCGACTGTATAATATCGACAACGACACAGAGGATCCTAGAGCATGGAACATGGACCTGCTCCGCAAGCTCTACACATAGATCTTTCATCATTCATGTAATGAATCCGAATGAATAGAAGAATAAAGTGCTTACTTATGTAAGTCATTCTAGTGTCCTTAGTGATTTTTGTGGTTTGAAGAGTTATAAGTTAAGAGACTAATGTGTTTGTAAGTGTACACATGCCCTATAATTCGCTGACGAGTTTGAGTTATACGATGAATATCGCCCGCTAAAATGTATGTCTTCGGCTGAAGACTTTGGTCTTACCTTGAAGACTTTGATCGCGAAGAAATTGCGATGAAATTGATATTCCTCATGAAGATATTGAAGATGAGGAATTTGGTGTGTCCTCAAGTAAAATAGTCTGAAGACTTTGAAACTTGAAGATTTACTCTTTATGTTTCATTTTCTTTACTATTGAGTGATAGGAACACCGTACTGTTAAGGGGGGTCGAAGTAATACTAAAGAATTAATTTCCTCATGATGCTCAACCCAAGCCTAAACCTACCACATCTCAAATGAGGAATATGAGAGATATGAGGACTTTCCTAGTTGAAATTTCCGACCGTTGTCGTGACACACGCCACCTCACTGATCTTATCCACCCAATGGTCACATTATTTAAGGGCATTTATGTCAAATCATGTCGGGATGCTCCCAGGCTATAAATAGCCGCCCCCACAACCACTAGATGTTTGGCTGCTCTAAGAGAAACTCACTCTTGTCATTTAGAGCAACCCAAATTCCTCAGAGTCTTTGAGATAAAATCATGAAGTGAGGAAATACTCCAAACACCGAACCCCAAACCAAAAAAAAATGATTGAGCATCACTGAAGAACCTGTTCCGATGTGGAACTGAAGCCTTTCACCTATGAGGACTGTGCATCCTCCAGACAGTTAGGCATTATGGTCTGGAGCATACAGCATTCAATTATGGATTGCTGGGTGACCGAGTTTGTGAGGGTTTGGAAGTCTGCCTTGAAGACTTACCACGAGTGTTGGGCGAGGACTGTGTGTCCTTAGCTCAAGGATAATACGGTAGGGACTGTGTGTCCCGGGACTGTGTGTCCTTTGGTTTCAATACAAGCCGATCGAAACCAAACGTACAACTATCACAACAGTTGGAACTGGGTCATCCACCACTGTCTTCATCGAGCTACGTGTTTTATTTCTTCAATTTTTTCATTTACTCAAAATTGTATGTTGAAGACATTCATATGTACTGTTTGAAGAATTTGTGTGAAGACTTTCTCTGAAATTCCTCAATCTCAAATTCTTCACTCGAGTTAATCTTCACATGCGTTCTGTGTACGTGCGTACTATGCAAAATGATTCTCATAATCTTCACCAAGTAATCTGCTGTATTAGTCTTTGCGCTTCTGATCCTGCTCTATTTTTGCTGCACATAATTCATCATTGAGGAATTTCCTCACAAAGAATTTCCTCAGCGATGAAATTCTAAAAATCGCCTATTCACCCCCTCTAGTCGATATAACACACTTTCAATTGGTATCAGAGCAAGGTACTCCCTTGTTCTGTGTGATTTTGGTTTAACCACGTGGAGTTTTAGTTATGTCGACTGCAGGTATGATTAAGGTTACTGCAGGATGTCCTACCTTCGAAGGAAAGGACTTTCCATACTGGAAGACTAAGATGCAGATTCATCTTCAGGCTATTGACAATGATCTCTGGTACGTTGTGGAACATGGTATTCACTCCATCACTACTACTACCTCTCCCGTAGATGTGAAGAAATTCAAGAAACTTGATTCTGAAGCAAAGAATATCATCCGTGGCCATCTGAGCAAAGGTCAGTATGGCAGCGTGAGTGCTTTTGGCACAGCTAAGCTTATCTGGGATAGGCTGTCCAAAGTCAATGAAAGAATTTCAATTTAGCGTGACTCTCGTGCTGATGTTTTTCGCAATCTCTTCAATCAGTTCAAGAGGCTTGACAATGAAAGCTGCCAAGATACCTTTGATTGCCTCACTCACATCTCAAATGAACTGCAAGCACTGGGAGCTCGAGACATCACTGACCATGAAGTTGTGAAGAAACTGCTAAGATCTCTTGATCCATCATTTCATACACTGGTTCTGATGATTCAAGAAAGAGGAGACTATAAGATGCTTGATCCTGCTGATATACTTGAAAGACATAATACTCATGAATTCCAACAAGAAGAAAAGAGAGATCTGTATGGACCAAGCTACTCAAGACCTCGTGCGCTGAAGGCCAAAGAAATTTCCTCATCTGAAGAAGAAGACTCACATTGCAGCATTGGTGACACTAAAGAACTTGGACAGGAGCTTGCAATGCTCGTGAGGAAATTCCAGAAATTTACAAGGTGTGGCCAGTTTTGGTAAATCTTCAAGAAGACATATGAGGAAATCAGAATCTTCATCTGAGGACTAAAAGAAAAGAACCTGCCACAAATGCAAGAAATCTGGTCACTATATTGCTGATTGTCCTCGCTGGGTGAAGGAATCAACGAAGAAGACATACAAGGATGAAAGTTCTGATGACTCCAAGAAAAAGAAGAAATCCTCAAAACCCTCATCCTCAAAGTCCTCATCGCACAAGAATACTAGTTTTAGAAAGACACGGACACTCATTGGCAAGGAAATGGATTCTGAGGAAGAATATGAGGAATGGGATGAAGAGGAAGGATCTAAAGAAGATTCGGAGTCTGGTGTGGCAAGTCTTGCACTGGCTACCACATTCGTCAACAAGTCAGTCTTCAACCTTGAAGAAAATGACAACGCTATCTACACTGATGACTATGCTGATGACTTCGCTCCAGCCTATTGCTTCATGGCAAAAGGTTTAAAGGTACCAAATGACACTTCCTCCTATGACTCAAGTGACTATGAACCTGATGATTATAAAAAACCAAGTTACAGTAAACTTGCAAACATTGCAACTAAACAATAAAGTGCCATTGAAAATATCCAAAAACTGCTAGACAGAAGCAATGATCTGTTGAATGATGACATGAATCATACTCAAATCCTCACTAACGATGTGAAAAGCCTTCAGTCTAGATTTGATAGTCTTCAAGATCGTTATGGCACACTCTTGGCTGACCATGAGAAACTTTCCTATGAATTTCTTCAAAGGAAACTTGATCTTGAGATGTTGAAGATGTCTCATGATGATCTTCGAATGGAAAACGATTCATGCTTGCTCAACAGATCAGTGTCGCTTAGGTTGAATTCACTCCACCATGTCTCAAATGCATCGAGCGTGAAACTGCCAATTCTTTACCAGAATCATCAAATGCTTCTATCGCTACAAATTCTTCAACTCCTCCTCTGGTATCAACTTTCACACTTGAGGAAACCACAAATGCTTCTATCGAAAATGCAGGGTTGAAGGAATTGTATGTGATAGGCATATACAAAAGTCTCAAACGGCATCAAACCCTTTGCGATGTGCTAAAAAAGCAGATCTTGAACAAGAACCCGAGGAAAGAAGGAATTGCCTTCGAGGGGAAATTGAATGCTGATGGATCATACTAGAAACCTGAGCAGTATGCCAAAACCACATGGGTTGCTGCTAAAGGTCCTCCCATCGATCCATCCTCTCTAACATGCTTTGCATGTGAATTATCCTATTCCTCAGATGAGTCATTTGACTCCAACTATAAACTATTCAAAAATCAACTTGGTCAAGTATTTGCTCGATATGTTGGAACTAACTGCAGGAATGGATCACCCCTGAGGAAAATCTGTGTCCCCAAAAGATGCTTGGAAAACCTTCAGGTGAATGTCCTCATGACACCACCAATGAAGAACCTGAACCCCAGATCAAATTCCTCAGATGGACCAAAGTCTTCAAGAGGATCAAAATCCTCAAATGGTCAACACTATACTAGTACTCCTGCTAATGCTTCTGATATGCAGGAAAATTACAAGGGATATGAATATGAGCATTATTCCTCAAATCATTACGTTCATAAATCCTCAAAGAACTTTTCTTCCTATTCATTTGAGTACTCTAACCCCCTACTGTGAAACGAAGTGCATTAGCTTCAATCCCCCTTTCTCATTTAGTGCTCGCAAGATGATGACTCTTTGCCACCCCTTCAGATGTGGGTGGTGAAGAAATTTAACTAATCACTTATGCGGGTCAGGTCCCCAGACGAAAATCATCATCTGAAGAATTTGCTGGAGACCTGAGGAAAATGCTTGATTGGACGCATGCTAAAATTGATGAAATGATAACATTTCACACGTCCTCAAAATTACTGTTTGTGATGAAATTCCTATGTGATGAAATTGAAATCATATTCTTCAAGTCTGAAGCATATGAGATGGTAAGTTGTACTAATTCATGTGCAGGATGACAACCCCAAGAATACTGAATGGGTTCTTGGCAGTGGTTGCACAAACCACATGACTGGTGAGAAAAGCTTGCTGATGAATACGCCAGTGACTCCATCACCACTGAAGCAAATCACTTATGTTGACAAAGGTAAAAGCAAGGTATTGGGACTTGGCAAAGTGGCTATTTCCAAGGACACGCACATGGACAAAGTGATTCTTGTCTAATCCCTTCGGTTTAACCTCATTTCAGTCTCAATGCTTTGTGATCTTGATTTGGTTGTTATCTTTGTTAAATATAGATCTGTAGTCATCATGGAATCTGACAGATCCAAACTCTTCGAAGGCCTTAGGAGAGGAGATTTGTACATTGTTGATTTTTCCACAGGTACTCAACCAGCCACATGCTTACTAGCAAAACCCTCAGAAGGCTGGCTATGGCATCGAAGACTTGGTCATGCAGGGATGAGGAATCTCCACATGCCGGCGAAGAAGAAGCATGTCATTGGGATCGAATCAGTCAAATTCCTCAAGGACCACCTGTGTAGTGCTTGTGAGTCTGGAAAAATGACCAGATCCAAACACCCCTCGAAGACTATCATGACTTCTACTCATCCGTTTGAATTTCTTCACATGGATCTATTTGGACCTACTCATTATGCTACTCTAACCAATGCAACATCCTTATATGGCTTTGTCATCGTTGATGACTATTCTCGATACACTTGGGTACATATCATTCTCTATAGAACTAAAGTGCATGAAGTCTTCAAACAATTTTCCTCAAGGGCCTCGATGAACTTCGGCGTCAGGATCAAATACATCAGAAGTGACAATGGGGAAGAATTCAAAAACACTGGTCTTGATGATTATCTTAATGAACTTGGTATTACTCACGGATTATCTGCTCCTTATACTCATCAACAGAATGGCGTCGTTGAATGCAAGAACATGACTCTGGTTGAAATGGCACGGACCATGCTAGAAGAATATCAGACTCCTCGTCGTTTCTGGCCTGAAACAATCAACACTGCTTGTCACATCATCAACAGGGTATATCTTCACAAATTCCTCAACAAAACCTCATATGAACTCCTCACTGACAAGAAACCCAATGTAAGTTATTTTAAAGTCTTCGGTGCAAAATGTTGGATTAGAGATCCTCACCATAGTTCAAAATTTGCACCTAAAGCACATGAGGGTTTTATGCTTGGTTACGGAAAGGACTCGCACACCTACAGAGTCTTCAACACCTAGCACAACAAGGTTGTTGAAACTATAGATGTGCGGTTCGATGAAACTAATGGCTAGCCAAGAGCAATTGCCTCGTGTGCCAGACAAAATATCCACTGAGGAAGCTATCAAGTTCAAAGCTACTGGAGACATCATTCCTACTGAGGAAATTGCTGAAGAAATCGTCGCCAGCACTAATGAAATTCAAGAAGGTGCACCTGAGTAAATTGTTCCAGATCAAATTCCCCAGCCCACACAAAATCCTCAACCAGCTCATCCGAGGATTGCAAACAAAGTAGAACTTGACAAAATCCTCGATGACATCAATGCGCAAGGTCCTCTCACTTGCTCAAAACCTTCACATTTAGTTAACTTTTGTGTGCATTCCTCTTTTGTGTCTATCACAGAACCCTCAAAAGTTCTTGAAGCCTTCATGGAACGTGAGTGGATTCTAGCAATGCAAGATGAACTTCTTCAATTCAAGCTAAATGACGTGTGGGAACTCGTCAAACGACTAGATCCTTGCAAGCATAATATCATCGACAACAAGTAGATTTTCCAAAACAAGCAAGATGAGGATGGTCAAGTCGTGAGGAATAAGGCATGGCTCGTAGCCCAAGGCTACACATGGGTTGAAGGAATTGATTTCGATGAAACTTTTGCACCTATTGCTAGACTTGAAACTATTCAAATACTATTTGCTTATGCTAATCATCATAACAGTACTCTATATCAAATGGATGTGAAAAGTGCATTCCTTAATGGTAAGCTTGAGGAAGAACTATATGTTGCTCTGCCCCCAAGTTTTGAGGATCCGAAGCATACAGACAAAGTCTTCAGACTCAAAAAGGCACTCTATGGCCTCAAGCAAGCCCCTCGGGCATGGTATGATACATTGAAGGAATTCGTCATGAAGAAAGGCTTCAAACCTGGTACACTCGATCCAACTCTTTTCACAAAATCTTATGACAATGAACTATTTGTGTGCCAAATATATGTCGACGACATTATCTTTGTTTGTACTGACAAATGTTAAAGTGATGAATTTTCTTACATGATGAGTGAAGAATATCAGATGTCTGTGATGAGGGAGCTGAAATTCTTCTTCGGTCTTCAAATTCCTCAACAACGTAATGGCATCTTCATATCACACGAGAAATACCTCAAGGATGTTCTGAGGAAATTTGAGATGCATGAATGCAAAGGCGTCAAGACTCCTATGCCCACCAACGGCCACCTCTACACTCACGAAAATGGTAAAGATTTCGATGAGCAGGTATATCGCTCGATGATTGGCTCTTTATTGTATCTATGTGCATCTAGTCCAGATATAATGCTTAGTATTTAAATGTGTGCTTGTTTTCAAGAAAAATCGAAGGAATCACTCCATAATACCATGAAGCATATTCTTTGATACTTAGATCACACACCAACACTAGGATTATGGTACCCCAAGGGCTCAAATCTTCACCTCGTTGGATATTATGATTGTGACTATGCTGGTGACCGTGTGGATCGCAATTCAACATCTGGCACTTGTCATTTACTCGGAGGATCATTAGTCTGCTGGTCCTCAAATAAGGAGAACTGTGTTTCTCTCTCCACTTCCGAAGCTGACCACATTACTGCTGGATCCTGCTGTGCTCAACTGCTGTGGATGAAGCAAACCCTCACAGACTATGGCATCAACACGAAGAATGTGCCCCTCTATTGTGACAATGAGAGTGCAATCAAGATCGCCTACAACATAGTACAATACTCGAAGACTATGCACATCCAGATTCGTCAACATTTTCTTCGGGACCATGTCCTCAAGGGCAATATCATCATCGATCATGTGAAGACTGACAATCAGCTAGCAGATATTTTCACTAAGCCCTTCTATGAGAGAACGTTTTGCAAGTTGCGGTGTGAGCTAAATATCCTAGAGTCTTCAAATTTTTTGTGAAAACAAGCACCCATCCTAACACTTATGCTAAATTGATGACTTAGATGTGCAAGAAACGAAGAATCGATTTTCTTCAATCAATGAAGAATATCACTCTTAGTGTGAGGAAATTAATGAAGAATTTGGTTCTCAGGGCCCTACGACAATTGTACTCGGCGCCTGAAATCATCAATCTTATACGGTGGGTCATGCCACCACCCAACTTTGAAATTCTTCAAGCTATTTTTTCTTCAAAATTGAAATTCATCAATCTGAAACTATGTCACAAAATCCTCAAGTTTTCTAAAATCTTCAAATTCTTCAAAATGTTTGATGATTTTCATTTTCATATATATATATATATATATATATGTACATATATATATATATATATATATATATATATATATATATATATATATATATACTGAGATTTCAAAGTCCACAACAACATTCACTTATAGCTCAGTCTTCAATTTCATATTTCATCTAAGTGAATGTGATGAGACCCGATTCCCCTCTATGCTAAGCTCAACCTAGTCTATTAATTTCTTCATATGGATTCTACTTGAAACTTGTTCAAAATCCTCACTGTGTCCTTGTCAGTTGAGGACTTTGTGACGAAATCCTAGAAGATTCAAAAATTATTTTTCTAACGTTACATAGTAACTTGACCCACTTCTCATGATCGGATAACCACAAACTCCACCACGTGAGTCATGGGTTCCACGTGTCATGCGGAGACGAATGGGCAAGGGAAGTTCGGTCCTAATGTTTCGGCCGAACAGTTTTTCACCTGAGCTATAAATAGGCCCTTACCCCCCCAGTGAAAACTCTTCGTCCTCTTGTCTTCTCCACTCGAGCTCAACCCTAGTGCTACCACTAGCAATCTCGTCAGCGGTGAGGAAAAGCTTCGCTGCCTTGCCCTCGCCGTCGTCGGACTCACGTCGGGTGCAAAAAATCGTCTTCCGCCATCGCCGTAGCTGACTTCAGTTGCCAAGTTAGGGCGCTGAAGATCTAAACTGAGGAACTTCCCTCTTGTACTGCTCCAGTTCTTCGTGTTCTTCGCTCAGGGTAATTAAAATCCAATTTTACTGCCTCTCTAGATCTTTTAATTCACTTTATAATCGCGAAATCTATTTTTCCTAAGAGTGTCTATCAGCCATGCACACTCATTCCTGAAACACTTGATGAATTTCACTATCCACTTAAATTCTTCATGAGATTCCTCAAATTGTCTAAATTCTCGAATCTGCACAGCTCTGGAACTTAAGATCAGAATGCTTAGTCAAATTCCTCAACCCACTGGTCTAATTCCTCAACTACTAAAGTTTTCCAACTTCTTCAAATCTGAGAACGCATATGACCTCTCCAAATTATTCGCACCTATACTCTGTTCATAGGTACAAAATGTCAGCTGATGAATCTCTAGGTTCTCATCAACTTAACTCATTTGCAGCATTCCTCAAAGAAACTTTACCTATGTCATCAGAATCTTCAAGAGTTCATATTCCTCAGCAAAAGCCTCAGTTGAAGAAAATGGAGGATGACCGGAAGCAGAAGGGAGGAAAGAAGCTTGAACAGAACACGGCATTTGAAATACCTGAAGACATATATGCTGACAATTGCACTCCGGATGAGGAAATTCATGGTAAAGGAACCATGGCGAAGGGCAAGATAGGGCTTCAGAAAATTGAGCGCAGGTGGGCTAAGGAGTGGAAGGAGTACAGATATGTGACTCCAAAATATGCGAAGAAATTCGCCTGAAGCCACATTGCAAGAGGCCTCCTCAGGGTGATCAACAAGCTGCTCATCCCTCAAGTGTTGAAACTATTGAGGATTACCCAGATGAGAATGGCAAATATGTGTCTAAGTTACAGAAGAAGGCAGAAGCAGCTCTCGAGAAAATCATTGTGGACTCTGAAGCTGCTGCCGCTGCTGCCACTTCTTCAGCTTCTCACGCCTCTGCTACAATAATTCCTTAGAAGAAGATTTTGCTGAAGAAACTCAAAGCCTTAGTGCCAAAAGAGCAATTCCCTCAGAAGGCCGCAAAGGCAGCAAAATCTTCAATAGCACCACAGTCTTCACAACAACAACATAAGCAGCTCATTAAGCATCAACCTGCTCAATCAAGTTCCTCAGTGCCATCTGCCACCAGCTCTGCTGCAAAGTCTTCACCCACCTTATTGAAGACTAAAATGACTGCTTGTAGAGGCATCAGGCCAAGTCCTAGAAAATTCATCAACATTCCTTCTGCATGTGAAGGAAGTGAATAATTTGTTGAGGAAACATTCCAAGCAATCATCAGAAATAAATAGGAACGGGTTGACAAGCCTCCGACAGCTCCATTCCTCTAGCCATGGACCCGAAGGTTTTGCCGGATTTCATCGACCTCTGGTATGAAGATCCGAACACCCCTATTATGACTTAAAACTTCCCCCTGCTGTCAGCCATATGGTGGCCACTTTCATTAATAAGGCAAAGTGGAAAGAGTAGCAAGCCAAGCAAGCAAATGCTGCGAAATTTAAGAAGGAGAAAGTCCTCAAGCAAAATCTCCTAAAGCTGACGCCTGAAGCACTTGTATCAACTCAGGCTGAACTTAAAACTCTAACAGACAAGTATACAAGTCTTCACACTGATCGTCAAGGCGTCAAGGTGCATTTCATCAAGGTTGCATTAGCTACAGTTGATGAATACAACAAAAGAATGACCCCTCCAAAGGAGCAAACATCACCTCAGTCAAGCTACACTGTTCAGCTGCATGAGGAAGATGAAACTGTTGAAATAGCTGCTAAGGAAATTCCTCAAGATATTCCAGTTGAGGAAAATGCTCCAGCTGAAGAAACTGTCACACCTCACACTGCACTAGTGCGTGATGGAACTGTTCCTTCACCATAACCCTCAAAGGTGAAGAAGGGGATTTCGTCTGCATCCGACGTGAAGAAGACTAAAGCGGCTGAGAAAGAAGCCAAAAGGAGAAAAGGTTCAATTGCCTCAGAAACCTGAGAGGCCAAATGCGTGAAGGTTACTCAGTCAGAGTCTTCATCAGCCCTGGTGGATGCTACTCCTCTGAATGTAGCACCATCATACTTGATCGTTCCCTTCAGAGTTGACTATGTCATTCCTCAAGATGATGAAGAAATAGATGATGCTGAAGATGACGAAGTAATGGATGAAGAAATACAGATAGATGACATTCGCCAGTCCATCACTCCTCCAAAGACCACTAAAGAATAAGTGGGTGATGATCAAATTGGGTGCAACACTCTAGTAACTCATGATAGTTTCTGGGAAGAAACTCATCCTCGCTCACCAAGGTCAACTCAAATTCCTCCGACTACTGCTGCAACTGAAATCTTCACAGGTTCTGATGGGAAAATCATTCGTGAGGAATCTGCTCAAGAATCAGCTGCATCAGTTGAAGAAAATGCAGTGAAAAATACTACAACTACCTCCTCAAACAAGCAAATTCCTCAAGCCAAGGAAAATACTCAAACTCAGGAAAATGCGCCAACTGAAGAAAATGCTACTGCGCCCAATACTGAAACCGCTATTGTCGTGGTAAACACAGAAACATCAATGGTAGTGGCTACTCCTCAAGAACAGTTGCATAATCTTCAACCGCAGCAGAATCAGCCATTCTCCAAAAGGCCAAAGTTTTAGAAAGAGGCATTCTATGAAGAACGCATGTATTTCACTGGCGAAAATCCATACGGCAAACTTCACATCAGACATAGGAAGTTTTGGACAAGAAATCAGCTTAACTATTATGCTGTAGTGCTCTGTGGGAGAAACAAGATATTTTAGCATACCCATATTCCTCACTCTGATATGGAGGAAATAGCTTGCTTTGCTCGAGTCCTCAACGTTCTTCATGAAGCTCGATTACTGCCTTTCTGTACTAACATCAGAGATTGGAACACTGACATCATTCTTCAATTCTACGCCACATTGCACATCTCTGGCGACCCAAAGGATTTCAACACTTGGGTTTTGGATTGAATGACTCAGCACACGCACTACAAAGCGCCTACCACTGAATTGCTTCGAGCTCTTCCAATTTCAATTCCGTCAGAGGATGCAGTTCTGATATATGATGAATGTGAACTCCCCAACAGGCTGATGGAAGTCCTCATGAAGTATGTGGCCAAGGACCAACCTCCAAGGACTCGATTTCTGGTACAGGACTTAAGTATGAACCAAGGACAGTGTACAGAATCCTATCGTATGCCATTGCTCCTATCAAAGGGCATGATGATGAAGAAGATCTCGTAGGCATCTTGAAGAATATCTTCTTCAATGTCATCCATGGTATACCTATGAACCTTCATGATTTCTTGAGGACTTTGGCTCACAATGCCCTGTCCGCATTTGAATCGAAGGTTTAGCAGAAACGGGGCACGCATCAACTACCAAGCTGATTTTCAGAATCACCTCGGATATCTGTCGTCGATCAAAGTCATCAAGAAAACATTTGAGCTTGTAGAAGTTCGCAACGCAGATTCTTATTATTCATATGATGACACTGCTACCCAAGATCCTCCAAGCCCAACAGCCCCTAGAGTGATGAATAATAGAGAACTACTCCTCAGTCTTCACCAAAAGGTCGATCGCAATCACAAGTAGGTGAAACGCCAGTTTGGTGCCATTGTGAAAACGCTCAACGAGACTCAGAATGCAGTGAAGAAAAATCACTATTATCTTCGTGAGGTGTTTGACCGAACCTGGGCCACCTTGGCTCATCTGAAGACTCAAGAGGAACTTGAGGAATTGGAGTTTACTCAAGACTTCGACTGGTCGTGGCCTCCAAAGAAGAAATTCAAGCCAATTCCAGTTCCTGACTTGGAGGACAGTTCATTTTCTTCATTTTGCACTGCTGAATCGTATGAAGAACCAGAAGACACTGCGACTGGTCCAAGGAAGAAGCTTGTTTCCAAGAATCCTCACGCCTCTACATCAATCACGAAGTGAATTTCTTCAAAGGCGTTAGTCCTTTGTTTTGTCCCTTTTCGTCACTTGATGACAAACGGGGGAAATGTGATAGTTGGTCTTCAAGCGAGATCTGTTTTGGGGCTTATAAACATTATTAAGTTGCAAACTCTTGGCTCTTCTGAACTATTTTGATGTAATGAGTTGTAACTTAGGCATGCTGTTACTCTTTGGAACACTTTTCTTAGCATGCTTATTCCTCAAAGTCTATTAATGCAGGCATGCTGAAATTCGTCACACACCATTTTTCATCATGCATTGTCAAATTCCTCATACTATATGTCAAATGTGTGCATGACTTACAAGATACAAGGGGAGATCTCCATGATATAAATTATCAATGTACATCTGTTGTGCAAAGCTAATTCCTCAAAATATGCACATCTTCACGGGGAGTCTCTTGGTATCTTGATTTCAAATTCCTCAAACTCAGTATTTACACTTCATATTTTTATCCCCATTGAAAACTTAACCTAATTGTCATCAACCATCAAAAAGGGGGACATTGTAAGTGCATGTAGTGCCCTTAGTGATTTTGGTGGTTTGAAGACTTATAGTTAAGAGACTAATGTGTTTGTAAGTGTACACATGCTCTATAAGTCGCTGAGGAGTTTGAGTTATACGATGAATATCGACCCCTAAAAGTGTATGTCTTCCGCTAAAGACTTTGTTATTACCTTGAAGACTTTGATCGCGAAGAAATTGCGATGAAATTTATATTCCTCATGAAGTTATTGAAGATGAGGAATTCGGTGTGTCCTGATGAAAAACAGTCTGAAGACTTTGAAGCTTGAAGATTTACTCTTTCTGTTTCATTTTCTTTACTCTTGAGTCATAGGAACACCGTACTATTAAAGCGGGTCGAAGTAATACTATAGAATGAATTTCCTCATGATGCTCAACCCAAACCTAAACCTACCAAAGCCTCAAATGAGGAATATCAGAGACATGAGGACATTCACAGCTGAAAGTTCCGACCGTTGCCGCGACACGCGCCACCTCACTGATCTTAACCACCCAACGGTCACAATATTTAAGGGCATTTATGTCAAATCATGTCGGGATGCTCTGAGGCTATAAATAGCTGCCCCCAAAACCACTAGCTGGTTTGATGCTCCGAGAAAAACTGAGACTTGTCATTTAGAGCAACCCAAATTCCTCAGAGTCTTCGAGAGAAAATCATCAAGTGAGGAAATGCCCCAAACACCGAACCCCAAACCAAAACCAAGTGATTCAGCATCACTGAAGAATTTGTTCCTATGTGGAACTGAAGCATTTCACGTTTGAGGACTGTGCATCCTCTAGATGGTTAGGCGTCATGGTCTAGAGCATCCAACAGCCAATTGTGGATCACCGGATGACCGAGTTTGTGAGGGTTTGGAAGTCTGCCCTGAAGACTTACCACGAGTGTTCGGCGAGGACTGTGTGTCCTTAGCTCAAGGAGACTACAGAAGGGAGTGTGTGTCCCGGGACTGTGTGTCCTTTGGTTTCAATACCAATACGCTCCAAACCAGACGTACAACTGTCACAACACTTTGAACTGGGTCATCAACCACTGTCTACATCGAGCTACGGGTTCTATTTCTTCAACTCTTTCATTTCCTCAAAATTGTATGTTGAAGACTTTCATCTGTACTGTTTGAAGAATTTGTCTGAAGTATTTCTCTAAAATTCCTCAACCTCAAGTTCTTCATTCGAGTTAATCTTCACCTCCGTTCTGTGTACCTACATACTGCCCAAAACGATTCTCATAATCTTCACCAAGTAATCTGCTCTAGTAGTATTTGCACTTCTGATCCTGAGCTATTTCCGCTGCACGTAATACATCACTGAGGAATTTCCTCACAAGTAATTTCCTCAGCGATGAAATTCTAAAAATCTCCTATTCAACCCCCTCTAGTCGATATAATGCACTTTCAACTTCTTCAATTATCTTCGAACACTTCACTCTGGTGAAACACATCCCTAGTGGGTGAAAAATCTTTAACCGCGAACCCTCCTTCGCTTTAGGTAAAACCGGCCTCGAGTGTGGACGACCTCCTCACTTGGGGGCGTAGCTGTGGACTAGTTTTCGCCTAATTTAAAATGGCTCCGATTGAGGACAAGGCCGTCATTCGGATGCAATGATGGACATGACCATCAACAAGTCTGAAAGGATTATCATCTCGGTAGCGAACCCGTTTCGCCTAAGGTAAACCCTTTCCTGAGTGATCTCAGAAACCACCACACTCGGGGGCTTCGCTGCGAACCTTCATTCGGGCGCCAAGATGAGCCTAACAAACATTTCTTGGTAGCGGACCCATTATTCCTAAGGTAGACCCTTCCCCGAGTGACCGTGGAGACCTCCTCACTCGGTTGCTTAGCTATGAACCAGCTTTCGCCTTAGTTAAAGTGGTCCCAAATGGAATCAAGACTATCATTCGGACGCGAAGATGAACATGAAAATCATTCCTTAATAACATAAATCCTTCCTTAAGTAGGGACAACGTCCATGCTAGGGGGCTTAGCTGCAAACTAGCTTTCGCCTAAGTCAAAACGTTTTCGAATAAGGTTACAATCGTCATTCGGATACCTTGATGGACACGACCATCAAGAAGCCCACAAGGACTATCATCTCGGTAGCGAACATATTTCGCCAAAGTGGACCCTTCCCTGAGTGATCGTGATAACCTCCACACTCGAGGGGCTTAGCTGTGAACCAGCTTTAGTCTATCTCAAAGGGGTTCTGAGTGAAGGCAAGACCTTCATTCGGGCACCAAGATGAACAAAACAAATACTTCTTGGTAGCGAACCCATTTCGCCTAAGGTATACCATTCCCTGAGTGATCGTGGAAACTTCCACACTCGGGTGCTTAGCTGAGGACCAGGTTTTGCCATAGTTAAAGCATTCCCAAATGGAAGCAAGGCTTTCATTCGGACGCCAAGATGAACAGGGCGATCATCCCAAATTGCAATTCTATTTTCGCGTAGGGAGACTCGATCCTGAGTCAGGACAACCTCCACACTCGGGGGCTTAACCACGAACCGGCTTTCGCCTAAGTCAGAAACAATCACGAGCGAGGACAACTTCCACACTGAGGGACCCGTATGAAAGTAAAACTTCTAGCCGAGTATAAAAATACCTCAAACAAAGATGACTAAGTAGATAAGACCCAAAACCAACTGCAGATAAACGAGATGGATTTCAGTTAAAAGTACGCAATAGAGGGGGCTCAGGGTCCACTCGAACTTTGAGGTTACATCCATCCACTCGGCATACCGAGGCAAATTAAAGTTTAAGTGTTTTTTCCCTCCGAGCTTCACTCGAAGGCCGAAGACTCCACTACTTAGACAAAGGTGTCATGGTAAATCCCCTCTCCAATCCATGTGGCCACCGTCATGAACATAACCATGAAGTCTTCGAATTTGATGCTCTTGTGGTTGATGACCCGAACATCCTTCGGCTTCCCTTCATTCACGAGGGGAATGTCAGCTCCGACCCTTTCTGATAACTTCTTCCAGGACTTAAGCTCACTAGGGATGGCCTTCACTAGGTTCACAACGACTTGTGTGTCCTTCACAGGAGTATCTTCCTGCACCTCCTCCTGGTCCATCTCTCCAATGGCCGACTTGAGCATCTTGAAGCAAGCCACTACATAATCAACGAGGTCCTCTAGCCACAGTAGAGACAAGGCAGTGCTGTCTTTCAGGAGACCACTCTTGGGATCGAGCTCCTTCTCTATTTGCGTTCTTTCCTTTTCAATGTCAATAGCAAAGGCTACACTCGACAGAAATGGGAATGATCATGGAAAGTATTCAGACATTCAACATACCTTGGAGCTTGTCAAAAAGCTCTACACTAAAGTCCTCGATGAACTTCTCCAGCTCAGCCTTCTGTGCAGTGTCCTTCTCGAGATTGGCCTCCCACTCGACATAGTGTTTCTTTAGCTCAGCTAGCTCTGGTGTGGTCTTCTCTGCACTAGCTTTGAAATGACGATTCTCCTGCTCCAGATACCCAACCGATTTGAGTTTGGCTTCAGCCACCAGGGTTTTGTATTTGACCTCCTTCAAAGCATATGCATGTTCATCATCCCTCTTCTCGAGGGCTCCCTTCATGTTCACTGAATAAGTGGAATTCTTTAGTCTTTCAGAAAGGCGATCTGGCAAGACACTTCCAGTCGGATAAGGATAAACATTGTAACAAAGGATCAGTCAGACAACAAGGACATACCTTCAGCCGTCTTCTTCTCAAGCTCCATACGTGCACTCTTTTCCTTCTCTGCCTCAAGGCTCAGTAGAAGTTCCTGCAACTCTTTGTCCATGGCCTCGGCGTGACCAATGGGCCCACAGTCAGTCAGCAATCAACAAATACAAGAAAGGCATACCTTCATGTTGCAACTCTAAGACAACTACCGACTGACTCAGTCGACGGTAGCCTCAGGGGCTACGCCCAGTGGGTGCGATCAGCGCGCCCCCACTGGACTATCAGAGGACAAGCGATCCGTTCCCGACCGACCTCTATCTATCGATACAAAGAAACTGAGACTATCGTCGGTTGCTTCAATTGACAGTAGCATTGGAGACTACACCCAGTGGATGCGCTCAGTGCGCCCCCACTCAAAGAATGAAAGAAAGTCAAGGGATTTGTACCCTCCTGGATTCTGTTGCACATTCAAAACAAAAATAGACTACAGCCGATTGACACAATCAACGCTAGCCTCGGGGACTACACCAAGTGGGTGGCCCAGCGTGCTCCCACTATCACCCAGCCGGTGTACCCCTAGACCATGCCCACTCGGGACTCATACCAAGAACCAAATTCAAAAAATACAAGCATGAAGAACTTACCCAAATGTTCTTCGCCAAAGCTTCACTCACGTCATTGGATATTGTCCGAGTGACGCCCCGGCCGAAGTGGCCTCTTGCACCACCTGAGCCTTGTCTTTGATGTTCGCTCGGTTGGGAGATGGAGCATGCCTCAACAATTCTTCAGCTGTTGAAGGGATATCAACGTGAAGTTCGATCACATCCTACAGCCCTGCACATACCCACTTGATGATCCAAAGAACACTGGAATATCTCAAGTGTCATTGTTTCCTCACGACATACGCCGTCGGTAGGCTTAACGAGAGTGGTTGGAGCCGAAAGGACACCGGCTGGGTCCGGGAATGAGATTGGTAACTAGTAAGCTAGACGCACGATGTACCCACGTTCGGGGCTCTTCGTGGGTGATAATACCCATAGTCCTTCTGGACTGCTTGATGAACCAAAGTGTTACAAGGTGCTCCTCGAGCTGTTCAACGGAGGAGGAAGAAGGAGCAGCCGGCTCGAGTTCTACCTCTCATGTATGGTGTGAGTGAGTGCAAGAATGGCCCACCCTGTGCATGGAGGTAGAAGGGGGTTTTATAGACGAACCCACTAGCCTACAAAATGGAGATACGTACAATGTGAGGGACCCGGCTGGCAGCTTCTCAGGCCGGCCAGGGGGCCCACTACAGTTTAGTCTTGTCGCTTGAGGGGCCTGCCGGCTGCAAGGTCCCATCTGGCCATGGGACCCGCTCACCGGCCTATGGGGTTGGTGTGTGTTGCCCACGTAGTACGCGTGCTGTACATACGGAGTCGTCTTGCGGGATCCGACGCCAGTCACTGGTACGTCCGTCTCCACTATAGCCACGCCAGACTGGGTAATGGACGGGGTGCTAGCATGCAGGTACTGTGTAGGGTTGACGGATAGGAGCGGGCATCGGTCAGCGGTATGACCGCTCACACTGTAGCCAGGCGTGCGTTTCTCCATCGTACCCGGGCTGACGTATTTCACCTTTAATCGAAGGTCCTAGTCACATCCTAGGAATTGATGCGACACGTGTCCTTCAACCGGCTGGCGGCATGGCCAACCGGCCAGAGAGTAGCCAACTACGCTCCTAGCCGGCATGTATTGCGTAGCCGACCAGGAGGAGCCGACAGCCGAGGAAGCTATTGCTCCCCATTATACCAAAGTATAAAGGAGTAAGCTTGATGAGACTACCCAGGGGTTATCCCCCCGTCACTAGTCCTCGAATCTGGGGAGGTCCGTTTTCTGGAGGCGAGGGGCCTCGCTGGCTTGATTAGCCGATTGGCCAGTCTTGGGAGTCGCTGTATGGGAGGCATCCGGGCCGGGAGCCTTCCGGCTTCTGGCGGATGCCTCGGCTTCGTTGCACGCCGCACTTGCATGCCATGTGTCGGGCTTTGGGCGCCGCACCCTGACAAGCCACGCATGCGATGGAACAGGGTTTGCGTCATGGGGCCCGCCATGCCGCGCCCTTGGCCCGCGCGCGAGGATCCTCTACGGATTGCGCCGCGACGGTTAATGTTTCGGGGCTCATTAAAGCTCCCGCACGATCCAAAGGGTGTGGGGATCGTGCGCACCGGATCTCCTTCCCCCTATCTTTTGGTGGTTTAAATGGAGGGGCGGGAGCGGTGAAGAGGCCATTCGCTCCTGCCTCGCTCCGCTCCAGCGTGCTCCCACTATCACCCAGCCGGTGTGCCCCTGGACCATGCCCACTCGGGACTCATACCAAGAACCAAATTCAAAAAATACAAGCATGAAGAACTTACCCAAATGTTCTTCGCCAAAGCTTCACTCACGTCATTGGATATTGTCCGAGTGACGCCCCGGCCGAAGTGGCCTCTTGCACCACCTGAGCCCTGTCTTTGATGTTCGCTCGGTTGGGAGATGGAGCATGCCTCAACAATTCTTCAGCTGTTGAAGGGATATCAACGTGAAGTTCGATCACATCCTACAGCCCTGCACATACCCACTTGATGATCCAAAGAACACTCGAATATCTCAAGTGTCGTTGTTTCCTCACGACATACGCCGTCGGTAGGCTTAACGAGAGTGGTTGGAGCCGAAAGGACACCGGCGGGGTCCGGGAATGAGATTGGTAACTAGTAAGCTAGACGCACGATGTACCCACGTTCGGGGCTCTTCGTGGGTGATAATACCCATAGTCCTTCTGGACTGCTTGATGAACCAAAGTGTTACAAGGTGCTCCTCGAGCTGTTCAACGGAGGAGGAAGAAGGAGCAGCCGTCTCGAGTTCTACCTCTCATGTATGGTGTGAGTGAGTGCAAGAATGGCCCACCCTGTGCATGGAGGTGGAAGGGGGTTTTATAGACGAACCCACTAGCCTACAAAATGGAGATACGTACAATGTGGGGGCCTGGCTGGCAGCTTCTCAGGCCGGCCAGAGGGCTCACTACAGTTTAGTCTTGTCGCTTGAGGGGCCTGCCGGCTGCAAGGTCCCATCTGGCATGGGACCCGCCCGCCGGCCTATGGGGTTGGTGTGTGTTGCCCACGTAGTACGCGTGCTGTACGTACGGCGTCGTCTAGCGGGATCCGGCGCCAGTCACTGGTACGTCCGTCTCCACTGTAGCCACGCCAGACTGGGTAATGGACGGGGTGCTAGCATGCAGGTACTGTGTAGGGTTGACGGATAGGAGCGGGCATCGGTCAGCGGTATGACCGCTCACACTGTAGCCAGGCGTGCGTTTCTCCATCGTACCCGGGCTGACGTATTTCACCTTTAATCGAAGGTCCTAGTCACATCCTAGGAATTGATGCGACAGGTGTCCTTCAACCGGCTGGCGGCATGGCCAACCGGCCAGAGAGTAGCCAACTACGCTCCTAGCCGGCATGTATTGCGTAGCCGACCAGGAGGAGCCGACAGCCGAGGAAGCTATTGCTCCCCATTATACCAAAGTATAAAGGAGTAAGCTTTATGAGACTACCCAGGGGTTATCCCCCCGTCACTAGTCCTCGAATCTGGGGAGGTCCGTTTTCTGGAGGCGAGGGGCCTCGCTGGCTTGATTAGCCGATTGGCCAGTCTTGGGAGTCGCTGTATGGGAGGCATCCGAGCCGGGAGCCTTCCGGCTTCTGGCGGATGCCTCGGCTTCGTTGCACGCCGCACTTGCATGCCATGTGTCGGGCTTTGGGCGCCGCACCCTGACAAGCCACGCATGCGATGGAACAGGGTCTGCGTCATGGGGCCCGCCATGCCGCGCCCTTGGCCCGCGCGCGAGGATCCTCTACGGATTGCGCCGCGACGGTTAATGTTTCGGGGCTCATTAAAGCTCCCGCACGATCCAAAGGGTGTGGGGATCGTGCGCACCGGATCTCCTTCCCCCTATCTTTTGGTGGTTTAAATGGAGGGGCGGGAGCGGTGAAGAGGCCATTCGCTCCTGCCTCGCTCCGCTCCAGCGTGCTCCCACTATCACCCAGCCGGTGTGCCCCTGGACCATGCCCACTCGGGACTCATACCAAGAACCAAATTCAAAAAATACAAGCATGAAGAACTTACCCAAATGTTCTTCGCCAAAGCTTCACTCACGTCATTGGATATTGTCCGAGTGACGCCCCGGCCGAAGTGGCCTCTTGCACCACCTGAGCCCTGTCTTTGATGTTCGCTCGGTTGGGAGATGGAGCATGCCTCAACAATTCTTCAGCTGTTGAAGGGATATCAACGTAAAGTTCGATCACATCCTACAGCCCTGCACATACCCACTTGATGATCCAAAGAACACTCGAATATCTCAAGTGTCGTTGTTTCCTCACGACATACGACGTCGGTAGGCTTAACGAGAGTGGTTGGAGCCGAAAGGACACCGGCGGGGTCCGGGAATGAGATTGGTAACTAGTAAGCTAGACGCACGATGTACCCACGTTCGGGGCTCTTCGTGGGTGATAATACCCATAGTCCTTCTGGACTGCTTGATGAACCAAAGTGTTACAAGGTGCTCCTCGAGCTGTTCAACGGAGGAGGAAGAAGGAGCAGCCGTCTCGAGTTCTACCTCTCATGTATGGTGTGAGTGAGTGCAAGAATGGCCCACCCTGTGCATGGAGGTGGAAGGGGGTTTTATAGACGAACCCACTAGCCTACAAAATGGAGATACGTACAATGTGGGGGCCCGGCTGGCAGCTTCTCAGGCCGGCCAGAGGGCTCACTACAGTTTAGTCTTGTCGCTTGAGCGGCCTGCCGGCTGCAAGGTCCCATCTGGCATGGGACCCGCCCGCCGGCCTATGGGGTTGGTGTGTGTTGCCCACGTAGTACGCGTGCTGTACGTACGGCGTCGTCTAGCGGGATCCGGCGCCAGTCACTGGTACGTCCGTCTCCACTGTAGCCACGCCAGACTGGGTAATGGACGGGGTGCTAGCATGCAGGTACTGTGTAGGGTTGACGGATAGGAGCGGGCATCGGTCAGCGGTATGACCGCTCACACTGTAGCCAGGCGTGCGTTTCTCCATCGTACCCGGGCTGACGTATTTCACCTTTAATCGAAGGTCCTAGTCACATCCTAGGAATTGATGCGACAGGTGTCCTTCAACCGGCTGGCGGCATGGCCAACCGGCCAGAGAGTAGCCAACTACGCTCCTAGCCGGCATGTATTGCGTAGCCGACCAGGAGGAGCCGACAGCCGAGGAAGCTATTGCTCCCCATTATACCAAAGTATAAAGGAGTAAGCTTGATGAGACTACCCAGGGGTTATCCCCCCGTCACTAGTCCTCGAATCTGGGGAGGTCCGTTTTCTGGAGGCGAGGGGCCTCGCTGGCTTGATTAGCCGATTGGCCAGTCTTGGGAGTCGCTGTATGGGAGGCATCCGAGCCGGGAGCCTTCCGGCTTCTGGCGGATGCCTCGGCTTCGTTGCACGCCGCACTTGCATGCCATGTGTCGGGCTTTGGGCGCCGCACCCTGACAAGCCACGCATGCGATGGAACAGGGTCTGCGTCATGGGGCCCGCCATGCCGCGCCCTTGGCCCGCGCGCGAGGATCCTCTACGGATTGCGCCGCGACGGTTAATGTTTCGGGGCTCATTAAAGCTCCCGCACGATCCAAAGGGTGTGGGGATCGTGCGCACCGGATCTCCTTCCCCCTATCTTTTGGTGGTTTAAATGGAGGGGCGGGAGCGGTGAAGAGGCCATTCGCTCCTGCCTCGCTCCGCTCCAGCGTGCTCCCACTATCACCCAGCCGGTGTGCCCCTGGACCATGCCCACTCGGGACTCATACCAAGAACCAAATTCAAAAAATACAAGCATGAAGAACTTACCCAAATGTTCTTCGCCAAAGCTTCACTCACGTCATTGGATATTGTCCGAGTGACGCCCCGGCCGAAGTGGCCTCTTGCACCACCTGAGCCCTGTCTTTGATGTTCGCTCGGTTGGGAGATGGAGCATGCCTCAACAATTCTTCAGCTGTTGAAGGGATATCAACGTGAAGTTCGATCACATCCTACAGCCCTGCACATACCCACTTGATGATCCAAAGAACACTCGAATATCTCAAGTGTCGTTGTTTCCTCACGACATACGCCGTCGGTAGGCTTAACGAGAGTGGTTGGAGCCGAAAGGACACCGGCGGGGTCCGGGAATGAGATTGGTAACTAGTAAGCTAGACGCACGATGTACCCACGTTCGGGGCTCTTCGTGGGTGATAATACCCATAGTCCTTCTGGACTGCTTGATGAACCAAAGTGTTACAAGGTGCTCCTCGAGCTGTTCAACGGAGGAGGAAGAAGGAGCAGCCGTCTCGAGTTCTACCTCTCATGTATGGTGTGAGTGAGTGCAAGAATGGCCCACCCTGTGCATGGAGGTGGAAGGGGGTTTTATAGACGAACCCACTAGCCTACAAAATGGAGATACGTACAATGTGGGGGCCCGGCTGGCAGCTTCTCAGGCCGGCCAGAGGGCTCACTACAGTTTAGTCTTGTCGCTTGAGGGGCCTGCCGGCTGCAAGGTCCCATCTGGCATGGGACCCGCCCGCCGGCCTATGGGGTTGGTGTGTGTTGCCCACGTAGTACGCGTGCTGTACGTACGGCGTCGTCTAGCGGGATCCGGCGCCAGTCACTGGTACGTCCGTCTCCACTGTAGCCACGCCAGACTGGGTAATGGACGGGGTGCTAGCATGCAGGTACTGTGTAGGGTTGACGGATAGGAGCGGGCATCGGTCAGCGGTATGACCGCTCACACTGTAGCCAGGCGTGCGTTTCTCCATCGTACCCGGGCTGACGTATTTCACCTTTAATCGAAGGTCCTAGTCACATCCTAGGAATTGATGCGACAGGTGTCCTTCAACCGGCTGGCGGCATGGCCAACCGGCCAGAGAGTAGCCAACTACGCTCCTAGCCTGCATGTATTGCGTAGCCGACCAGGAGGAGCCGACAGCCGAGGAAGCTATTGCTCCCCATTATACCAAAGTATAAAGGAGTAAGCTTTATGAGACTACCCAGGGGTTATCCCCCCGTCACTAGTCCTCGAATCTGGGGAGGTCCGTTTTCTGGAGGCGAGGGGCCTCGCTGGCTTGATTAGCCGATTGGCCAGTCTTGGGAGTCGCTGTATGGGAGGCATCCGAGCCGGGAGCCTTCCGGCTTCTGGCGGATGCCTCGGCTTTGTTGCACGCCGCACTTGCATGCCATGTGTCGGGCTTTGGGCGCCGCACCCTGACAAGCCACGCATGCGATGGAACAGGGTCTGCGTCATGGGGCCCGCCATGCCGCGCCCTTGGCCCGCGCGCGAGGATCCTCTACGGATTGCGCCGCGACGGTTAATGTTTCGGGGCTCATTAAAGCTCCCGCACGATCCAAAGGGTGTGGGGATCGTGCGCACCGGATCTCCTTCCCCCTATCTTTTGGTGGTTTAAATGGAGGGGCGGGAGCGGTGAAGAGGCCATTCGCTCCTGCCTCGCTCCGCTCCAGCGTGCTCCCACTATCACCCAGCCGGTGTGCCCCTGGACCATGCCCACTCGGGACTCATACCAAGAACCAAATTCAAAAAATACAAGCATGAAGAACTTACCCAAATGTTCTTCGCCAAAGCTTCACTCACGTCATTGGATATTGTCCGAGTGACGCCCCGGCCGAAGTGGCCTCTTGCACCACCTGAGCCCTGTCTTTGATGTTCGCTCGGTTGGGAGATGGAGCATGCCTCAACAATTCTTCAGCTGTTGAAGGGATATCAACGTAAAGTTCGATCACATCCTACAGCCCTGCACATACCCACTTGATGATCCAAAGAACACTCGAATATCTCAAGTGTCGTTGTTTCCTCACGACATACGACGTCGGTAGGCTTAACGAGAGTGGTTGGAGCCGAAAGGACACCGGCGGGGTCCGGGAATGAGATTGGTAACTAGTAAGCTAGACGCACGATGTACCCACGTTCGGGGCTCTTCGTGGGTGATAATACCCATAGTCCTTCTGGACTGCTTGATGAACCAAAGTGTTACAAGGTGCTCCTCGAGCTGTTCAACGGAGGAGGAAGAAGGAGCAGCCGTCTCGAGTTCTACCTCTCATGTATGGTGTGAGTGAGTGCAAGAATGGCCCACCCTGTGCATGGAGGTGGAAGGGGGTTTTATAGACGAACCCACTAGCCTACAAAATGGAGATACGTACAATGTGGGGGCCCGGCTGGCAGCTTCTCAGGCCGGCCAGAGGGCTCACTACAGTTTAGTCTTGTCGCTTGAGCGGCCTGCCGGCTGCAAGGTCCCATCTGGCATGGGACCCGCCCGCCGGCCTATGGGGTTGGTGTGTGTTGCCCACGTAGTACGCGTGCTGTACGTACGGCGTCGTCTAGCGGGATCCGGCGCCAGTCACTGGTACGTCCGTCTCCACTGTAGCCACGCCAGACTGGGTAATGGACGGGGTGCTAGCATGCAGGTACTGTGTAGGGTTGACGGATAGGAGCGGGCATCGGTCAGCGGTATGACCGCTCACACTGTAGCCAGGCGTGCGTTTCTCCATCGTACCCGGGCTGACGTATTTCACCTTTAATCGAAGGTCCTAGTCACATCCTAGGAATTGATGCGACAGGTGTCCTTCAACCGGCTGGCGGCATGGCCAACCGGCCAGAGAGTAGCCAACTACGCTCCTAGCCGGCATGTATTGCGTAGCCGACCAGGAGGAGCCGACAGCCGAGGAAGCTATTGCTCCCCATTATACCAAAGTATAAAGGAGTAAGCTTGATGAGACTACCCAGGGGTTATCCCCCCGTCACTAGTCCTCGAATCTGGGGAGGTCCGTTTTCTGGAGGCGAGGGGCCTCGCTGGCTTGATTAGCCGATTGGCCAGTCTTGGGAGTCGCTGTATGGGAGGCATCCGAGCCGGGAGCCTTCCGGCTTCTGGCGGATGCCTCGGCTTCGTTGCACGCCGCACTTGCATGCCATGTGTCGGGCTTTGGGCGCCGCACCCTGACAAGCCACGCATGCGATGGAACAGGGTCTGCGTCATGGGGCCCGCCATGCCGCGCCCTTGGCCCGCGCGCGAGGATCCTCTACGGATTGCGCCGCGACGGTTAATGTTTCGGGGCTCATTAAAGCTCCCGCACGATCCAAAGGGTGTGGGGATCGTGCGCACCGGATCTCCTTCCCCCTATCTTTTGGTGGTTTAAATGGAGGGGCGGGAGCGGTGAAGAGGCCATTCGCTCCTGCCTCGCTCCGCTCCAGCGTGCTCCCACTATCACCCAGCCGGTGTGCCCCTGGACCATGCCCACTCGGGACTCATACCAAGAACCAAATTCAAAAAATACAAGCATGAAGAACTTACCCAAATGTTCTTCGCCAAAGCTTCACTCACGTCATTGGATATTGTCCGAGTGACGCCCCGGCCGAAGTGGCCTCTTGCACCACCTGAGCCCTGTCTTTGATGTTCGCTCGGTTGGGAGATGGAGCATGCCTCAACAATTCTTCAGCTGTTGAAGGGATATCAACGTGAAGTTCGATCACATCCTACAGCCCTGCACATACCCACTTGATGATCCAAAGAACACTCGAATATCTCAAGTGTCGTTGTTTCCTCACGACATACGCCGTCGGTAGGCTTAACGAGAGTGGTTGGAGCCGAAAGGACACCGGCGGGGTCCGGGAATGAGATTGGTAACTAGTAAGCTAGACGCACGATGTACCCACGTTCGGGGCTCTTCGTGGGTGATAATACCCATAGTCCTTCTGGACTGCTTGATGAACCAAAGTGTTACAAGGTGCTCCTCGAGCTGTTCAACGGAGGAGGAAGAAGGAGCAGCCGTCTGGAGTTCTACCTCTCATGTATGGTGTGAGTGAGTGCAAGAATGGCCCACCCTGTGCATGGAGGTGGAAGGGGGTTTTATAGACGAACCCACTAGCCTACAAAATGGAGATACGTACAATGTGGGGGCCCGGCTGGCAGCTTCTCAGGCCGGCCAGAGGGCTCACTACAGTTTAGTCTTGTCGCTTGAGCGGCCTGCCGGCTGCAAGGTCACATCTGGCATGGGACCCGCCCGCCGGCCTATGGGGTTGGTGTGTGTTGCCCACGTAGTACGCGTGCTGTACGTACGGCGTCGTCTAGCGGGATCCGGCGCCAGTCACTGGTACGTCCGTCTCCACTGTAGCCACGCCAGACTGGGTAATGGACGGGGTGCTAGCATGCAGGTACTGTGTAGGGTTGACGGATAGGAGCGGGCATCGGTCAGCGGTATGACCGCTCACACTGTAGCCAGGCGTGCGTTTCTCCATCGTACCCGGGCTGACGTATTTCACCTTTAATCGAAGGTCCTAGTCACATCCTAGGAATTGATGCGACAGGTGTCCTTCAACCGGCTGGCGGCATGGCCAACCGGCCAGAGAGTAGCCAACTACGCTCCTAGCCGGCATGTATTGCGTAGCCGACCAGGAGGAGCCGACAGCCGAGGAAGCTATTGCTCCCCATTATACCAAAGTATAAAGGAGTAAGCTTGATGAGACTACCCAGGGGTTATCCCCCCGTCACTAGTCCTCGAATCTGGGGAGGTCCGTTTTCTGGAGGCGAGGGGCCTCGCTGGCTTGATTAGCCGATTGGCCAGTCTTGGGAGTCGCTGTATGGGAGGCATCCGAGCCGGGAGCCTTCCGGCTTCTGGCGGATGCCTCGGCTTCGTTGCACGCCGCACTTGCATGCCATGTGTCGGGCTTTGGGCGCCGCACCCTGACAAGCCACGCATGCGATGGAACAGGGTCTGCGTCATGGGGCCCGCCATGCCGCGCCCTTGGCCCGCGCGCGAGGATCCTCTACGGATTGCGCCGCGACGGTTAATGTTTCGGGGCTCATTAAAGCTCCCGCACGATCCAAAGGGTGTGGGGATCGTGTGCACCGGATCTCCTTCCCCCTATCTTTTGGTGGTTTAAATGGAGGGGCGGGAGCGGTGAAGAGGCCATTCGCTCCTGCCTCGCTCCGGTCCAGCGCCCCTTCCCTCCCAGAGCCAGAGAGAGTAGGAGACACCGCCCGCACCCTCGCCGCCGTTTCTCGCCAAAGCTCCGCGCGTCTTGCCGAGCCTCTCGCTGCCGCTCCGCCATGTCCCAATCCGCCGCAGAGAAGGCAAAGTTCTAAGGTTCCAGGGAGGGCAACGATGTTACCGAAGGGCAAGTTCCCCAAAGTCCCCCAAGGACAAGTTCTTCGTCAACGTCATCAACCCTTACCTCACAGAGGTAAAGATACACCCTCAGACACTTTGGGTGGAGGATGGTGTCCTCCGCAAAGAAAATCTGAAGGGACCTATGAAAGAGGGGAGTAACGAGGCCAGGATGGAAGAGGTGGAGCAAGAAGTCTTCAAGTACAAGTTGATGATCGAGCGTGGTGTTGAGAACAACTTCGATATCATCACCGAGCTAAAGAAGCAGCATGAGAAGGATATGAAGGAAGTGCAATCAATCATATCCGCACTGGAAACCAAAGTGTTCAAGCTTCAAGGGCACATCTATGACCTTCAAAACTAGAACTCTGAGTATGAACTAAAGTTTTTGCGTATGGGCTTCTCTGCCGAAAGCTGGATCCTGGAGACTGAAGAATCCTGTGTGGAGGGAGGACCTCTACCATGGAAGCATTTCGCTAAGGATTATCTGAGGAACAAGAACAAGGTTGAAGAGTGAAATCTGCGTGGGTAATGGCATTCCCTTAGCTGGTTCCAAGCTTGGGGGAGTGCCCGGTATCTTTATTTTTATCTTTTATCTTTTATGGTCAAGTTAAGTGTCGTATCATGTCTAGGGAAGTTAACTTATGAAATCGCTCTTTGCATTGAGGTCTATCACTCCTTTGTGGAGAGTCTTGTATCCATGAGTGTGGAGTTGTCTATGATGGAATATTAATGAGAAGTCTATTGGTTTCTTTGCTGCACCTCGTATTAGCTTGATGCAATCGACCTTATATGATGATTCTTATGGGAGTATTGATCTTACATATCAGGTATGGCTTTGAAAACACTATTTAATCTTGCCAAACATAGCATTGGTCATAACAACAAGCATGAGTTTTTCTAGTAGCGACATAGCCAAAACCTTTCTGTTCTTATGCTTGAAGTGTTATGCTCACAAGGAAGACAACTTGATATTTTATGCCAATTCTTTATGTTAAACCTTATATTGTTTGCATCCAAGTGAACATCATTTGTCTGCTCTCAAAAGCCTTTGCTAGCCAACCCCTTTACTAAGCGGGAATACTACTTGTTCATCCAAACCTTGAAACCTCAACCTTTCCAAGAGTCCACCACACCTACCTTTTATGTGGTATTTCACCACCAGTCCTAAAGTATATTACTCATGTGATATCTTTAAACCTTCAAGTATTACTCTCTGTTTTGTGCCTCTGTTTTAGCTCATGAGGAAGTAGTAGATAATTCATGATCTTCTCATACTGGACAAGTTTTATCCAGGGTTTGCATGTTTAATCTGCGAACCACAAATACAAGAAGGGACTGGCATGAGCGCGCCCAGCTCGTAAAAGAAATAACAACAAACAAAACCTCCTTCACGCTTTGTTGATGAGAAATCAGAAAACTTTGGTGGTGATAAAAAAAGGAGCCTAAGGGGATGTGATCGTCCCCACTTTGGGAGCCGTTCCTCAAAACTTGTCCAGCATTAGACGTATTGGGTTATCTGCTAGCATTCATTGATAAATCATGCACCTCTCAAAAGGTTGTTTTATAATCTTGTTGATTTCAAAATCTCTAAAAGCTCTAGCACATGAGTTTTCCCTACTTCCCTACGAAGGGCTAATCTTTTATTTTTAAGTTGAGTCAGTAAACCTACTTCTTTCTATCCTATAAAAGAGCAAACACTTTATGTTGACAAAGATTCATGAATTTATATTGTTTCATTGAGAATTGCCATATCACAACTTTGTTGAGAGCATCATTAAGATGAGTAAGTTATTTGTTAACCTAGCTAAAGCAAACATCTTCCCTTGTGTTAGCATTTTCACTTCTTGACTAATAACATGTTCTTTCAAAAAGCTTCAATTGATATCATCAAAATATAAGAGGAAGAGAAATAGTTAAAAGTTATTAGTTGTTCTTTGACCAAGGACATGTTCGCCATGGTTTGATGAGTTTCCCTAGCCCTACTTTTGATTGTGATTGATATTACTCTTTCATATGAGCCTTATGAGTTGAGATTGCTGTTGAGGATGGTTGAGTCTAGTAGAGAAATTATGATGCGTCTTGTCCGTATTCTTACTTATCAACACTTCACTCTCTAAATTTCTGGACAGGTTACCGAGCTCAGTATTCGCTTGGGGACAAGCGAGGTCTAAGCTTTGGGGAGTTCATACGTCCAAAATGCATCACTATTTTGTAGCATAATTTGTCTCTATTCATTGATATATTTCACATTATGATGGTGTACTTATATTGTTTTGGCTTATTTTACATAGTTTAAAACATTCCGGTGCCGAAACAGCACACGTAGAATTCAACGGAGAAAATAGCACGAAGAGTTACCATATCAGAACATCTCCAACTGCGCTAAAAATTTCAAGGAAGGAGTTTCCGAAGAGATCACGAAGACAAGCCGAAGAAGGGCCGGAGGGGGGCCACAGGTCACCCATGCGACCTGCTGGCGCGCGCCACCCTAGGCCGCGCCCAAAGGCTATCTGGGTGGTGGGTCCCGCCTCCGACACTCTCCTTTGTCCTATATGATCCTCTTGACCTAAAAGTTACGGGGAAAGAAGTTTTTCGGGAGTTCCGCCGCCGCTCCAGGGCGGAAACATACATAGAAGAAAAGACCTTTCTGACGGGCATATTCCGCCGGGGAGAACTCCTCCCGGAGGGGGAGATCGTCATCATCGTCACCACCATCATCACGGGCATCATCGAGATCCTCATCACCATCACCGTCAACACCAGCACCATCTCCATGTTCACCTCATCTTACTTTGCCATTGCAATCGGAGTTGTACCTTGCACTATTCATCCCCTCTACTCTACCGGTCTTGATTACTCTTTTGTGGTGAATGCTATTGAGTTTTCTTGGAGAATTATTGTTATGACCAAATTGTTCATCATATTTTCATCACCTCCGATCAAGATCACTTTTATGTCTTGTGAGTAGTTACTTTAGTTCTTGAGGACATGGGAGAAGTCTAGTTGCTAGTAATCATATGATGTTGAAGTAATATGTGTTGATTGATATTTAAGTTACGGTGTTATTCTTCTAGTGGTGTTATGTGAACGTTGACTACATAACACTTCGCCTTTTTAAGGACCTAGGTGAATGCATCGTGTATAAAGAATGATTATCGTGGGTTGCCGGAGTGACAGAAACCTGAACCCCAGTTCGCATACTTTTGCACGAGGGAGTATTCGATCCTAAAGCTTATTGTTATGGTTAGGCTTTTCCTTAATTTCTCTCTTGTATTTGCAGATGCTTGCAAGAGGGTTAATCATAAGAGTGTACTTGTCTTAGCCTAGACGGTGCACTAGTTAAGATCCACCAAAATAACACTTATCAATACAAAACATAGTACTAGACAGAATATGGCGAAAGCACTCGACTATCTCTCCCGTGTGTCCTCGGGAACGCCTTAGTCCTTATAAGTTTAGTCCCTTGGCTTATCCTTTGTATTCCAAAGGATTGGGCCACTTGCTGCACCTCGGCACCATTTACTTTCCTTGTTGCTTATACTAGAAAACCCATGGAAAGTTACCTTTCAGTACATGCTGTTATTCCTTGCTCAAGATCACTTGTCAGTACCTTATGCTCCTCGTTGGGTTCGACACTCCTACTTATCAAAAAAGGCTACGATAGACCCCCTACACTTGTGGGCCATCACACGCCACCAGGAGACGACACCATAGTGGCATCTAGCCGTGGACCATCCGCCTCCGGAGCCGACTCGTACTCCGGGAGCCGCCCCCTAGAGTCCTGGAATACGGCCAAGGCCAGATGTGTGACCTTGCCTCCTGGCGCCACACTAAGTGGGGTGCTTGCATTGGTGGCCGTGTTCGCCCGCAGCTGTGACAAGGTAGCACAGGCGGCTCTGGTGGCCAAGGAAGACGTGAACCGCCAGGAGAAGTGGACCGCGGTAAGTCTTGAATTCCCGGACCCTTCGGTTGATTTGGTTGAGATTTTTCTTCTTCTTCTTTCTTTAATGGGGGCGCGCCAGTGCACCCACTGGGTGTATCCCCGAGTGTTGGGCCGACTGAGAGTTAGCCGAGCCAAATCTTACTTGCAGCGACTTGCCTTCTTCTTTTGTTTTCTGTGGGGGTGCGCGAGCGCACCCACTAGGTGTAGCTCCTCAGAGTCGGGATGGCTAAGAGCTAGCGGGCCGAATCTTAGTTTTGTCTTGCTTTGTTTCTTTTCCTTTGTAGGACCTTTATAGCGGACAGGCGCAGGTTCACAATGCGCTGCTGGCCCGAATCCAGGAGGCCGAGAGCCGGACCAACGGTCTTCAGGGCCAACTAGACCAATCCATCTCAGAGCGCGACGCCCTGCGAGGTGAGGACAACCGGCTCCGTTAGGAGGTGGAACTTCTCCAAACGGAGAAGAAGGACCGCGAGGCGGCCCATAAGGCGGAGCTGGAGCAGCTGCGCACTGCCGATGCCGATGCCCTGAAGCAGAAGGAGGCCTCCCATGTTGCCGATCTAGAGTGCTTGGAGAAGCTGCACCTCGAGGAGAAGGCGCAGAAGGACGCTGCCCTGAAGGATGCACAAGGCTGTTTGGTTATGGAAGACGAGGCGGTCCAGGCCCTTCGGAGTGAGATCACCCGTATGGCTCAAGAGGCATCGTTCGGGACCGTGATGCCCTGGAGGAGGCGGGCGAGGCCGACGTTCATCCCAACCGTGAGCCTTTTTCTATTGTCTTGTTTTTTCCTTGTTGTCTACCTTTTTCCTTTTCTCTTCCTGCTCACCCTGCACACCCATTCCTTCTCCCCATGACTCTTCCCACGGACATGAGAGGCGGCGGAAGCAGCTGTGGAGGCCAGTCGCAACGAGCGTCGTCCTGCCGGCATTGAGGTGGACACCGCCGCTGGCTGGACCATGGAAGAGATAGCCACTGGCGCCAAGGCCCGCATGCTCGAGCTGGCGCATTCTATGAAACGGCTCTAGGACGTCGTCTTGGCGATGGTGAAGGCCCTTTGGCCTGATGAAGTGGAGCCGGCATCGATGAGCCGGTTGTCCCGCTGGCTTGAAGCCGACAACTCTCATTTGGACACCACGCGTGCGTCAACTGCGCGTGTTGGAGCGTACATGGCGCTCTGCCTGGCCAAGGCCTGGTATAAAACTTGTACCGGCTCAAAGCGCAACGTGCCAGCATAGAAGTGGAGCTGGCAGCCGTTGAGGTTGAGCTGCATGTGCGGGTCAGTCACGGCGCCTCCTTCGCGGTCTGGAATGAGTTCAACCTGGAGCCCGAAGCTGACGGCAGCATGATCCCGGAGGATCCATTCCAGCTGGTCGTGTACGACGTTGATGGTAGTTCCAACAAGACGGCCTTTGAGGACGCCGGCTCCAGCGAGGAGGCTTATGCCAACTCCGCCACCAAAGACGGTGCCGAAGATGCTCGGGCGGATGGCGGCGCCTCTACCTCAGGCGGAGACGACAATGCTGGTGCCTCCGCCTCACGTGCCAATGGTGACGCCAAAGCTGCGGGTGGAGCCACTACCAAGTGAAGGTTATCTCGTTTTTTCTGCACTTCTTTTATTAGTCCAACAATTCCACCCACTGGGGTGTTTTATGTAATGAACTCCGGCCGTGGACCTTTGAATGCTTTTGAATGTAACATATGTTTATCCATTTGCATCGTGCATGTATGCGTGCCGGCTCGCTTTTCTCTCTATTGTTTCCCTTTGGCCTCCATCTGTCCAATAACTTGCCCCCTCCAGCGTCCACCCCGCCAGCCCGACAGCCGGGAGCCGGTCTGTGACTGGGACGGAGCTTCTGCCTTCGAAGGCCATCTCCCATGCCTCCTCGAGTAGATCGACGCCGTCTTCTCTTGCCTCTTTTGCGTCTGCCTCCATGTATAGGTGACCCGAGCAGAGTCAAACTCTACATCCGCTGGGATGATTGCCTCGGACCCGTATACAGGGAAGAAAGGAGTGAAGCCGGTTCACCGGTTCGGCGTGGTGTAGAGGCTCCACAGCACAACCGGCAGATTTTTGATCTAGCGGCAGGCAGACCTCACAAGCGGCGCCACGAGTCTTGGCTTGATGTCGGCCAAAATTAGGCCGTTTGCCCTTTCCCCCTGGCCGTTTTACTACGGGTGCACCACCGACGCCAGATCGAGACTGATGGCCTCTTTGGCGCAGAAGAGCATCATTGCACCCTTGGCAAAGTTGGTGCCGTTTTTGGTGATGATGTTGTGGGGGACGGCATAGCGGACGGAGATGTCCTTGATGAACTTGACGGTTGTGGGACCGTCAAGCTTCTTGATTGGCCTGGCCTCAATCCACTTTGTGAATTTGTCGACGGCTATCAAGAGATGCGTCATGCCGCCTTGTGCGGTCTTGTATGGTCCCACCATATCCAGCGCCCAGACAGCAAAGGTCCATTACAGGGGGATGGTCTTGAGGGTTTAGGCTGACAAGTGGCTCGGCGTGCTGAAGCGCTGGCAACCTTCACACTTGTCGACCAAAGCTATGGCCTCCTGGAGGGCCATGGGCCAATAGAATCCATGGCAGAACGCCATGGCCACCATGGTTCTGGAGGCGGCATGATGCCCGCACTCACCCTGGTCTATGTCCTTGAGGATTTCTTTCCATTTTTCTGCCTTGACGCAGTATTGAAACACGCCAATTATGCTACGTCGAACTAGCTCGATCGTCACTGCATGTGTCCCGCCTCCGCCTAGTCTCAAGGAAGCTCGCCATGAAGAAGGAAGGCCAGGATGGGGAGTGCCGATGAGGGAGCCAACACAGAAGCCGACTCTGGCTCGACATGAAGCTTAGGAGCATCTGAAGCCCCCGAGTTTGTCATTGTAGTCCTTGGTTCAAGACCTTCTGTCTTTGGTGCCGTCGTGGAAGCCGGCCCACTATCAACCTCCATGACGGCTACCCATTGGGTGTTGAGCCAACTCGGATCGAGGTTTGGCGTAGCCGGGAGAGTTGTTGGAGCTGGCGGAGCAGCTCGAGCGGCAAGATTGCTGGAGCCGGCAGAGATGACGATTCCCGCGGTTTCTTTGGACCCGGAGTCATTGGGACGGATGGGTCCGCCGGCATGAAGATTGATGCCAACTCTGGAGACGGCTTGATGGAGGGCTTGTGCAGCTGCTCGAGGGAGACGCCGGCTGGGATTGCTTACCTTGTGGAGACGATTTTTGCCAAGGTATGAGCCGCCTCGTTGTCCACTCGGGGGACATGATGGACCTCGGAGCCCTCGAAGGGTCCACTGAGCTGCTGGATGAGGAAGCGATAGCTGGCCATGTTGGCGTCCCTGGCGTTCCACTCGCCACAGACTTACTGCACCACAAGATCTGAATCGCCGAAGCAAAGACTCCTCCAGATGCCTACTTCTCTCTCAAGCCAAAGGCCGTGTGCGAGTGTCTCGCACTCGGCGACGTTGTTGGAGGCGGCGAAGTGTATCTAAAGAGCATACATTAGTTGGTCTCCTCTCGGAGACGTCAAGACAATGTCGGTTCCCAGACCAGTTCACATGTTCGAGCCGTCGAAGTGCATTCTCCAATGCATGTAATCTGGAGGTGGTGGAAAGAATTGGGTCTCGTCCCAATCGACAAGGAAGTCATCCACCACCTAAGTTTTGATGGCGGTGCGCGGCTCGTAGTGGATATCGTGGTTCGCCATGGTGATGGACCACTTGGCGATCCGACCCCGTGGCATCACGGTTGCCCACGATTTCTGAAAGTGGAGCAACGCTCACCACCGTAATTGCATGCTCCTAGAAGTATGGCTTCAACTTCTTGGCGGCAAAGTATACACCATAGCATATCTTCTGATAGTGGGGGTACTTTTTCTTGGAGGCGGACAAGACCTCGCTCAGGTAATAGACAGGGCGCTGAATCAACAACACCCTGCCCTCCTCCTTGCGCTCCACTACCAAGACAACACTGACCACGCGTGTGGTTGTTGTGATGTTGATGAGGATGGGCTCCCTTTCTATCGGCGCGGCCAAGATTGGCGTGCTGGAGATCACGCGCTTGAGGTCACGGAATATTTCGTCCGCCTAGTCATTCCACTCAAATTTGGTTGTCTTCTTCATGAGCTGATAGAGTTGAAGGGCCTTCTCGCCAACCGGCTGACGAACTGGCTCAGGGATGCCAGGCAGCTGGCAAACTTCTGGACATTGAGGAGTCGAGCCAGCTTGCCCATGCGCTTGATGGTTCTGATCTTCTCGTGGTTAGCTTTGATGCCGCAAGCCGACACGAAGAAACCCAAGAGCTTGTTGGTTGGAACTCCAAAGACGCACTTCTCCGAATTGAGCCGGATCTTGTAGTCGCGCATGTTGGCAAAGGTCTCCCGTAGATTGTCAAGCAGACTGAAGTGCCGCTTGGTTGTGACGATGATGTCGTCGACGTAAACGTGAATGTTCCTACTAATTTGCGGCAGGAGGCATTGCTGCATGCAGCGCTGGAAGGTTGCACTGGAGTTTTTCAGGCCGAATGTCATCGTCGTGTAACAGTAGGATCCAAAAGGTGTGATGAAGGAGGTCTTGAGCAGGTCGGTCGGGTCTAGCTTGATCTGGTGGTAGCCATAATAGGCATCCATAAATGACAGTAGATCGCAGCTGGCTGTGGAGTCGATCACTTGATCTATCTGTGGTAGTGCAAAAGGGTCTTTAAGGCACGCATTATTCAGGATTGTGTAATCAATACACTTGCGCCATGTCTTGTTTTTCTTCAGCACCAGGACTGGGTTGGCAAACCAGTCCGGGTGGAAAACTTCCATTATGACTCCGGCTGCAAGCAGCCGAGCGATCTCTTCTCCAATGGTGCGTCGTTTCCCCTCGGCGAAGCGGCGCAAAGGTTGTTTGACCAGCTTGGCATCCGGACGCACTTGCTTTGTCTCCTATGACGTCTTGAAGGAGGCCTCGATGGCCGACTTGGATGGAGGAGTGCGCATGGCCGGCTGCTCGGTAGACTGAGCCACGAGCCGGTCAAGCTGCCTCTTGTCCTCAGCGATCACCAGTGCCTCGGCCAGCTGGTTGCTGTCGCGTGCACACTCCAGCGACTTCTTGTAGTCACCGGCAATGGTGATGATCTCCTTCAGACCCGGCATCTTCATTTTGAGGTAGGCGTAATTGGCGATAGCCATAAACTTGGCCAGAGCCTGCCTTCCCAAGAGTGTGTGGTAGGGGCTGTTGAGGTCCACCATTTCAATCCAGATTGGCTCTCGGCGGAAGTGCGCCTCGTCGCTGAAGAGGACGTCCAGCTGGATTTTGCCAATCGGCGAGCAGGACTGCCCCGACACAATGCCGTGGAAGATAGTCCTGGTCGGCTGCAGGTCCTTCTCCTTCAGCCCGAGCTTGAGCAGCGTGTCTCGGTAGAGAATATTGACGCTGCTGCCACCGTCGACCAACACCCGTGAGAATCCGCAGGTGAGTCTCTTGCATGCAAGGGTGGGGTCGAGGACAAGTGCGTGTGTGCCGAGGTTCGGCATCACTACAGGATGGTCCTCCCGGCTCCATGTAATTATCTTTTCAGACCAACGCATGTACTGAGGAACCGAGGGGATCGTGGCGTTCACCTCGTGCCGGCGTTGACGCAGGTTGTGCTTGTCGTCGCCTTCGCTGGTGAAGACGACATAGGCCACGTCCTGCTCGGGGAACCGTTCGTGGAGACGGCCATCGTTGGGAGGCGGGTGAGCTAGAGCCGGACCTGGCCCTCGATCCGTACCTCGAGGCGCCGCTCCTGGGGGAGCCGGCAGACCCTCACACCAGGACAGGCACTGTGCAAAGCTGCACTGCCGGAGTGTATGGGTGGCCTGCTTCGCCCCGGTATGCATCTTGCAAGGCGCGTCGAGCATCTGCTCGAAGGTGAGATTGGGCTGCCAAGCGTCCTTGCCGGTTCGCTATCTCTGAGCACCGGCTTGAGCAGTCGGCTGCTCTTCCTCCACGTTGGCCACCTGTTTACTTCCAGGTCGCGAATCAGGTTGATCCGCCTTGCGCTTAATGTTTTGGCCGCCCCGGTTGTCGCCAGCAGGCTTAGACCTAGCCGGCTATTGGTTGGTCTTGTCTGTGGCGCTGACCTCGATTCTTATGGCGGAGTCGGCAGTGGCATACTTGTCCACCTTAGCCATGAGAACTCCCGGAGATCTTGGCTCGGAGGACATGAGCTTGTTTTTGAGAAGGGTGCCATCTCGGAAACCGTCGATGAAGTACTGGATGGCTTGTAACTCATGCACTCCTTTGCAGGAGTTGTGCAACTCCATCCAGCCCGTGACGTAGTCACAAAGGGACACGACTGGCTTCCGAACGCACATGTCTAGCTTGCAGGGCCAGCTAGGGCGCTTGTAAGTGCTGGTGAAGTTAAAGACGGACGCCTATTCAAAATCAACCTAAGAGTTGACGCTGCCGGCTGGCAGACCGTTGAGCCAAGTTCTGGCCGAGCCAGCCAGCATGAGGGGCATGTAGCGGACGGCTATGCGCTTGTTGCCCCGAGCGATGCCGACCAATGTAGTGTAGTCGATCAGCCAGTCTTCTGACTTGGCAATGCGGTTGTACTTCGGGGTGTCGCGGGGAATAGTGAAGCCGGCGGGGAATGGCTCCCCTCGGATCCGGGGGTCGAAGCACGCCGGTCCAATGGTACCCTCCTCTTCCAGGAGGGCCGACTAGGCCAGAAGGTCAATACGGAGACGAGCATCGTTCTTGCTATGAGGAACGCGTGAGTCGATCTGAGCAGTGAGCTCGGGACGGATAGGGAGCACAAGCGTGCTGGCCCTTCCCCGACGCCTTGGCGGGGGAACTTCATGGACCGAATCTCCTTGGTCACTGGCCGCCTCACGGTGCTGGCTGGAAACTGCTCGTGGTTCGCCCCGACGCTGAGAGCGCTGGTCTTGGCTTCCCTCAGCCCTCCGGCCAGAAGAGCGAACGGCTGAGGAATGCTGAGCTTGCTGACGGCCACTCGTGTCGCGGTGAGCCTAAGGATCAAGTGCCGGAGACACCGAGAACGCATGGTTAGGATCAAGGTGAGTCTGCGACTTGTTGGCGGCGTCAAGTAGATCGTTGATGCATTTTTCTTGGCGAACACTTTCCTCATCCTCCAGGCCGCTCATTTCTCCAAGGGCCATCTGAGCAGCCCGAATGTTGGGTGCAGGAGTGTCATAGATGGAAAGCTTGCCGCCTAAGATCTCGGCGACGACCCGGCCACGGCCGCGGACCTCTCTGCACTGGCTGGTGCCATCAGCAGCCAGAGTGCGACCGTAAGCAGAGTTATACTTGCGCTGCTCAGCCTCCATCCGATGCTTGGTGGTGGCAAAGGCGGTGCCCTCCACTAGGAGTTGCTTGCGGGCCTCCTCCAGCTCGGCCCTAGCCTCCGCTGTGTTTGCCGTCGTGGCGATGGGCATGGTCAGCGCGGCAAGGGTGGCGTGAAGTGAATCAGCAGGGCCCGGGGGTGGGTCTGCTGCATCCACGACAGCCTTGCCGCGGACTGAGTTGGCGCTAGTGCCATCGACCATTACCTCCATGAAGTCAGGGCAAGGCACCCCGCAAATGATGGTGGATCGATGCAGTCAAGTACGTCACAGGGGTACTCGTCGGGTGCAAGTGCATCCTCGAGGCTGAGCCTGTTGAAACTTGCGCAGAGCACGACGACATCGATGTCCCTGCCAAGGTGGCGAGGCTCCTCGTTGAGGTGCAGGTTGTGGAAGAGAGTGCAGAGGCAAGCGACGTTGGAAGCAACATCGCCGACCCGTGGCTTGCTGGCGATCTACTCAACACAGCGTGCAGGACGGGCTGAACCGTCGATCAACACCGCAGAAACCTCCGCAGGGTCAAGATCCATGGGCATGGTGATCTATCTGGACGCGATGCATCCGGTGAAGTTGGCGGAGGTTCCTGCCCGGACAGTAACTCCGATCGATGCCACGGACGGCCCCACGGCGGGAGCCAAATCTCATCATTTCCTCACGTCATATGCCATAGTTAGGCTTATCGAGAGTGGTTGGAGCCAAAAGGGCACCGGTGGGCTCTGGGAACGAGATTGGTAACTAGCGAGCTAGACGCATGATGTACCCAGGTTCGGGGCTCTCCATGGGAGATAATACCCCTAGTCCTGTCGGAGTGGTTGATGAACCAAAGTGTTACAAGGTGCTCGTGGAGCTGTTCGATGGAGGAGGAAGAAGGAACAGTCGACTCGAGTTCTACCTCTCCTGTATGGTGTGAGTGAGTGCAAGAATAGCCCACCCTCTTCATGGAGTGGGTGAGGGGGTTTTATAAACGAACCCACCGGCCTACAAAATGGATATAAGTACAATATGGGGGACCTGACTGGAAGACTCTTAGGCCGGCGAGGGGGCCCACTACAGTTTAGTCTTGTCGCTGGAGGGCCCCACAGGCTGCAAGGTCCCATCTGGCCATGGGACCTGCCGGCCAACCTATGGGGTTGGTGCGTGCGGCCCACGCAGGACGCGTGTTGTACGTCCGACGTCGCCTCCTGGGATCCGACGCTAGTCACCGGTACGACTGTCTGCACTGTAGTCACGCCGGACTGGGTAATGGAGTGGGCGTTGGTGAGCGGGTACTATGCAGGGTTGACGGATTGGAGCTGGGTCGGTCAGCGGTACAACCGCTGACACTACAGCCAGGCGTGCGCTTCTCCATCATACCCGTGGTTACGTATTTTCACCTTTAATCGAAGGCCCTAGTCACATCCTAGGGATTGATGCGACTGGTGTCCTTCAGCCGGCTGGCGACATGGCCAGCCAGCCAGAGAGTAGCCACCTACGCTCGTAGCCGGCATGTATTGCGTAGCCGTCCAGGAGGAAATTACAGTCGAGGAAGCTATTGCTCCCCTTTATACCAAAGTATAAAGGAGTAATCTTGATGAGCCTACCCCGGGGTTATGCCCCCGTCATCAAGCCTGAATTTCGAATGGATTGCTCAAAAAATGTGAGGATTACCTTTCGATGAAGCAACTCAAGGGCCAGCTCTACCGTTGTCGGTAGTCTTGGGACCGAGTGAAGCAGTTGAAGTGTTAGGCCTGCAGCACAAACAACAAAACCCGACCATCACTCGGAAGACATGGTTCAAATCAATACAATTCCCTTGGCAAAGAAACTTACGCCGAAGCCATACGCACGTCGACCTTGATGCGCGGCCGGACACCCTTACGACACTTGGTGCTTGTGATCTTGAGTTGCTTGCCGGCCTGCTCCGGTAGGGCCTTTGTCTGGCCACGACCCCGTTTGGAGCTACGGGTCAGCATGGCTGATGCACTCGGCTTCGGCGCTGATGGACTCTTTGGAGCGTCTGCACAGACCCCAGGGTCCCGGCGCACCTTGGATCGGGTCTCGACCTGTTTCTTGACCTAGACTTCGTGAGACGGAGAAGATTCCGCCTCATCCCCACACTCCTCCTCTCTCTCTTTAGACTCTGCATCGTCATCAACGTCGTCCTGAGCGTCATCCGAGCCTTTTGGGAGCTCTGTGTCTTGGTTCTCCGTGTCACTTTCCACGTCGATCGGCAAGCGACTAATCGCTGGTATGGTGCTGACCAGCCGTGTGAAAGTCTACCGAATGAAAAAAGCAAAGCCATAAGTCAAAGTTAAAACAAAAAAAGAAGTTCACTCGGTGTGGGTCGTTAGTGCCTCACCTCACTTGGTTTGTTATCCACCGTGAAGGGTTGCACCTGCCTGGAGTATCTAGGGTTGTCCCTCATTGGAGTAATGGCCCTGATCTTATTCTCGACCACCTCCTCATCGAGCTCCGTAGGAAGCACTCGGGTCTGATCATTCGACCCCTCGTACTGCCACATCGGGTGAGCTCTATCCTGAAGGGGCTGAATCCTACGCTGGAAGAAAACCTCCAAGTGGTCCATCCCATTCACCCCCCTTTCGAATCAAAGACACCACTACTACCATCAGGTTCTCTGCGTGAGTCTTCTCCCCCTAGACAAGGTCAAAGTAGGAGCCGAGCGAACCCAATCAACCGTGAAGGGAGGAAGGCCCGACTGACCCTGGCTAACTGAAATATCTCGACAGTAAAACCAAGAGTCCTGCCAGTTCTTCACCGAGTATGGGAAGCTCATCTGAGGGAAGCTACTTTTGCCCCTAAGCTGGATGCCTAAACTGCCGCAAAGCTGAACTACATTGGTCTTTCCCCCCGAGGAATGAATCTTCTTCACGGTCATCACTCAACACGTGAACAAGCGCTTGAACAAGCCCCAATGCGGATGACATTCGAGGAAGTTCTCACACAAGGACACAAACGCAGCCAAATACGAAACAACATTGTGATGCAAATCATGAAGCTGAGCCACCAAGAAAGCAATGAATGCTTGGAAGAAAGGGTGCGAGGTAGAGAGAAACCTTGCTTAATGTGGGTGAACAAGAGCACCCGCTCGTCGTTCTGGGGCGCCGGCTCGATCTCGCCGTCCTCACGCAGTCGCAGGCTCCCCTGGGCTATCAAGCCCTCACCCTTCAACTCCTGCAACCACGCCTCCGTGACACGAGATGGCATCCTGGATCCACCCCCGGGGAAGCACTCTAGCGCTTGAGGAGGATCCACGCGACCCCCTCTTGGCTCGCTCGGGCTTTGATGTCGCCCCCGTCGCTATTGTCGACGGCAAATAAGTAGAAGTTGGAGATCGATGGAGACAACCAGCGATTGGGTGGCAAGAGGCAGGAGCAGGGATGGTAAGAATCTAGTCTCAGGACGCGGTTCCTTCCCTCTTTCCCCAGTTTCAGGCCTTAAAAACCCAATGACACGAAATCCCCATCGGGCACATCGCTAGTATAAGGAGAATCTACAGTATCCCAGGGATCATGTGCCATACCGGCGATTGACCGCTTGCCCATTAATGTGGAAAGTGACACAGAAAACTAGGACGTCGAGCTCCCGGAGGGCTCGGAGGACGGTGAGGACGATGAAGGCGACGATGAGGAGACGGAAGAGAGCGAGGAGGAGCATGGAGATGAGGAGGAATCTTCTCCGTCTGACGAACTCCATGTCTAGAAACAGGTTGAAACCCGTTCCATGGCGCGCTAAAGACTCCGTCAACGGTGAAGCCGAGTGTCTCAGGCATGCCGGCCCGTAGCTCCAAGCGGGGTCGGAGCGAGCCCGAGGCGCTGCCGGAGAAGGCCGCCAAGCAACCCAGGGTCTCAAGCTCCAAGCCTCACAAGACTGTCCTACCGTGCATCAAGGTCGACGTGCATGTGGCTTCGGTGTAAGTACATTTAGCGAGTGATTTGTCTCAGTTTGAACAATGTCTTCCGAGCGATGATCGGGCTTTGAAGTTTCTATTGTAGGCCTGACACTTCGACTGCTTCACTCAATCACAAGGCTTCGGACAATGGTAGAGCTGACGTTGATGTCGCTTTGTCAAAAGGTAATCCTTGAGCTTTTCCAGCTATCCATTCGAAATTAGGGCTTTGCATATTCGAGTGGTCTTTGGACTGTCTTGCGGGTATGTGCAAAGCCGCAAGACGTGATCGAACTCGATGTTAATGTCCCTTCTGCAGCTGGAGAAATGTTGAAGTAGGCTCTGACTCCCAACCGAGTGAATACCAAGGCCAAACCTCCTGGAGTGCAGGAAGCCGCTTCAGCTGGAGCGTCACTTGGACAATATCCGTTCACCACTTCATCGTCTGATCCAAGGATCGCATCTTCTTCTACCTCCACCTTACCCCGGAGGACCAGGAGGAGGCGCCAAGGAGGCCCTGGCTCAGCTGGACGTGATGGTTGGGCGATTAAAGGAAGCGTACGACGCGAGTGAAGCCGTGGCGAAGAACATTCGGGTAAGTCCTTTATGCACATATTTGTTTTTCAATTTGGTCCTTAGTACGAACCCCGACTGGGCATGCCCATGGGCACACTCGCTGGGTGTTAGTGGGGGCACGCTGAGCGCACCCACTGGGTGTAGTCCCCGAGTCTACCGTCGACTGTGTCAGTCCGCGTTAGTCTTTTCTCTTTCTTTGTATGTTTAACAGAGTCCGGTAGGGTGCATAGCCCTTTCCTTTCTTCCATCTTTCAACTGGGGGCGTGGTGAGCGCATCCACAATGTGTAGTGCCCGATGCTACTGTCGACTGAAGCAGTCGGAAGTAGTCTCAGTTTCTTTTGTATGTTCGACAGACTCCAGTCGGGTGCAGAGCCCTTATCCTTTGTTATTCCGATGAGGGTGCACTGAGAGCACCCATTGGGTGTAGTCCCCGAGTCTACCGTCGACTGAATCAGCCGGCATTAGTCTTAGAGTCACATCATAATGTCATGTCTTTCTTGTGTTTGTTGCTTGCAAACTACTTGTAGGCATCTGGTTCGCGATGACGCAATGGAAAAAGAGTTGCAGGAACTCCGACTAAGCCTTGAGGCGGAGAGAGCAAAGAGCAAGTGTCTAGAGCAGGAAAAGCGAACAGTTGAAGGTATGTCCTTGCCATCCGACTGAAACTCCATTAAGTTCTCTTTTCTTATCCCGTTGAGGTTGTCTTGTCAAATCACCTTTCTGAGAGGCAGAAGAACTCCATTTCTGTAGTGAAAATGAAGGAAGCCCTCCACAAGAGGGATGAAGAACTCACATCCGCTTGGAAGGATATCAAGCAGAAAACCTTGGCAGCTGAGGTCAAACTCAAGTCAGTTGGCACTTTGTACGTGGAGAATTGGCTTCTGAAAGCCGATGCGGAGAATACCACGACGGAGCTTGCCGAGTTGAAGAAACATTACGTCGAGTGGGAGGCCAACCTCGAGAGGGCCACTGCCAAGAAAGCTGATCTGGAGAAGTCCGTCGAGGACTTCAGTGTAGAGCTCTGTGAGAAGCTCAAAGGTACATTGAGTGTCCGAATACTTTCCAATGATCATTCTGAAAACTCCGACTAATGTTTCTCATGCTCCGTTTTATGCTAAGCGTAGCCTTTGCCGCCGATGTTGAAGAGGAGTTCACGCGAATACAGAAGGAGCTCGACCCAATAAAGAGCTTTTGAAGGACAGTGCTGCCCTATCTCTCCTCAGGCTGGAGGATCGCGTCAATTATGTAGTGGCTTGTTTCAAGCTGCTTCAGTCGATCGTTGGAGAGATTGACCAGGAGAAAGAGTGTGAGGATGCTCTTGTGAAGGATGCTCAAGGCATTGTGAACCGAGTGAAGGCAATCCCCAGTGAACTTAAGTCGTGGAAGAAGTCGTCAGCAAGGGTCAGAGCTGACATTGCCCTCTCACTTGTCCGCATCCATTGCAAGGGAGTGGATGATGGGAAGCAGAAGAATCTTCGAGTCGTCAATCTCAAAAGCGTCAATTTTGAAGAATTCATGGATATGTTCATGGCGGCGGCCACATGGACCATAGAGGGGATAAATCTTGACACCTTTGTGAAGTGGTGCAATCTTCGGTTTCCGGGTGATGCTCGGAGGGAAAAACACTTAAGCTTTAATTTTCCTCGGCATGCCGAGTGATTTTATGTAACCTCGAACTTTGAGTGGGCTTTTGGCAATCTATTTTACGTACCATTAGGTGAACTCGATCCCATTTATCTGCAGTTGAATTTGGATCTTATTTGCTTGGTCGTCTTTATTTGGGGTGCTTTATACTCGGCCGAAGTCTTTTCGTGTCTGTGTCCTTAAGTGTGGAAGTTGTCCTCACTAGGGATTGTTTGTCACTTAGGAAAAATATGGTTCGCGGCTAAGCCCCCGAGTGTGGACACCGTACTCACTCGGTATCATTTCTCCCTAAGAAAAAGCGGATGGGATGATTGTCCTGTACATATTGGTGTCCGGATTGAAGCATTGCCTCCATTCGGGACCGCTCCAACTTAGGCGAAAGCTGGTTCGTTGCTAAGCCCCCGAGCATGGAGGTTGTCCGCACTCGGGGAGGGGTCTACCTTTGGCGAAACAGGTTTGCTACTGAGATGATAATCCTTGCGGACTCGTTGATGGTCATGTCCATCAAGGTATCGGAATGACAATCGTGTCCTCATTCGGAACCGTCTTGACTTAGGCAAAAACTGGTCCACAACTAAGCCCCCCAGCATGGACGTTGTCCTTACTCGGGGCAAGATTTACCCTAGGCGATAACGGATTCACTGCTAGGAAAACTTTGTCTTGTTCATCTCAGCATCCGAATGGAAGTCTTGCTTCCATTCTGGACCACTTTAACTTAGGCAAAAGCTAGTTCCCAGCTAAGCCCTTGAGTGTGGAGGTTTGCACGATTACTCAGGGAAGGGTCTACCTATGGCAAAATAGGTTCGCTAGCAAAAGATGTTTGTTATGTTCATCTTGGCGCCCGAATGGAGGTCTTGCATTTGGAACCACTTTAACTTAGACGAAAGCTGATACGTAGCTAGGCCCCCGAGTGTGTAGGTTTCCATGATCACTCCGGGAAGGGTCCACCTTAGGCGAAGAAAATTTGCTACCAAGATGATAGTGCTTGCAGACTCATTGATGGTCCTGTCCATCAAGGTATCTGAATGACGATCGTGTACTCATTCGAAACTGTTTTGACTTAGGAGAAAACTGGTTTGTAGCTAAGCCCCCGAGTGAGGAGATTGTCCGCACTCGAGGCGGGTTTTACCTTAAGCGAAGACAGGTTTGTAGTGAAGGATTTTCCACCCACTAGGGGTGTGTTTCACCATAGTGAAGTGTTCAAAGATAGTTGAAGAAAGTAAGCACTTTATTCTTGTATTCATTTGGACTCATTACACGAATGAAAAAAAGGAAAGTTCTACTTGTATAACTTGAGGAGTAGGTCCGCATTCCAAGTTCTTGGTTCCTCTGCGCCGCTATAGATGTTGTACAATCGATAAACTCCATTGTGCCGGACTTTGGAGATGGTGAATGGTCCTTGCTACGGGGGTGCCATCTTGTGGGGTTTCTGTTGGTCTAGTCACAGGACTAGAACCCCCTCTTGAAACGCTCGGCCCTGACTTGTCTGTCATGCTAGCGCCAAAGGTCTTGCTGGTACGCTGTTGATTGAAGGAGAGCTAGCTCCCTCTCTTCCTATGGTGGATCCAAGTTGTCTCGGCATACTACTTAAGCTTCAGCTTCGTTGTACTGCTCCACTAGGGGGGAGGTGTGATGTAAGTCACCCGACAGGACGGCTTCCGACCCATATACCATGAAGAATGGAGTACGCCTGGTTGAATGATTTGGAGTCGTTCAGATACCCCACAGGACGGATGGTAATTCCTAGACCCAAGCGCAGTAAGCATATTTGAGGTCTCTCATCAGCCGGGGCTTCAGTCCTTGAAGTATCATGCTAATCTCTCGTTCCGCGTGCACATTCGATTGCGGGTGCGCCACAGAGGCGTAGTTAACCCGAGTGCCGTGGGAGTTGCAGAACACGCGGAACTCGTTAGAGTCGAAGTTGGTTCCATTGTAGGTGATGATGTCGTGGGGAACTCCGAATCTAAAGATGATCTATCAAATGAAGCTGACAACAATCGCCACGTACAAGCTTTTGATGGGTTTAGCTTCAACCCACTTCGTGAACTTATCCACCGCGACTAGCAGGTGGGTGAATCCGCTCGACCCGTTGTGCGAAGGGCCTACTATGTCGAGTCCCCGTACGGCGAATGACCAAGTGAGTGGGATTGTCTTCAGTGTGTACGTGGACTTGTGCGAGTGATTCTGGTAGAACTGTCACCCCACACACAGGTCCACCAAGTCCCTTGTTGCGTCATTGGCTCGTGGCCAATAAAAACCTGCTCGGAAGGCTTTGGCCACAAAAGTCCGAGAGGATGCAAGGTGTCCATTGGTTCCCTAGTGGATCTCGTGCGGGATTTGTAGTCCTTCGTCTGGACAGATGCACTTTTGGATGACGCCTGTAACGCTCTTCTTGTACAGTTTGTCTGTGAGTAATTCAAAAGCTTTGGACCGCCGAACAATCTAAGGGGCTTCCTCTTTGTCCACTAGAAGATCTTTCCAGAGCAAGTAAGCTAGAGAAGGTTGTGTCCCTTCGGGAGTGATGACCAACATCTCATGGACGAAGTCAACCACGGCCGAGACATCGATCTTAGTCGGATCAGACGAACTAATTGCTTGTGTGGGTTTCTCAGTGAAATGATCCTCCTTGACCGAGGGGGCGCATAGGTGCTCGAGGAACACGCCTTTTGGAACGATCTTCCGAGTGGACCCGATCTTTGCCAAGTCGTTGCCCGCTTGGTTCTTGGCTCGGGGCACATGGTGTAGTTCCAACCTTTAAAAGTTTTTCTCCAGCCTCCTGACCGTGTTGCGGTAAATTGTCATTACTGGACTTTGGATGTCCCATTCCTTCATGACTTGTTTGACAACGAGATCCGAGTCGCCATAAACCATCAATCGACGGATGTTGAGTGAGATGGTCATTCGGAGCCCATATAGGATGTTGCGTACTCGGCCTTATTGTTGTACGAATCAAAGTTAATTCAGAGCACATAGCTCAATTGATCTCCCCTAGGGGAAATGATAACCATCACAACCCATGACCCATGGAGCATCTTTGATCCATCGAAGAACATGGTCCAATGGTCGGGGATGACTGGAGGCGGCTTCTCTTGCTCTACCCACCTAGCGAAACGAAATATGCTAGGGCCTAAGACTTGATTGCTTTCCTGGCTTCAAACTTGATCTCCAGTGGTAGGAGCTTAATCTCCCATTTGTCAACTCGGCCGGCTGCATGCCGATTGTGCAAGATTTCTGCTAGGGTAGCATCACTGATGACAATAACCGAGTGATCTTGGAAATAGTGGACCACCTTATTCACGGTTAGGTAGATCCCATAGACCAGTTTCTGGTAGTGCGGGTACCTCTGTTTTGAAGGGGTCAGCACTTCAGTAATGTAGTAGATTGGTCTGTGTACCTTGTATGCTTTGTCCCTTTCTTCCTGCCCCATGGTGGGTATGGTGTTAACCACTTGGCTAGTGGCGGCAATGTATATGAGAAAGGGCTCCTGGCTGCTCGGCGCAGCCAACACCGGCTGGGTGGAAAGCGGAGCTTTGAATTGGTCGAATTCGACTTGTGCCTCATCATTCCACTCGAATCTGTCGGATTTCTTCATCAATCGGTAAAGAGGCAAGACCTTCTCACCGATTCTTGAGATAAAGCGACTGAGAGCTGCAAGGCAGCCTGTATGCCTCTACACATTGTGGATGTGCTCCACCCATCACATCTAGACGATGGCTGCGATTTTGTCGGGATTGGCGTCGATACGTTGTTTGAAATCAAGGAAAACGAGTAGCTTACCAGCCGATACAGCGAAGGTGCATTTGGCCAAATTGAGCTTAATCCCGAAGCATCGAAGGTTCGAAAAGTATTTGCCATGGTCCACCACGAGGTCGGAATCTTTCCTGAACTTGACCACAATGTCATCCATGTACGCTTCGACATTCCAACTAATCTGTTCCTGCAGACATTTTTGAATTATACGCTGGAATGTAGCTCCAACGTTTTTGAGACCGAATGGCATCGTGATGTAACAAAAACACCCGAATGGGGTGATGAAGGCTGTCTTTATTTCATCAGGTCCATACATTCGGATCAGGTGGTACCCGGAGTATGCATCCAGGAATGACAGACGTTCACATCCGGCAATGGAATCTATGATTTCATCTATGTGAGGCAGAGGGAAGTGGTCCTTCGGGCATGCCCGATTGAGGTGCTTGAAGTCAACACACATTCGGAGTGAATTGTTTTTCTTTGGCACCAGGACCATGTTCGCCAACCACTCGGAGTGGTATTCCTTGTGGATGAACTCAGCAGCTAGGAGCCGAGCGATGTCCTCGCCGATCGCCCTAGGCTTCTCCATGGAGGGGCAGCGCACGTGTTCCTTGATGGGCTTTATCTTCGGATCCACTCAGAGACGATGCTCCCCAGCTCCCTGGGAACCTGTGATAGCCCGAGACCGACACTCCACAAGATTCCCCTTTCATTCTGTTGTCATCGTGTAATTTATTTGGTTGTCGCATTCATCATTGCATCATGTGCATCATCTGCATTGCATCGGCACTCCGTTGCCACCAGTTTTCAAAACTCTCTTCCATTAGTAGTTGTCGGTTCTTGCCATTTTCGTCGCTGACCGTTTTGAGACCATCCGCACACGCACGCGTCCGCGACATCATCAAGATATTGTTTTGAAAAGTGTGTATAAAATATTCTCAGGTTTGGTTGAAACCTAGCATGCAGTCTGATTTTAATGTAGGTAGGCCGCTTGTCGAATTTCTTTGCAATCGGAGGTCGTTTGATACCCGTACTGTTTAATATATAGCGGAACTTTAGCACATTTAATTGTTAGACATTCTGTGTTTCAAAAACTCATGTCACGCGCCACCAGTCTCCTTCTCGTCCCCAGCAAGCCTCTCTAACACAGCCTTCTGCAGCCCACCAAAACCACCTCTCCGATCGTATCATCCGATCGCGATCGGAAGGTCGAAAGACGCCCCAAAACCCCTAACCCTAGCCCCCGATACTATTTAAACAGCCCCCATGCCTATTTTGGACAAACCCTTGACCTTCTCCTTGTTTTCCACGCCCCACCAGCCACCAGATGCCACCCAGCTGCTCCTCTTCCACCTCTCTCTCCTGCAGCCAATCCGACCCGCCGCGAGGCCTGGATCGGGCCCTCCCAGGCCCAGATCCGCTACTGGCTTGCCCCTCCTATGCTTGAGCTCCTCCCGAGCCAGCGCGCACCTCCTCCTCTTGGGGCAGGAGCAGCCCCCGAGTAGGCCATGCCGTCCCATGCCTAGTCGCGGCTGCCTCCCACCGCTGTTAGACAAGTTCCTGGCCGCTAGCCACCGTCTGCCGAAGGCGCAGTCGCCGGTCATCCGCCCCTTCGCCGGATCTCCCGCGCCGCCTCCCCAAGCAGCTCCCGTCGCCAAGCTCCTGTTGACCACAACCCCCGCCATGCAGCCGCCCCTTGGTTTCCCCGCCAGATCGGTCGTCGCCCCCACGAATCTCATCACTGGAGCCCCTCCGTCGGGTCCCTCCCCGTCGCCGCGACCGATCCGCAGATCTGATCGAGGTGAGTCGCCCGCTTACCAGCGCCCGTTGATCGAGCCAGCACCCGCTTGGCCTGCGTAGGCCTCGTCGAGGCCGAGCTGGCCGCCTCCAGCCGCAGGCCCAACTGCATCGCACCTGGCCAACCCAGCCTCCCGTGCCAACCCCAGTCGGCCTGCACCGCTTCGCCCAGTGGCCCAGGCCTCGCCTCGGCCTGCTCCACTGACCGTCCCATGGCAAGAAGGTGAGCTGCCAACCCACCTATCCACCGCCCCGCGCACGTTTTAACTATATTGCGCACCCCATGATTTGGCCCAGTATCAGATTTCGGCCCGTAGTAATTTTTTACGTCCTGCAAATTTGCTTATTTCAGGAAATTGCATGAATTTAAAACGCCCATATGTTTTAGACCATGCGACGTATCGTAACAAGTTATATCTATAAAACATGTAGAATTTCGTGTAGATTAACATTTTCCAACTTGCTAGAATTCATGCAAGTTGATATGTTAGCTAACGTGATGTTTGCATGGATTTGTGTGCTTATACGTTAGGTGTTTTATTTCGTAGATATTTAGGCGTGCATCTGAATTGGTCAAACTCCATATTTAAAATGTTCATGTTTATTGCACCGCATTTCCATGCATGGTAAAAATAATTGTCTTGCTATTTTCATATAGGTGGCATATATAGTTTGCTATTTAGGGTTTATGTCATATTCTCGCATATATGTGGTGGCATTAGTTTTATTTCAAAAACCACATATTATATATGTTTTTGTGGTATAAAAATCCATGGAATTTATCTGTGCATTTTTTTGTCTTTTGAGAAAGCTAGCGTGCATGATATTTTGCCATGTTGCCCTTTTGTTTATTTTGTGTGAATTATTCCGTGCATGATAGGAATTACTTATGAACATGAGATATGCCCTTGGACATGTATGCTAGCCCCTTCTAATTTTGGTTGCTATAGAACTCCATGTTTAGGTGTTGTTTTCTTGTTGCTAACATGCTAGAAAATAGTGTTGTTTTGAGATGCTGAAATATTCTAAGTCTGGAATCTGTAGTATTTTGTTGCTGTCTTGCCATGAGATTTTCTAGTGTTCTACAGCTCCGTTCGGGTTGGTACAATGGAGTTATCTGTAGTTCTTAAGATTCTCTAGCATGCTGTAAATATTCATTCAATTTTATGCCATGTAGATTATAGTTGTACTGCTTTCAATATGCCTTATGGTTGTAAACTGCATTATCGAAACTCTTATTTTCACTAAATCTGAAACTGTGTGTTACTTGCCATTTCGTGAGTTCTTTTTCTAGTGATCCATGTTTGCATGCTAGTTGTATTTAGTATGGTGTTGTTCTGGATCTTGACCACTGATAACCCACAAGTATAGGGGATCGCAACAGTTTTTGAGGGTAGAGTATTCAACCCAAATTTGTTGATTCGACACAACGGGAAGCCAAAGAATATTCTTGAGTATTAGCAGTTGAGTTGTCAATTCAACCACACCTGAAAGAATTAGTATCTGCAGGAAAGTATCAGTAGCAAAGTGGTGTGATAGCAACAGTAGCAACGGTAACAGTAGCAAGATTGACAGCAGTAGCAGCAAAGTAACGTAGCAAGGACCTGTAGGAAAAGACTCGTAGGCATTGGATCGGTGATGGATAATTATGCTGGATGACATTCATCATGCAACAGTTATAACATGGAGAGATATGTAACTAGCTCCAGTTCGTCAATGTAATGTAGGCATGTATTCCGTATATAGTCATACGTGCTTAGGGAAAAGAACTTGCATGACATCTATTGTCCATCACTTCCGTGGCACCGGGGTCGTAATGGAAACTACGGGATATTAAGGTTCTCCTTTTAATGGAAAACCTTAACAAAGCATTAGCTCTTAGTGAATACATGAACTCCTCATACTATGGTCATCCCCGGGAGTGGTTCTGGCTATTGTCACTCCGGGGTTGCCAGGTCATAACACATAGTAGGTGACTACAACTTCCAAGATAGGATCAAGAACACACATATATTGACGACAACATAATAGGTGCAGATCTGAAATCATGGCACTCGGGCCCTAATGACAAGCATTAAGCATGGCAAAGTAGTAGCAACATCAATCTCAGAACATAGTGGATACTAGGGATCAATCCCCATCAAAACTAACTCGATTACAAGATAGATCTCATCCAACACATCACCGCCCCGCAAGCATACGATGAGATTACTCACGAACAATGAAGAGCATCATGGAATTGGCGATGAAGGAAGGTTGGTGATGACGATGGCGAGGATCTCCCCTCTCCGGAGCCCAGAACGGACTCCAGATCTGCCCTCCAGAGGAAGAACAGGTGGTGGCGGCACCTCTGTATCATAAAACGTGATGAACTCTTCTCCTTGATTTTTTTCCGGATGAAAGGGACTAAATAGAGCTGGAGCTGGAGGCGGCGAAACCCTGAGGGCCCCACAAGCCTGCTAGGCGCGGCCACGGGGGGGCGCGCCTCCTGGGCTTGTGGGCTCCTCACTCCACGCCTCCGGTTTATTCTAGCGCCAGTATTTTTCATATATTCCACAAAAGATCCTCGTAAATTTCCAGGTAATTCTGAGAACTTTTATTTCTGCGCAAAAACAACACCATGGCAATTCTGCTGAAAACAACATTAGTCCGGGTTAGGTCCATTCCAATCATGCAAATTAGAGTCCAAAACAAGGGCAAAAGAGTTTGGAAAAGTAGATACAATGCAGATGTATCAACTCCCCCAAGCTTAAAGCCTTGCTTGCCCTCAAGCAATTCAGTTGACAAACTGAAAGAGACAAAAGAAAAACTTTTACGAACTCTGTTTGATCTTGTTGTTGCAATTATGTCTAACTCATATTCAGATTTTCAGCAAGATCATAAGCTAACCACATAAGCAATGACATTTAGGTCTCAAGGGGAACTCATATCAATGGCATAATCAACTGGCAAGCATTAATAATAAGTTTCAGACGTCAACAATTCAATCAAAACAATCATGAAGCAATATGAACAGATGGTATCTCACTAGTTCTTTCTGAGACCGCAAAACATAAATGCAGAGCACCTTCAAAGACCAAAGGCTGACTGAACATTGTAATTCATGGCAAAGAAGATACAGTCACAGTCATACTCAATAACAATTAACAGCAAAGCATGAAAATGACAGAGGTGCTATCTAATTGCTTCTTTTATAAGAAGAGGATGAGTCAACAAAAACATAAATAGATAGGCCCTTCGCACAGGGAAGCATTGATTTGCTGAGGTGCCAGAGCTCAAGCTTTTAAAACAGAGATAAATAATTTTGGGTGGCCTGCTTTCATTGTCAACGCAATGACCAAGAGTTTTCACCATCTTCCATGCTACACATACTATAGGCAGTTCCCAAACAGAAAAGTAAAGTTTTGACTCCCCCACCACCGATCAATCACACTCCATGACTAGCCGAATACTCGGGTGCCGTCCATACCAACATCAATCCAGGAGGGAGTTTTGTTTGCAATTATCTTTTCGATTTGAGCATGGAACTGGGCATTCCAATTACCAACCCCTTTCTCGTGAGTGATAGTGAATAAACACATATCGAGGATAACACGCCTAGCATGGAACATACTAATCGCCCCTTGTCACCACATGAGCGGTTCGGGCATGCAAAATAGATTATTACTTGAAGGTTTAGAGAGTGGCACATGCAAATTTACTTGCAACGGCATGTAGATACCGCACATAGGTAGATATGGTAGACTCATATGGAACAACTTTGGGTTTATGGAAGTGGATGCGCAAGCAGTATTCCCGCTTAGTACAAGTGAAGGAGAGAAAAGACTGGGAAGCGACCAACTAGAGAGCGACAAAGTCATCAAAATGCATTGCGATTGACCAACATTGAGTGCAAGCATGACTAGGACATAAATCACCATAAACATGAATATCATAGAGGCTATGTTGATTTTGTTTCAACTACATGCGTAAACATGCGCCAAGTCAAGCCACTTGAATCATTCAAAGGAGGATACCATCCTATCATACTACATCATAATCATCCCAAAATTCATGTTGGCATCCAAGACAAACCATTATAAGCTCCTAGCTAATAAAACATGGCATCAAAAACTATGATCTCTAAGTTGTGATTGCAAACATGTTTCTCTCACAACAAAGCTGAATTAGGAACGATGAGCTAGTCATATTTACAAAAACAAAATAGATTGAGTTCATACCGGCTTTTCTAGGCTCGGCCACTTCATCATATATCGTCATTATTGCCTTTCACTAGCACGACCGAATGATGTAAACAATAATAAGAGTGTTCGTGTATTGGACAAAGCTGGCATCTGCAGGCAAACACAAAGGAGAAGACAAAGTAATATGGCTCTTTGACAGATAAACAGATATGCATTTGAGAGCCACTAAACATTGTAACCATGGTCTTCTACCTTGACCCAAAGAAAAAGAAAACTATTTACAAGGGAAAGCTCGCAACAAGCAAAAGAAGAACGAGAAATCTTTTTGAGTTTTCTCAAACTAAAGTGAAAGCATAAGCAAGAACATAAAGTCGGTGAGAAACACGTACTCCCCCATGCTTAGGCTTTTGGCCTAAGTTGGTCTACTCCCATGGTTGGTCCGGACGATATGCAAAATCATAATGGGGGTTGTACGGGAACGCGATAGCTACCGCCTGAATAGCTGCCTCACGGAGGCGAGCATCCTTTGCCTCCCTTTCATACTCCTCTGCCTCTCCTCTGGTTATGTAATATCTCCGTTTTACCTGAAAGTCAAGGAAGGCATGAGCAGGAAGGGTAATATGGAAAACACGTTGTCGGTTAAATATTAACCGGTATAGGAGGGATTCATTATCCCTCTCAAGGAACTGATAACGTATCATAGCGGCGCGATCAAGGAAAGCTGTATGGAGCGGGGGATCTCCTTCGCGGATAGGTACTCCAAGAAAATTTGCTATGCGAGTGGCACAGATCCCACCAAAAAATCTCCTTCATTAGCATTATTATTTAGCCTCTTCACTATTATAGCTCCCATGGTTAAACATCTATCACCCTTTACTGCGCTCTTAAGAATACTAAGGTCAGGTGCGCAGAGGTGACAATGCTCAATCTTGCCATTAATGCATCTACCTATGAAGAGGGCAAAGTAATGAAAGGCAGGAAAATGAAGAGGGCAAGATCCCCATGGTAGCCTGCCTAATATCTCTAGTTTCTCCGACAGTTCTACTAGGGATAAAATCTCTAACTGAAGACTTAGGAGGATCATTGAGACTACCCCAATCAGGTATCTTGCAAATTCTATTGAAATCCTCTAAATCCATGGTATACGATTTGTCATACAGATCAAACAGTATGGATGTGTCATGACCAGCTGAAAACTTGAATCTACGAACAAAAGAGGCAGTGAGAGCAGTATACTATTCACATTTATCGGAGATCAATTCTTCGAGCCCGGCGTTGTGAACAAATATATCAAACTCGTCTTTGAAACCTGCATCAATCATGAATTCATCAGAAGGCCATTCACATGGTTGTACCTATGCGTTCGTCGATTGGTAAGGATCGGGCTCCCGAATCGCGAGACGGGGACCCCTCTTGCTTGAGGAACCAGCATGATAGTTTCTCCCGAACATCTTCCTTTTCTGAAATTTTTAGTGACTCAAAGGAAAAGTGAACAAGCCTCAATGAAACTCATGGCAACTACTCTTACAAGTGCCTAGAGGCCATATCATGCATCAAAACTACTTGGGACCGGCTAAAATTAGCATGCAAATCTCAAGAACAGGTTCACCAAGGCAGCAAAAATACGCAACGAATAAGGCACTAGAGCGAAAACTAATTGGACAAATGGAGGAGTCACATACAAAGGAACAATTTCCCCAAAATAGTTTGGTGAATGGGGCTTTAAACAAGGAGGTCGAAAATCGCAACAAGAAGAGCAAGAACACGGGTTTGAGCTATTAAATGAATTTTTCTAGAGGTAGGAGAAGGAGATGGAGCTGGAATAAGTGGAGGGGGGACACGTGGGCCCCACAAGCCTGGTAGGCGCGGCAGGGGGGGTGCCCGCGCCTCTTGGGCTTGAGGCCCACTGGTGCATCCCCCTGAGTAGCTCTCCGTCTTCTAATTTTTCAAAAATTCCATAATAAATCATACTTGATTTTCACGGCTATTGAAGAACTTTTATTTTCGGGACACTTTTCTACGGGACGCAAGAAGTAGAAAACAGGGAAAACTAAAGCTAAATCTATCATTTTTCTTCTAAGCAACCGAAGGTAATGGTTTGGAACAGAGGGCTGTGACTCTCAGATTCATCCATCTCATGGTCATCAAAATAAATCCGTCAATGAGGTTGATCAAGTCTCCTTGACAAACTTTTTTCGAATCGCGTAAAAATGGAGATTTTTGGAATATTCACTAGATTACCTCAACAGGGATGTGCATATCGCCAACAAGCAAATCATACTTCATCTTAAAAGTAGGTATAGGGCATTCAAAGCTCCCAATAAGAATCGATGAAGTTTTTTCAATAGCATTGATGCAATCTACTCGATATTGCTTCTTCGGAAAGTGCACCGTATGCTGATTACCATTGACATGGAAAGTGACATTGCCTTTGTTGCAATCAATAACAGCCCCTGCAGTGTTTAAAAAAGCGGCTTCCGAGGATGACCGCCATGGCATCATCCTCGGGAATGTCCAGAATAATAAAGTCCGTTAAGATAGTAACGTTAGCAAGCACAACAGGCACATCCTCGCAAATGCCGATAGGGAATGCAGTTGATTTGTTGGCCATTTGCAGAGAGATTTCAGTAGATGTCAACTTGACCAATTCAAGTCTACGATAAAGAGAGAGAGGCATAACACTAACACCAGCTCCAAGGTCGCATAAAGCAGTTCTAACGTAGTTTCCTTTAATGGAGCAAGGTATAGTGGGCACTCCGGGATCACCTAGTTTCTTAGGAGTTCCACCCTTGAAGGTGTAATTGGCAAGCATGGTGGAAATATCAACCTCAGGTATCCTCCTCTTATTAGTCACAATATCCTTCATGTACTTAGCATAAGGAGACATTTTGAGCATATCTGTCAAACACATTAGCAGAAAGACAGGTCTAATCATTTCAACAAATCGCTCAAAATCCTCATCATCCTTTTTCTTGGATGGTTTGGGAGGAAAGAGCATGGGTTTCTGAACCCAAGGTTCCCTTTCTTTGCCGTGTTTCCTAGCAATGAAGTCGTTCTTATCGTATCTCCTATTCTTAGGTTGTGGGTTATCAAGATCAACACTAGGTTCAATCTCCACATCCTTATCATTGCTAGGTAGAGCATCAACATGAACATCACTATCGATATTATCATTAGGCTCATATTCATCACCAGATTGTGTTTCGGCATCAGAAACAGAGACATCGTTTGGATTTTCGGTTGTAACTGCAATGGGGTTGCTAGCCTGCAAGTTCCTATCATCTTTTTTTTCTAGGATGACTAGGTGCCTCAGTGCTAACTCCTTGAGAATCTTGTTCAATTCTTTTAGGATGACCCTCAGGATACAAAGGTTCCTGAGTCATTCTACTGCCTCTAGTGACGACTCTAACAGAATTGTCATTCAACTCATTGAGCAAGTCATTCTGAGCCATAAGTACTAGTTCTACTTCAGTAGTAACCATTGAGGCATGTTTACTCAGAAGCATAAGATCATTGACATTTCTATCCACACAAGCACTTAAATGACTAAGCATACGAGCATTCTGTTCCAATTGTCTACTAACATAACCATTGAGGCAACAAAGTTATCAAATTCATCCAGGCATAAGCTAGCAGGTTTATCAAAAGAACTATCACTCTCATTGAATCTACGAAGAGAATTTACCTCTACTACCTGTGTCGGGTTATCAAGACCATGGATCTCTTCGATAGGTGGTAGGTTTTCGACATCTTCATATTTAATGCCTTTCTCTTTCATAGATTTCTTAGCTTCTTGCATATCTTCAGGACTGAGGAATAGAATACCTCTTTTCTTTGGAGTTGGCTTTGGCGGTGGTTCAGGAATAGTCCAAGAATTCTCATTGCACAAGATATTATTCAATAGGATCTCAGCTTGTTCCACAGTTCGTTCCCTGAAAACACAACCGGCACAACTATCTAGGTGGTCCCTAGAAGTATCGGTTAGTCCATTATAGAATATATCAAGTATTTCATTCTTCTCAAGAGGGTGATCAGGCAAAGCATTCAGTAGCTGGACAAGCCTCCCCCAAGCTTGTGGGAGACTCTCTTCTTCAACTTGCATAAAGTTATATATTTCCTGCAAGGCAACTTGTTTCTTATGGGCAGGAAACTATTTCTGAGAGAAGTAGTAGATCATATCCTGGGGACTACGCACACAACCAGGAGCAAGAGAAGTGAACCAAGTCTTCGCATCATCCTTTAGAGAGAAAGGAAACAACTTAAGGATATAGTAGTGGCGGATCTTTTCCTCACTCGTGAATAGGGTGGCTATATCACTACTAGGAAAAGGCTTGCTAATCGCGCACCATTTTTTGCTACTAATGGCGCACTATAGGTGCGCCACTAGCATCACGCCATTAGATTTTTTTACTAATGGCGCACTACAAGTGCGCCATTAGTATCTGGTATACTAATGGCGCACCAGGTAGTGCGCCATTAGTATTGCTCGTGGTGCGACATTAGTATCTGGTATACTAATGGCGCACTAGGTAGTGTGCCATTAGTATATATCCTGGTGCGCCATTAGTATAGATCCCGGTGCGCCATTAGTATATATCCTAGTGCGCCATTAGTAGAGCTTATGGTGCGCCATTAGTCTGCCTCCGAGGGCCATATTTACCCATATGCTCTGGCTTACTAATGGCGCAATAGTGTGCTGAGTGATGCACCACTAGTATGAATATTAGGTATTTATTTTATTTTTTCTGATATTTGCACAGATTACAAAATATATTATTGCACAGAATATAGATAGAACAACATATAAACAACAGATTTACCGAATACAATAGAAGATTAGTCTCCGGATACAATTCATCATATTAGTCTCCGAATTTAAAATACCGAACAAAGTTAGAACATTACAAGTCTCGAGACCACGAGTAGCGAGTTTGTCTTCACATTACAAGTCGATATATCGACCATCTAATCTACAATCACATATAGAAGAGAGCTGCGGTCATCACGATGAGCATAGTCGCAATGAAACTGGTCTTCATCCGGTTCCTCCAACGCTCCCTCCTCTCTCCCGCTAGATAGCGCGCGTATCTAACTTCCACTTCCGCCCTTGTGGTGTAACCTTTGTAACTATTACAACTGAATAGGTGAACCTGTCTCCAACACTCCTCCCAGTCGTCGTAGACTCCGGGAACCTTACCCTTGTACACGACATACGACGACATCTCTATGCACTAGCCAAACAAAACGTCTGTAGCAATTCACAGAGACATACAAGTTCATTAAAGTTTAATATTACAACTATAGCAGCACGATTCATGGTCCTACTAATAAATAGCATCGATTATATATAAGTTCAACGACTGTCCAAACCAAAGAGACATACCAGTTCATTAAAGTTTAATATTGCAACATGAATTAGTAGCGATTCATGGGAACGTGGATCAAGCCGCCGTCTTTCGTGATGGTCATGAAATTGCGGTCATTGTCAGCCTGCATTTGTAGCATTGTATCTATCTCACTATTGGACAGCGGAGATCTGAGGTAGAACTGCCTCGAGGTACGAAGGACATCTTGATGGATGATTTCCGCAAACTCCGACTGGATGCGAAAGAATTCTTGTCTGATGTCCGCATCCTGGATTGCCGACAAGCGTGCGGCCCAATCTTTGAGATTATTTGGTAGCCGAAGGTGATTACTGTCCTGTATGATCGCCCGCATGTGATGGAGGGCGTAGTAGGTATCCTTCTGACTGCCAGGCGGCTGCTTGACGCACGCGAACGTCGTATTGTGGGTGAACACGTGCTTTTCGTGCCTGAGACTTGTCCTGCTGAAGGTGCCTCCAGATATGGCGTACCCGGGAAGAGCTTCATCAAGAACTTTCTTGATATTTGTGTAGTCTTTTTTTGACTGAAGGTCCGAGTCGAAAAACGTGGCCGTGGAATATTTCAGGCTTAAGAGGATGAGTGTGCAACATGTGTCACTGCACAAAATGGGTGTCACTTCACAAATCTAAGAAATCATATGTTACGTGGCGATGAGGGGATAACTTACCACGGAAAGTAAGGCACGAGGAAGTTATCCTTTTCTGAGTTTGCCAGAATGACGCCTTCGAGGTATGAACTCGCGACTTGCCGGTCCCCAGCGCTGCCCATGATCTTGGCATGCATATAGAATGGGTCGACTATCACTAGGTCCGAGGTCTTGTCTCTAATGATCCGCATCTCCATACTCAGCAAAAATAGCCGAACGAAGGTGTAGTGCAGCGGATGAAGGTTAAACATAGCGAAGATGTCAGCAAACCGCAGGACGATCATACCCCCGATGGCGCTATCGACAAAACCCTTGCCCTCTGGCACCTTGGCCACGAAAACCGGGTATGCCACATTATTCTCGGAGAGACGCCGCTTCTCCAAACAAAGAACACTGTCATGCAGAATCCGCATAGCACCGGTTGCAGCATTGAGCAGATTAGTCGGTAGCATCGGCCTACCCGCCACATGCACCCTCCTCGAGATATCCTTAGGTGAAGGTGGCCCGTCCAGAGCACGGATCGTACTCAGTGCCGGCTGGCTCGCACCCTTGTTAGTCTTTCTTTTCAGTCCCTTCTTCTACTGATGTAATGGGATCCGGTTAATCTTCTCAGAGACCACCTTCTTGAGTGTGTGTAGGGGCTGATAATATTTTGCACCTCGGCTATCTAAGGCTCGGTGAAGGCGGCAGCTGGAGGCCTCTCCTCAAAACTAAACGCCAGACAACGCTTGTTGCAATTGGGTTTCTCCGCGGTACCAGCTAGATAGCAGTCGTCTTTTGCAGGGTTGGGTTCTTGAGAAGGAGGCCCCAAGAATTCCTCACCGTACCCATGTTCGGCAAAGTACTTATCGACCTTGGTAAATGTACCATCATCATCATTGTCGTCGTCCGGAACCTGTGCCATATGCATGTCCGGATCCTGTGCCATATGCATGTCCGGTAGTGTTGCGGCGGTCTTGCCATGGCTTGGTGCCGGCACGACTGGCGGTGTTGTCTGTGGGGTGGTGTCCCCCGCCCCCAAACGAATCTGGCTCTTCGGCCAAAGCAAGGGCCAGCTTAAGCAGGCGCTGAGGGTCATCACATCATCTATGTCGGCCCCAGCGGGGTGGAACGAAGGTAACAAGTCGTTGCAGCCTGGCAGCACCCGAACCAGTTGAACCCTATACGTGGTGGGTGGCATCGGTTTACCGTGGAACATGGGGTTGCCCGGTTGAACGATTCTACCCTTGGCGACATCGATCAACTCGCCGCCCATGAAGTGCAGGAGAGTGCATGGAACATCGGCGCCGGCGCCCTGCGAAAACATGTAGGGCGTCAGGGGATGCCCAGTCAAAGGCAAGGAGATGAAGTCATCGGCCGAGAGAGGCTTAGTTACCATGATGGCGTCGAGCTTGGCTAATGTCGAGGCACCGCCTATGGCGGGCGTGCAAGTGACGGAGGGGCCGCTTGCTGCCGAGGTGCCGGCCGGCGCCGGAGACACCAATGGCGTCGCCTGCGCGTTGTGCGAGTTGCTGGCCGTGAAGCTGGGAATCGGGGGCGGCCCCTTTTGGCCGCCCGCAATCCATGGCCGCAACCCCTCAATCAAGGTAGGCACAATGGCGGTGATCACCCCTTCCACTTGGTGTTGCACTAGCTCTTGGACCATCTCCGGACACCGCACCACTTTTGCCTTGAGTTCTTCAACCTCGTGTGACTGGCTTACCAAGTTGGTATTTCTCTCCTTTCGCCTACCAGCGTTATAGTATGACGACCATTTCGTGGACAAGCCTTTGCCGGCCACACGACCAGCTGACGACGGCTTACTGGACTTATCCTTGTTTTTCATTATGTTAAATGCCCTATTTAAATTGGTGTCCCAATGGGAGCTCTGAGACGACCCCGCGCTACTGCTTTCAGTGTCCTGCGGAAGGAATGAACCATTTAGAAATTTGGCTTAATTAATTAGAATGAAACCATATGGAGCTAATTACGTGGGGTGTATTCCTTACCAGAACATGCTCAAGCGCCCTGGTCTTCGCATCCGTGGTAAGCTCCTTTGTTACTGGGTCCACCTTGTACCGTGCCCTGACATAGTTCCTGGTCTGCTTGTCACCGTATTTCTTGAAGTAGGGTGGTAGGCCTTGCTCGGCACGCTCCGCGTCCTCCCTTGTCCCATATAGGTTCCGCCACTCTGTAACCGCCGGGACAGAGTTGGTGGACCCCTAAGTTCAACTCCCGCATTTCTTTCCCCCACTGACATGATTCCGCGGTTGCCTTGCTCTCGCACTTGATCTTGAACTCCTTGTAGTCATCTTCGCTGATCGTAGGATTTTTCGCCTTGATCTTCTCATAACTATCACCTTTGTCAATCATTCTCTTCACCACGCTTCTCCAAGTAGACAGGGCCTTGCTCATCTTCATGAGGGCGGCACTGTTCACTTTAGTCCTTCACAGGTGTGTGTTTGCGACGTCACCGGGGAACTTGTATCGTTCGTGCAGCTTCGTGAAGAGGAGGTTGCGCAAATTCCCTCGGTCCTTATGCCTTAGGTTCTCGGTGTTGATCGAGACAGTGCTCCGGAGAATGCACCCGAGCTGAACAGCGTACCCCTTGACTATTTCTTTGGGCGCTGTTGGATACCCGTCGGAGTTCACTTCAGTAAATTCCTCCTTTACGGTGCTGAGCACATTCGGGCACCGGGCCTTCCGTTGCCTCTTCGATTGGCTGCCATCTGTGCTTGCGCTGCCATCATCAGTGGTGGCATCCTCGACGGCACCATCAGTGGTGTCATCCCCGACGTCACTAGGGGTTGTGTACTCGGGATCGGTGTCTTCCGGGGCGTCCTCATAGCGGTGAGGTTCTTGCTCCATCTCCTGGGACAGCTCCCAGAATGGCTTGCCCGAACCGCCGGCCTCATCATTGTGGGCCATGTTTCGCTCTAAATAGGAAAAAAAATTGGTCAAAAAGTTGGTTATTGTCAAGGAACAAGATCATGGTCTCATCATTTAGGGTTTGCCGACACCGAGGCATCCTAAAAGCTAAGATTTTATCATTTAGGGTTTGTCGACGCCGAGGCACCCTAAAAGTCTAAGCTTTCATCATTTAGGTTTTTATCGACACCGAGGCACCCTAAAAGCCAAGGTTTTATAATTTAGGGTTTGTCGATGCTGAGCCACCGTAAATGCTAAGTTAAGTTTTCATCATTTAGGGTTTATCGATGCCGAGGCACCCTAGGTTGACTGATATATATGGGTATCTTCTAATAATATACCCTACCAAGAAAAGGGAAGGAGAATTCTAAGTTGGGCCTAATCTCTTGGCTCTATTGCCACCTATGGTTTAATGCAGCAAGAATAAAGGGGCAGTTGATCCTACTTAATTAAGTACTAAGATACCCCGGCCCATGCATTAGTCGCAAGTACCCCATATGTCCTATTTTTAGCAAAGTCATGCTAAAATTCACGGAAAATTTCAGCATGACCTTTGCTGAAAATAGGACATATGGAGTACCCGAATTTGCCGGAACGGAAGTTAATCGACATTCCGGCAATCTCAAGGGCCTCAACCCAGCAAACTAGCACCACAATGTGCCTCTACTTTCATATGGATGAAAAGGACACAGACCATATGGTCCTCTTCTTTCATATGGACAAAAATAGGTCACACAACAAAAAATCATCAATAGTTTAGCAAGTTTGTGCCCTCAAGAATAAACATATAGCAATATCTGTTCTCCCCCATAACATACGGAAATCAAAATCAGCTCAACTTAGATGACTAGCTAACTCATTTTTCAGATAGCAATATCTGTTGTCCCCCCATTGTACCTGAAGAACTAGCGGCTGCTGCTCCTCTGCCCGTGCTGCTGATGCTCCTCTTCCGCTGATCCAAGTATTGTACCTGAAAATTAATGAAGTTGATTTAGTGTTAAAATTAGGCATGCGTTAAGTATGACAACGCACGTAAAATTGATAAGTACTAGGACAAACTAAGTTAAGAGTTACGGATTACAATGTAGATGTTTTTGCAAGCTTACGAAGTAAACTAAACATTACTTACGAAGTAAACTAAACTTTGAATGGAAGGGAGGATCCCACCTTGAAAGTATCTATGATAAGCAATCTGACATCTCACAAAATACAGAAAATAGACTTTCTCAATAGTTGCCTTGACACACAGCATGTGATTATAGAGAACAAGATAACCCTAAGGTGTCGTTTAAATTCACCCTGTGATGTTTGGTACATGGATGCATTTATATAGTTGAAAAACACACGTGCTTGTGTGAAAATAAGAGAGTCCCGTTATACCAGGTCATGTGGTAAAAACTTATTTTGGTCGTGTCTGATCTCTGATGCACCTAGTTGGCCTAGAACCAACCTTCTAAGCATTTGCACAAGCTCCACCAGAACGCACATGACTGACTATAATCGCACATTTCCTTGAGCTTCAGTGCGTAATGTAATATAATATGCATCTTTATCTGCTAGTATGTGTGATATCATAAAATTAAGTTTTTCAGATATATAAGCTTGCTTGGTGTACTATAGAGATCAAATTCATAAGGACAAGGAGGAATTGAGCACTACAGTCAAATTTGACATGAGGAAAACTGCAGATGCGAGTCACTGTAAGAGTTTAAGTATGAAAAGAAATATGAGTCAACATATGACCGTGGAGTATAATGACCAACCTTGTATTCGGCCAAGAATAGCTCCACTTGCTAGCCCTCCAACAACAGAATTCATGAGGTCATCGGGTCTTGTAGCTCGAGCATCTCTTGCAAGTTCACGTGCACCTAAGTATCAAAAGAGTATGTGCCTTACAAGTTTACTCCAACATGCTGTTTGTCACCTTGATTAATACACATGAGCAAACTAACATTTCAAAAGTAGAGAAAAAGAGGTCACGAAACTGTGCAAGCGTGCGATACCACAGGAGCTGACACTAGTATGGGCCACTGTTTGCTGTTTAAATTAGCTTGTAGCTATATATTTAACTTGCATCATTAAAGTAAACTTCAGCCAGCAGGTGAAAATTATATATAGCCAACTAAATATCAAAACATAAACAATATTCAGTGACTTAACACTCATCCATGCCAACCAATATAAGCTCAACCAGCAGAAAAAATATAACCTTGCAGCATCACATGCCACTTTGTTTGGACTATTTAATTACAGACTTAGCAGGACTGAAACTAAAGCATGAAACCCTGATAACCTCATGAATATGAATATGAATTTACCATTTATCAATCAATGACAGAATTAAACAAAAATGATGTGCTAAATTAACCAGTTCATGTTCATGTACTGTAGTCGAGTATGCACAACACAACAAATCAGCGAGCAATGAAGCTAACCGCCTAACCCTAAACCAAAAAATTGGGGAATTGTAAAATGGTACCTCAAATCAGACTAAGCCAAGTGTCGGGGTGCAGACTGGGCGGTCTGTGGCTGCCGCCGGCTTGCAGGGGCGCCACGCGGCGGGGCAGGGCAGCGCGGTCACGGCCTGGGGGGTGGCGCAGCTCGCACCAAGCGCCGTGCAGGCCGAGGGCGCGACGGAGAGGCAGGTGCCGAGGATTTGGGAAGATGGGCATCCGACGACGAGAAAGGGCGGCAAGGCGGGCAGAGGCGGTGACGGGATGGCCGACGGCTAGGTGCCGGAGGCGGAGGCGGCGGCGGCGGCGGAGGCAGAGGCGGAGCAAACCCTAGCGCCGCCAGAGCTCCGTGGGCTGCATGGACGAAGGTGGGGGAGCTGCTGTTTGGTGGCAAGGGGTAGGCGGGAGGCCGCGGGAGAAGAGAGGAGGGCGCGACCCGGCTGAGGAATGGCGCACCCCGAGCGGTGCGCCATTAGAATGTTTTTTTATGTAGTAATGGCGCATGTATATGAGGTGCGCCTTCTCTATGTTGTTAACATCCGAAGTAGCAGCGCAGTGGTCCGTGGGTTTTGCCTCCTAGCAGGAGGTTGCGGGTTTGAATCCTCTTCCCCCCTCTTTTTTTTCCTTTTTTTTCTATGCATTGTTTTCTTGTGCTGGTTGCACCTTGGTTTGAGAAGTGCCTAGTATTTTTTTTTGATGTTTGCAAGTAGATGTCTAGTATTTGTTTATGTTTGCAATTAGATGCCTATGAATATCTAGTGCCTCACAACAACATCTAGTGCCTAGTATTTTTTTTGCATTGTTTTCTTGTGTTGGTTGCACCTTGGTTTGAGAAGTGCCTAGTATTTTTTTGAGAAGTGCCTAGTACCTTGTGAATAGGTGTTCTAGTGGTAGGTATGCCGACGGCGACGGCGGTGGAGCGGGGGAGGGTGCGGGGGGTGCTCAGCGGCGAGGGGGATCTTGCGAGGGGTGATAGTGATCGAGATGGAGGGGATCGAGATCGAGTGTCCTGATGAATATTCAATATTTTTTCATATAGAATATGAAAAAATATCATCAAATTTAAATACAATCGATCTTAGCTAGCTATTTGTTCACAATCTTCTTGCCCTTATTTTTGGTGAATGGAGTTCTTCTGTTGAACCGACGTCCTTTAGGTAGGGTGGTCCTGCTTCTTCTTGTGGTGTATGCTGGTACTTCATCATCGTCGTCATGTTCCATCTTCGGGTCGCCGTACTTGTCGATGTCTTGCTCATTGGCGACTCCATCCATTCCGATGATCTTCTTTTGCCTCTCCTCACGACAACACGACTGGGCTTTGGCGGGTCGGTAATGAAGAAGCATTGGTCCACTTGGGAAGCCAGTACCCATGGCTCATTTTTCGCGGTGACGTTTGTGCCCGCGGTCTTGGATTTGGCTTCGGGTATAACCATGGTGGTGAAATACCGGTCTTATTTTTTGACGCTCTTGGCCCATCTGACAAGGAACATCGGGACCTTCTCTCCAGCGTAGCTCAGCTCCCAGATCTCCTCGATCCTTCCGTAGTATCTGTCCTTGTCGTTACCGATGTAGGATTCCATCGTTACCCCGGAGTTCTGATAACCATCGCTCTTCATGTCCTTTCCCTCGTTGTAGAATGTGTAGCCGTTGGTATCGTACGCCTCGTACGTCATCAGGTTGTGCTCGGCGCCCTGTGAGAAGGGGAATATGAGTTGTTCTTCCGCGGAAGAATCCTCATGTAAAGGGTACGACAAAAGCTTCTGCTTGAACCAACGCGTGAAACATGAGTTGTGCTCTTTGATTATATCTCCGTTCGTCCTCTGTTGGCCTCGGTCATTGTAAGTCTTTTCAATAAAGGTTTTGTGCTCTACGACCCAAGGATCGACCACGTCTATGTGTTGTAGCGCGACTAGGTTTGCTCTTTCAAAGTCAGCGAGTCGACCCTCGAAGTCGACATGCATTTCGCGGCGACCCTCACGGTGACCCCATCTTGCGAGCCTGCCGAGGTGCCTGTTGACGGGCAGACCAACGGGGTTCTCGATGCCTAGATAATTCGTGCAGTAGGAGACACACTCTTCGGTCAGAAAGCCCCTGGCTATGCTTCCCTCTGGAAGTGACATGTTGCGAACGTATCCTTTGATGACACCATTCATCCTTTCGAACGGCATCATGCTGTGCAGGAACGTCGGCCCGAGTTGGATGATATCCTCCACGATATGGACCAGCAGATGCACCATAAGGTCGAAGAATGCGGGCGGGAAGTACATCTCAAGCTCGCATAGTATCACCACGATCTCTTCCTGTAGCCTTCTGAGTTGCCTCACGCCAACCGACTTCCGAGAGATGACGTCGAAAAAGTTGCATAGGCCAAATAGCGTTTCACGGACGTGCGCGTCCATGATCCAACGGATTGCAACTGGAAGTATCTGCGTCATCAGCACGTGACAGTCGTGAGACTTCATCCCGCTAAACTTCTGCTTCGCTGAGTCTAGGTATCCGCTTATCTTCCCCGCGTAACCGTAAGGAAGTTTTACTCCTACGAGGCAGGTGAAAAACTGATCGATCTCCTCCTGACTTAGAGTGAAGCACGCGGGAGGGAACTCATTTCCGGTCTTCTTGTACTTTTTGCCTTTGCGACGACTTTCCGTGTCCTGCTTCGCCTCGTCATCATCATCATCATTATTAGCGTGAAGCTCCTCCCTGATGCCCATTGATTTCAAGCCTGCCCTTGCTTTCGGTCCATCTTTGGTCCTCTCTGGCATGTTGAGCAGGGTACCAAGCAGACTCTCGCACACGTTCTTCATCATATGCATGACATCAAGGCTTGGAGGCACACGGAGGATCTTCCAGTCCTAGAAAACAGACCTCGTTTTCCATACCTTCAGCAGCGGCTCTGGCGCCTTTCGCTTCCCGGCTCTGGCGCCATTCCCGGCGGTGGGCAGTCTTTCCAATTTTTCAACAGCTCGTATATTTCCTCGCCGCTCCTCATAAGGGGGCATCTTCGGGGTTCAGTTTCACCATCGAACAGATCCATGCGTTTTCTCCATGTGTCATCGTCACGAAGCCACCTTCGATGTCCCATGAACACGGTTTTTGAAGACCCGGGATCTCTATCTAGCTGGCGATACATTGTGTCATCCATGCACCTGACGCATCCAGAAAATCCGTGGACCACCTGCCCCGCGACATATCTGTAACCGAGATAGTCGTGCACCGTCGTGAGAAGTGCGGCTCTCATAGGGAAATATTCTTTCTCTGTGGCGTCCCACGTATTGGCTGGCGTTTTCCACAGCGTGTCTAGCTCCTCTTTCAGCAGCCCCAGATATAGATTGATGTCGTTCCCTGGTTGTTTTGGCCCTTCAATTAGCATACTCATGTGAATGTACTTCCTCTTCATGCACAACCAGGGGGAAGGTTGTACATCCACACAATCACAGGCCAGGTGCTATGTGTGCTTCTCTGGCTGCCAAACGGGTTGACTCCATCGGTGCTCGCACCTAGCACGATGTTCCTTGGATCGTCCCCAAATTATGGTATTCGTAGTTCAATGCTTGCCACTGGCTCGCATCCTTAGGGTGACTCAGCATCTTGTCTTTTTTATTTATCTCCGGATCATTTTCGTCATCTTCTCGCTTTTTCTCCTCCCTATCCGCGTGCCAACGTAGGAGCTTTGCTACCTTAGGGTCCGCGAAATACCGTTTCAGACGAGGAGTGATCGGAAAGTACCACGCCACTTTTCGAGGAGCTTTCTTCCTCTTCTTGTATCGACCAACGCCGCACACCGGACATATGGTAGACTCCGCGTGTTCGTCCCGATAAATGATGCAATTGTTCATGCACACATGGTATTTCACGTGCGGTAAATCCAGAGGACACACGATTTTCTTCGCCTCCTCGAAACTGGTCGGGCACTTGTTCCCCTTGGGAAGACATTCGTGCCAGAATGACATGTTCTCGTCGAAGCATGCATCGTTCATTTTGTGTTTTACCTTCATCTCCAGAGCCATGAGCGTTACTTTCAGGCGGGTATCCTCGGGCCTGCATCCTTCATACAATGGAGTAACCGCATCTATCTCCAGTTGATCCAGCTTGGCTTTCTCTCGGGCGACAGCTCTTGCGTTATTCGTCTGCTTGAGAAGCAGCTCTTGAATATGAGGGTCCTACACCCAGGCCATGGATGGTCCATCGCCGTCTGCTCCGGCATCTTCATCTTCATGATCATGCCCTTCGTCTGCTCCGGCATCTTCCTCATCATCATGTCCGGTATCTTCTACATGATGATTGTGTCCTGGAGATTCTTCGTCTTCTCGCCCACCCTCTCCGCGGTTGTCTTGCTCATGCCCTTCCTCATTTCTTTCCCGACCCCCATGCACGACTTCATAATCATCTTCATCACCTTGCCACCGATATCCATCCATGAAACCACGCAAGAGCAGGTGGTCCCGCACCTTTATGGAATCCGGGTCCATAAGGCTCTTCAGCTTGCATCTTCGACACGGACATCTTATCTCCGTCTCGTTCTTTTGAACCATCTCGGCCTTCGCGGAGCTCAAAAGCCTATTCACGATGCCTTCGGTCATCGTGCGGACCATGGTCGCCTGCGGGGTAGAGCAAAACGATATTTTAGAACCAAAAAAAAAATTGGCATGACTTTGCCTAAAAATAGGACAAAAAAGAATGCATAGTGCCAAATTCTCGCCGAAACGGAAATGAATCAACATTCCGGGAAAATATTGGCAACTATCGCATTTCAAATACCGGTACCTGCAAACACAAACATATATGCAACACCACAAACATATGCAACACAACAAACATACGTAGATCTAGCTAGGCCATAAAAAGTGCATGTGCACGTTGTTGGAGGGAGAAAAAAGTAGATCTACAACATAAAAGCTTTCCCCATACTAACCTATCAAAAAAAGGTAATTTAACCACTTAATTTGGGTGAATCTATGATGCAAATGAGGTGAGGAGGAGGAGCCACCCGAGACAAGCTTGGAGGAGGAGGTGGAGAGAATGAAAGTGGGGAAAGTGAGTGTGGTAGGTGGTTGTCCAAAATATCTAGCTGGTCCCAGGTTACTAATGGCGCACCACCTACATATGCGCCATTAGTAACCCTGGTTACTAATGGCGCACCACCTACATATGCGCCATTAGTAACCCTGGTTACTAATGGCGCACTTCCTCTGGTGCGCCATTAGTAGTTCTGTAGAAAAAAAATAGTAGTGGCGCACCACCAACAGAAGCGCCATTAGTAACACTGGTTACTAATGGCGCACTAGCTTTTGTGCGCCATTAGTAGTTTGCAAAAAAACAACCAAAATAAAATTTATAATAGTGGCGCACTACTAACAGATGCGCCATTAGTAACCAGGTTACTAATGGCGCACGAGGTGCTAGTGCCCCATTAGTAGTTTTGCAAAATATATATATATATATATATATAGTAGTGGCGCACCGAGAGTGTGGTGCGCCATTAGTATCCACCACACTAATGGCACACCTCACATGATGCGCGATTACTATATAGTAGTGGCGCACTGCTTGTTTAGTGCGCCATTAGTATCTATATCATCTATAGCCCTTTTCCTAGTAGTGTATCGTGCAGCTTAGTAAGATGTGCTACAATCGTTTCAGGCTCATAACCATGAAAAGGATCAGATTCAACCAAAGTGATCAACTCAGGGTCGACGGAGAATTCATAATCCTTATCAGTCACAAAGATAGGCGAAGTAGCAAACTTCGGGTCGTATTTCATCCTAGCGTTCAAAGATTTTTCTTTCCACTTGCGCAGTAATTTCTCAAGATCATAGCTATCCTTCCAAGCAAGAAAGTCCTCAGCTATCTCTCCCTCCATAACATAACCCTTAGGTATATCAGGCAATTCATATCTAGGAGAGCTAGTTCTAACATGTGAAATAGCAAGTTCTACTTCAATAATCTCAGCAGTTTCAAAAGTATCATCACATTCAGCAGCAACTCTCGCAATTTGTTCATCAAGGAATGCACCTATTAGAAAAGTAGTTTCAAGCAAAGCATCATCACAAGCATCATGGATAGCAGAAGTAGCATCATCAAGCACAGGCGACACAACAAAATTTCTAGCAGGAGGTGGTGACGCAAACTTACTCATAACTGAAGGTGAATCAAGTGCAGAGCTAGATGGTAGTTCCTTACCTGTCCTCGTAGTTGAGGGCAAGACTTTAGTTTTTGGATCTCTCGGATTCCTCATAGTGATCAACAGACGTAAATCCCAAGTGACTCAGAGAATAGAGCTATGCCTCTCCGGCAACGGCGCTAGAAAATAGTCTTGATAACCCACAAGTATATGGGATCGCAATAGTTTTCGAGGGTAGAGTATTCAACCCAAATTTGTTGATTCGACACAAGGGGAAGCCAAAGAATTTTCTCGAGTACTAGCAGTTGAGTTGACAATTCAACCACACTTGAAAGACTTAGTATCTACAGCAAAGTATCAGTAGCAAAGTGGTGTGCTAGAATAGTAGCAACGGTAACAGTAGCAACAGTGACAGCAGTAGCAGGAAAGTAACGTAGCAAGGACCAGTAGGAAAAGACTCGTAGGCATTCGATCAGTGATGGATAATTATGCCGGATGACATTCATCACTACAGGAATCAGCTTCTTTGCCGTCTGCTATCACAGATGGCAAAGACAAAATCCCATACGACAAAGATTCTGCGTCAGCCTACGATGGCATAGGACCTTCTTTGCCGTCTGCCCCCCACAAAGCGGACGGCAAAGCTCTTTGACGTCAGCTTTCCTTAGGAGCAGTCGACAAAGTGCTCGAGACGGCAGCCGACAGGCGTTGCCTCCGTTAGGGGTTAACGGAGGCTTTGCCGTCTGCCTCCCCCTCCATCTTTGCCGTCTGCCTACTCCTCCCCTCCCCCCTCCATCTTTGCCGTCTGCCTCCCCCTCCATCTTTCCCGTTTTCCTACTCCTCCCCTCCCCCCTCCACTCTTTTCCGTCTGCCTCTCCCCCCTCCACTCTTTGTCGTCTGCCTCCTCCCCCCCCTCCTCTGTGCCCTCTTCTTTGCCGTCTGCCCACCCTGGAGGCTGACGGCAAAGAGATTATATAGACACCCGAGGATGCACAGCTGGCTGCCTTGTGGCACCTTTGCCATCTGTGAGCTGATGGCACAGGTCTTTGCCATCAGCTGGCAGACGGCAAAGATCCATATAGTACCTATTTTTTTGTTTTATATTATTTCACAACACACACACACACACACACACACACATATATATATATATATATATTTCACAGCACATTTATATAATTCACCACACATATATGATATATAGTTCACCACACATATACTTGCCAACACATATATATAATTCACCATACATATATGATATACATATAAGTCAATGTACATCCCCATATATCCAAAGAACCAACATACAAAGTATTGCATTGTTTATCCATATATACATATACATATAGTTCGACATTGTTCATCAAGTCAAATGAAAACTAGATGATATACATATAAAGTTCATCCATCGACATTGTTCAACTCCATGAATGCCAGCTTCCATGCATGTAGTATATCCAATCTGCAAAAATGTGAATAAGAAAGTCAGAAGAAGAACAAAATATGATGTTTTTCAACTAATTATGTCATTTTTAGCGGAAAACAAGCTAAGAATATAATATTCATGAGCTAACCAAGGTTCTTATGCCATTTTTCGCTTATTATGGTATTTTGGAGCTAAATGGGTTAATTAAAAAAGGATAATATGAAACAGGAGAAGAAAGAGGAGGAGGAGGAGAAGAAGAAGAAATCAAGAAGAAGGAGGAGAAGTAGGAGAAGGAGGAGGAGGAGAAGGACTAGAAGGTCCTTGGCCTTCACCTCCTCCTCCTCCTCCTTCTCCTTCTTCTCTTCTTCTTCTTCTTCTTCTTCATCTTTCTTTTCATTTTGCCTATTTCTTCTCCTATTCTCCTCTTGTTGGAGCTAAATTACCTAATTATGTCTTTTTGGAGCTAAATGGGTTAATTATCCCATTTTAGAGGAAAACAAGCAAAGTATATAATATTCATGAGCTAACCAAGGTTCTTATGCCATTTTGAGCTTATTATGGTATTTTGGAGCTAAATGGGCTAATTATGTCATTGTTGGGTTAATTAAAGCAAGGATAATATGAAAGAGGAGAATAAATAGGAGGAGGATGAGGAGAAGAAGAAATCAAGAAGAAGGAGGAGAAGGAGGAGAAGGAGGAGGAGGACTAGAAGGTCCTTGGCCTTGTCCTCCTCCTCCTGCTCCTCCTCCTCCTTCTCCTTCTTCTCTTCTTCTTCTTCTTCTTCTTACTTCTTTTCATTTTGCCTATTTCTTCTCCTCTTCTCCTCTTGTTGGAGCCAAATTACCTAATTATGTCTTTTTGGAGCTAAATGGGTTAATTATCCCATTTTAGAGGAAAACAAGCTAAGTATATAATATTCATGAGCTAACCAAGGTTCTTATGCCATTTTGAGCTTTTTATGGTATTTTGGAGCTAAATGGGCTAGTTATCTCATTGTTGGGTTAATTAAAGCAAGGATAATATGGAAGAGGAGAAGAAAAAGGAGGAGGAGGACAAGAAGAAGTAATCAAGAAGAAGGAGGAGAAGGAGGAGGAGGAGAAGGACTAGATGGTCCTTGGCCTTCTCCTCCTCCTGCTCCTCCTCCTCCTCCTTCTCCTCCTTCTCTTCTTCTTCTTCTTCTTCTTCTTTCATTTCATTTTGCCTATTTCTTCTCCTCTTCTCCTCTTGTTTGAGCTAAATTACCTAATTATGTTTTTTTGGAGCTAAATGTGCTAATTATCCCATTTTGGAGGAAAACAAGCTAAGTATATAATATCATGAGCTAACCATGGTTCTTATGCCATTTTGAGCTTATTATGGTATTTTGGAGCTAAATGGGCTAATTATGTCATTGTTGGGTTAATTAAAGCAAGGATAATATGAAAGATAGAAGAAATAGGAGGAGGAGGAGAAGAAGAAGAAATCAAGAAGAAGGAGGAGAAAGAGGAGAAGGAGGAGGAGGAGAAGGACTAGAAGGTCCTTGGCCTTCTCCTCCTCCTCCTGCTCCTCCTCCTCCTTCTCCTTCTTCTCTTCTTCTTCTTATTATTATTTCTTTTCATTTTGCCTATTTCTTCTGCTCTTCTCCTCTTGTTGGAGCTAAATTACATAATTATGTCTTTTTGGAGCTAAATGGGTTAATTATGCCTTTTTAGAGGAAAACAAGCTAAGTATATAATATTCATGAGCTAACCAAGGTTCTTGTGCCATTTTCAGCTTATTATGGTATTTTGGAGCTAAATGGGCTAGTTATCTCATTGTTGGGTTAATTAAAGCAAGGATAATATGAACGAGGAGAAGAAAGAGGAGGAGGAGGATAAGAAGAAGTAATCAAGAAGAAGGAGGAGAAGGAGGAGGAGGAGAAGGATTAGATGCTCCTTGGCCTTCTCCTCCTCCTCCTGCTCCTCCTCCTCCTTCTCCTCCTTCTCTTCTTCTTCTTCTTCTTCTTCTTCTTCTTCTTCTTCTTCTTCTTCTTCTTCTTCTTCCTTTTCATTTTGCCTATTTCTTCTCCTCTTCTCCTCTTCTTGGAGCTAAACTACCTAATTATGTCTTTTTGGAGCTAAATGGGCTAATTATCCTATTTTAGAGGAAAACAAGCTAAGTATATAATATTCATGAGCTAACCAAGGTTCTTATGCCATTTTAAGCTTATTATGGTATTTTGGAGCTAAATGGGCTAGTCATTGTTGGGGAAATTAAAGCAAGGATAATATGAAAGAGGAGAAGAAAGAGGAGGAGGAGGAGAAGAAGAAGTAATCAAGAAGAAGGAGGAGAAGGAGGACGAGGAGAAGGACTAGAAGGTCCTTGGCCTTCTCCTCCTCCTCCTGCTCCTTCTCCTCCTTCTCTTCTTCTTCTTCTTCTTCTTCTTTCTTTTCATTTTGCATATTTCTTCTCCTCTTCTCCTCTTGTTGGAGCTAAATTACCTAATTATGTCTTTTTTGAGCTAAATGGGCTAATTATTCTATTTTAGAGGAAAACAAGCTAAGTATATAATATTCATGAGCTAACCAAGGTTCTTATGCCATTTTGAGCTTATTATGGTATTTTGGAGCTAAATGGGCTAATTATGTCATTGTTGGGGAAATTAAAGCAAGGATTATATTAAAGAGGAGAAGAAAGAGGAGGAGGAGGAGAAGAATAAGTAATCAAGAAGAAGGAGGAGAAGGAGGAGGAGGAGAACGACTAGAAGGTCCTTGGCCTTCTCCTCCTCCTGCTGCTCCTCCTCCTCCTTCTCCTACTGCTCTTCATCTTCTTCTTAATTTTCACTTTGCCTATTTCTTCTCCTCTTCTCCTCTTGTTGGAGCTAAATTACCTAATTATGTCTTTTTTGAGCTAAATGGGCTAATTATCCCATTTTAGAGGAAAACAAGCTAAGTATATAATATTCATGAGTTAACCAAGGTTCTTATGCCATTTTGAGCATATTATGGTATTTTGGAGCTAAATGGGCTAATTATGTCATTGTTGGGGAAATTAAAGCAAGGATAATATGAAAGAGGAGAAGAAAGAGGAGGAGGAGGAGAAGAAGAAGTAATCATGAAGAAGGACTAGAAGGAGGAGAAGGAGGAGGAGGAGAAGGACTAGAAGGTCCTTGGCCTTCTCCTCCTCCTCCTGCTCCTCCTTCTCCTTCTCCTCCTTCTCTTCTTCTTCTTGTTCTTCTTCTTTCTTTTCATATTGCCTATTTCTTCTCCTCTTCACCTCTTGTTGGAGCAAAATTACCTAATTATGTCTTTTTTGAGCTAAATGGGCTAATTATCCCATTTTAGAGGAAAACAATCTAAGTATATAATATTCATGAGCTAACCAAGGTTCTTATGCCATTTTGAGCTTATTATGGTATTTTGGAGCTAAATGGGCTAATTATGTAATTGTTGGGGAAATTAAAGCAAGGCTAATATGAAAGAGGAGAAGAAAGAGGAGGAGGAGGAGAAGAAGAAGAACTCAAGAAGAAGGAGGAGAAGGAGGAGAAGGAGGAGGAGGAGAAGGACTAGAAGGTCCTTGGCCTTCTCCTCCTCCTCCTCCTCCTCCTCCTTCTCCTCCTTCTCTTCTTCTTCTTCTTCTTCTTTCTTTTCATTTTGCCTATTTCTTCTCCTCTTCTCCTATTTTTGGAGCTAAATTACCTAATTACGTCTTTTTTGAGCTAAATGGGCTAATTATGCCATTTTAGAGGAAAACAAGCTAAGTATATAATATTCATGAACTAACCAAGGTTCTTATGCCATTTTGAGCTTATTATGGTATTTTGGGGCTAAATGGGCTAATTATGTCATTGTTGGGGAAATTAAAGCAAGGATAATATAAAAGAGCAGAAGAAAGAGGAGGAGGAGGAGAAGACGAAGTAATCATGAAGAAGGAGGAGAAGGAGGAGAAGGAGGAGAAGGAGGAGGAGGATAAGAACTAGAAGGTCCTTGGCCTTCTCCTCCTCCTCCTCCTCCTCCTCCTCCTTCTTCTCCTTCTCTTCTTCTTCTTCTTCTTCTTCTTTCTTTTCATTTTGCCTATTTCTTCTCCTCTTCTCCTCTTGTTGGAGCTAAATTACCTAATTATGTCTTTTTTGAGCTAAATGGGCTAATTATCCCATTTTAGAGGAAAACAAGCTAAGTATATAATATTCATGAGCTAACCAAGGTTCTTATGCCATTTTGAGCTTATTATGGTAGTTTGGAGCTAAATGTGCTAATTATGTCATTGTTGGGGAAATTAAAGCAAGGATAATATGAAAGAGGAGAAGAAAGAGGAGGAGGAGGAGAACAAGAAGAAGCAGGAGAAGGAGGAGAAGGAGGAGGAGAAGGACTAGAAGGTCCTTAGCCTTCTCCTCCTCCTCGTCCTCCTCCTCCTTCTCCTCCTTCTCTTCTTCTTCTTCTTCTTCTTTCTTTTCATTTTGCCTATTTCTTCTCCTCTTCTCATCTTGTTGGAGCTAAATTACCTAATTATGTCTTTTTTGATCTAAATGGGCTAATTATCCCATTTTAGAGGAAAACAAGCTAAGTATATAATATTCATGAATTAACCAAGGTTCTTATGCCATTTTGAGCTTATTATGGTATTTTGGAGCTAAATGGGCTAATTATGTCATTGTTGGGGAAATTAAAGCAAGGATAATATAAAAGAGGAGAATAAAGAGGAGGAGGACGAGAAGACGAAGTAATCAAGAAGAAGGAGGAGAAGGAGGAGAAGGAGGAGGAGGATAAGAACTAGAAGGTCCTTGGCCTTCTCCTCCTCCTCCTCCTCCTCCTCCTACTCCTTCTCTTCTTCTTCTTCTTCTTCTTCTTGTTTCTTTTAATTTTGCCTATTTCTTCTCCTCTTCTCCTCTTGTTGGAGCTAAATTACCTAATTATGTCTTCTTTGAGCTAAATGGGCTAATTATCCCATTTTAGAGGAAAACAACCTAAGTATATAATATTCATGAGCTAACTAAGGTTCTTATGCCATTTTGAGCTTATTATGGTAGTTTGGAGCTAAATGTGCTAATTATGTCATTGTTGGGGAAATTAAAGTAAGGATGATATGAAATAGGAGAAGAAAGAGGAGGAGGAGGAGAAGAAGGAGGAGGAGAAGGAGGAGAAGGAGGAGGAGAAGGACTAGAAGGTCCTTAGCCTTCTCCTCCTCCTCCTCCTCCTTCTCCTCCTTCTCTTCTTCTTCTTCTTCTTTCTTTTCATTTTGCCTATTTCTTCTCCTCTTCTCCTCTTGTTGGAGCTAAATTACCTAATTATGTCTTTTTTGAGCTAAATGGGCTAATTATCCCATTTTAGAGGAAAACAAGCTAAGTACATAATATTCATGAGCTAACCAAGATTCTTATGCCATTTTGATCTTATTGTGGTATTTTGGAGCTAAATGGGCTAATTATGTCATTGTTGGGTTAATTAAAGCAAGGATAATATGAAAGAGGAGAAGAAATAGGAGGAGGAGGAGAAGAAGAAGAAATCAAGAAGAAGGAGGAGATAGAGGAGAAGGAGGAGCAGAAGGACTAGAAGGTCTTTGGCCTTCTCCTCCTCCTCCTGCTTCTCCACCTTCTCTTCTTCTTCTTCTTCTTCTTCTTCTTCTTCTTCTTCTTCTTCTTTCTTTTCATTTTGCCTATTTATTCTCCTCTTCTCCTCTTGTTGGAGCTAAATTGTTTAATTATGTCTTTTTTGAGCTAAATGGGTTAATTATCCCATTTTAGAGGAAAACAAGCTAAGTATATAATATTCATGAGCTAACCAAGGTTCTTATGCCATTTTGAGCTCATTATGGTATTTTGGAGCTAAATGGGCTAATTATGTCATTGTTGGGTTAACTAAAGCAAGGATAATATAAAAGAGGAGAAGAAAGAGGAGGAGGAGGAGAAGGACTAGAAGGTCCTTGGCCTTCTCCTCCTCCTCCTGCTCCTCCTCCTCCTTGTCCTCCTTCTCTTCTTCTTCTTCTTCTTCTTTCTTTTCATTTTGCATATTTCTTCTCCTCTTCTCCTCTTTTGGAGCTAAATTACCTAATTATGTCATTGTTGGGGAAATTAAAGCAAGGATAATATGAAAGAGGAGAAGAAAGAGGAGGAGGAGGAGAAGAAGAAGTAATCAAGAAGAAGGACTAGAAGGACGAGAAGGAGGAGGAGGAGAAGGACTAGAAGGTCCTTGGGCTTCTCCTCCTCCTCCTGCTCCTCCTCCTCCTTCTCCTCCTTCTCTTCTTCTTCTTCTTCTTCTTCTTCTTCTTCTTCTTCTTATTTCTTTTCATTTTGCCTATTTCTTCTCCTCTTCTCCTCTTGTTGGAGCTAAATTGCCTAATTATGTCTTTTATGAGCTAAATGAGCTAATTATCCCATTTTAGAGGAAAACAATCTAAGTATATAATAATCATGAGCTAACCAAGGTTCTTATGCCATTTTGAGCTTATGATGGTATTTTGGAGCTAAATGGGCTAATTATGTCATTGTTGGGGAAATTAAAGCAAGGCTAATATGAAAGAGGAGAAGAAAGAGGAGGAGGAGGAGAAGAAGAAGAACTCAAGAATAAGGAGGAGAAGGAGGAGAAGGAGGAGGAGGAGAATGACTAGAAGGTCCTTGGCCTTCTCCTCCTCCTCCTCCTCCCCCTCCTTCTCCTCCTTCTCTTCTTCTTCTTCTTCTTCTTCTTTCTTTTCATTTTGCCTATTTCTTCTCCTCTTCTCCTCTTGTTCGAGCTAAATTACCTAATTATGTCTTTTTGGGGCTAAACGGGCTAATTATACTATTTTAGAGGAAAACAAGCTAAGTATATAATATTCATGAGCTAACCAAGGTTCTTATGCCATTTTGAGCTTATTATGGTATTTTGCAGCTAAATGGGATAATTTTGTCATTGTTTGGGAAATTAAATCAAGGATAATTTGAAAGAGGAGAATAAAGAGGAGGAGGAGGAGAAGAAGAAATCAAGAAGAAGGAGGAGAAGGAGGAGAAGGAGGAGGAGGAGAAGGACTAGAAGGTTATTGGCCTTCTCCTCCTCCTCCTCCTCCTCCTCCTTCTCCTCCTCTTCTTCTTCTTATTCTTCTTCTTTCTTTTCATTTTGCCTATTTTTTCTCCTCTTCTCCTCTTTTTGGAGCTAAATTACCTAATTATGTCTTTTTTGAGCTAAATGGGCTAATTATCCCATTTTAGAGGAAAACAAGCTAAGTATATAATATTCATGAACTAACTAAGGTTCTTTTGCCATTTTGAGCTTATTATGGTATTTTGGAGCTAAATGGACTAATCATGTCATTGTTGGGGAAATTAAAGCAAGGATAATATAAAATAAGAGAAGAAAGAGGAGGAGCAGGAGAAGAAGAAGTAATCAAGAAGAAGGAGGAGAAGGAGGATGAGGAGGAGGAGGAGAAGGCGAGTTCTTATCCTCCTCCTCCATCTCCTCCTTCTCCTCCTTCTCTTCTTCTTCTTCTTCTTGTTTCTTTTCATTTTGCCTATTTCTTCTCATCTTCTCCTCTTGTTGGAGCTAAATTACCCAATTATGTCTTTTTTGAACTAAATGGGCTAATTATCCCATCTTAGAGGAAAACAAGCTAAGTATATAATATTCATGAGCTAACCAAGGTTCTTATGCCATTTTGAGCTTATTATGGTAGTTTGGAGCTAAATGTGCTAATTATGTCATTGTTGGGGAAATTAAAGCAAGGATAATATGAAAGAGGAGAAGAAAGAGGAGGAGGAGGAGAAGAAGAAGAAGGAGGAGAAGGAGGAGAAGGAGGAGGAGAAGGACTAGAAGGTCCTTAGCCTTCTCCACCTCCTCCTCCTCCTCCTCCTCCTCCTTCTCCTCCTTCTCTTCTTCTTCTTCTTCTTCTTTCTTTTAATTTTGCCTATTTCTTCTCCTCTTCTCCTCTTGTTGGAGCTAAATTACCTAATTATGTCTTTTTTGAGCTAAATTGGCTAATTATCCCATTTTAGAGGAAAACAAGCTAAGTATATAATATTCATGAGCTAACCAAGGTTCTTATGCCATTTTGAGCTTATTATGGTATTTTGGAGCTAAATGGGCTAGTTATGTCATTGTTTGGGAAATTAAAGCAAGGATTATACGAAAGAGGAGAAGAAAGAGGAGGAGGAGGAGAAGAAGAAGAAATCAAGAAGAAGGAGGAGAAGGAGGAGAAGGAGGAGGAGAAGGACTAGTAGGTCCTTGGCCTTCTCCTCCTCCTCCTCCTCCTCCTCCTCCTTATCCTCCTTCTCTTCTTCTTCTTCTTCTTCTTCTTCTTATTTCTTTTCATTTTGCCTATTTGTTCTCCTCTTCTCCTCTTGTTCGAGATAAATTACCTAATTATGTCTTTTTTGAGCTAAATGGGCTAATTATCCCATTTTAGAGGAAAACAAGCTAAGTATATAATATTCATGAGCTAACCAAGGTTCTTATGCCATTTTGAGCTTATTATGGTATTTTGGAGCTAAATGGGCTAATTATTTCATTGTTGGGGAAATTAAAGCAAGGATAATATGAAAGAGGAGAAGAAAGAGGAGGAGGAGGAGAAGAACAAGAAATCGAGAAGAAGGAGGAGAAGGAGGAGAAGGAGGAGGAGGAGAAGGACTAGAAGGTCCTTGGCCTTCTCCTCCTCCTCCTCCTCCTCCCCCTCCTTCTCCTCCTTCTCTTTTTCTTCTTCTTCTTCTTCTTCTTTCTTTTCATTTTGCCTATTTCTTCTCCTCTTCTCCTCTTGTTGGAGCTAAATTACCTAATTATGTCTTTTTGGGGCTAAACGGGCTAATTATACCATTTTAGAGGAAAACAAGCTAAGTATATAATATTCATGAGCTAACCAAGGTTCTTATGCCATTTTGAGCTTATTATGGTATTTTGCAGCTAAATGGGCTAATTATGTCATTGTTGGGGAAATTAAAGCAAGGATAATTTGAAAGAGGAGAAGAAAGAGGAGGAGGTGGAGAAGAAGAAATCAAGAAGAAGGAGGAGAAGGAGGAGAAGGAGGAGGAGGAGAAGGACTAGAAGGTTATTGGCCTTCTCCTCCTCCTCCTCCTCCTCCTTCTCCTCCTTCTCTTCTTCTTCTTCTTCTTCTTTCTTTTCATTTTGTCTATTTCTTCTCCTCTTCTCCTCTTTTTGGAGCTAAATTACCTAATTATGTCTTTTTTGAGCTAAATGGGCTAATTATCCCATTTTTGAGGAAAACAAGCTAAGTATATAATATTCATGAACTAACTAAGGTTCTTTTGCCATTTTGAGCTTATTATGGTATTTTGGAGCTAAATGGGCTAATCATGTCATTGTTGGGGAAATTAAAGCAAGGATAATATAAAATAGGAGAAGAAAGAGGAGGAGGAGGAGAAGAAGAAGTAATCAAGAAGAAGGAGGAGAAGGAGGATGAGGAGGAGGAGGAGAAGGCGAGTTCTTATCCTCTTCCTCCATCTCCTCCTTCTCCTCCTTCTCTTCTTCTTCTTCTTCTTCTTCTTCTTCTTCTTCTTCTTCTTGTTTCTTTTCATTTTGCCTATTTCTTCTCCTCTTCTCCTCTTGTTGGAGCTAAATTACCCAATTATATCTTTTTTGAGCTAAATGGGCTAATTATCCCATCTTAGAGGAAAACAAGCTAAGTATATAATATTCATGAGCTAACCAAGGTTCTTATGCCATTTTGAGCTTATTATGGTAGTTTGGAGCTAAATGTGCTAATTATGTCATTGTTGGGGAAATTAAAGCAAGGATAATATGAAAGAGGAGAAGAAAGAGGAGGAGGAGGAGAAGAAGAAGAAGGAGGAGAAGGAGGAGAAGGAGGAGGAGAAGGACTAGAAGGTCCTTAGCCTTCTCCACCTCCTCCTCCTCCTCCTCCTCCTTCTCCTCCTTCTCTTCTTCTTCTTCTTCTTCTTTCTTTTAATTTTGCCTATTTCTTCTCCTCTTCTCCTCTTGTTGGAGCTAAATTACCTAATTAATTCTTTTTTGAGCTAAATAGGCTAATTATCCCATTTTAGAGGAAAACAAGCTATGTATATAATATTCATGAGCTAACCAAGGTTCTTATGCCATTTTGAGCTTATTATGGTATTCTGGAGCTAAATGGGCTAGTTATGTCATTGTTTGGGAAATTAAAGCAAGGATTATACGAAAGAGGAGAACAAAGAGGAGGAGGAGGAGAAGAAGAAGAAATCAAGAAGAAGGAGGAGAAGGAGGAGAAGCAGGAGGAGAAGGACTGGTAGGTCCTTGGCCTTCTCCTCCTCCTCCTCCTCCTCGTGCTTATCCTCCTTCTCTTATACTTCTTCTTCTTCTTCTTATTTCTTTTCATTTTGCCTATTTGTTCTCCTCTTCTCCTCTTGTTGGAGATAAATTACCTAATTATGTCTTTTTTGAGCTAAATGGGCTAATTATCCCATTTTAGAGGAAAACAAGCTAAGTATATAATATTCATGAGCTAACCAAGGTTCTTATGCCATTTTGAGCTTATTATGGTATTTTGGAGCTAAATGGGCTAATTATGTCATTGTTGGGGAAATTAAAGCAAGGATAATATAAAAGAGGAGAAGAAAGAGGAGGAGGAGGAGAAGAAGAAGTAATCAAGAAGAAGGAGGAGAAGGAGGAGAAGGAGGAGGAGGATAAGAACTAGAAGGTCCTTGGCCTTCTCCTCCTCCTCCTCCTCCTCCTCCTTCTCCTCCTTCTCTTCTTCTCATTCTTCTTCTTCTTCTTCTTTCTTTTCATTTTGCCTATTTCTTCTCCTCTTCTCCTCTTGTTGGATCTAAATTACCTAATTACGTCTTTTTTGAGCTAAATGGGCTAATTATCCCATTTTAGAGGAAAACCAGCTAAGTATATAATATTCATGAGCTAACCAAGGTTCTTATGCCATTTTGAGCTTATTATGGTAGTTTGGAGCTAAATGATCTAATCATGTCATTGTTGGGGAAATTAAAGCAAGGATAATATAAAATAGGAGAAGAAAGAGGAGGAGGAGGAGAAGAAGAAGTAATCAAGAAGAAGGAGGAGAAGGAGGATGAGCAGGAGGAGGAGAAGGCGAGTTCTTATCCTCTTCCTCCATCTCCTCCTTCTCCTCCTTCTCTTCTTCTTCTTCTTCTTCTTGTTTCTTTTCATTTTGCCTATTTCTTCTCCTCTTCTCCTCTTGTTGGAGCTAAATTACCCAATTATGTCTTTTTTGAGCTAAATGGGCTAATTATCCCATCTTAGAGGAAAACAAGCTAAGTATATAATATTCATGAGCTAACCAAGGTTCTTATGCCATTTTGAGCTTATTATGGTAGTTTGGAGCTAAATGTGCTAATTATGTCATTGTTGGGGAAATTAAAGCAAGGATAATATGAAAGAGGAGAAGAAAGAGGAGGAGGAGGAGAAGAAGAAGAAGGAGGAGAAGGAGGAGAAGGAGGAGGAGAAGGACTAGAAGGTCCTTAGCCTTCTCCACCTCCTCCTCCTCCTCCTCCTCCTTCTCCTCCTTCTCTTCTTCTTCTTCTTCTTCTTTCTTTTAATTTTGCCTATTTCTTCTCCTCTTCTCCTCTTGTTGGAGCTAAATTACCTAATTATGTCTTTTTTGAGCTAAATGGGCTAATTATCCCATTTTAGAGGAAAACAAGCTAAGTATATAATATTCATGAGCTAACCAAGGTTCTTATGCCATTTTGACCTTATTATGGTATTTTGGAGCTAAATGGGCTAGTTATGTCATTGTTTGGGAAATTAAAGCAAGGATTATACGAAAGAGGAGAAGAAAGAGGAGGAGGAGGAGAAGAAGAAGAAATCAAGAAGAAGGAGGAGAAGGAGGAGAAGCAGGAGGAGAAGGACTAGTAGGTCCTTGGCCTTCTCCTCCTCCTCCTCCTCCTCGTGCTTATCCTCCTTCTCTTCTACTTCTTCTTCTTCTTCTTATTTCTTTTCATTTTTCCTATTTGTTCTCCTCTTCTCCTCTTGTTCGAGATAAATTACCTAATTATGTCTTTTTTGAGCTAAATGGGCTAATGATCCCATTTTAGAGGAAAACAAGCTAAGTATATAATATTCATGAGCTAACCAAGGTTCTTATGCCATTTTGAGCTTATTATGGTATTTTGGAGCTAAATGGGCTAATTATGTCATTGTTGGGGAAATTAAAGCAAGGATAATATAAAAGAGGAGAAGAAAGAGGAGGAGGAGGAGAAGAAGAAGTAATCAAGAAGAAGGAGGAGAAGGAGGAGAAGGAGGAGGAGGATAAGAACTAGAAGGTCCTTGGCCTTCTCCTCCTCCTCCTCCTCCTTCTCCTCCTTCTCTTCTTCTCATTCTTCTTCTTCTTCTTCTTTCTTTTCATTTTGCCTATTTCTTCTCCTCTTCTCCTCTTGTTGGATCTAAATTACCTAATTACGTCTTTTTTGAGCTAAATGGGCTAATTATCCCATTTTAGAGGAAAACCAGCTAAGTATATAATATTCATGAGCTAACCAAGGTTCTTATGCCATTTTGAGCTTATTATGGTAGTTTGGAGCTAAATGATCTAATTATGTCATTGTTGGGGAAATTAAAGCAAGGATAATATGAAAGAGGAGAAGAAGGAGGAGGAGGAGGAGAATAAGAAGAAGGAGTAGAAGGAGGAGAAGGAGGATAAGAAGCACTAGAACGTCCTTAGCCTTCTCCTCCTCCTCCTCCTCCTTCTCCTCCTTCTCTTCTTCTTCTTCTTCTTCTTTCTTTTCATTTTGCCTATTTCTTCTCCTCTTCTCCTCTTGTTGGATCTAAATTACCTAATTATGTCTTTTTGAGCTAAATGGGCTAATTATCCCATTTTAGAGGAGAACAATCTAAGTATATAATATTCATGAGCTAACCAAGGTTCTTATGCCATTTTGAGCTTATTATGGTATTTTGGATCTAAATGGGCTAATTATGTCATTGTTGGGGAACTGAAAGCAAGGCTACTATGAAAGAGGAGAAGAAAGAGGAGGAGGAGGAGAAAAACAAGAAATCAAGAAGAAGGAGGAGAAGGAGGAGAAGGGGGAGGAGGAGAATGACTAGAAGGTCCTTGGCCTTCTCCTCCTCCTCCTCCCCCCCTCCTTCTCCTCCTTCTCTTCTTCTTCTTCGTCTTCTTCTTCTTCTTCTTTCTTTTCATTTTTCCTATTTATTCTCCTCTTCTCCTCTTGTTGGAGCTAAATTACCTAATTATGTCTTTTTGGAGCTAAATGGACTAATTATCCCATTTTAGAGGAAAACAAGCTAAGTATATAATATTCATGAGCTAACCAAGGTTCTTATGCCATTTTGAGCTTATTATGGTATTTTGGATCTAAATGGGCTAATTATGTCATTGTTGGGGAAATTAAAGCAAGGCTAATATGAAATAGGAGAAGAAAGAGGAGGAGGAGGAGAAGAACAAGAAATCGAGAAGAAGGAGGAGAAGGAGGAGAAGGAGGAGGAGGAGAAGGACTAGAAGGTCCTTGGCCTTCTCCTCCTCCTCCCCCTCCCCCTCCTTCTCCTCCTTCTCTTCTTCTTCTTCTTCTTCTTCTTCTTCTTCTTTCTTTTCATTTTGCCTATTTCTTCTCCTCTTCTCCTCTTGTTGGAGCTAAATTACCTAATTATGTCTTTTTGGGGCTAAACGGGCTAATTATACCATTTTAGAGGAAAACAAGCTAAGTATATAATATTCATGAGCTAACCAAGGTTCTTATGCCATTTTGAGCTTATTATGGTATTTTGCAGCTAAATGGGCTAATTATGTCATTTTTGGGGAAATTAAAGCAAGGATAATTTGAAAGAGGAGAAGAAAGAGGAGGAGGAGGAGAAGAAGAAATCAAGAAGAAGGAGGAGAAGGAGGAGAAGGAGGAGGAGGAGAAGGACTAGAAGGTTATTGGCCTTCTCCTCCTCCTCCTCCTCCTCCTTCTCCTCCTTCTCTTCTTCTTCTTCTTCTTCTTTCTTTTCATTTTGCCTATTTCTTCTCCTCTTCGCCTCTTTTTGGAGCTAAATTACCTAATTATGTCTTTTTTGAGCTAAATGGGCTAATTATCCCATTTTAGAGGAAAACAAGCTAAGTATATAATATTCATGAAGTACCTAAGGTTCTTTTGCCATTTTGAGCTTATTATGGTATTTTGGAGCTAAATGGGCTAATCATGTCATTGTTGGGGAAATTAAAGCAAGGATAATATAAAATAGGAGAAGAAAGAGGAGGAGGAGGAGAAGAAGAAGTAATCAAGAAGGAGGAGAAGGAGGATGAGGAGGAGGAGGAGAAGGCGAGTTCTTATCCTCCTCCTCCATCTCCTCCTTCTCCTCCTTCTCTTCTTCTTCTTCTTCTTCTTGTTTCTTTTCATTTTTCCTATTTATTCTCCTCTTCTCCTCTTGTTGGAGCTAAATTACCCAATTATGTCTTTTTTGAGCTAAATGGGCTAATTATCCCATCTTAGAGGAAAACAAGCTAAGTATATAATATTCATGAGCTAACCAAGGTTCTTATGCCATTTTGAGCTTATTATGGTAGTTTGGAGCTAAATGTGCTAATTATGTCATTGTTGGGGAAATTAAAGCAAGGATAATATGAAAGAGGAGAATAAAGAGGAGGAGGAGGAGAAGAAGAAGAAGGAGGAGAAGGAGGAGAAGGAGGAGGAGAAGGACTAGAAGGTCCTTAGCCTTCTCCACCTCCTCCTCCTCCTCCTTCTCCTCCTTCTCTTCTTCTTCTTCTTCTTCTTTCTTTTAATTTTGCCTATTTGTTCTCCTCTTCTCCTCTTGTTGGAGCTAAATTACCTAATTATGTCTTTTTTGAGCTAAATGGGCTAATTATCCCATTTTAGAGGAAAACAAGCTAAGTACATAATATTCATGAGCTAACCAAGGTTCTTATGCCATTTTGAGCTTATTATGGTATTTTGGAGCTAAATGGGCTAGTTATGTCATTGTTTGGGAAATTAAAGCAAGGATTATACGAAAGAGGAGAAGAAAGAGGAGGAGGAGGAGAAGAAGAAGAAATCAAGAAGAAGGAGGAGAAGGAGGAGAATGAGGAGGAGAAGGACTAGTAGGTCCTTGGCCTTCTCCTCCTCCTCCTCCTCCTCCTTATCCTCCTTCTCTTCTTCTTCTTCTTCTTCTTCTTCTTATTTCTTTTCATTTTGCCTATTTGTTCTCCTCTTCTCCTCTTGTTCGAGATAAATTACCTAATTATGTCTTTTTTGAGCTAAATGGGCTAATTATCCCATATTAGAGGAAAACAAGCTAAGTATATAATATTCATGAGCTAACCAAGGTTCTTATGCCATTTTGAGCTTATTATGGTATTTTGGAGCTAAATGGGCTAATTATGTCATTGTTGGGGAAATTAATGCAAGGATAATATAAAAGAGGAGAAGAAAGAGGAGGAGGAGGAGAAGAAGAAGTAATCAAGAAGAAGGAGGAGAAGGAGGAGGAGGATAAGAACTAGAAGGTCCTTGGCCTTCTCCTCCTCCTCCTCCTCCTCCTTCTCCTCCTTCTCTTCTTCTCATTCTTCTTCTTCTTCTTCTTTATTTTCATTTTGCCTATTTCTTCTCCTCTTCTCCTCTTGTTGGATCTAAATTACCTAATTACGTCTTTTTTGAGCTAAATGGGCTAATTATCCCATTTTAGAGGAAAACCAGCTAAGTATATAATATTCATGAGCTAACCAAGGTTCTTATGCCATTTTGAGCTTATTATGGTAGTTTGGAGCTAAATGATCTAATTATGTCATTGTTGGGGAAATTAAAGCAAGGATAATATGAAAGAGGAGAAGAAGGAGGAGGAGGAGGAGAATAAGAAGAAGTAGGAGAAGGAGGAGAAGGAGGATAAGACGCACTAGAACGTCCTTAGCCTTCTCCTCCTCCTCCTCCTCCTTCTCCTCCTTCTCTTTTTCTTCTTCTTCTTCTTTCTTTTCATTTTGCCTATTTCTTCTCCTCTTCTCCTCTTGTTGGATCTAAATTACCTAATTATGTCTTTTTGAGCTAAATGGGCTAATTATCCCATTTTAGAGGAAAACAATCTAAGTATATAATATTCATGAGCTAACCAAGGTTCTTATGCCATTTTGAGCTTATTATGGTATTTTGGAGCTAAATGGGCTAATTATGTCATTGTTGGGGAAATTAAAGCAAGGCTAATATGAAAGAGGAGAAGAAAGAGGAGGAGGAGGAGAAGAACAAGAAATCAAGAAGAAGGAGGAGAAGGACTAGAAGGTCCTTGGCCTTCTCCTCCTCCTCCTCCCCCCCTCCTTCTCCTTCTCTTCTTCTTCTTCGTCTTCTTCTTCTTCTTCTTTCTTTTCATTTTGCCTATTTCTTCTCCTCTTCTCCTCTTGTTGGAGCTAAATTACCTAATTATGTCTTTTTGGAGCTAAATGGACTAATTATCCCATTTTAGAGGAAAACAAGCTAAGTATATAATATTCATGAGCTAACCAAGGTTCTTATGCCATTTTGAGCTTATTATGGTAGTTTGGAGCTAAATGGGCTAATTATGTCATTGTTGGGGAAATTAAAGCAAGGATAATATAAAAGAGGAGAAGAAAGAGGAGGAGGAGGAGAAGAAGAAGTAATCAAGAAGAAGGAGGAGAAGGAGGAGAAGGAGGAGGAGGATAAGAACTAGAAGGTCCTTGGCCTTCTCCTCCTCCTCCTCCTCCTCCTCCTTCTCCTCCTTCTCTTCTTCTCATTCTTCTTCTTCTTCTTCTTTCTTTTCATTTTGCCTATTTCTTCTCCTCTTCTCCTCTTGTTGGATCTAAATTACCTAATTACGTCTTTTTTGAGCTAAATGGGCTAATTATCCCATTTTAGAGGAAAACCAGCTAAGTATATAATATTCATGAGCTAACCAAGGTTCTTATGCCATTTTGAGCTTATTATGGTAGTTTGGAGCTAAATGATCTAATCATGTCATTGTTGGGGAAATTAAAGCAAGGATAATATAAAATAGGAGAAGAAATAGGAGGAGGAGGAGAAGAAGAAGTAATCAAGAAGAAGGAGGAGAAGGAGGATGAGCAGGAGGAGGAGAAGGCGAGTTCTTATCCTCTTCCTCCATCTCCTCCTTCTCCTCCTTCTCTTCTTCTTCTTCTTCTTCTTGTTTCTTTTCATTTTGCCTATTTCTTCTCCTCTTCTCCTCTTGTTGGAGCTAAATTACCCAATTATGTCTTTTTTGAGCTAAATGGGCTAATTATCCCATCTTAGAGGAAAACAAGCTAAGTATATAATATTCATGAGCTAACCAAGGTTCTTATGCCATTTTGAGCTTATTATGGTAGTTTGGAGCTAAATGTGCTAATTATGTCATTGTTGGGGAAATTAAAGCAAGGATAATATGAAAGAGGAGAAGAAAGAGGAGGAGGAGGAGAAGAAGAAGAAGGAGGAGAAGGAGGAGAAGGAGGAGGAGAAGGACTAGAAGGTCCTTAGCCTTCTCCACCTCCTCCTCCTCCTCCTCCTCCTTCTCCTCCTTCTCTTCTTCTTCTTCTTCTTCTTTCTTTTAATTTTGCCTATTTCTTCTCCTCTTCTCCTCTTGTTGGAGCTAAATTACCTAATTATGTCTTTTTTGAGCTAAATGGGCTAATTATCCCATTTTAGAGGAAAACAAGCTAAGTATATAATATTCATGAGCTAACCAAGGTTCTTATGCCATTTTGAGCTTATTATGGTATTTTGGAGCTAAATGGGCTAGTTATGTCATTGTTTGGGAAATTAAAGCAAGGATTATAAGAAAGAGGAGAAGAAAGAGGAGGAGGAGGAGAAGAAGAAGAAATCAAGAAGAAGGAGGAGAAGGAGGAGAAGCAGGAGGAGAAGGACTAGTAGGTCCTTGGCCTTCTCCTCCTCCTCCTCCTCCTCGTGCTTATCCTCCTTCTCTTCTACTTCTTCTTCTTCTTCTTATTTCTTTTCATTTTGCCTATTTGTTCTCCTCTTCTCCTCTTGTTCGAGATAAATTACCTAATTATGTCTTTTTTGAGCTAAATGGGCTAATGATCCCATTTTAGAGGAAAACAAGCTAAGTATATAATATTCATGAGCTAACCAAGGTTCTTATGCCATTTTGAGCTTATTATGGTATTTTGGAGCTAAATGGGCTAATTATGTCATTGTTGGGGAAATTAAAGCAAGGATAATATAAAAGAGGAGAAGAAAGAGGAGGAGGAGGAGAAGAAGAAGTAATCAAGAAGAAGGAGGAGAAGGAGGAGAAGGAGGAGGAGGATAAGAACTAGAAGGTCCTTGGCCTTCTCCTCCTCCTCCTCCTCCTCCTTCTCCTCCTTCTCTTCTTCTCATTCTTCTTATTCTTCTTCTTTCTTTTCATTTTGCCTATTTCTTCTCCTCTTCTCCTCTTGTTGGATCTAAATTACCTAATTACGTCTTTTTTGAGCTAAATGGGCTAATTATCCCATTTTAGAGGAAAACCAGCTAAGTATATAATATTCATGAGCTAACCAAGGTTCTTATGCCATTTTGAGCTTATTATGGTAGTTTGGAGCTAAATGATCTAATTATGTCATTGTTGGGGAAATTAAAGCAAGGATAATATGAAAGAGGAGAAGAAGGAGGAGGAGGAGGAGAATAAGAAGAAGGAGTAGAAGGAGGAGAAGGAGGATAAGAAGCACTAGAACGTCCTTAGCCTTCTCCTCCTCCTCCTCCTCCTTCTCCTCCTTCTCTTCTTCTTCTTCTTCTTCTTTCTTTTCATTTTGCCTATTTCTTCTCCTCTTCTCCTCTTGTTGGATCTAAATTACCTAATTATGTCTTTTTGAGCTAAATGGGCTAATTATCCCATTTTAGAGGAAAAAAATCTAAGTATATAATATTCATGAGCTAACCAAGGTTCTTATGCCATTTTGAGCTTATTATGGTATTTTGGATCTAAATGGGCTAATTATGTCATTGTTGGGGAACTGAAAGCAAGGCTACTATGAAAGAGGAGAAGAAAGAGGAGGAGGAGGAGAAAAACAAGAAATCAAGAAGAAGGAGGAGAAGGAGGAGAAGGGGGAGGAGGAGAATGACTAGAAGGTCCTTGGCCTTCTCCTCCTCCTCGTCCCCCCCTCCTTCTCCTCCTTCTCTTCTTCTTCTTCGTCTTCTTCTTCTTCTTCTTTCTTTTCATTTTTCCTATTTATTCTCCTCTTCTCCTCTTGTTGGAGCTAAATTACCTAATTATGTCTTTTTGGAGCTAAATGGACTAATTATCCCATTTTAGAGGAAAAGAAGCTAAGTATATAATATTCATGAGCTAACCAAGGTTCTTATGCCATTTTGAGCTTATTATGGTATTTTGGAGCTAAATGGGCTAATTATGTCATTGTTGGGGAAATTAAAGCAAGGCTAATATGAAAGAGGAGAAGAAAGAGGAGGAGGAGGAGAAGAACAAGAAATCGAGAAGAAGGAGGAGAAGGAGGAGAAGGAGGAGGAGGAGAAGGACTAGAAGGTCCTTGGCCTTCTCCTCCTCCTCCTCCTCCCCCTCCTTCTCCTCATTCTCTTCTTCTTCTTCTTCTTCTTCTTCTTCTTTCTTTTCATTTTGCCTATTTCTTCTCCTCTTCTCCTCTTGTTGGAGCTAAATTACCTAATTATGTCTTTTTGGGGCTAAACGGGCTAATTATACCATTTTAGAGGAAAACAAGCTAAGTATATAATATTCATGAGCTAACCAAGGTTCTTATGCCATTTTGAGCTTATTATGGTATTTTGCAGCTAAATGGGCTAATTATGTCATTTTTTGGGAAATTAAAGCAAGGATAATTTGAAAGAGGAGAAGAAAGAGGAGGAGGAGGAGAAGAAGAAATCAAGAAGAAGGAGGAGAAGGAGGAGAAGGAGGAGGAGGAGAAGGACTAGAAGGTTATTGGCCTTCTCCTCCTCCTCCTCCTCCTCCTTCTCCTCCTTCTCTTCTTCTTCTTCTTCTTCTTTCTTTTCATTTTGCCTATTTCTTCTCCTCTTCGCCTCTTTTTGGAGCTAAATTACCTAATTATGTCTTTTTTGAGCTAAATGGGCTAATTATCCCATTTTAGAGGAAAACAAGCTAAGTATATAATATTCATGAACTACCTAAGGTTCTTTTGCCATTTTGAGCTTATTATGGTATTTTGGAGCTAAATGGGCTAATCATGTCATTGTTGGGGAAATTAAAGCAAGGATAATATAAAATAGGAGAAGAAAGAGGAGGAGGAGGAGAAGAAGAAGTAATCAAGAAGAAGGAGGAGAAGGAGGATGAGGAGGAGGAGGAGAAGGCGAGTTCTTATCCTCCTCCTCCATCTCCTCCTTCTCCTCCTTCTCTTCTTCTTCTTGTTCTTCTTGTTTCTTTTCATTTTTCCTATTTATTCTCCTCTTCTCCTCTTGTTGGAGCTAAATTACCCAATTATGCCTTTTTTGAGCTAAATGGGCTAATTATCCCATCTTAGAGGAAAACAAGCTAAGTATATAATATTCATGAGCTAACCAAGGTTCTTATGCCATTTTGAGCTTATTATGGTAGTTTGGAGCTAAATGTGCTAATTATGTCATTGTTGGGGAAATTAAAGCAAGGATAATATGAAAGAGGAGAATAAAGAGGAGGAGGAGGAGAAGAAGAAGAAGGAGGAGAAGGAGGAGAAGGAGGAGGAGAAGGACTAGAAGGTCCTTAGCCTTCTCCACCTCCTCCTCCTCCTCCTTCTCCTCCTCTTCTTCTTCTTCTTCTTCTTTCTTTTAATTTTGCCTATTTGTTCTCCTCTTCTCCTCTTGTTGGAGCTAAATTACCTAATTATGTCTTTTTTGAGCTAAATGGGCTAATTATCCCATTTTAGAGGAAAACAAGCTAAGTACATAATATTCATGAGCTAACCAAGGTTCTTATGCCATTTTGAGCTTATTATGGTATTTTGGAGCTAAATGGGCTAGTTATGTCATTGTTTGGGAAATTAAAGCAAGGATTATACGAAAGAGGAGAAGAAAGAGGAGGAGGAGGAGAAGAAGAAGAAATCAAGAAGAAGGAGGAGAAGGAGGAGAATGAGGAGGAGAAGGACTAGTAGGTCCTTGGCCTTCTCCTCCTCCTCCTCCTCCTCCTTATCCTCCTTCTCTTCTTCTTCTTCTTCTTCTTCTTCTTATTTCTTTTCATTTTGCCTATTTGTTCTCCTCTTCTCCTCTTGTTCGAGATAAATTACCTAATTATGTCTTTTTTGAGCTAAATGGGCTAATTATCCCATATTATAGGAAAACAAGCTAAGTATATAATATTCATGAGCTAACCAAGGTTCTTATGCCATTTTGAGCTTATTATGGTATTTTGGAGCTAAATGGGCTAATTATGTCATTGTTGGGGAAATTAATGCAAGGATAATATAAAAGAGGAGAAGAAAGAGGAGGAGGAGGAGAAGAAGAAGTAATCAAGGAGAAGGAGGAGAAGGAGGAGGAGGATAAGAACTAGAAGGTCCTTGGCCTTCTCCTCCTCCTCCTCCTCCTCCTTCTCCTCCTTCTCTTCTTCTCATTCTTCTTCTTCTTCTTCTTTATTTTCATTTTGCCTATTTCTTCTCCTCTTCTCCTCTTGTTGGATCTAAATTACCTAATTACGTCTTTTTTGAGCTAAATGGGCTAATTATCCCATTTTAGAGGAAAACCAGCTAAGTATATAATATTCATGAGCTAACCAAGGTTCTTATGCCATTTTGAGCTTATTATGGTAGTTTGGAGCTAAATGATCTAATTATGTCATTGTTGGGGAAATTAAAGCAAGGATAATATGAAAGAGGAGAAGAAGGAGGAGGAGGAGGAGAATAAGAAGAAGGAGGAGAAGGAGGAGAAGGAGGATAAGACGCACTAGAACGTCCTTAGCCTTCTCCTCCTCCTCCTCCTCCTTCTCCTCCTTCTCTTTTTCTTCTTCTTCTTCTTTCTTTTCATTTTGCCTATTTCTTCTCCTCTTCTCCTCTTGTTGGATCTAAATTACCTAATTATGTCTTTTTGAGCTAAATGGGCTAATTATCCCATTTTAGAGGAAAACAATCTAAGTATATAATATTCATGAGCTAACCAAGGTTCTTATGCCATTTTGAGCTTATTATGGTATTTTGGAGCTAAATGGGCTAATTATGTCATTGTTGGGGAAATTAAAGCAAGGCTAATATGAAAGAGGAGAAGAAAGAGGAGGAGGAGGAGAAGAACAAGAAATCAAGAAGAAGGAGGAGAAGGAGGAGAAGGAGGAGGAGGAGAAGGACTAGAAGGTCCTTGGCCTTCTCCTCCTCCTCCTCCCCCCCCTCCTTCTCCTTCTCTTCTTCTTCTTCGTCTTCTTCTTCTTCTTCTTTCTTTTCATTTTGCCTATTTCTTCTCCTCTTCTCCTCTTGTTGGAGCTAAATTACCTAATTATGTCTTTTTGGAGCTAAATGGACTAATTATCCCATTTTAGAGGAAACCAAGCTAAGTATATAATATTCATGAGCTAACCAAGGTTCTTATGCCATTTTGAGCTTATTATGGTAGTTTGGAGCTAAATGTGCTAATTATGTCATTGTTGGGGAAATTAAAGCAAGGATAATATGAAAGAGGAGAATAAAGAGGAGGAGGAGGAGATGAAGAAGAAGGAGGAGAAGGAGGAGAAGGAGGAGGAGAAGGACTAGAAGGTCCTTAGCCTTCTCCACCTCCTCCTCCTCCTCCTTCTCCTCCTTCTCTTCTTCTTCTTCTTCTTCTTTCTTTTAATTTTGCCTATTTGTTCTCCTCTTCTCCTCTTGTTGGAGCTAAATTACCTAATTATGTCTTTTTTGAGCTAAATGGGCTAATTATCCCATTTTAGAGGAAAACAAGCTAAGTATATAATATTCATGAGCTAACCAAGGTTCTTATGCCATTTTGAGCTTATTATGGTATTTTGGAGCTAAATGGGCTAGTTATGTCATTGTTTGGGAAATTAAAGCAAGGATTATACGAAAGAGGAGAAGAAAGAGGAGGAGGAGGAGAAGAAGAAGAAATCAAGAAGAAGGAGGAGAAGGAGGAGAATGAGGAGGAGAAGGACTAGTAGGTCCTTGGCCTTCTCCTCCTCCTCCTCCTCCTCCTTATCCTCCTTCTCTTCTTCTTCTTCTTCTTCTTCTTCTTATTTCTTTTCATTTTGCCTATTTGTTCTCCTCTTCTCCTCTTGTTCGAGATAAATTACCTAATTATGTCTTTTTTGAGCTAAATGGGCTAATTATCCCATATTAGAGGAAAACAAGCTAAGTATATAATATTCATGAGCTAACCAAGGTTCTTATGCCATTTTGAGCTTATTATGGTATTTTGGAGCTAAATGGGCTAATTATGTCATTGTTGGGGAAATTAATGCAAGGATAATATAAAAGAGGAGAGGAAAGAGGAGGTGGAGGAGAAGAAGAAGTAATCAAGAAGAAGGAGGAGAAGGAGGAGGAGGATAAGAACTAGAAGGTCCTTGGCCTTCTCCTCCTCCTCCTCCTCCTCCTTCTCCTCCTTCTCTTCTTCTCATTCTTCTTCTTCTTCTTCTTCTTTATTTTCATTTTGCCTATTTCTTCTCCTCTTCTCCTCTTGTTGGATCTAAATTACCTAATTACGTCTTTTTTGAGCTAAATGGGCTAATTATCCCATTTTAGAGGAAAACCAGCTAAGTATATAATATTCATGAGCTAACCAAGGTTCTTATGCCATTTTGAGCTTATTATGGTAGTTTGGAGCTAAATGATCTAATTATCTCATTGTTGGGGAAATTAAAGCAAGGATAATATGAAAGAGGAGAAGAAGGAGGAGGAGGAGGAGAATAAGAAGAAGGAGGAGAAGGACGAGAAGGAGGATAAGACGCACTAGAACGTCCTTAGCCTTCTCCTCCTCCTCCTCCTCCTTGTCCTCGTTCTCTTTTTCTTCTTCTTCTTCTTTCTTTTCATTTTGCCTATTTCTTCTCCTCTTCTCCTCTTGTTGGATCTAAATTACCTAATTATGTCTTTTTGAGCTAAATGGGCTAATTATCCCATTTTAGAGGAAAACAATCTAAGTATATAATATTCATGAGCTAACCAAGGTTCTTATGCCATTTTGAGCTTATTATGGTATTTTGGAGCTAAATGGGCTAATTATGTCATTGTTGGGGAAATTAAAGCAAGGCTAATATGAAAGAGGAGAAGAAAGAGGAGGAGGAGGAGAAGAACAAGAAATCAAGAAGAAGGAGGAGAAGGAGGAGAAGGAGGAGGAGGAGAAGGACTAGAAGGTCCTTGGCCTTCTCCTCCTCCTCCTCCCCCCCTCCTTCTCCTTCTCTTCTTCTTCTTCGTCTTCTTCTTCTTCTTCTTTCTTTTCATTTTGCCTATTTCTTCTCCTCTTCTACTCTTGTTGGAGCTAAATTACCTAATTATGTCTTTTTGGAGATAAATGGACTAATTATCCCATTTTAGAGGAAAACAAGCTAAGTATATAATATTCATGAGCTAACCAAGGTTCTGATGCCATTTTGAGCTTATTATGGTAGTTTGGAGCTAAATGTGCTAATTATGTCATTGTTGGGGAAATTAAAGCAAGGATAATATGAAAGAGGAGAATAAAGAGGAGGAGGAGGAGAAGAAGAAGAAGGAGGAGAAGGAGGAGAAGGAGGAGGAGAAGGACTAGAAGGTCCTTAGCCTTCTCCACCTCCTCCTCCTCCTCCTTCTCCTCCTTCTCTTCTTCTTCTTCTTCTTCTTTCTTTTAATTTTGCCTATTTGTTCTCCTCTTCTCCTCTTGTTGGAGCTAAATTACCTAATTATGTCTTTTTTGAGCTAAATGGGCTAATTATCCCATTTTAGAGGAAAACAAGCTAAGTATATAATATTCATGAGCTAACCAAGGTTCTTATGCCATTTTGAGCTTATTATGGTATTTTGGAGCTAAATGGGCTAGTTATGTCATTGTTTGGGAAATTAAAGCAAGGATTATACGAAAGAGGAGAAGAAAGAGGAGGAGGAGGAGAAGAAGAAGAAATCAAGAAGAAGGAGGAGAAGGAGGAGAATGAGGAGGAGAAGGACTAGTAGGTCCTTGGCCTTCTCCTCCTCCTCCTCCTCCTCCTTATCCTCCTTCTCTTCTTCTTCTTCTTCTTCTTCTTCTTATTTCTTTTCATTTTGCCTATTTGTTCTCCTCTTCTCCTCTTGTTCGAGATAAATTACCTAATTATGTCTTTTTTGAGCTAAATGGGCTAATTATCCCATATTAGAGGAAAACAAGCTAAGTATATAATATTCATGAGCTAACCAAGGTTCTTATGCCATTTTGAGCTTATTATGGTATTTTGGAGCTAAATGGGCTAATTATGTCATTGTTGGGGAAATTAATGCAAGGATAATATAAAAGAGGAGAAGAAAGAGGAGGTGGAGGAGAAGAAGAAGTAATCAAGAAGAAGGAGGAGAAGGAGGAGGAGGATAAGAACTAGAAGGTCCTTGGCCTTCTCCTCCTCCTCCTCCTCCTCCTTCTCCTCCTTCTCTTCTTCTCATTCTTCTTCTTCTTCTTCTTCTTTATTTTCATTTTGCCTATTTCTTCTCCTCTTCTCCTCTTGTTGGATCTAAATTACCTAATTACGTCTTTTTTGAGCTAAATGGGCTAATTATCCCATTTTAGAGGAAAACCAGCTAAGTATATAATATTCATGAGCTAACCAAGGTTCTTATGCCATTTTGAGCTTATTATGGTAGTTTGGAGCTAAATGATCTAATTATCTCATTGTTGGGGAAATTAAAGCAAGGATAATATGAAAGAGGAGAAGAAGGAGGAGGAGGAGGAGAATAAGAAGAAGGAGGAGAAGGAGGAGAAGGAGGATAAGACGCACTAGAACGTCCTTAGCCTTCTCCTCCTCCTCCTCCTCCTTCTCCTCCTTCTCTTTTTCTTCTTCTTCTTCTTTCTTTTCATTTTGCCTATTTCTTCTCCTCTTCTCCTCTTGTTGGATCTAAATTACCTAATTATGTCTTTTTGAGCTAAATGGGCTAATTATCCCATTTTAGAGGAAAACAATCTAAGTATATAATATTCATGAGCTAACCAAGGTTCTTATGCCATTTTGAGCTTATTATGGTATTTTGGAGCTAAATGGGCTAATTATGTCATTGTTGGGGAAATTAAAGCAAGGCTAATATGAAAGAGGAGAAGAAAGAGGAGGAGGAGGAGAAGAACAAGAAATCAAGAAGAAGGAGGAGAAGGAGGAGAAGGAGGAGGAGGAGAAGGACTAGAAGGTCCTTGGCCTTCTCCTCCTCCTCCTCCCCCCCCTCCTTCTCCTTCTCTTCTTCTTCTTCGTCTTCTTCTTCTTCTTCTTTCTTTTCATTTTGCCTATTTCTTCTCCTCTTCTCCTCTTGTTGGAGCTAAATTACCTAATTATGTCTTTTTGGAGATAAATGGACTAATTATCCCATTTTAGAGGAAAACAAGCTAAGTATATAATATTCATGAGCTAACCAAGGTTCTGATGCCATTTTGAGCTTATTATGGTAGTTTGGAGCTAAATGTGCTAATTATGTCATTGTTGGGGAAATTAAAGCAAGGATAATATGAAAGAGGAGAATAAAGAGGAGGAGGAGGAGAAGAAGAAGAAGGAGGAGAAGGAGGAGAAGGAGGAGGAGAAGGACTAGAAGGTCCTTAGCCTTCTCCACCTCCTCCTCCTCCTCCTTCTCCTCCTTCTCTTCTTCTTCTTCTTCTTCTTTCTTTTAATTTTGCCTATTTGTTCTCCTCTTCTCCTCTTGTTGGAGCTAAATTACCTAATTATGTCTTTTTTGAGCTAAATGGGCTAATTATCCCATTTTAGAGGAAAACAAGCTAAGTATATAATATTCATGAGCTAACCAAGGTTCTTATGCCATTTTGAGCTTATTATGGTATTTTGGAGCTAAATGGGCTAGTTATGTCATTGTTTGGGAAATTAAAGCAAGGATTATACGAAAGAGGAGAAGAAATAGGAGGAGGAGGAGAAGAAGAAGAAATCAAGAAGAAGGAGGAGAAGGAGGAGAATGAGGAGGAGAAGGACTAGTAGGTCCTTGGCCTTCTCCTCCTCCTCCTCCTCCTCCTTATCCTCCTTCTCTTCTTCTTCTTCTTCTTCTTCTTCTTATTTCTTTTCATTTTGCCTATTTGTTCTCCTCTTCTCCTCTTGTTCGAGATAAATTACCTAATTATGTCTTTTTTGAGCTAAATGGGCTAATTATCCCATATTAGAGGAAAACAAGCTAAGTATATAATATTCATGAGCTAACCAAGGTTCTTATGCCATTTTGAGCTTATTATGGTATTTTGGAGCTAAATGGGCTAATTATGTCATTGTTGGGGAAATTAATGCAAGGATAATATAAAAGAGGAGAAGAAAGAGGAGGAGGAGGAGAAGAAGAAGTAATCAAGAAGAAGGAGGAGAAGGAGGAGGAGGATAAGAACTAGAAGGTCCTTGGCCTTCTCCTCCTCCTCCTCCTCCTCCTTCTCCTCCTTCTCTTCTTCTCATTCTTCTTCTTCTTCTTCTTCTTTATTTTCATTTTGCCTATTTCTTCTCCTATTCTCCTCTTGTTGGATCTAAATTACCTAATTACGTCTTTTTTGAGCTAAATGGGCTAATTATCCCATTTTAGAGGAAAACCAGCTAAGTATATAATATTCATGAGCTAACCAAGGTTCTTATGCCATTTTGAGCTTATTATGGTAGTTTGGAGCTAAATGATCTAATTATGTCATTGTTGGGGAAATTAAAGCAAGGATAATATGAAAGAGGAGAAGAAGGAGGAGGAGGAGGAGAATAAGAAGAAGGAGGATAAGACGCACTAGAACGTCCTTAGCCTTCTCCTCCTCCTCCTCCTCCTTCTCCTCCTTCTCTTTTTCTTCTTCTTCTTCTTTCTTTTCATTTTGCCTATTTCTTCTCCTCTTCTCCTCTTGTTGGATCTAAATTACCTAATTATGTCTTTTTGAGCTAAATGGGCTAATTATCCCATTTTAGAGGAAAACAATCTAAGTATATAATATTCATGAGCTAACCAAGGTTCTTATGCCATTTTGAGCTTATTATGGTATTTTGGAGCTAAATGGGCTAATTATGTCATTGTTGGGGAAATTAAAGCAAGGCTAATATGAAAGAGGAGAAGAAAGAGGAGGAGGAGGAGAAGAACAAGAAATCAAGAAGAAGGAGGAGAAGGAGGAGGAGGAGAAGGACTAGAAGGTCCTTGGCCTTCTCCTCCTCCTCCTCCCCCCCTCCTTCTCCTTCTCTTCTTCTTCTTCGTCTTCTTCTTCTTCTTCTTTCTTTTCATTTTGCCTATTTCTTCTCCTCTTCTCCTCTTGTTGGAGCTAAATTACCTAATTATGTCTTTTTGGAGCTAAATGGACTAATTATCCCATTTTAGAGGAAAACAAGCTAAGTATATAATATTCATGAGCTAACCAAGGTTCTTATGCCATTTTGAGCTTATTATGGTATTTTGGAGCTAAATGGGCTAATTATGTCATTGTTGGGGAAATTAAAGCAAGGATAATATGAAAGAGGAGAAGAAAGAGGAGGAGGAGGAGGATAAGAAGAAATCAAGAAGAAGGAGGAGAAGGAGGAGAAGGAGGAGGAGGAGAAGGACTAGAAGGTCATTGGCCTTCTCCTCCTCCTCCTCCTCCTCCTCCTTCTCCTCCTTCTCTTCTTCTTCTTCTTCTTCTTCTTTCTTTTCATTTTCCCTATTTCTTCTCCTCTTCTCCTATTTTTGGAGCTAAATTACCTAATTATGTCTTTTTTGAGCTAAATGGGCGAATTATCCCATTTTAGAGGAAAACAAGCTAAGTATATAATATTCATGAACTAACAAAGGTTCTTATGCCATTTTGAGCTTATTACGGTATTTTGGAGCTAAATGGGCTAATTATGTCATTGTTGGGGAAATTAAAGCAAGGATAATATACAAGAGGAGAAGAAAGTGGATGAGGAGGAGGAGGAGAAGAAGTAATCAAGAAGAAGGAGGAGAAGGAGGAGATGGAGGAGGAGGATAAGAACTAGAAGGTCCTTGGCCTTCTCCTCCTCCTCCTCCTCCTCCTTCTCCTCCTTCTCTTCTTCTTCTTCTTCTTCTTCTTCTTCTTTCTTTTCATTTTGCCTATTTCTTCTCCTCTTCTCCTCTTGTTGAAGCTAAATTACCTAATTATGTCTTTTTTGAGCTAAATGGGCTAATTATCCCATTTTATAGGAAAACAAGCTAAGTATATAATATTGATGAGCTAACCAAGGTTCTTTTGACATTTTGAGCTTATTATGGTAGTTTGGAGCTAAATGTGCTAATTATGTCATTGCTGGGGAAGTTAAAGCAAGGATAATATGGAAGAGGAGAAGAAAGAGGAGGAGGAGGAGAAGAAGAAGAAGGAGGGGAAGGAGGAGGAGAAGGACTAGAAGGTCCTTAGCCTTCTCCTCCTCCTCCTCCTAATTCTCCTCCTTCTCTTCTTCTTCTTCTTCTTCTTTCTTTTCATTTTGCCTATTTCTTCTCCTCTTCTCCTCTTGTTGGAGCTAAATTACCTAATTATGTCTTTTTTGAGCTAAATGGGCTAATTATCCCATTTTAGAGGAAAACAAGCTAAGTATATAAGATTCATGAGCCAACCAAGGTTCTTATGCCATATTGAGCTTATTATGGTATTTTGGAGCTAAATGGGCTAATTATGTCATTGTTGGGGAAATTAAAGCAAGGATAATATGAAAGAGGAGACGAAAGAGGAGGAGGAGAAGAAGAAGAAATCAAGAAGGAGGAGAAGGAGGAGAAGGACTAGAAGGTCCTTGGCCTTCTCCTCCTCCTCCTCCTCCTCCTCCTTATCCTCCTTCTCTTCTTCTTCTTCTTCTTCTTCTTCTTCTTTCTTTTCATTTTGCCTATTTGTTCTCCTCTTCTCCTCTTGTTGGAGCTAAATTACCTAATTATGTCTTTTTGAGCTAAATGGGCTAATTATCCCATTTTTGAGGAAAACAAGCTAAGTATATAATATTCATGAGCTAACCAAGGTTCTTATGCCATTTTGAGCTTATTATGGTATTTTGGAGCTAAATGGGCTAATTATGTCATTTTTGGGGAAACTAAAGCAAGGATAATATAAAATAGGAGAAGAAAGAGGAGGAGCAGAAGAAGTAATCAAGAAGAAGGAGGAGAAGGAGGAGGAGGATAAGAACTAGAAGGTCCTTGGCCTTCTCCTCCTCCTCCTCCTCCTCCTCCTTCTCCTCCTTCTCTTCTTCTCATTCTTCTTCTTCTTCTTCTTTCTTTTCATTTTGCCTATTTCTTCTCCTCTTCTCCTCTTGTTGGATCTAAATTACCTAATTACGTCTTTTAGGAGCTAAATGGGCTAATTATCCCATTTTAGAGGAAAACCAGCTAAGTATATAATATTCATGAGGTAACCAAGGATCTTATGCCACTTTGAGCTTATTATGGTAGTTTGGAGCTAAATGTTCTAATTATGTCATTGTTGGGGAAATTAAAGCAAGGATAATATGAAAGAAGAGAAGAAGGAGGAGGAGGAGGAGAATAAGAAGAAGGATGAGAAGGAGGAGAATGAGGAGGAGAAGGACTAGAAACGTCCTTAGCCTTCTCGTCCTCCTCCTCCTCCTCCTCCTTCTCCTCCTTCTCTTCTTCTTCTTCTTCTTCTTTCTTTTCATTTTGCCTATTTCTTCTCCTCTTCTCCTCTTGTTGGAGCTAAATTACCTAATTATATCTTTTTTGAGCTAAATGGGCTAATTATCCCATTTTAGAGGAAAACAATCTAAGTATATAATATTCATGAGCTAACCAAGGTTCTTATGCCATTTTGAGCTTATTATGGTATTTTGGAGCTAAATGGGCTAATTATGTCATTGTTGGGGAAATTAAAGCAAGGCTAATATAAAAGAGGAGAAGAAAGAGGAGGAGGAGGAGGAGAACAAGAAATCAAGAAGAAGGAGGAGAAGGAGGAGGAGGAGGAGAAGGATTAGAAGGTCCTTGGCCTTCTCCTCCGCCTCCTCCTCCCCCTCCTTCTCCTCCTTCTCTTCTTCTTCTTCTTCTTCTTCTTCTTCTTCTTCTTTCTTTTCATTTTGCCTATTTCTTCTCCTCTTGTTGGAGCTAAATTACCTAATTATGTCTTTTTGGAGCTAAATGGGCTAATTATCCCATTTTAGAGGAAAACAAGCTAGGTATATAATATTCATGAGCTAACCAAGGTTCTTATGCCATTTTGAGCTTATTATGGTATTTTGGAGCTAAATTGGCTAATTATGTCATTGTTGGGGAAATTAAAGCTAGGATAATATGAAAGAGGAGAAGAAAGAGGAGGAGGAGGAGGATAAGAAGAAATCAAGAAGAAGGAGGAGAAGGAGGAGATGGAGGAGGAGGAGAAGGACTAGAAGGTCCTTGGCCTTCTCCTCCTCCTCCTCCTCCTCCTCCTTCTCCTCCTTCTCTTCTTCTTCTTCTTCTTCTTTCTTTTCATTTTGCCTATTTCTTCTCCTCTTCTCCTCTTTTTGGAGCTAAATTACCTAATTATATCTTTTTTGAGCTAAATGGGCTAATTATCCCATTTTTGAGGAAAACAAGCCAAGTATACAATATTCATGAGCTAACCAAGGTTGTTATGCCATTTTGAGCTTATTATGGTATTTTGGAGCTAAATGGGCTAATTATGTCATTGTTGGGGAAATTAAAGCAAGGATAATATAAAAGAGGAGAAGAAAGAGGAGGAGGAGGAGAAGAAGAAGTAATCAAGAAGAAGGAGGAGAAGGAGGAGAAGGAGGAGGAGGATAAGAACTAGAAGATCCTTGGCCTTCTCCTCCTCCTCCTCCTCCTCCTTGTCCTCCTTCTCTTCTTCTCATTCTTCTTCTTCTTCTTCTTTCTTTTCATTTTACCTATTTCTTCTCCCCTTCTCCTCTTGTTGGATCTAAATTACCTAATTACGTCTTTTTTGAGCTAAATGGGCTAATTATCCCATTTTAGAGGAAAACCAGCTAAGTATATAATATTCATGAGCTAACCAAGGTTCTTATGCCATTTTGAGCTTATTATGGTATTTTGGAGCTAAATGGGCTAATTATGTCATTTTTGGGGAAATTAAAGCGAGGATAATATAAAATAGGAGAAGAAAGAGGAGGAGGAGGAGAAGAAGAAGTAATCAAGAAGAAGGAGGAGAAGGAGGAGGATAAGAACTAGAAGGTCCTTGGCCTTCTCCTCCTCCTCCTCCTCCTTCTCCTCCTTCTCTTCTTCTTCTTCTTATTCTTATTCTTTCTTTTCATTTTTCCTATTTCTTCTCCTCTTCTCCTCTTGTTGGAGCTAAATTACCTAATTATGTATTTTTTGAGCTAAATGGGATAATTATACCATTTTATAGGAAAACAAGCTAAGTATATAATATTCATGAGCTAACCAAGGTTCTTATGCCATTTTGAGCTTATTATGGTTGTTTGGAGCTAAATGTGCTAATTATGTCATTCTTGGGGAAATTAAAGCAAGGATAATATGAAAGAGGAGAAGAAAGAGGAGGAGGAGGAGAAGAAGAAGAAGGAGGAGAAGGAGGAGAAGGAGGAGGAGAAGGACTAGAAGGTCCTTAGCCTTCTCCTCCTCCTCCTCCTCCTAATTCTCCTCCTTCTCTTCTTCTTCTTCTTCTTCTTTCTTTTCATTTTGCCTATTTCTTCTCCTCTTCTCCTGTTGTTGGAGCTAAATTACCTAATTATGTCTTTTTTGAGCTAAATGGGCTAATTATCCCATTTTAGAGGAAAACAAGCTAAGTATATAATATTCATGAGCTAACCAAGGTTCTTATGCCATTTTGAGCTTGTTATGGTAGTTTGGAGCTAAATGGGCTAATTATGTCATTGTTGGGGAAATTAAAGCAAGGATAATATGAAAGAGGAGACGAAAGAGGAGGAGGAGGAGAAGAAGAAGAAATCAAGAAGAAGGACGAGAAGGAGGAGAAGGAGGAGGAGAAGGACTAGAAGGTCTGTGGCCTTCTCCTCCTCCTCCTCCTCCTCCTTATCCTCCTTCTCTTCTTCTTCTTCTTCTTCTTTCTTTTCATTTTGCCTATTTGTTCTCCTCTTCTCCTGTTGTTGGAGCTAAATTACCTAATTATGTCTTTTTTGAGCTAAATGGGCTAATTATAATATTTTAGAGGAAAACAATCTAAGTATATAATATTCATGAGCTAACCAAGGTTCTTATGCCATTTTGAGCATATTATGGTATTTTGGAGCTAAATGGGCTAATTATGTCATTGTTGTGGAAATTAAAGCAAGGCTAATATGAAAGAGGAGAAGAAAGATGAGGAGGAGGAGAAGAACAAGAAATCAAGAAGAAGGAGGAGAAGGAGGAGGAGGAGAAGGACTAGAAGGTCCTTGGCCTTCTCCACCTCCTCCTCCTCCCCCTCCTTCTCCTCCTTCTATTCTTCTTCTTCTTCTTCTTCTTGTTCTTCTTCTTTCTTTTCATTTTGCCTATTTGTTCTCCTCTTCTCCTCTTGTTGGAGCTAAATTACCTAATTATGTCTTTTTGGAGCTAAATGGGCTAATTATCCCATTTTAGAGGAAAACAAGCTAAGTATATAATATTCATGAGCTAACCAAGGTTCTTATGCCATTTTGAGCTTATTATGGTATTTTGGAGCTAAATGGGCTAATTATGTCATTGTTGGGGAAATTAAAGCAAGGATAATATGAAAGAGGAGAAGAAAGAGGAGGAGGAGGAGGATAAGAAGAAATCAAGAAGAAGGAGGAGAAGGAGGAGAAGGAGGAGGAGGCGAAGGACTAGAAGGTCCTTGGCCTTCTCCTCATCCTCCTCCTCCTCCTCCTTCTCCTCCTTCTCTTCTTCTTCTTCTTCTTCTTTCTTTTCATTTTGCCTATTTCTTCTCCTCTTCTCCTATTTTTGGAGCTAAATTACCTAATTACGTCTTTTTTGAGCTAAATGGGCTAATTATGCCATTTTAGAGGAAAACAAGCTAAGTATATAATATTCATGAACTAACCAAGGTTCTTATGCCATTTTGAGCTTATTATGGTATTTTGGAGCTAAATGGGCTCATTATGTCATTGTTGGGGAAATTAAAGCAAGGATAATATAAAAGAGGATAAGAAAGAGGAGGAGGAGGAGAATAAGAAGTAATCAAGAAGAAGGAGGAGAAGGAGGAGATGGAGGAGGAGGATAAGAACTAGAAGGTCCTTGGCCTTCTCCTCCTCCTCCTCCTCCTCCTTCTCCTCCTTGTCTTTTCTTCTTCTTCTTCTTCTTCTTCTTCTTTCTTTTCATTTTGCCTATTTCTTCTCCTCTTCTCCTCTTGTTGGAGCTAAATTACCTAATTATGTCTATTTTGAGCTAAATGGGCTAATTATCCCATTTTATAGGAAAACAAGCTAAGTATATAATATTCATGAGCTAACCAAGGTCATTATGCCATTTTGAGCTTATTATGGTAGTTTGGAGCTAAATGTGCTAATTATGTCATTGTTGGGGAAATTAAAGCAAGGATAATATGAAATAGGAGAAGAAAGAGGAGGAGGAGGAGAAGAAGAAGAAGGAGGAGAAGGAGGAGAAGGAGGAGGAGAAGGACTAGAAGGTCCTTAGCCTTCTCCTCCTCCACCTCCTCCTAATTCTCCTCCTTATCTTCTTCTTCTTCTTCTTCTTCTTTCTTTTCATTTTGCCTATTTCTTCTCCTCTTCTCCTCTTGTTGGAGCTAAATTACCTAATTATGTCTTTTTTAAGCTAAATGGGCTAATTATCCCATTTTATAGGAAAACAAGCTAAGTATATAATATTCATGAGCTAACCAATGTTCTTGTGCCATTTTGAGCTTATTATGGTATTTTGGAGCTAAATGGGCTAATTATGTCATTGTTGGGGAAATTAAAGCAAGGATAATATGAAATAGGAGACGAAAGAGGAGGAGGAGGACAAGAAGAAGAAATCAAGAAGAAGAAGGAGAAGGAGGAGAAGGAGCAGGAGAAGGACTAGAAGGTCCTTGGCCTTCTCCTCCTCCTCCTCCTCCTCCTTATCCTCCTTCTCTTCTTCTTCTTCTTCTTCTTCTTTCTTTTCATTTGGCCTATTTGTTCTCCTCTTCTCCTCTTGTTGGAGCTAAATTACCTAATTATGCCTTTTTTGAGCTAAATGGGCTAATTATCCCAGTTTAGAGGAAAACAAGCTAAGTACATAATATTCATGAGCTAACCAAGGTTTTGATGCCATTTTGAGCTTATTATGGTATTTTGAAGCTAAATGGGCTAATTATGTCATTGTTGGGGAAATTAAAGCAAGGATTATATAAAATAGGAGAAGAAAGAGGAGGAGGAGGATAAGAAGAAGTAATCAAGAAGAAGGAGGAGAAGGAGGAGAAGGAGGAGGAGGATAAGAACTAGAAGGTCCTTGGCCTTCTCCTCCTCCTCCTCCTCCTCCTTCTCATCGTTCTCTTCTTCTTCTTCTTCTTCTTCTTCTTCTTCTTATTTCTTTTCATTTTTCCTATTTCTTCTCCTCTTCTCCTCTTGTTGGAGCTAAATTACCTAATTACGTCTTTTTTGAGCTAAATGGGCTAATTATCCTATTTTAGAGGAAAACAAGCTAAGTATATAATATTCATGAGCTAACCAAGGTTCTTATGCCATTTTGAGCTTATTGTGGTAGTTTGGAGCTAAATGTGCTAATTATGTCATTGTTGGGGAAATTAAAGCAAGGATAATATGAAAGAGGAGAACAAAGAGGAGGATGAGGAGAATAAGAAGGAGGAGAAGGAGGAGAAGGAGGAGGAGACGGACTAGAAGGTCCTTGGCCTTCTCCTCCTCCTCCTCCTCCTCCTCCTTATTCTCCTTCTCTTCTTCTTCTTCTTCTTATTCTTTCTTTTCATTTTGCCTATTTGTTCTCCTCTTCTCCTCTTGTTGGAGCTAAATTACCTAATTATGTCTTTTTTGAGCTAAATGGGCTAATTATCCCATTTTAGAGGAAAACAAGCTAAGTATATAATATTCATGAGCTAACCAAGGTTTTTATGCCATTTTGAGCTTATTATGGTATTTTAGAGCTAAATGGGCTAATTATGTCATTGTTGGGGAAATTAAAGCAAGGATAATATGAAAGAGGAGAATAAAGAGGAGGAGGAGGAGAAGAATAAGAAATCAAGAAGAAGGAGGAGAAGGAGGAGAAGGAGGATGAGGAGAAGGACTAGAAGGTCCTTGGCCTTCTCCTCCTCCTCCTCCTCCTCCTGCTCCTCCTGCTCCTTCTTCTCTTGTTCTTCTTCTTCTTCTTTCTTTTCAGTTTGCCTATTTCTTCTACTCTTCTCCTCTTGTTGGAGCTAAATTACCTAATTACGTCTATTTTGAGCTAAATGGGCTAATTATCCCATTTTAGAGGAAAACAAGCTAAGTATATAATATTCATGAGCTAACCAAGGTTCTTATGCCATTTTGAGCTTATTATGGTATTTTGGAGCTAAATGGGCTAATTATATCATTGTTGGGTTAATTAAAGCAAGGATAATATGAAAGAGGAGAAGAAAGAGGAGGAGGAGAAGAAGAAGAAATCAAGAAGGAGGAGAAGGAGGAGAAGGAGGAGGATGAGAAGGACTAGAAGGTCCTTGGCCTTCTCCTCCTTCTCCTTCTTCTCATCTTCTTCTTCTTCTTTCTTTTCATTTTGCCTATTTCTTCTCCTCTTGTTGGAGCTAAATTACCTAATTATGTCTTCTTGGAGCTAAATGGGCTAATTATCTAATTTTAGAGGAAAACAAGCTAAGTTTGGAGGAGAAACTTATCGTAGTGGTCTTCAAGGTGGAGAAACACCACGGTTGCTCGCGCCGGCTTCGTTTGGAGACGGTTGCCCTGGAGAAGGGTCGTGCGATGCCGCTCGGGAGTTATTCTGCAGAAAAGATATTTTGCAATGTCTCAGTTAGCATGATGACACTCAATTATTAATACTAGTTTATAATGAAACTCACCGTGCCAATCGAAGAGAAGACGGGCATCGGCGGACGGACTTGACCGCTCTTCTCGCACAGACCCTGAAGAGTGGGTCATATTAGTTAGTATTGAAGCGGACATTACACACATGATTTGGCTAATGTGAAAAAAAAACATACCACGAAAAGCTCGTACAGGGCCCGTTGACCCGCCTAATTCCGGGCCCTCTCCTCCTCAAACAATCGTGTCGTGTTCTGGTCCCTCTCATCAAGAGCAGCCTGAAGAGCAGCCTGGCTTGCCAATCTCTCTTTCTCAAGAGCAGCCTAGTTTGCCGCTCTCTCTTTCTAAAGAGCAGCCTGAAACACCATTCCTTGTTACCACAGTAATGATCTATGGTGACACACATAATGAAATGGATGAAAGTGTTCTAAGTCTGTACAACTAACCTCGGTGGCAAGTTCAACTCACCGTGGACGACGTGTTATCTCAGGACAGCTGCTCGACTGGCGCGCCTTGATCTCCGGAAGAGTGAGTGGAGAACGAATTATCCTATCTCCAATGGCTATCGAGCCATGGGGCCTCCCGCCACCAGATATCATCACCAGCTCTAGATCCAAAGGTTCCTGGCTAGGGTTAAAGTCATCCCCTTTCATAGCCTTCCCCGCGTCCCTGTATGCCATGAGCTTCTGGTGGGATGATATGTTGGTGAAGTTATTGGGATCATCCAGGTCAGACTCAGAGAATGCCTTCGCCTTCTGGTACGACGCAGTATGGGCCATGCCATAAAGGTCATACAAGTGTGGCATCTCAGTCTTATTGTGATGCACCTAAAAGAGAGGAACAAAATATTAGCATCATGAATGAATTGCATGAATCATGAAGCAAATCACATGCCCAATTTCGTCCAAACTGAAGTAAGTTGGCGCTGCCTTGATGGTGTGGCACACCAACCATTTGGCTATGCCGGTCCTTCGCATTCTCGTGGACGGCTCGCCAGCTGCCTGTGCACCACTCATCAACCAACGCCTCCCAATAATCCATCTTATCCGCACACCATCTCGGGGGCACGTGTAAGTTATTAGAAAGAATTTTGAGCGCTACGCCTATGAATGAAATCAAGAAAACTACGTAGCAGCACTTAAGAATAGGTAATTACCTTCATGTATTGCTCCTTCTTCAGAAACTTTCCGCGGCAATCCTTCTTCTGCTTCTTAATACCACACGTGGCGTAGTAATCTCGAATAGCCTGCGGCCGAGCCTCGTGGCGCAAGTTCTGTAGTAACCGCCTACACTCGGCCTCGAGAACCCTGGCCGCCTCCTCCTCATATCCATCCTCACACCTATAGAAGGTCTGCAATCAAACGTGAAAACACTGATTAGTACAATAATTAGCTATATTATTAATTTTAGATTCTGTAAAAGGATAATTTACCCAAAAGCTCTTGATCACCATCACGGCCCTCGTGTGGCACAAGACACCATCTATAATCTCCTTCGGCGGGGCCTGCGCAGCCTGGTAGTGCTCCCAGGTAAATCCTAGTGTAGGAACCTGACCCTCACCAGGCAACGTGACAAACCCCGGGAAATTTGTCCGGCAAAGCACACCAAGGACGGAGTTCGGCCTGCGGACTCCAAGAGGGTGTACCATCCCCTCCAGTATGATAAGGTCATCGCATTAGATATTTGAACAAACTTGAAGGCAAAAGCTAAAAAAAGGGTAAATGTACTTACCTATCTCCTTCAGGTTTAATCACCGGCCTCTGCTCACGGGTAGCCGAGGCGACCGGGAGACGTGTACTACCACGCTTGTACACGGTGGCCCCGTCCACCTGCACATCGCCCTCACTATCCGTAAGCTCATCCCCGCCATCCCCGCCCCCTGAGCCACCCGGACCCTCCGTCCAATCCGGCAACTCGGTACGATCCGGCCAGGTCTCCCATCCGGGCCTCTCCACATCGGGTGAAGCCTCCGGAACCGTAGTCTCCTCCGGCTGCTCCTGGGCCGAATGCACCTCGACCCGAGGCTGCTCCTGGACCGGAGTCTCATGGGACGAATGCCCGTCAACACCAGGCTCCTGGACCGGAGTCCCCGTAGCCTCCTCCGCAAACGGGTCGACCATACTAGTCCTATGCTCGGGTGAATGAGCTGGAGGTTGTGGCGAGGACAGCTGAACAGTCCTCCTAGATCTTCCGCGGCCACCACCTCTCCGTGTACACTTCCCCTTCTTCCCTACCCGACCAACACCTCTCCGAGTGGGCAATGCTGCCGATGAAGAAGAACCCACGGGTGGTGTCGACAAACTGTCTGCCAAGGCTCTACAGAGAGATAGGGGTGGAAGGGAAGTACCACCCCTCACGCGGGGCGCCTGGGAAGAACCCGTCGAGCGCTCTGGACCAGCGCCCACCATCTTTCCACACCTGGTGACCTGCCATGATATAAAATAAATTAGTACAACATAAAAAAATTGAATAACTGACATGAATAATAATATGTACATGAATAATAAAGATTAAAATATATATAATTTAAGTTGTGAATCTTACAAACTAATAATCATCATCAATAAATGCATCATCATCATCACTATCACGCATGTCTTCATGAATGACGTGCTCGTCGAGTTCAACGGCGTGAAGTTGTGAAAGGCCTTCCTTTAATCGTTGAAGCATTGACAGGTCATCCACATCAGTAACCTCTACGAGTTCCACGTCTTCTGGTTCCGGCTCAGGGCTGGAGTTGGATTCATTGTCGCTGTCTACTTCCATGTTCTTGGGTGAAGCACGGCGGTTCTTGAAACATTTCTTGGAAAGTCGTGTTTCTTGGAAGAATTCTCCATCATATGTGTCTGGGTTAATGTGAGGTTCATAATCCTGTTCATTTGGGAGAGGTGGTCTGACATGTGGCGGCACTTCATAAACAACATACCAACCTTCCAGATTCTTATCCGTTTGGCATGCCCACGGTAGATAGAAAACTTGGGTCGCCTGTTGAGCCCTAATATAGACATCGGGAACATCTAAATGGGTGTTTGGATTGATTTCGACTAGTCCTATATGTTCATGAGTCCTTCTACTCTTTTTCGGCTGGAACCAATAACATTTGAAGACTACGACGTTCGGTGGGTTTTCACCATAGAATTGAAGTTCATAAATTGCTTCAACTCTTCCATAATACTCGATAACACCTTCGCCGATAGCAGAGACACCACAATTTGTAGATTTCCGGTCGGGCATAGATAGATCTTTGCCAAAGGTACGAAAGAGATACCCGTTGATGTTGTATTTCTCAAATGAACGAACCTTATAGTCAAAACCATTAGCGACTTGTCTCAATTCGGCGTCCATAGACTCTGAATTAGCCTACAAGTTTAATACGAAACGGTTGTTGCATTAGCTGCAAGTTAGACCAAGAATGAAATGGTCCATTATTGATAATTACCGTTTGTTTGAACCAAGAAATGAAATCGGGATAGCCGCCTCCTATCTTTGACAAAAGCTCATACTCTTCGACGGAATCATTTTCGATCACCGCTCCATCCGAGAATTTGACGACGTAACGGCTGTTTGAAATATCCGGGAATAAGAGCAGTTCAAATGAATTAGAAGTTACAGGAAAATGTGCCGAGAACTCACTCGATGTACGACCGCACTTCTGTTAGGTTGTTGAAGATATACAACAAAATGTTCCGCCATTCTTCGACATCCAACGTTATTGGTTTCGAAGCACCGACTGGTGCGAGCTTCCCTTTGAATAGGCTGAGGTTGGACCCACCTTTTTTAGGGTCTGCATCATTGTGCCGAGGCTTCGGATTATGCAAATGATGATTTTTGGCTTCGTAGTGTGCTGTCACAAAGTTTGCCACCTCCTCGGTAATGAATGCCTCAGCCATCGATGCTTCAATTCTACGCTTATTTTTACATTTAGCTCGAAGGGTCTTCTGCATCCTCTCAGTTGCATAGCACCAACGATCTTGCACGGGCCCACCCAATCTTGCCTCGGTCGGTAGATGTAAAATCAAATGCTGCATTGGATTAAAGAAGCCTGGTTGAAAGATCTTCTCTAACTTGCACAACAACTCCGGTGCAAACTCCTCCATGCCTTCTACCACACCAGGCGACAATTCTTTCACACAAAGAACACGGAAGAAATAGCTCAGCTCCGCCAGTACTAGCCATTCATCCTGAGGAATAAAGCCACGTAACATCACCAGCATTACCCGCTCGAGCCATATGTGCCAATCATGACTCTTGAGACCAAAGATTTTTAATTTTTCAAGACTCGCTCCCCTCTTTAGATTCGCTGCATACCCATCGGGGAATATCAAGTGCATTTTGAGCCACAAGATAATTTCCCTCATAGTTGGCCTTCCAAGATTGAAACAGGCCTTCGTCTTCGACCACTTCTGCTTTCCTTTGCCTTCTCGCATGTTTTGTAATGATCTATCACATAGTGTCTCTTGATCGACTCTAGCCTTAATATTATCCTTTGTCTTCCCATCTATGTCGAGCAATGTACCAAAAACAGCCTCTCCGATATTCTTTTCCAGTGTGCATCATGTCGATATTGTGTGGAAGAAGGAGGTCTTTGAAGTAAGGCAGATCCCAGAAGCATGGGTTGTGAGTCCAGGCGTGTTTTGAATTATACACCTTGAAATACCCTGGACGCTCTGGATCAGGCTCGAGGGCGTTTAACTGATCCAGGATCTTTTGGCCTATGAACGCAGGTGGTGCCATGTTTTTGACAACTTTACCTTTGGTAAAGTTCTTCTTGTCTTTTCTGAACTGATGGTCATGATCCAGGAACTGTCTATGCAAGTCCAAGCAAGAATACTTCCGACCCTCCTGCAACCAACGAAACTGAAGAGCTGCCTTGCATTGGGGGCACGGGAATCTTCCATGCACACACCATCCAGAGAATAGCGCATACGCTAGCAAGTCATGCATAGAGTACATGTACCACACATGCATTTTGAAGTTTTCTTTTCTAGTGGCATCGTATGTCTTGACCCCATTTTCCCAAGCTTCTTGCAATTCATCCTTAAGCAGTTGTAGGTACACATTCATATTCTTCCCCGGATAATTAGGCCCTGGAATTATCAACGTCAGAAATATGTTCTTTCTTTGCATAATCTGCCCGGGGGGGGATTGAGTGGAATGACAAATACAGGCCAACAACTGTATTGGGTTGCCGTCATGCCGAAGGGATTCAAACCATCTGTGGCGGCGCAGACTCGAGGATTCCTTGGATCTGCCGCTTTATCCTGATGCAATCCATCGAAATGTTTCCACGCTTCCCCATCCAATGTGTGTACCATCATCTTATTCCCATCCGCATCTAGTTCGGTTCTTTTGCCCAAGTTGTGCCATGTCATCTGTCTGGCTGTCTCTTCGACCATGAAAAGACAGTGAAGTCTTGGTACGATTGGCATATACCGAAGAACACTAACTGCGATTTTGGTCTGCCTCTTCTCACCCATATCGTTGTCTACCACAAGATACCTGCAAGACTCGCAATTGGGACAATAGTCCAAGTGTGCATACTCCTTCCTAAATAAGACACATCCTTTCTCACATGCATCTATCTTCTCATAGGGCATCTTAAGTACACGAAGTATTTTGTACGACTGGTACAGGTTTGCAGGATGACATGGCCTTTGGGTAGGAAACGTCCAAATAATGTCATCATAGCGTCATAGCATTATCTTCCCAAGTTGAACTGAGCCTTCAGAGCCATTACTTGTGCAATTGCATCCAGCTGACAGAGCTCAGTGTGCTCATGGAGAGGATGTTTTGAAGACTCCAACATTTCATAAAAGGCCTTTGCAGATACCTCCATCTCATCTTCCGAATCCCGAGCATCATCAAAGTTTCGCACCATGTCTTAGATCCCGGTACCATGCTCGTCCGTGCGACGACGGACCACCTTAGCTCTTGTGCTTTGTATAGACTCACCATGAAATGTACACACCATATAATTAGGCTTAAAGCCCCTCCTCTGCAGGTGTTTAATCATTACAGCCTATGTCGTCTTTTTATAGTTGTCGCATCCAGGACAGGGGCAATAGTTTCTTTCGTGGCCATTTGCGAATGCGGCTTTCACAAATTCCTTTGTTTTTACAAACCATTCTATCGTCATCTGTTTCTCACTATGGTGACCGGTATACAGCCACGCACGATCACTCATCTTGCGTAGCTACTAAAGACAGAGGAAATATATTTATATATAATTTAGCATTTATATTCATCGGTTAATCAGGTTCGCCATTTTTATTACGTCCAGGCAACCTACACGCTAATAGGTAAAGATAGGTCCTAATCCCACCCGAGTATGTGTAGATTGGGTTCGTTTTCCCATGCTCTCCTCCGGATCCAACGCAAAATTTCGGCAGCACCTCCCCGCTGTTCTCCTGATACACGTCTCCACAATAAACAGAGAGGATGTGCATCCGGAGAACACAGGGAGGCACTGACGAAATTCCGCATCGGATCCAGAGCACAGCATACGGGAAAACTAACCCAATCTACACATACTCGGGTTGTCCATGGATAATGTTGGACAATTCGAAAGGATGGCGGTTATGAATATGCAAAGACATGCATATTTATAGATGTCGCCCGTTCGAACGGGAGATGCATACTGGTCACGCATAGTGATAAATTAATTGAATTACCTAAATCTAGAAAGTTTCATCCGAGAACCGAGCCACAGTAAATGAAGGCGCGGGGAGGAGATGAAATTTGTACTGACCCACGAATGCAGGGGCGGAGCTCGTACAACGCATGGGCAGGTCTTCGCACAACAGACCTCGCAGCGACGAGACAACTATCACATGTAAATCCACCCGATCAACACAAATATTCCAATTATGTAATTTTAGAGGAAAACAAGCTAAGTATATAATATTCATTTGCTAACCAAGGTTCTTATGCCATTTTGAGGTTATTATGGCATTTTGGAGCTAAATGGGCTAATTATGTCATTGTTGGGGAAATTAAAGCAAGGATAATATGAAAGAGGAGAAGAAAGAGCAGGAGGAGGAGAAGAAGAAGAAATCAAGAAGAAGGAGGAGAAGGAGGAGAAGGAGGAGGAGGAGAAGGACTAGAAGGTCCTTGGCCTTGTCCTCCTCCTCCTCCTCCTTCTCCTTCTTCTCTTCTTCTTCTTCTTCTTCTTTTATTCTTTCTTTTCATTTTGCCTATTTCTTCTCCTCTTCTCCTCTTGTTGGAGCTAAATTACCTAATTATGTCTTTTTGGAGCTAAATGGGTTAATTATCCCATTTTAGAGGAAAACAAGCTAAGTATATAATATTCATGAGCTAACCAAGGTTCTTATGCCATTTTGAGTTTATTATGGCATTTTGGAGCTAAATGGGCTAATTATGTCATTGTTGGGTTAATTAAAGCAAGGATAATATGAAAGAGGAGAAGAAAGAGGAGGAGGAGGAGAAGAAGAAGAAATCAAGAAGAAGGAGGAGAAGGAGGAGGAGGAGAAGGACTAGAAGGTCCTTGGCCTTCTCCTCCTCCTCCTCCTCCTTCTCCTTCTTCTTCTTCTTCTTCTTCTTCTTCTTCTTTCTTTTCATTTTGCCTATTTCTTCTCCTCTTATCCTCTTGTTGGAGCTAAATTACCTAATTATGTCTTTTTTGAGCTAAATCGGCTAATTATCCCATTTTAGAGGAAAACAAGCTAAGTATATAATATTCATGAGCTAACCAAGGTTCTTATGCCATTTTGAGCATATTATGGTATTTTGGAGCTAAATGGGCTAATTATGTCATTGTTGGGTTTATTAAAGCAAGGATAATATGAAAGAGGGGAAGAAAGAGGAGGAGGAGGTGAAGAAGAAGAAATCAAGAAGGAGGAGGAGGAGGAGGAGGAGGAGAAGGACTAGAAGGTCCTTGGCCTTCTCCTTCTCCTCCTCCTCCTCCTCCTTCTCCTTCTTCTCTTCTTCTTCTTCTTCTTCTTCTTCTTCTTTCTTTTCATTTTTCCTATTTCTTCTCCTCTTCTTCTCTGGTTGGAGCTAAATTACCTGATTATGTCTTTTTGGAGCTAAATGGGTTAATTATCCCATTTTAGAATAAAACAAGCTAAGTATATAATATTCATGAGCTAACCAAGGTTCTTATGCCATTTTGAGCTTATTATGGCATTTTGGAGCTAAATGGGCTAATTATGTCATTGTTGGGTTAATTAAAGCAAGGATAATATGAAAGAGGAGAAGAAAGAGGAGGAGGAGGAGAAGAAGAAGAAATCAAGAAGAAGGAGGAGAAGGACTAGAAGGTCCTTGGCCTTCTCCTCCTCCTCCTTCTCCTTCTCCTTCTTCTTCTTCTTCTTCTTCTTCTTCTTCTTTCTTTTCATTTTGCCTATTTCTTCTCCTCTTCTCCTCTTGTTGGAGCTAAATTACCTAATTATGTCTTTTTTGAGCTAAATCGGCTAATTATCCCATTTTAGATGAAAACAAGCTAAGTATATAATATTCATGAGCTAACCAAGGTTCTTATGCCATTTTGAGCTTATTATGGTATTTTGGAGCTAAATGGACTAATTATGTCATTGTTGGGTTAATTAAAGCAGGGATAATATGATAGAGGAGGAGGAGGTGAAGAAGAAGAAATCAAGAAGGAGGAGGAGAAGGAGGAGAAGGACGAGGAGGAGAAGGACTAGAAGGTCCTTGGCCTTCTCCTTCTCCTCCTCCTCCTCCTCCTTCTCCTTCTTCTCTTCTTCTTCTTCTTCTTCTTCTTTCTTTTCATTTTTCCTATTTCTTCTCCTCTTCTCCTCTTGTTGGAGCTAAATTACCTGATTATGTGTTTTTGGAGCTAAATGGGCTAATTATCCCATTTTAGAGGAAAACAAGCTAAGTATATAATATTCATGAGCTAACCAAGGTTCTTATGCCATTTTGAGCTTATTATGGTATTTTGGAGCTAAATGGGCTAATTATGTCATTGTTGGGTTAATTAAAGCAAGGATAATATGAAAGAGGAGAAGAAATAGGAGGAGGAGGAGAAGAAGAAGAAATCAAGAAGAAGGAGGAGAAGGAGGAGAAGGAGGAGGAGGAGAAGGACTAGAAGGTCCTTGGCCTTCTGCTTCTCCTCCTCCTCCTCCTCCTTCTCCTTCTTCTCTTCTTCTTCTTCTTCTTCGCCTTCTTCTTTCTTTTCATTTTGCCTATTTCTTCTCCTCTTCTCCTCTTGTTGGAGCTAAATTACCTAATTATGTCTTTTTGGAGCTAAATGATTTAATTATCCCATTTTAGAGGAAAACAAGCTAAGTATATAATATTCATGAGCTAACCAAGGTTCTTATGCCATTTTGAGTTTATTATGGCATTTTGGAGCTAAATGGGCTAATTATGTCATTGTTGGGTTAATTAAAGCAAGGATAATATGAAAGAGGAGAAGAAAGAGGAGGAGGAGGAGAAGAAGAAGAAGAAATCAAGAAGAAGGAGGAGAAGGAGGAGGAGGAGAAGGACTAGAAGGTCCTTGGCCTTCTCCTCCTCCTCCTCCTCCTTCTCCTTCTTCTTCTTCTTCTTCTTTCTTTTCATTTTGCCTATTTCTTCTCCTCTTATCTTCTTGTTGGAGCTAAATTACCTAATTATGTCTTTTTTGAGCTAAATCGGCTAATTATCACATTTTAGAGGAAAACAAGCTAAGTATATAATATTCATGAGCTAACCAAGGTTCTTATGCCATATTGAGCATATTATGGTATTTTGGAGCTAAATGGGCTAATTATGTCATTGTTGGGTTTATTAAAGCAAGGATAATATGAAAGAGGGGAAGAAAGAGGAGGAGGAGGTGAAGAAGAATAAATCAAGAAGGAGGAGGAGAAGGAGGAGAAGGAGGAGGAGGAGAAGGACTAGAAGGTCCTTGGCCTTCTCCTTCTCCTCCTCCTCCTCCTCCTTCTCCTTCTCTTCTTCTTCTTCTTTCTTTTCATTTTGCCTATTTCTTCTCCTCTTCTCCTCTTGTTGGAGCTAAATTACCTGATTATGTCTTTTTGGAGCTAAACGGGTTAATTATCCCATTTTAGAATAAAACAAGCTAAGTATATAATATTCATGAGCTAACCAAGGTTCTTATGCCATTTTGAGCTTATTATGGCATTTTGGAGCTAAATGGGCTAATTATGTCATTGTTGGGTTAATTAAAGCAAGGATAATATGAAAGAGGAGAAGAAAGAGGAGGAGGAGGAGAAGAAGAAGAAATCAAGAAGAAGGAGGAGAAGGAGGAGGAGGAGAAGGACTAGAAGGTCCTTGGCCTTCTCCTCCTCCTCCTCCTCCTTCTCCTTCTTCTTCTTCTTCTTCTTCTTCTTTCTTTTCATTTTGCCTATTTCTTCTCCTCTTCTCCTCTTGTTGGAGCTAAATTACCTAATTATGTCTTTTTTGAGCTAAATCGGCTAATTATCCCATTTTAGATGAAAACAAGCTAAGTATATAATATTCATGAGCTAACCAAGGTTCTTATGCCATTTTGAGCTTATTATGGTATTTTGGAGCTAAATGGGCTAATTATGTCATTGTTGGGTTAATTAAAGCAAGGATAATATGAAATAGGAGGAGGAGGTGAAGAAGAAGAAATCAAGAAGGAGGAGGAGAAGGAGCAGAAGGACGAGGAGGCGAAGGACTAGAAGGTCCTTGGCCTTCTCCTTCTCCTCCTCCTCCTCCTCCTTCTCCTTCTTCTCTTCTTCTTCTTCTTCTTCTTCTTTCTTTTCATTTTGCCTATTTCTTCTCCTCTTCTCCTCTTGTTGGATCTAAATTACCTGATTATGTCTTTTTGGAGCAAAATGGGCATATTATCCCATTTTAGAGGAAAACAAGCTAAGTATATAATATTCATGAGCTAACCAAGGTTCTTATGCCATTTTGAGCTTATTATGGTATTTTGGAGCTAAATGCGCTAATTATGTCATTGTTGGGTGAATTAAAGCAAGGATAATATGAAAGAGGAGAATAAATAGGAGGAGGAGGAGAAGAAGAAGAAATCAAGAAGAAGGAGGAGAAGGAGCAGGAGGAGAAGGACTAGAAGGTCCTTGGCCTTCTGCTTCTCCTCCTCCTCCTCCTCCTTCTCCTTCTTCTCTTCTTCTTCTTCTTCTTCTTCGTCTTCTTCTTTCTTTTCATTTTGCCTATTTCTTCTCCTCTTCTCCTATTGTTGGAGCTAAATTACCTAATTATGTCTTTTTGGAGCTAAATGGGCTAATTATCCCATTTTAGAGGAAAACGAGCTAAGTATATAATATTCATGAGCTAACCAAGGTTCTTATGCCATTTTGAGATTATTATGGTATTTTGGAGCTAAATGGGCTAATTATGTCATTGTTGGGTTAATTAAAGCAAGGATAATATGAAAGAGGAGAATAAATAGGAGGAGCAGGAGAAGAAGAAGAAATCAAGAAGAAGGAGGAGAAGGACTAGAAGGTCCTTGGCCTTCTCCTCCTACTCCTACTCCTTCTCCTTCTCCTTCTTCTTCTTCTTCTTCTTCTTCTTCTTCTTTCTTTTCATTTTGCCTATTTCTTCTCCTCTTCTCCTCTTGTTGGAGCTAAATTACCTAATTATGTCTTTTTGGAGCTAAATGGGATAATTATCCCATTTTATAGGAAAACAAGCTAAGTATATAATATTCATGAGCTAACCAAGGTTCTTATACCATTTTGAGGTTATTATGGTATTTTGGAGCTAAATGGGCTAATTATGTCATTGTTGGGTTAATTAAAGCAAGGATAATATGAAATAGGAGAGGAAAGAGGGGGAGGAGGAGAAGAAGAAGAAATCAAGAAGAAGGAGGAGAAGGAGGGGAAGGAGGATGAGGAGAAGGACTAATAGGTCCTTGGCCTTCTCCTTCTCCTCCTCCTCCTCCTCCTTCTCCTTCTTCCCTTCTTCTTCTTCTTCTTCTTTCTTTTCATTTTTCCTATTTATTCTCCTCTTCTCCTCTTGTTGGAGCTAAATTACCTAATTATGTCTTTTTGGAGCTAAATGGGCTAATTATCCCATTTTAGAGGAAAACAAGCTAAGTATATAATATTCATGAGCTAACCAAGGTTCTGATGCCATTTTGAGCTTATTCTGGTATTTTGGAGCTAAATGGGCTAATTATATCATTGTTGGGTTAACTAAAGCAAGGATAATATGAAAGAGGGGGAGAAATAGGATGAGGAGGAGAAGAAGAAGAAATCAAGAAGGAGGAGCAGGAGGAGAAGGAGGAGGAGGAGAAGGACTAGAAGGTCCTTGGCCTTCTCCTTCTTCTCCTCCTCCTCCTCCTTCTCCTTCTTCTCTTCTTATTCTTCTTCTTCTTCTTCTTCTTCTTCTTTCTTTTCATTGCCTATTTCTTCTCCTCTTCTTCTCTTGTTGGAGCTAAATTACCTAATTATGTCTTTTTGGAGCTAAATGCGCTAATTATCCTATTTTAGAGGAAAACAAGCTAAGTATATAATATTCATGAGCTAACCAAGGTTCTTATGCCATTTTGAGCTTATTATGGTATTTTGGAGCTAAATGGACTAATTATGTCATTGTTGGGTTAATTAAAGCAAGGATAATATGAAATAAGAGAAGAAAGAGGAGGAGGAGGATAAGAAGAAGAAATCAAGAAGAAGGAGGAGAAGGAGGGGAAGGAGGAGGAGGAGAAGGACTAAAAGGTCCTTGGCCTTCTCCTTCTCCTCCTCCTCCTCCTCCTTCTCCTTCTTCTCTTCTTCTTCTTCTTCTTCTTTCTTTTCATTTTGCCTATTTCTTCTCCTCTTCTCCTCTTGTTGGAGCTAAATTACCTAATTATGTATTTTTGGAGCTAAATGGGCTAATTATCCCATTTTAGAGGAAAACAAGCTAAGTATATAATATTCATGAGCTAACCAAGGTTCTTATGCCATTTTGAGCTTATTATGGTATTTTGGAGCTAAATGGGCTAATTATGTCATTGTTGGGTTAATTAAAGCAAGGATAATATGAAAGAGGAGAAGAAAGAGGAGGAGGAGGAGAAGAAGAAGAAATCAAGAAGAAGCAGGAGAAGGAGGAGGAGAAGAAGGACTAGAAGGTCCTTGGCCTTCTCCTCCTCCTCCTCCTCCTCCTCCTCCTTCTCCTTCTTGTCTTCTTTTCCTTCTTCTTCTTATTTTTTTGTTCTCCTTTCTCCTTCTTCTTCTTCTTCTTTCTCCTTCTTCTTCTTCTCCTTCTGCTTTCTTCTCCTTCCCTTCCTTTTCCTTCTTCGTCTTCTTCTTCTTCTTCTTCTCCTTCCCTTCGATTTCCTTCTTCTTCTTCTTCTTCTTCTTCTTCTTCTTCTTTCTTCTCCTTCCCTTCCTTTTCCTTTTAAACCCCCTGTTCGTGCGCAACCACAACATAAGCCCCCCTGTTTGCCTGGCTCCCTTTTAACCCCAAGTTGTGCTAACGATGTAGCTAATGGCCCCCTTTGAGTTGATTAGCTCTACATTAAGCAAATAACAGCACCGACTAGTCTAATTATTTTCTGAAATAACAAAACTGCCCTCCCTCATCTAGTATAAGTCACACGAGCTGGGCAGAAGCTGCTCCCGTTCTCTGCTCGTTCCCCTCCCTGACCTAGCCGCCCCAAGCACTGTTGCGCCTCGCCTCCGCCGCAGCTGCCCCAGTCGCCGCATCTGCCCCAGCCGCCCCATCTCCATGCTGCTCCAAGGTAAGGCAAGCCTCTTCCCTTACCTAGCCGCCCCATTGGTGCTACACCAACAAAGTCTCCTTCCCTTCCTTTTCCTTCTTCTTCTTATTTTTTTATTCTCCTTTCTCCTTCTTCTTCTTCTTCTTCTTTCTCCTTCTTCTTCTTCTCCTTCTTCTTTCTTCTCCTTCCCTTCCTTTCCTTCTTCTTCTTCTTCTTCTTCTTCTTCTTCTTCTTCTCCTTCCCTTCCTTTTCCTTCTTCTTCTTCTTCTTCTTCTTCTTCTTCTTCTTCTTTCTTCTCCTTCCCTTCCTGTTCCATCTTTTTCTTTTCCTTGTTCTTCTTTTTTTTCTTCTCCTTTCTCCTTCTTCTTCTTCTTCTCCTTTCTCCTTCTTCTTCTTCTCCTTTCTCCTTCTTCTTCTTCTCCTTTCTCCTTCTTCTTCTTCTCCTTTTCTCCTTTACTAAACAGGAAACTAACCTAACTAAACCTAAACTAAACTAATTTAACAACCTAACTAACTAGCCTAACTAACCTAATAAACTAAAAAACTAACCTAACTAATTTAACATAAATAAAAATAAGGAAGAACAAAAAACTAACCGCCGGGTGCAGTGCGGCGGCGGGGGGCAGTGGTGCCGGCGGTGGGGTGCTGTCCGGCGGCAGGGGCAGTGGTGGCGGCGGTGGGGGCAGGTGAGGGGGCGGCGCAGGGGGTGGCGCAGGGGTCGGCATAGGGGGCGACACAGGGGTGGCAGGCCGCCGATGGTGCAGGAGGGAGGCGCTTACGACGGTTTGAAGGAGAGACAGAGCGGGGAGTGGGGAAGTGGAGCGGGGTGGTAGGTGATAACGGCCGTCAGCTTTGCCTTCTGCCCCCGGATGGCAAAGGGCCCAACGGCAGATGGCAAAGGCCAGGCTGACGGCAAAGAGCCCGTCCGTTGGACCTGGCCAGGCCCAAGGTCTAGTGGGACCCATCTGCCCTCTTCGCCGTCTGCCCTAGGTCTCTTTGTAGTCCGCAGGCAGACGACAAAGCCCTAGCAGATGGCAAATAATCTTTTTACCATCACTGAGCCCTTTACCGTCCGCTTTAGGTCAGCTGACGGCAAAGAGGGTCTTTGCCATCAGCCAGCAGACGGCAAAGAACTGGCTGATGGCAAATTACTGTTTTCTAGTAGTGCATCATGCAACAGTTATAACATGGAGAGATATGTAACTAGCTCCAGTTCGTCAATGCAATGTAGGTATGTATTCCATATATAGTCATATGTGCTTAGGGAAAAGAACTTGCATGACATCTATTGTCCATCCCTCCCGTGGCAGCGGGGTCCTAATGGAAACTACGGGATATTAAGGTTCTACTTTTAATAGAGAACCAGAATAAAGCATTAGTGCTTAGTGAATACATGAACTCCTCATACTATGGTCATCTCCGGGAGTGGTTCCGGCTATTGTCACTCCGGGGTTGCCGGGTCATAACACATAGTAGGTTACTACAACTTGCAAGATAGGATCAAGAACACACGCATATTGAGGACAACATAATAGGTTCAGATATTAAATCATGGCACTCGGGCCCTAGTGACAAGCATTAAGCATGGCAAAGTAGTAGCAACATAAATCTCAGAACATAGTGGATACTAGGGATCAATCCCCATCAAAACTAACTCGATTACATGATAGATCTCATCCAACCCATCATCGTCTAGCAAGCCTACGATGAGATTACTCACGAACGATGAAGAGCTTCATGCAATTGGCGATGAAGGAAGGTTGGTGATGACGATGGCGACGACCTCCCCTCTCCGGAGCCCAGAACGGACTCCAGATCTGCCCTTCGTATTGTAAAACGCGATGAACTCTTCTCCTTGATTTTTTTTCCGGATGATAGGGACTAAATAGAGCTGGAGTTGGAGGCGGCGGAGCCCTGAGGGCCCCACAAGCCTGCTAGGCGCGGCTAGGGGGGCCGCGCCTCCTAGGCTTGTGGCCTCCTCCCTCCACGCCTCCGGTTGATTCTTGCGCCAATATGTTTTATATATTCCACAAAAAATCCTCGTAAATTTCTAGGTCATTCCGAGAACTTTTATTTCTGCGCAAAAACAACACCATGGCAATTCTGCTGAAAACAACGTTAGTCCGGGATAGTTCCATTCAAATCATGCAAATTAGAGTCGAAAACAAGGGCAAAAGAGTTTGGAAAAGTAGATATGATGGAGACGTATCAAACACTACTACCTCATGTCTTGTTTGAGAATTTTATAATTGTTGAGCTTGTTTTTTTCGGGTGTAGTAAATGCCATGTTGCTATCTTTGGCAGAATGTAGCTATTTCTTGTTTTGCTTGTAATTGTAGAACCATTTTTCCATTTGGAACGTGTCATATATGAAACTTGCTTAGAATCTCGTGTAGTTTCATAATATATTGTTGACTTCTTGGTTTGGAATGCTTGTGACTGCCATTTGCATACATTGCATCATATCTTGCGGTGATCATATCTTTTGAACTGTAGCTCCGTTTGCAATGATCCATATATGTAAACGGACTAAAAGGACATGTAGAATCACGTGAACCACTTTATTATGCTGTTTAACAAATATAAAAACATTTTAGTTCAGATCTGGACAGATTTCGAAAGTAACATATGGGGTCATTTTAGAGATGCTATATGTTGTTTCCGACCTCATTTAAAATGCCTAGGTAGGTAGTTTAATTACGCTTCACCTTATTTCCATGTTTAAATGACATTTAATATTGCCGTGTACCTAAACGAGAGTGAACTAAATATTTGAATGTGGAGTTTCGTCAATATGCAACTCGTTCCATATTGAGCTTCACTTAATGTGTAGTGATTGATTGTTGTAAATTGCCATGCCATGCCTTGCATAATTGAATCGGTCATGCATCATATTTGGTTGTGCATCATATCATGCATGTGCTCTGGTGTTATCGTGTGTGGATTATTGTTCCGGCTGCTTCTTCTCCATAGAGTTCTGATCCGCTTCAGAGTGTGAGGATCCGTTCGACTATGCTCGTCCGTCTGCTTCACGGGGTCGTTCTTCTTCCAAGCAGGATCACAGACAAGATGATAATTTCCCTAGATACCATTACTACAATTTCCATGCTAGTTTTATCATTTCTTTCGCTATGTCTCGCTGCCCACCACCTGTTAAATATCAGCCTTCCAACATTGCCATGAAAACATGTAATCTTTCCACTACCCAGCAAACCTTGTTTGGCTATGTTACCGCTTGCTCAGCCTTTTATAGCGTTGATAGTTGCAGGTGCAGTTGCTTCCATGTGAAAACATGGGTTCCTTGTTATATAACCATATTTTTGCTAATTAATTTAATCCACCTATATACATGGTAAAAGGCGGAAGGCTTGGCCTTCTAGCCTGGTGTTTTGTTCCACCTTTGCCACCCTTAGTTTCGGCTACCGGTGTTATGTTCCATAAACGAGCGCTCCTAACATTCTTGGGTTGTTATGGAGACCCCCTAGATTTTCATTTTTGGATAAAAATCATCTGGCAAGGCCCAATATTGGTACTATATTTGCCCAACATAATAATTCTGATAATACTAAAAAACATAGGGTGTCATGAACTCGAGGAGTAATTCAACATAATACAGAGAGGGCCAGTGCTGATGGTGCTGGTCCTAAACAGAGTCGTGTGCAGGGCCAACCCGGGGCAACTCGGGTGATTTCTATCAGGCCACTATACGCTACGCTCATCCGATTGTGCCCTAAGAAACGAGATACACGACTCGTATCGGAATCGTCGGCACGTCGGGCGGCCTTGCTGGACTTGTATTACCTTTCTCAACCGTCTTGTGCGAGGGATTCCGAGGATACTTTGGGCTATCTCGAGGTTGAGGCTTTCCAATTGGAACCCGGGGAGATCACGGGTTTTCCCTCATTGAGGTCATTCCATCGCAGCGTGATGGACTAGTTGGAGCACCCCTACAGGGTTAAATCTTTCGGAAAGCCGTACCCGCGGTTATGTGGAAAACTTGGAACCTTTGTTTAGCTTCCGGTTCTAGATAACTTGAAGAAAACTTAAGTAAAACTTGCCAACTGTGTGCGTAACCGTGATTGTCTCTTCTCGTGAGTTCCGCAACCAGAAGGGGACACGGTGAGGTTATGTATGACGTAAGTAGGTGATTAGGATCATCCATTTGATCATCACTAGTTCACGTCTGCTATGCGTAGATAATCCCCCCTCTATTATTCTTCTACTTGTAAGTTAGCCACCTCAAATAAATGCTTATTCGCTCCCTGCAGCCTCACCACTTAACCATACCTCACTCATTAAGCTTTGCTACTCTTGATACCTTTGGAAATGAGATTGTTGAGTCCCCTGTGGCTCACAGATTACTACAACACCAGTTGCAGGTACAGGTAAAGAGTTACCTTGATGTGAGCGCGCTGATTGTGTTATTTGGAGTTTCTTCTTCTTCTTTATCAATCTAGGATGGGTTCCAGGCCGACAGCCTGGGATAACAAGGATGGACGTCGCTCATTTATTGTTTGTTTTCGTCCGTAGATGGACCGTGCTCTTCTTCATGATGATTAGATATTTCTATATTGATGTGGTCTTGATGTAACTTGTGGCGAGTGTAAGCCAACTCCTTATACTCATCTTTTCAGTGCATGTACTTGTAACGATATCCATTCTTGCGAAACGACGAGTTGCGTTTCTATCCCTTTCGAGGCCATCACGCCAAAATAAGGATAGGACCGCATATTGGACGTTACAGAACCCGCGACATGTTAGATGGATTCCATCTGAAGATATCCCAGTTCTCACGGAGGAACTGGATGAGCTCTCCTTCCTATTTCTCTTAGAGTGAGCTAGAGATGTTGGTCGCAGAATCACTCGGATTTGTAGGGTGGACATGAGCCTGCTCCGTCTCCCCGTCCGACTGAAAGGAGGATTCAGTAGCTGGCCGCTTCGACTCGAGAAGATCTGTGGTGTCCACTACCTTCTTGTACCCATCAAGCTCGGCTGCGAGGGCGTGCTCGTTGGCGATCCTAGAGCCTTGCTTGAGGCACTCTTGAGCAACCTTCTAATTGCCAGTCACCGTGATCACACCATTCGGTCCTGGCATCTTATGATTAAGATACACGTAACACGGGCATGCCATGAAACATCCGTAGGCAGGCCTACCATGGATGGCGTGATAGGCGGTGCTGAAGTCGACCACTTCGAAGGTGAACCTATCATTGCGAAAAAATTCTCGTTGCCGAATGTGACGCGTAGAGTGATCTAGCCGAGTGATTCCGCTTTCTTCCTGGGGATGACCCCATGGAACTACATGTTACTCTTGCTCAGCCGGGACACCGGGATGTCCATGGGAGTGAGAGTGTCCACGTAGATGATGTTGAGGCCGTTGCCTCCGTCCATGAGGACTTACCGCGGTCGGAACACGTTGACTGCACGATCGACCACCAGCGCCTGCCTGCCGGGGGTGGCTATGTTGACGGGGTGGTCCGACTGGTCGAAGGTAATGGGCGTCTTTGCCCAGTCAAGATACTTTGTGACAGTCGGGGCTATCATGTTCACCTCGCGATTAAAACTATGAATCAGCTCTTGCTCTCGACGTCCGCGAAGCTCATGAGGGTCGCATGAGTGTTCGGATACCCGGAGGCATCCGCAGGGTCATCCTCATCTTCCTTGTCCCTGGAGGGCTCTCCACCCATCTCCGTCCGGAGCAGACGTCAGTTGCGGGCTATGTGCTTGGCAGGAATAGTCCTCCCATCCTTGTCTTTGCGAGAATGAACCGGACACAACTCGTCCAATAGGCTGCTCTTTGAGTCGGTTTTCTTTTTGCCAGCCCATTCCTTCATCTTTTTGTATTTATTTTGGCCCTGTCCTACTTCGGCTTTACCTGATGGGTCGCCTTTTTACATCCACTTCATCCCAGCGTTGCCCGATAGAGGGGTTTCGCTGGCCAGACCTTTGCCGATGCGAAGGCGATCTTCTTCTAAGCCATTCGCGTACCGATTGGCAATCTCCATGTCCCGACCGAGGGACAGGTCCCCTGATTGGCCAAACTTGACGATTAGCTCTTGATACTTAGTGCCTGCTTTGGAAGCAAACGGCCTGGTGCTCGGTGACGTTCTCAACGGTGTTGTGGAGCATAGTCCACCGCTGGATGTACTCCCTAAGAGTCTTGTTGCTCTTCTCGACACAATGTTGCAGCTCCATCAGGCCGATTGGGTGCTTGTACGTGCCCTCGAAGGTCTTGACGAACACTCATACGAGATTGCCCTAGCCGTGGATGCTCCTGGTGGATAGCTGGTTGAGCCACGTCCTCGCGAACCCCTCCAATATGAGGGACAGATGCTTCATAGTGACATAGCCATCATTGTCTTCGATCTGGACGGCCACTCGGTAGTCTTCCAGCCAGGTCTCTCGCTTCGACTCGCAGTTGAACATGCCGATCCCCATGGCCAACCGGTAGTTGGAGGGGATTTCGGCCTCCCGGATGTGTCGGCCGAAGCACTTGAGGCTCGACACTCCCCGACCAGCTTGCGATCGATCAATCATGTATTGCGAGATAATAGACCGAGCGTTGAACTCGGGGGCCCAGTAGTCGTCGCCCTCATTACCCCGATGCTGATTCGGGCTTGACGTCTGGTCATGAGGAAAATGGCCGAGTGAGCTACTCCCCTGATGGGGTGACCTGCTTCGGTCCCGATGACCCTGCCTCCAGTCTCCGTGGAGGCCTCTAGGAGGACATTACTCGACCAGATTGGCAAGCCGTGTGATCTCCTCCGGGGTGTTCCATGTGATGGGGGTGTGGTGGACTTGATTGGTCCTCTGCCAGAGTTCCTCCCGCTGCTACTCGGTGAGCAACTATGAAATGTGGTGGCTGCCATCGCCGTGGCGACACTCTCTACCGTCAAGCTCGGGAGAATTCTCCGCTGCGTAACCTGTTTTGCATCCCCTGTTTGTGTCGGTCATCATGATCTCGGCTGCACCCCTGTTTCTATCACCATCGGAATCGCCGAGTGACTCCTCGCTCGAGGAAAGGAAGAGGCTGACGGTGGGCTAATCAGAGGTGGGCATGGCTATCTCCTCGGAAATGGCCTGGCTAGCCATGGCGTGCTTGATCCACCGCTACTTCTGCGAGCGCCCAGAGCGCTTGTGGCGAACAACAGTAGGACGCAGGGGTGCCGAGTGATATGACTTGGATTGTTGCCAGATCAGGCCTCCGTGTGCGAGTGCGCTGAAATGCGACGTACCTCATGTGGGTCTGGCTTCGGTGTCCATTGGCGCATCCTACAGCCACGCCGAGTCATCGACGACGAAGCTCAGGGAATCGAAGAGGATCTCTCCGCCGAGTATCATCATGTTGACGAAAATGCAATAAATCTCCAACTGCGCTGGATTTGCTAGATGCGTAGCCCCGCGGTGGGCGCCAACTATCGTGGGAATGATGCTCACAATAGTACCTAGGGTTACGAACGAAGGGGCGAACTCTAACTAGGCGCAGCGGATGCACTCGGATGTACGAGTTATGGCCCCACTCGGAAATGGTAACAGCCCTACGTCTCAAGCCCTAAGGCTGATGTTTTCTTATGGGGGTGCAAAAGATTACAAAGTGTTGAACCCCTGAGCTGGAGCGGGGAGTCGCTTATATTGTTGTTGCCACGACCGGCCGAGCTTCATTACAAGCCAATTAATGCTAGTAAACAGGGAAGTTACTAGATACGGCAACTTTAACCCTCGGCGTTACTGGTAACATGAGTCTTTACTGCACTTCATGTGATGGATTAAGTACCTAGCCATTGCAGCCTCTTTGGTGCCTTCACCTTGTTGTGGTCTGAGTGCCAGGATGCGTCCGACTGACACAAGGTGGTCTAAGTGACTCCAGGCAGGCCGAGTGACGGTTGCTGAACAGAGTGAGGTCCAGGTTGTACCGGTGACTTTAAGGAAACTAGTGTCCATAAGGGGTCCTAGATAGGCCTAAGGAAGAAGGTTCATAGGCTTACCCCTAATGTGCAACCCTATCAATACTCATATATAGATGTCTTCGTCATTGCCAAAGTGCTTGATAGATGCTAGAATGTTTGTGCATGTTCACCTTGTTTTATTTGACATCTTATTGTGTGAGCATGTTGGTATGCATTTTTGTTCATTCGAGGATATCCAATTGTTTTTATTTGGCTTTCTATTTCTTTTGGCCAATTGGATATAGAAGAATGCCTAAGTACATTCCTCTATCTATCTATGATTTCTCGTCTCAATTTCTATTCATGCTACATCACAAAATTTGAGCAAGCACTTTAGGGACACTCTATGTGAGGAGCACTCGAAGATCTGTCTCTTGAAGGGCTGAACTCCAAATCCTCCCAAAGTGCATCTTTGTGTGTCCAACCTCAAAATCTTGATCCCATCGAATCCTAGGGTTGATCAGCTTTTCCCATCTCCGTACCACCGACTTGTTTTTATCGGCCTCACCGAGTTTCTCTATCAGCTAAGTTAAAGAACTCGGTGGCATCGAAAACTCCATCTCGGTGTCAACAACAGGCAAGGGGTATAAATATTTCGTGGACCCGATGGTCGAAACAACTCTTCAAACATCGCCTCCGGCACCTCCTCGGTGCCACGCCCTAGTCCCCTGGACTTCACATTGATTCTCCCGTGCACTCTCGCCATCGGAGTCTTCATCGTCGACAAGAATCTTCATCGCCATCATCGTCATAGCGGATTCACCACCAAGTTAGGGTATGAATCTAGAACCTCTTCGCGCTCCCATTGCTATTTTTTAGAAAATAGGTCTTCACAATTTCTTTCCACTTCTGCACTAGTTTTATTGAGAATAAAGTTCCCGTAGTCTAGAGAAAAATTGAAATTTAAGGGTTAGTAATCCATGAAATTGAATCTCGGTGTCACCAATTCACAACAGTCGTTCTTACCGATTAGGTTTTAGGGTTATTGAGAACGTTCACGGTGGAACCAAGTTCTCCTTTTCGGTGAAACCGAAAAGGGTGCCAAGTTTCTATTAATGAGAACGTCACTCTTGGGGGCTCCAATTTTTGGACTCAGTGGAACCGAAATCCCCTTTTGCTGAATATTAAACCTAATTTTCTAGAGTTCAAACTTTTCAAAACTTGTGATTTTTGTGATTCTCGTCCGTTCCAGCTCTTCCATATATCTTCACACCATCTGGTACTCTGCTTGGCTGATTTGTCAAGATGTCAGGATCAGAGGATAGTCAGAACAACTTCATTGAGCCCAGTGCTAACAAGGACTCACGCACTAGTCCTGAGAGGACACGTTCTTACCCAGGATCTCCGAGATCCCATGGCGTGCCCAAGGCAGCTACTAGGTCCAGAAGGAAGATCAATTCTGTTGAAGAAGATGTAGAGTTTATCCCAAAGGAATCTGTTCTCGAGAAGCACAAGGAGACGACCATAGTGAGGAAGACTATGAGGAAGGAATATGCCAGACCTGCTCATATTAAAGCTCCTGAAGCTAGGCTTGCAAAGAACCCAGGTCAAAAGAGACTCGGAAAGAGAATTGTCCATGTTGTTGGTAGATAAACCTCAATGTATCAAGATCCAGGAGAAGTCGCTGATGATGAGGACGAAGAAGTTCCAGCTGAGGTCCCTCCTCCTAAGAAGAAAAAGCTGATGGCTGATGCTATGCCTAAGAAAACTACCCCCAAGCCTTCAACACCTAAGGCTAAGAAGTGTGTAGCTCCCAAGAGGGTTATAAAGGACATCCTGCAGCAAAGAAGAACGAAGGCTCTGCGTCCTGAGAATTTGCTGCTCAGGATTAAGAGGATGCCCCTTTGCTAATTAAGCTGAGGGCTCATCTGCCATCTCACGATGCTACTCATCCAGGTGCCGAGGACATGAAAAAGGGAAGAAATCAAGGACAAAATGTTGTGAGAAGGAGAACTATTGTTGTGAGAAGGAGAACTATTGTTGATCCCCGTTTTCACGCAAAGGAGCAACAAGATTTCTATGACTGTGTTTCTTGATAAGAGTCCAGCAGTCAGCGACATGAGATATGTTGATTGGGTATATATCAAGGCCAATGAATATTATTTTCCCCATGTGGGAGAATACTTAAGGATGGTGGATATTGAAGATTTTGTTGGCCGAGAGTTGACTGCTTGGAATGATGAGATGATCATGCAATTCTATTGCACCGCTCATTTCTATTCTGATGGAAGGATTGTGTGGATGACTGAAGGTCATCGGTATGAGTCTACCATTGATGAGTGGGCCACTATCATTGGTGCTTCAAAGGCACAAGAAGGAGATTTGGATGTGTATTCAGAACCTAAGATGAATCACAACTGCATGGCCAACATGTACAATTAGTGCCCCTAAATATGTGCAGACGCAATAATTTAGCTCTGTCTATTTCTTGCAAGAAGGAATACCTACTACAAAGCACATTATGAGATACACCCTAATGCCCAGATACGGATATGATAAGATGATTAGAAGTTATTCCATCAACATGCTGCATCATTTAGACACCCAGAGTGATGAACTTGATAGTTGAGATTTTTAGGAGGATTGCTGCACATCAAAAGAGATCCTGTGGATATGCTCCATATATTCATATGCTCAGCAATGCCAAAATTGGCAAGCATGCATATCTGCTTGATCGTGCCCACCTGCCACTATAGCCAGAGTTTGAAGACAATGAAGTTGTGATGGACTCAACCCATCCTAGCTCAGCTACTGCTTGAGAGGCAGCACAGGCAAAGGCTGCTAGGAATGCTCTAGCTCCCACCCCACAACTCAGAACCAGAGACGAGCACATGTCATTCTTGATCAGCACCATCCAAGGGATGGAGAAGAAAACTTTTGAGATATTGTTGAACCAGAAGAGCCTCGAGAGGATTGTGGAGACACAATTCCATGACCTGGATGTTAGAGTAACCGAGTTGACTACCACCGTTGAGCAGCTCGAACATGAAGTTGATTGAGTGCATATATCCCGCTCCAAAAGTGATGATGAAGAGTCACCTCTTCCTACTACTACTCAGTTCACGACCCAGTCTAGGCCAGAAGTTGTGCCAGTTTCGGAAGCAAGACCATCTTCATCAGCTCAAACTTCAACACCTTCAGCTCCTGCTCCTGCACCTGTAGTGTCTATACCTCCTACTCTAGGGATATCTGCAGAAACCTTCGTCGATGCTCTTCTATCCAATCCATCATCAGCTACCAGAGGAGATCGAGCCAGAGAGACGACTAGTTTTAGACTTTTCAACTTTTTGGTAACTTTTTGCCAAAGGGGGAGAAGTATATAGATCAAATATGCTTCGAGAGGTAGAGCTTTGCACTTTATTTGCTCTAGCTCGCTTTTCCAAAACTTTTTGTCTTTTGAATGAGTTTATCTGTTTGGGAGAGGTGTTTGGTCATATACTTTGTTTGATTACTTCTAGCACGTTATCACCTTTGGGATATCTACTAGATGGTCATTCACTTGCTTGTTTTGTGTTATGTGCATTACTATTCATTCAAATCATTCATGTGCACCACCAAGTTGTATGTGACATGGAAGAGTGACCCATGATCCTCATCGAATGTACATTTGCATTCAAACGCAAATTTAAAATAATGCACAAATTTAGGGAGAGCTCTTGCTTTCCATATACTTCTGAAAGCGCCGATGCTAATCATTGAATATATCTTTTGTCAAAGGTTTGTTCTATATGTTGTCATCAATTACAAAAAAGGGGAAGATTGAAAGCACAATTTATCCCCAAGTTGGTTTTGATAATTGATCACAACATATGCATCATTGGACAAATGGTCTTATTCAAGTATAGTTAAGAAAACTTGAAAGACGCCTTGGCTATAGGATTGTGAGGAGAAACCCCTTGATGCAAGAAAGGAATAGGATTGGCTTAAGCTTCAAGCAAGAAGACTCTACATTTTACATTTGTGAGAAATCACTTTGAGTGCATAGAAAAGATAATACTATTAAAAGGGGGATAATGTATTATGATGAAGTGGTTGCTCCAGTGCATAGAGGTAGCTGATACGTCTCCAACGTATCTATATTTTTGTTTGTTCCATGCTATTATATTATCTGTTTTGGATGTTTTATATGCATTAATATGTTGTTTTATATTATTTTTTGGGACTAACTTATTAATTGTAGATAAGGAATATTAAACGGAGTCCAAACGGAATAAAATCTCTGAAAATATTTTTCTTGGACCACAAGAAACCCAGAAGACATGGAGTAGGGGCAGGGCACCTATCGGGAGGCCATGCTACTTCTCAAACAACAGCGCCAGAAATTGACACGTTGAGGGAGATTGGGCTTGCGTTAGTTTTTCCCTTGAAGAGGAAGGGTGATACAGCACAGGAGCAGTAAGTATTTCCCTCAGTTTGAGAACCAAGGTATCGATCGAGAATGAGGGTCTCGTCAAGTCCAGAGTACCTGCGCAAACACAAACAAGCTTGCACCCAACGCTTCAAAGGGGTTGTCAATCCCTTCAAGATTGTTTGCAAAGTGAGATCTGAAGGCGGAAAGTGAAACGGAGTAAAAAGGTGTAAGGCTGAAAATATGGTGTGGAGTAGACCCTCGGGGCCATAGTGTTCATTAGAGGCTTCTCTCAAAATAGGAAGTATTATGGTGGGTGAAAAAATTACTATCGAGCAATTGATAGAACCACACAAAGTCATGACGATATCTAAGGCAATGATCTAGCATATAGGCATCACGTCCGAGACAAGTAGACCGATACTTTCTGCATCTACTACTATTACTCCACACATCGACCGCTATCCAGCATGCATCTAGTGTATTGAGTTCATGACGAACAGAGTAACGCTTTAAGCAAGATGACATGATGTGGAGGGATAATCTCAAACCAATGATGAAAACCCCATATTTTTACCCCTGATGGCAAAAACACGATACATGCCTCGCTACCCCTTCTGTCACTGGGTGAGGTCACCGCATGGTATGAACCCAAAACCAAGCACTTCTCCCATTGCAAGAATCATGGATCTAGTTGGTTAGACAAAACCCACAACTCGAAGAGAATTACAAGGATATGAAATCATGCATAAGAGAGATCAGAAGAAACTCAAATAAGATTCATAGATAATTTATCATAAATCCACAATTCATGAGATCACGACAAACACACCGCAAAAGAAGATTACATTGGATAGATCTCCATGAAGATCATGGAGAACTCTGTATTGAAGATCCAAGAGAGAGAAGAAGCCATCTAGTTACTAGCTATGGACCCGTAGGTCTATGGTGAACTACTCACGCATCATCAGAGAGGTCATGGTTTTGATGGAGAAGCCTTCCGTGTCCGAATCCCCCCTCCGGAACGGCACCAGGACGTGCCCCAGATGGGATCTTGCGGAGACAGAAGCTTGCGGCGGCGGAAAAGTGATTACGATGCTCCCTTGATTTTTTCGGGAATATTTGGGAATTTATAGGCGCAAGATCTAGGTCAGGGGACCTCCAGGGGGCCCACAAGCCTGCATGGCTCGGCCCCCTGTCCGCGAGGTGGGGGCTTGTGGGGCTCCTGGGGCTCTTTTGGCTTGGCCCCCAAGCTCTCCGATCTTCTTCCGTTCCAGAAAAAAATCTTTTCGGGGATTTTCTTCCGTTTGGACTCCGTTTCAAAATGTCCTCTGAAACGGGTCAATAACATGGAAAAAACAAGAACTGGCACTTGGCACTAAGTTAATAAGTTAGTCCTAGAAAATAAATAAAAGGCATGCAAAACATCCAAAGTTTGAGAAGATAATAGCATGAAACCATAAAAAATTATAGATACGTTGGAGACATATCAAGTATCCCCAAGGTTAACTCCTGCTCGTCCTCGAGTAGGGAAGTGATAAAGAATGAATTTTTGATGTGGAATGCTACCTAGCATAGTTGTCCTTTGCAACTTCTTTCACGTGGCATGAATATTCAGATCCGTACGATTCAAAGCAATAGTTTGCTATTGACATGAAAACAGTAATACTTCAAGCAAACTAGCAAAGTAATCATGAACTTTCAAAATGACAAGGCCAAAGAAAGTTATCCTTACAAAATCATATAGTCTGGCTATGCTCCATCATCCTCACACAACTAATGTAAATCATGCACAACCCCGGAATTGGCCAAGTCATTGTTTTCGCACTCTTACTTTCTCAAACTTTTTATAACTATCACGCAATACATGAGCGCGAGCCATGGATATCGCACTATAGGTGGAATAGAGTGTGGTGGTGGTTGTAAGACAAAAAGTTGGAGATGGTCACATTGACACGGTGTATCAATAGGCTATGGAGATGCCCATTAATAGATATCAATGTGAATGAGTAGGGATTGCCATACAAGAGATGCACTAGAGCTATAAGTATGTGAAAGCTCAAGAGGGAAACTAGTGGGTGTGCATCCAACTTGCTTGCTCATGAAGACCTAGGGCAATTTTGAGGAAGCCCATCATTGGAATATACAAGCCAAGTTATAAAATGAAGATTCCCACTAGCATATGGTAGTGACAAAGCAAGAAGCTCTCAATCATGAAGAACATGGTGCTAACATGAAGCACAAGTGTGGAAAAAGATAGTAGCATTGTCCCTTCTCTCTTTTTCTCTGATTTCTCTCTTTTTTATTTGGGATCTTAGGCCTCTTTTTTTCTTTTCTCTCTTTTTTTGTTTTTGGGCTCTTTGGCCTCTTCTTTTTTTAATTTCCTCACATGGGAAAATGCTCTAATAATGATGATCATCACACTTTTTAGTTACTCAAAGCTCAAAGATCACAATGATGATGACTCCATAGGAAATGCCTCCGGAAGTGTACCGGGATGTGCAACGATCTAGTATGATCATGCAATGGAAATATGAGAGTGACGGCACAAGTCATGAGACGGAACGGTGGTAGTTGCATGGCAATATATCTCGGAATGGCTATGAAAATGCCATAGTAGGTAGGTATGGTGGCTGTTTTGAGGAAGGAATTTGATGGGTTTGAGTACCGGCGAGAATTGCGCGGCACTAGAGAGTCTAGAAAGGTGGAAGGTGAAAGTGCATCTATACCATGGACTCAACATTAGTCATAAAGAACTGACATACTTGTTGCAAAAGTTTTTATTAGTAATCGAAACAAAGTGCTAAACGCATACTCCGAGGGGAAGGGTTTGTAGGTGTAAACCATCGCACGATCCCGACCTCAACACAAAGGATGACAATCAATAGATAAATTATGCTCCGACTTCCTAATATAGCGGTTCACCATACGTGCATGCTACGGGAATCACTAACTCCAACACAAGTATCTCTAGATTCACAACACCCTACTAACATAACTCTTAATATTACCGAATCCATGTCTCAAAACTAATTGAGAGGAATCGAAACTATTCTTTCTACTCAATGCACATGAAGATGGAGGTTTTTTCATCCTCTTTGGGTACCTAGCACATGGTACTACTTTCATAGCATAAGCCAACTACCAAATCACGCACCACCGTGCTCTAAAGATATAAGTGAAGCATAATGAGCAAAAGTATCTAGCTGAAAAGATATAAGTGAAGCACAACGAGCAAAAGTATCTAGCTCAAAAGATATAAATGAAGCACTAGAGCAAAGGTATCTAGATCAAAAGATATAAGTGAAGCACAATGAGCAAAAGTATCTAGCTCAAAAGATATAAGTGAAGCACTAGAGAAAAAGTATCTAGCTCAAAAGATATCAGTGAAGCACTATGAGCATTCTAGCAAAATCACGATGAGTGCATGTCTCTCTCTCTCAAAAAGGTGTGCAACAAGGATGATTGTGACACAACAAAAAGAAAATACTCCTATGATACAAGACGCTCCAAGCAAAACACATATCATGTGGTGAATAAAAATATAGCTCCAAGTAATGTTACCGATGGATTGAAGACGAAAGAGGGGATGCCTTCCCGGGGCATCCCCAAGCTTAGGCTTTTTGGTGTCCTTGAATTTGGATTGGGGTGCCTTGGGCATCCCCAATCTTGACCTATTTCCACTCCTTATCTCTTCGTCCATGAGAACGTCACCCAAAACTTGAAAACTTCACAACACAAAACTTAAACAGAAACTTGGGATAACATTAGTGCAAGAAGACAAACTACCACTTCTTTTGGTACTCTAGCAAACTTGAATTCCATCTATATTGATTATGGGCTACTGCATTCCCACTTTTCCATGGATAGTACCCTCCCCCCCGATACTAACCATAGTTTCATCAAAACAAGCAACCAACTCAACAAAAAACAGAACCTGTCAAAAACAGACCACTCTGTAGCAATCTGTATACTTCGTATACTTCTGGTAACTCAAAAAATCTGAACAATTACGATGGTATAGGGAAAAAGCATATCACTCAGAAGCAAAAATAATCAACTCAAAAGCTCTTTTTGAATAAAAATGAAAAATCATCTCGTGAGCGAAAAGTTTCTGTCTTTTTCCAGCAAGATCAAACAACCATTACCAAGATTAATCCTAAAGATTTTGCTTGGCTCAAACACAAAAATGAACTCAAAAAACACGATCACAACAGAATTATGAAACTGTGGACGCAACAAAACAGAAAGAAAAATATAAATCCATTGGGTTGCCTCCCAACAAGCGCTATTGTTTAACGCCCTTAGCTAGGCATAGTAGCAATAGAATCACGTATCATCGTCTTTGGTGCTCAAACCATAAGTGGCCCTCATCATGGATTCATAAAGCAATCTGATTTGCTTTCTAGGAAAGTGTTCCATGCCCTTCCTTAAAGGAAATTGAAATCTAATATTCCCTTCCTTCATATCGATGATAGCATCGATAGTCTTTAGGAAAGGTCTACCAAGAATAATAGGGCATTTAGGATTCCAATTAATGTCAAGCACAATGAAATCAATGGGTACATAGTTCCTCATTTCAATAATAAGAACATCATTGATCCTTCCCATGGGTTTCTTGATAGTAGAATCAGCAAGATGCAAATTAAGAGAACACTCTTCAATCTCACTAATACCCAGAATATCACATAAAGACTTTGGAATCGCAGAAACACTAGCACCCAGATCACATAAAGCATTGCACTCATAGTTTTTTATTTTGATTTTTATGGTAGGTTCCCACTCATCATGAAGCTTTCTAGGGATATAGACTTCCAATTCAAGTTTCTCTTCAAGAGCTTTTATCATAGCTTCGACGATATGATCGGTAAAGGCTTTGTTTTGGCTATAAGCCTGCAGAGAGTTTAACATGGATTGCATCAAAGAAATGCATTCAATCAAGGAGCAACTATCATAATTGAATTCCTTGAAATCCACGGTAGTAACTTCATTACTACTCAAAGTTTTAACGTCTTCTACTCCACTTTTAACGCTTTTAGCATCAAGATAAATGGACTCCGAATCATTGGGGCACTTTTCAACCAAAGTGGATTCATATCCATCCCCATAATCATTAGATTAGACACAAGAAAACAAAGATTCAATGGGAGTCACACCAAGCACTTTAAGATCTTCGTGATTCTCATCTCGAGAACACGCCTTTTTAAGCCATTCATGTCTAGCACGAATTTGGGCGGTTCTTTCTTGGCTCTCAATCATGAAGACACGCATAACATTCAAAGTTTCATCCATGTTTATTTTGGGAGGAGCACATCTAACTTTCAAAGCATCAACATGACAAGAAATCCTATCAACGCTCTTAGCCAGATCGTCAATTTTGAGTAGTTTTTCCCCTATGGATGCATTGAAACTCTTTTGAGAGTTGATGAACTCTTTGATATTACTCTCTAGACCAGAGGGTAATCTATTGTAATTTCCATGGGTATTGTTGTAGGAGTTGCCAAAGTTGTTAGAGGAGTTACTAGGAAAAGGCCTAGGAAAATAGTTTCATCTAAAAGCATTGTTGTTGCCAAAGTTATTCCTACCAACAAAATTTACGTCCAAGCTAGCGTTCCTACTCTCAATTAAAGAAGACAAAGGCAAATCATTAGGATCCAAAGGAGCACTTCTACTAGCAACCAAATTCATTAACTCATCCATCTTAGCACTCAACGAGTTAATTTCTTCTATAGCGTGTACCTTCTTACTAGTAGGTGGCCTTTCAGTGTGCCACTGAGAGTAGTTCGTCATGATGTTGTCCAAGAGCTTTGTGGCTTCTCCTAACGTGATTTCCATGAACGTTCCACCTGAGGCGGAGTCCAAGATATTTCTAGAAGCGAAATTCAAGCCAGCGTAAAAGATTTCAATAATCATCCAAAGGCTCAAGCCATGAGAGGGACAATTTCTAATCATTAATTTCATTCTCTCCCAAGCTTGTGCAACATGCTCATGATTAAGTTGCTTGAAATTCATGATATCATTACGGAGAGAGATGATCTTAGGCGGCGGAAAATACTTGGATATATAAGCATCTTTGCACTTATCCCAAGAATCGATACTATTTTTGGGCAAAGAAGAAAACCTAGTTTTTGCGCGATCTCGCAACCAGAAAGGAAAAAGCTTCAGTTTAATCACGTCATTATCCACATCTCTTTTCTTTTGCATATCGCAAAGCTCAATGAAGGTATTGAGATGGGATACGGCATCTTCACTAGGAAGGCCAGAGAATTTCTCTTTCATAACAAGATTCAGCAAAGTGGCATTCATTTCGTATGACTCCGCACTAGTGGTGGGAGCAATCGGAGTACTAATAAAATCATTATTATTAGTATTCGAGAAGTCACAAAGTTTGGTGTTTTCGTTCATGGTGCTTCAGCAAGCAAGAAAGCACACAAGAAAACAAAAAGCGGGCGAGAAAAAGGGCGAACGAAAAGGCGAACGAAAAAGGTAAATTGGTGAAGTGGGGGAGAGGAAAACGAGAGGCAACTGGCAAACAAAGTAAATGCAAGAGATGAGTTTGCGACACTTACTTGGATGAGTTCTTGACTTGATCTTCCTCCCCGGCAACGGCGCCAGAAATCCTTCTGCTACTTCTCAAACAACAACGCCAGAAATTGACATGTTGACGGAGATTGGGCTTGCGTTGGTTTTTCCCTTGAAGAGGAAAGGGTGATGCAGCACAGGAGGAGTAAGTATTTCCCTCAGTTTGAGAACCAAGGTATCTATCCAGAAGGAGGGTCTCGCCAAGTCCAGAGTACCTGCGCAAACACGAACAAGCATGCACCCAACGCTTCAAAGGGGTTGTCAATCCCTTCAAGATTGTTTACAAAGTGAGATCTGAAGGCGGAAAGTGCAACGAAGTAAAAAGGTGTAAGGCTGAAAATATGTTGTGGAGTAGACCCTGGGGGCCATAGTGTTCACTAGAGGCTTCTCTCAAAATAGGAAGTATTATGGTGGGTGAAAAAATTACTATCGAGCAATTGATAGAACCACACAAAGTCATGACGATATCTAAGGCAATGATCTAGCATATAGGCATCACGTCCGAGACAAGTAGACCGATACTTTCTGCATCTACTACTATTACTCCACACATCGACCGCTATCCAGCATGCATCTAGTGTATTGAGTTCATGACGAACAGAGTAACGCTTTAAGCAAGATGACATGATGTAGAGGGATAATCTCAAACCAATGATGAAAACCCCATCTTTTTACCCTTGATGGCAACAACACGCTACGTGCCTCGCTACCCCTTCTGTCACTCGATGAGGTCACCGCATGGTATGAACCCAAAACCAAGCACTTCTGCCATTGCAAGAATCATAGATCTAGTTGGCCAGACAAAACCCACAACTCGAAGAGAATTACAAGGATATGAAATCATGCATAAGAGAGATCAGAAGAAACTCAAATAAGATTCATAGATATTTTATCATAAATCCACAATTCATCGGATCTCGACAAACACACCGCAAAAGAAGATTACATCGGATAGATCTCCATGAAGATCATGGAGAACTTTGTATTGAAGATCCAAGAGAGAGAAGAAGCCATCTAGTTACTAATTATGGACACGTAGGTCTATGGTGAACTACTCACGCATCATCGGAGAGGTCATGGTGTTGATGGAGAAGCCTTCCGTGTTCGAATCCCCCTCCGGCAGGGCACCAGGACGTGCCCCAGATGGGATCTTGCGGAGATAGAAGCTTGCGGCGGCGGAAAAGTGATTACGATGCTCCTATGATTTTTTAGGGAATATTTGGGAATTTATAGGCGCAAGATCTAGGTCAGGGGACCTCCAGGGGGCCCACAAGCCTGCATGGCGCGGCCACCCTGGCCGCGGGGTGAGGGCTTGTGGGGCCCCTGGGGCTCTTCTGGCTTGGCTCCCAAGCTCTCCGATCTTCTTCCGTTCCAGAAAAAATCTTTTCGGGGATTTTCTTCCGTTTGGACTCGTTTTAAAATCTCCTCTGAAAGGGCTGAAAACATGGAAAAAACAGGAACTGACACATGGCACTGAGTTAATAAGTTAGTCCTAGAAAATAAATAAAAGGCATGCAAAACATCCAAAGTTTGACAAGATAATAGCATGAAACCACCAAAAATAATTGATACGTTGGAGACGTATCAGGCCACAAGCCTGCAGGGGACGCCCTAGGGGGGTGGCTGCGCCCCCTAGCTTGTGGGTCCCCTATAGGACTCCTATCCCTATTCTCCTGCCTATAAATTCCCAAATATTCTTTATCGCAAAAGAAAGCCACGCAAATATTTTTTCACCACGGGGAGTCTCTGTTCTCGTCAGATCCAATCTGGGAGCCTTTTGTCGGTAATCTGCCGAAGATGGAATTGATCATGGAGGGCATCTACATCAACTCTATTGCCCCTCCGATGATGTGTGAGTAGTTCTCCCACACCTATGGGTCCATAGCTAGTAGCTAGATGGGTTCTTCTCTCTCTTTGATCTTCAATACCATGTTCTTCATGATCTTCATGGAGATGTATCAGATGTAATAATCTTTTGGAGTGTGTTTGTCGGGATCCGATCAATTGTGAGTTTATGTTCAGATTATCTATGAATATTATTTGAGTCTCTTGTGAATTCTTATATGCATGATTTCATATCTTAGAAAGTCTCTTCGAGTTATTGGTTTGGTTTGGCCAACTAGATTGGTAATTCTTGCAATGGGAGAAGTGCTTAGTTTTGGATTCAATCTTGTAGGGGTAGCGAGGTAAGTATTGTACTGTTGCCCTCAAGGATAAAAAAATGAGGTTTACATCATATTGCTTGAGTTTATCCCTCTACATCATGTCATCTTACTTAATGTGTTACTCTGTTCTTCATGAACTTAATACTCTAGATTTAGGCGGGAGTCTCTCGATGTGTGGAGTAATAGTAGTAGATGTAGAATCGTTTCGGTCTACTTGACACGGACGTGATGCCTATATGCATAATCATTGACTTGGATATCTTAATAATTATTCTCTTTTCTACCAATTGCTCGATAGTAATTTGTTCACCCATCATATTATTTTCCTTTATCACACAAGCCTCTAGTGAAACCTATGGCTGTCTGTATCAGATCTCATCCTTGCAAATAACTCTAAAGGAATTGACAACCCCTTTTTAGCATTGGGTGCGAGAGTTTGATTCTTTGTGTAGGTACTACTATTGGGGCCTTGCTTATTCCTCCTACTGGATTGATACCTTGGTTCTCAACAAACCTAGGGAAATACTTATCTACTTCGCAGCATCACCCTTTCCTCTTCAAGGGAAAACCAACGCAAACTCAAGAGGTAGCAAGAAGGATTTCTGGCGCCGTTGCCCGGGAGGATACATAGCAAGATCTAGCCTACCAAGTACCCATCACAAACTCATCTCTTGCATTTACTTTATTTTCCATTTGCCTCTCGTTGTCCTCTCCCCCACTTGTAGAACGATTTTTAGAAAATACCAAAAAGATTTGCCTTTTTATTAGCCCTTTTCTCGTTCTTCTTTTCGTTTTCTTAGGTGATTAAATCACTTAAATTCATGGATGGCCTTGCTACTATCGCTAGTATTCACGAGAATGAATTTCTTAATTTTAAGCAAAGGGGGGGGGAGAAAACTTAAAAGATGCTTGGTATAGAATTTGCAATGCTAAAATAGATCTGTTCACAGGGAATCTACTACCGTTCTCTTTTGCAATTCTTATGTGGGTTTGTCTCCTTGGAATAGATATGTTTTGGATACCATTTTGGGAGGAAACTTCATGGGTATCCATACCTTTGATTCTTATAATGCTATGATAAAGCTGGTAGGTTCACCCCCACTCATGGTTAATGAAACAATCTTAACTTTGGAAACTGTGATGCGAAGGTTTGATGCCATTAAAATAAATATGCTACCATTGAGCTCATTAAAAACTTGATCAAAAATATCCATAATCATATTATTCAATATGGATCTAAGGTAGGAGTTACTTTAAATAACCTAATGGAAAAGGAACCCATAGTTAACGAAAAGTTGGATCAAGATTCTTCTAGAATTGGAAATCTTGAGGACATTATTAACAACTTATGTTCCGCCTTTGCCTATATTCAAACCACCCCTCCTCCTAAGACTGCCAAGTTTGTTTATGTTCCTAAAAATAAGGGTGAAGCCTCTAAAAAGGGTGATGATGATCTTAATATGATAAGCGTTCACCCTAGCGTTATTAGGGAACTTATTACTACAAGAGAAATTCGGAATTTCTCACCTAGGAGTATGATAATTGAGAAAACCAAAGTATCTCCGAGGGTTCGCAAGTGTGCAATTGAGGAGCTGCATACCAAAGATGACAATACCTAGATCTATTGCATTATTCATAGAGAGGGGTGTTAAATAATAGCGCTTGTTGGGAGGCAACCCAATTTTTTTTTATGTTTTTGTTTTTGCTTCTATTTTTGAGTGTGTCACACATTATTATCTATGTAATAGTTGTGTTTTCTTGTTTGAATTAGTGATTGAGCCAAGTAAGACCTTCGGGATGGTCTAAGGTGGTTGCAAGTTGATTTTGCTGAAAAACAAAAACTTTTGTTCTCAGTCTAGGAATTTGGGAAAATTTCTGGAACGCGCTTTTGAACTGAATTTTTTACACAAGTATTCGAAGTTACATAAGTATTCGAAGTAAACAGATTGCTACAAACTATTATGTTTTTGACAGATTCTATTTTCGTTGTGTTGTTTGCTTATTTTGATGAATCTATGGGTTGTATCGGGGGGGGGGGGGTATGAACCTTCGAGAAGTTGGAATACAATAAATATTACATCAATATAAATAAATAATGAGTTAACAACAGTACCTAAAAGTAGTGGTTTTTTTCTTATACTAACAGATCTCATTAGTTTTCTGTTCAGTTTTGTGTTGTGAAGTTTTCATGTTTTGGGTAAAGATTTGATGAACTACGAAACAGAAAGTGGCAAGAGCCTAAGCTTGGGGATGCCCAAGGAAACCCAAGCCGTATTTAGATACCAAAGAGGCTAAGCTTGGGGATGCCCAGAGGGCATCCCCTCTTTCGTCTTCAATCCATCGGTAAATTTACTTGATGCTATATTTTTATTCACCACATGATATTTGTTTTGCTTGGAGCGTCTTGTATGATATGAGTATTTACTTTTTAGTTTGTCACAATAATCCTATTTGCACACATACTTTGAGAGAGACACGCTGAATCGTGAATATATTAGAATACTCTTTGTGCTTCACTTATATCTTTTGAGCTAGGCAATGTTGCTCTAGTGCTTCAGTTATATATTTTAGCCCATGGCGGTGTGGTGTTTTATGGAAATTATTAAACTCTCGTACCTCACTTATATTAATTTGAGAGTTCTTTAAATAGCATGGTAATTGGGTTATGTTATGAATTTAGTCCTAATATAATGGGCATCCAGGAGGGATATAATAAAAACTTTCATATTAAATGCATTGAATATGACGAGAAGTTTGATTCCTTGCATACAGTTTTGAGACATGAAGATGGTAATATGAGAGTCATGCTAGTAAGTAATTGTGAATTAGAATAAATACTTGTCTTGAAGCTTGTGATTCTCGTCACATGCACGTATGGTGAACCGTTATGTGATGAAGTAAGAGCATGATTTGTTTAATGATTGTCAAACTTTGTGTGGAGGTCGAGATCGCGCGATGGTTATTAGCTCCTACCAACCCTTCCCTATGAGCATGCATCTAATACTTTGCTTCTATAACTAATAGGCTTTTGCAATAAGTATGTGAGTTCTTTATGACTAATGTTCAGTTCATGGATTATACGCACTCTCACCCTTCCACCTTTGCTAGTCTCTCTAGTACTGCGCAATTTTCACCGGTACATTAAACCCACCTTCCTCAAAACAGACACCATATCTACCTATTATGGAATTTTCATAACCATTTTGAGATATATTGCCATGCAACACCACCATCCCGTTTTTATGACACGCACCATCACTTCCATATTGCTTATAGAGTCACATTTTGCGAGTTGTAATCTTTGAGTTGTAAGTAAATAAAAGTGTGATGATTTGAATTATTAGAGCATTATCTCGTGTGAGAAAAGGATGATGGAAGCTATGATTCCTTCACAAGTTGGGATGAGTCTCCGGACTATACCAACAACCAACAACCAAGCCTTTCAGTTCCGAAGAAGTTGGGGTAGGCTAGAGTTGAAACCCATAAGATCTCGAAGCCAAGTCATGGCTCTGGAACGTGGATAGCTAACTTCCACGCACCCCTGTCCATGGCTCAGTCCTTGTCGATATTCCGAACCCTCAGGTCTCTCTTAACGGACTCCTCCCATGTCAAGTTTGGTCTACCATGACCCCTCTTAACATTCTCAGCACACTTTATCCATCCGCTATGCACCGGCGCTTCCGGTGGCCTCCGTTGAATATGTCCAAACCATCTGAGACGATGATGGACGAGCTTCTCTTCAATCGGTGCTACCCCAAGTCTCTCTCGTATATCGTCATTCCGTACCCGATCCTTCCTTGTGTGGCCACATATCCATCTCAACATGCGCATCTCTGCTACACCTAACTGTTGGATATGTCGTCTCTCGGTTGGCCGACACTCCGCGTCATACAACATCGCAGGTCGGATAGCTTTCCTATAAAACCTGCATTTTAGCTTTTGTGGCACTCTCTTGTCACAGAGTACGCCAGAAGCTTGGCACCACTTCATCCACCCAGCCTTGATTCGGTGGCCCACGTCTTCATCGATATCGCCATCCTTCTGCAACATGGACCCCAAATATCAAAACGTGTCTCTCTCCGGTACCACCTGGCCACCAAGGCTAACCTCTCCATCCTCGTGCCTAGTAGCACTAAAACTGCACCTCATGTATTCAGTTTTAGTTCTACTAAGCCTAAAACCTTTCGATTCTAGCGTCCGCCTCCATAACTCTAACTTTCTATTAACCCCCGTTCGGCTATCATCGACTAGCACCACATCATCCGCAAAGAGCATACACCATGGGATATCTCCTTGCATATCCCCTGTGACCTCATCCATCACCAAATCAAAAAGATAAGGGCTCAAAGCTGACCCTTGGTGTAGCCCTATTCTAATCGGAAAGTCATCGGTGTCGCCATCACTTGTTCGAACACTTGTCACAACATTATCATTCATATCCTTGATGAGGGTAATGTATTTTATTGGGACTTTTTGTTTCCCCAAGGCCCACCACATGACATTCCGAGGTATCTTATCATAGGCCTTCTCCAAATCAATGAACACCATACGAAGGTCCTTCTTTTGCTCCCTGTATCTCTCCATCAGTTTTCGTACCAAGAAGATGGCTTCAATGGTAGACCTCCTAGGCATGAAACCAAATTGGTTTTTGGTCACAGTTTTCAACCTTCTTAAGTGGTGTTCAATGAATCTCTCCCATAGCTTCATAGTATGGCTCATCAGCTTGATTCCGCGGTAATTAGTACAACTTTGAACATCCCCCTTGTTCTTAAAGACTGGTACTAAAATACTCCGCCTCCATTCTTCGGGCATCTTCGGACTATACAAAAACTAAAAGAGGCCAGCAAAGCCCATAAAAAATAAAAGAGCAAAGAAGCCCACCAATAAAAAGGAAAAAAAGAAACAAAACAAAAAATGAGAGAAAGAGAGAAGGGACAATGTTACTATCTTTTTCCACACTTGTGCTCCAAAGTAGCACCATGTTCTTCATAGAGAGTCTCCTATTGTGTCACTTTCATATAACTAGTGGAATTACATCTTTTGCACAACCACTTAGTTTCCTTTTTGAGCTTTGATACAATTATAGCTCTAGTGCATTTGTTGCATGGTAATCCCTACTCACTCACATTGATATCTATTGATGGACGTCTCCATAGCCCATTGATATGCTTAATTGATGTGAGTCTATCTTCTCCTTTTTTGTAACCTCCACCATACTCTATTCCACCTATAGTGCAATATTCATGGCTCATGCTCATGTATTGCGTGTGAGAACATAAAAAGTGTGAAATAGTTGCTTGATTTTTATCGGGGTTGTGCATGATTTAGATACTTTGTGTGGTGAAGATGGAGCATAGCGAGACTATACGGTTTTGTAGGGATAACTTTCTAAGACCATGTTTTGGATGCTATTATATTATCTGTTTTGGATGTTTTATATGCATTGATATGTTGTTTATATTATTTTTGGCACTAGCCTATTAATCTAGAGCCTAGTGTCAGTTTCTTGTTTTTTCCATGTTTCTGAATATTGCAGATAAGGAATATTAATCGGAGTCCAAACGGACTAAACTATTCGAAAAGATTTTTATTGGACCAGAAGAAACCCACAAAACTTGGAGTAGGGGGAAGGGCACTTGCTAGGAGGCCACAAGCCTGCAGGGCGTGCCCTAGGGGGGTGGTCGCGCCCCAGGTTGCTTGTGGGTCCCCTGTAGGCCTCCTAACCTTATTCTTTGGACTATAAATTACAAAATATCCCCGTGACGTAAAAGAGATCCACGAAAATATTTTACTGCCGTCGGGAGTCTCTGTTCCCGTGAGATCCAATTTGGGAGCCTTTTCCGGTAATCTGCCGAAGAGGGAATTGATCATAGAGGGCATCTACATCAACTCCATTGCCCCTTCGGTGATGTGTGAGTAGTTCACCACAGACCTACGAGTCTATAGCTAGTAGCTAGATGGCTTCTTCTCTCTCTTTGATATTCACTACCATGTTCTTCATGATCTTCATGGAGATCTATACGATGTAATACTCTTTTGCGGTGTGTTTTTCGAGATCCAATGAATTGTGAGTTTATGTTCAGATTATCAATGAATATTATTTGAGTCTCTTATGAATTCTTATATGCATGAATTCATATCATAGCAAGTCTCTTCGAGTTATTGGTTTGGTTTGGTCAACTAGATTAGTAATTCTTGCAATGGGAGAAGTGCTTAGTTTTGGGTTCAATCTTGCGGTGTCCTCGCCTAGTGACATAGTAGGGGTAGCGAGGCATGTATTGTATTGTTGCCATCAAGGATAAAAAAAGTTGGTTTCATCATATTGCTTGAGTTTATCCCTCGACATCATGTCATCTTACTTAATGCGTTAATCTGTTCTTCATGAACTTAATACTCTAGATGCAGGCAGGGGTCGGTCGATGTGTGGAGTAATAGTAGTAGATGCAGAATCGTTTCGGTCTACTTGACATGGACGTGATGCCTATATGCACAATCATTTCCTTGGATATCTTCATAATTATTCGCTTTTCTATCAATTGCTCCACAGTAATTTTTTCACCCACCGTATTATTTTTCTGTATGAGAGAAGCCTTGATGACCCACAAGTGTAGGGGATCTATCGTAGTCCTTTTGATAAGTAAGAGTGTCGAACCCAACGAGGAGCAGAAGGAAATGACAAGTGGTTTTCACCAAGGTATTCTCTGCAGGCACTGAAATTATCGGTAACAGATAGTTCTGTGATCAGATAATTCGTAATGGGTAGCAAGTAACAATACTAAAAAAGGTCCAGCAAGATGGCCCAATCCCTTTTGTAGCAAGGGACAAGCCTGGATGAACTCTTATATAAGGTAAAGCGCTCCCGAGGACACATGGGAATTTCTGTCAAGCTAGTTTTCATCATGTACATATGATTCGCGTTCGCTACTTTGATAGTTTGATATGTGGATGGACCGGTGCTTGGGTGATGTCCTTACTTGGAGAAACATCCCACTTATGATTAACCCCTCTCGCAAACATCCGCAACTACTAAAGAAGAATTAAGACAAAGTCTAACCATAACATCAAACTGGTGAATCAAAATCACCCCCTTGCGAAGCAACACATAAACTAGGATTTAAGCTTCTGTCACTCTAGTAACCCATCATCTACTTATTACTTCCCAATGCCTTCCTCTAGGTTCAAATAATGGTGAAGTGTCATGTAGTGGACGTTCACATAATTCCACTAGAGGAAAGACAACATACAACGCATCAAAATATCAAACGAATACCAAATTCACATGACTATTTATAGCAAGACTTATCCCATGTCCTCAGGAACAAACGTAACTACTCACAAAGCATAATTATGTTGATAATCAGAGAGGTATTGAATAGATTTAAGGATCTGAACGTATAATCTTCCATCGAGTAAACCAACTAGCATCAACTACAAGGAGTCGCGAGACGGAGATTGGGTACAAGAGATGAACTAGGGTTTGGAGATGAGATGGTGCTGATGAAGATGTTGATGGAGATGAGTCCCGTCCGATGAGAGGAGTGTTGGTGATGACATGGCGACGATTTCCTCCTATGGGAGGGAAGTTTCCCCGGCAGGACGGCCCTGCCGGAGCTCTAGATTGGTTCTGCTCAAGTTCCGCCTCGTGGCTGCGGCGTTTCTTCCCGAAAGTTCTCTCTTGATTTTTTTCTTGGACGAAACGCTCCATATAGCTGAAGATGCAAGCCGGAGGGGTAACAGGGGGCCCACGAGGCCCCAGGCACGCCCAGGGGGGGTGGGGCGCACCTGGCACGCTTGTGACCTCCTGGTGGCTCCCCTCCAGTATTTCTTTCGCCCAGTATTTTTTTATTTATTCCAAAATAATTCCTCGCTGATTTTCATGGCTTTTGGAGTTGTGCAGAATAGGTATCTCAAACTTGCTCCTTTTTCAACCCAGAATTCCAGCTGCCAGCATTCTCCCTCTTCATGTAAACCTTATAAAATAAAAGCCCATAATGGACAGCCCATAATGCAATAAATATCAATATAAAAGTATGATACAAAATGGACGTATAAAGCCTCTAGTGCCTATGGCCCCTGGGTCTATTGTCCATATTATATTTTCAGATCAAAAAACCAAGAAAACCAAAAATACTTTGGTGAAATTTATTTTCTTTTGTTTCCGCAATGTTTTATATCTATCTCTATCAGATCTCATCCTCGCAAATAACTCTAAAGGGATTGACAACCCCTTTTTAGCATTGGGTGCAACAGTTTGATTCTTTGTGTAGGTACTACTATTGGGGCCTTGCTTGTTCCTCCTATGGTATTGATACCTTGGTTCTCAAAAAACTCAGGGAAATACTTATCTACTTCGCTGCATTACCCTTTCCTCATCAACGGAAAACCAACGCAAGCTCAAGAGGTAGCAGTAGCCACCAAAAACACTCACCCATTCTCCCACAAAATATATATGTCCAAAGCTATAGCAGCAAAATCAGTACCACCAACTATTTCCACTCGGCCCTACTAATTTTCCACCGAACAGATCCTATGCCAAACACTACCATCTCGGTACCACCAACTTTCACATCCGTGCCACTGAGATTCAGCGAACAACTTTTTGTTGAGAAGATTTAAAGAATCCAAGTTTGAAATGGGTCTCACCGAGATTTGGAAACTAGTCTAGGTTATCGTATCGGTACCACAAAGATATTGTGGGGACCCCGACTTGTAGGTCGAGCTCATTGAATTCACGTGCTCAGTGATCCCAGAGATCAATGCTCACCAAACATACAGAAACTAAATAACGAGAGTCGTACATCCGTACATACTGTCTGATACACATAACAAGTATTATGGTCAAGTCTTACATGGATAGGGTCTCAAGTCTAACACACCAAACTCAACTAATTGTAGAAATCTTGGTTGAAAGCATGAACCCATCCATCAGCCTTAACCTAGAGGCATTCAGAATTGGAAGCTTCCTAGCTCGTAGGATAATCACCTAGGTATTCTTCACCATATACTGTTCTCCCTTACCTGGTCAATAAAATAACAAGTGGCAAGCCAGTGAGTACTTTCATTGTACTCGCAAGCAATCCATGTTGTGGAACAAGGCAATAATGACACATGATATAACACTGGTATGTTGTTTTTGCGGAAAGCATGTTTTCCCTAGTGTAACAACACGATAAATTCTTGGGCGACGTGCATCACAAGCATAGCGGTAACCCAATGAGCAGGTTACGGATATCAATATCAACTTAGGGTTGAACATTCGATATCCACCCACCTTGCCAAGTCAACTGACTTAGCTCAAGCATCATATTTCCCATATCACCAACTATTTCTCATACTCTCCCACATAAACACACTTGGTTTATGCAGAAACAACTGGACATAGTTTAAGCAGGATTACCCAACTTTCTTTGACCGTGGACACGACTATTCGAATAGTTTTACACTCTGCAAAAGTTGCACGATGTACGCACAAGACTCGGGGAACTGCCGTGTCATCCACGACTCGTGGTATATGACATACCCGAGGTAAGCACCCATACAATGACTTTACCCTAGTGACACTAAACAAAGAGTCCACTCGTTTGGTACATAGCCCACATGATGTACATCATATGAGCCTCGCTCTAGATCGTATCATCCATGTAGGGACCAACGGTGTGCCCGAAACCTGTAAAAACTGCATAGTCACCCTACCTGGCACGACCCTCTCTCAAGAATGATCACATCACTCCCGCCACTAGTAATGCGGTCTCTCTGCTAGTATTAACCAAAGTAATCAACAAATACCTGTCCCATAAGGGGTATCGTGGTTGCACACGTAAGGTTGGGACGGTCGACAATTCTTAAATTTAATCCCGTTTCCAAAACAACACACACAAAACCTTTCTTGGTACACCACTTCTTTCTCAAGTGGTCATCCATCTCAACACCATCACCATGTGGCAATAGTACCACGCGACGGGATTTTTCGAAAGCCTTTTGTAAACACTCCCTCCATCGTCACCACGCATATCCCCTATCCCTGTTTGGGTAGCAACTACTAGAAACTAACTACATCCCACATGCACAATCCTCATAGGTGGTAGGGTCATGCCCAAGTGCAGGTTCCAACGAGGTGTTCTTCGGGGATAGCCCAACAAGGGGGTCTCCGAGTATATGAATATATGCATAAGTAAGGTGCCAAATATATGCGTAAGTAAGGTGCTATATGACATGCAAATAAAAGTTTCTTGGGCATGGTCAATGGGCTGCTTGCCTTGCTCAATTAATTCTTCGGGGTATTCTCATGCTTCTTGTCCAACTCCGAGTACTCCATCTACTTCGTCAACTATCATCGGAAACAACTTTAGTAAGCCACACCACAAGTAAAAAAGACAAGGTGCTCTATAAATAAGAGTTTTATTTTTCTCGAACAACTCTGGTCATAAGAAAAAAATCCTAAAGCTTTCTCTAGGAGATTTGGATCACCAGAGATTTTTGAACGAAGAAAGTGGAGGCATCACTGGCCCCACAAGAAGTATATAGAAAAAATTATCATAAAAATGAGTGGAGTCACTCATTTAATAGGGCATGAATTTGGAAAAATTTAGGAAGTGGTTTCATTGTATTTTGAGTTGGTATGAATTTCCTATGGATTTTCGAACATGGAATAAATGGAAGTAGGGGCTATTTATTTCATCTAGCAAGAGAAAATTGCTGACTAAGGATAGAAAAATATAGAATTCTATTTGAAGTCTATGGAAATTGGAATCACTCGTTTGGAGTTGATTTGTGCTCCCTAGGGTTTTTGCAAGGTGGGTTTGAAATATGCAAAGTTGAAGTTTTAATTAGAAGAGAGGAGAAAACTTTTGTGCAAAAATGTGCAATGCACATATTTGGATAGGCAATTTTTTTTGAAGCATCTAGGATTTTGGATCATCATTTTTGATCTACCATGAATTTTCTAGGAGTTTATTAGTCTCAAAAAAATAAAGAAAAGGGGGGGGGGAGGCATGTACCTCATGCTACGTTTCACCCAGTGGCGCTGGGAAGAAGGTGAGCCAACCCAGTGGCTCAGCCTAGCTAGTGAAGGAGTCCACGTTGAAGGTGTACTGCGCCGAATTTGCCTCGTGCAGGGAGATATGCAGTGTGCTTGGCTGCTTCCACTTAACGAGGCAGGCCCGACCCGTTGGGTCGCTGGCAGGCGGCCCATGCCTACCTGGATCGTCCCCCACCTCCTCCCGAATAGGGGAGAGTAGGGGAGGCGAGGCCAAGCAGGTGCCGGTGCCACTCCGGTGGCCCAAGATGCCTCCAGTGAGCCTCCGGCGACCAGCATGCTTGGAACGAAGAGCCGCTCCAACCTGGGAGCCTTGTCTCCGCCGGGGAGCGCTGGGGGTAGAGCGGCTTCGACCATGGTGGAGGTCGAGGACAGGGGCTGTGGCAGTGATGCGCCGGCCACCTGGATGAAAAAGGGAGCATGGGGAGGGCTTGCGGCGGCTAGGAGGGGCACTGGACTTGCCAGGGTCGAGGGAGAGCCCAGTATGGGGGCGAATTTTGAGTTGTGGCCGCCATAGATGTTTTGGCCATGAACGGATACGAAAAGGAAGAGGAGGGGGAATGGCTAGTGCAGGAGGTAGCTTACGACGTAGGGGAGTGAACCAGAGTGGTCAGGTAGCTCGCGGGAAAAGAAAAACGAGTGGGAGCGACTAGACAAGGTCGGGTGGACTCGAATGCTCTAGGCACGGCGGCACACGCGGCCTGAGCATCTTTGGAGTCTTGCTCGCGCCGTGGAAGGGGTCAAGGGTGGATGGAGGAATCCACTTGCGCCCTAAGACATGTTGTCGGCGCCGGACACGACCTGCACGAAGAAGACAAGGTGCAAAGCGCCATTATTGCATGCAGCCAGCATGATCACCACGCTGAAGCTTGTCCAGGACCAACCTTTGTCCAGGTCAAGGTGTCTAGCATGCAAGCCATGCATGCCAGAGAGCACTTGTGCAATTGGGACCTGAGTGGAGCAGGTTAGGCTGGGTTTCAGCTCTGTTTATCTTTGCAACAAGAAACTTGGACGTAGAAAAGATGGTTTCACTTAGGGGATGTTGGGAAGAATCCATGTCTAGTAGTCGTAGATATGCCAGAACTCCAAGTCTACCAAGTTTCGGATCAAGGACAGGAGTGTAGCTAGCAATTGCAGTTCATGGCCACATTTCTGCCAAAAATGAAGTTTCACAAGGGCTGCTCATATTTTCCACATGAGCATGCCATATATTTGCTTTAAATAGTGCATTAGCATACTAGAGGTGTTTTTGGAAAGCTGGAGGGGCATTGGCTTGAACAGAAATATTGAAAGAGGGTAAAAGAGGAGCTGCCATGGTAAAAAAGAGAGGTAAAGAGAGGGATTCACCCCCCAATAATTGACCAGGGGCCAGGGCAAAGTTACTGGAGATAAAATAGGGTAAGAGAACACTATGGAGAATAGCAAAAGGGGCCAAAGCAAAAGATTTGGCAAGTGAACAGAAGGTGTTTGATGGGTGTTAGGGCTAAGAAATGGATTCTAATTGCTGTTAAACATAACAGGATCACATGATAAGTGAAAATAAGACACGATGCCAAATTTGGGATTTGTTGGAGAAAGTTTCTAACGTAGACTTGAACAAACCAAGAAATGGGAAGAAATGACTTTCTAGAGACAAAACCGTTCAAATCAATTACCAGTAATGCACCACTTGGTGTGGTGGCATTATTTGAGTATTAAAGCATACCCATAAAGTTTGGGATCAATTGGAGAAACTTCAGAATGCAAAGTTCCCCAATTATAAAAATCAACATGGATGGTTTTGAGGAGTTTTGGACAAGTTCATCTATTCTCCTTGTTGCACCTCTTGGTGTGCATGCACTATTGGAGTATCAGAACATGTCCACAAAATTTGGGCACAATTGGAGATAGTTGGCAATGTAGGTTTGCTCATATTTGGATCTAGGCAGATAGGTTATCGGAATATTTAGGTGAAACAAATCAACTTGGACTGATATGAAACATGGCAAGGTCATCACATATATCATGTGTGAAATTCTACAATTTTACTAGGATTTATTGAGAATATTTCCTATGGAAATATTCCAAAAGCTTAAAATATACAGAAAGGGGTTTGAAGGGTTTTGTCCAATATTTTGAACATGACCGTGTGTTGAAACTCTTACATATGGAGTATATATGTCGAGTAAGTTTCCCTAAATTTTCTCAAATATTTTGAAAGCAGGTTTTTTCTTTAATAAAGACCATTTCTGGGGTTAGAAGTATGTATTTAAATAAAATAGTAAAATAGCTTTTTAAATAATAATCTTGTAGTTTTGGGAAGTTTTTTTGATGATGGGGTTTAAATAAAATGTTGTGTGCAAAACAACTTCCCTAGTTTGAGGACTTGTAGTACAAATCCCAACTCAGGTTTTTTGAAAGCTTTAACTGAATAAAAACTTTGTGGTAAAAATAGTTTCTCATCCTATACACATGGTAGGTTCATTGGGCAAAGACTTTGGGCATGGATGTGAGTCTAAGGAGTAGTAGGAACCTTGTGACTTAAAACACGAGCAAACCAACAAGCAAACAACAAGCATATCAAGCATCACAAGCACTCACAAAACTTTTAGTTGGTACTAGTTTTTGAGATATGTTAATTTAGTCAGGGGAGTCAAAAAACAACGTGTGACAGACCTATCCCCCTTGTAAGAATCTCGTCCCCGAGATTCTAGGGCTAGGCTTTGGAGAGATACAGAACTTTAGGTTGGGGTAGTCTTCACGTTCCCATCTTGCTCCTATGGGTCTTGAAGTGATTGATGATACAGTTTCGAATGCTTCGATCGTCTTCATCTGAACATGAACGGGGTTCTTGAAGTTGGCTAGGCTTGATTAAGGGTCAAGGGCTTGGTGGACTAAGTTCTCGCAAGGGTCTGGCTTGCATGTGTACTCCATGGTCGGAATACGTGGCAAGGTATTATGTGTGGGTGCTGGTCCTGGGGTTGTGCACATTGGTTAGTGACACCTAGATGTCTCATCTTAGAATAGAAGGGTCAAGATCTTTGTGTAGCTTCCTTTTGACAGGGAAGTCCTTGAATCCCTATGGTCACAAGGAGGGTCTCCATCCTCGAGAGTGTTGAAGCGGGTCATCGCATGCTTTTTAATCGAGATCTTCTACTTGAGTAAGTTGCCCATGTAAGTGCTTCATCCGTCTCCGGCCGCTCGTCGTTGTCGTCATGAACGCATGTTACGTTGATCCTTCTTGGCATAGTTGATGTAGTCCGCAGAGGAGTGGTGGTTGACTTCCACTTCTTCTTCTCTTTCTTTGTGGTTTCCCAACCATGGTGGTTCTTCACCCCGTCTTGGGTAGTATTGACTTCTACTGCTTGGAGATTGCTTCAAGGAGTCGATTCTCTCAATATAATAACTTACTCTTGAGAGGAACGACAATTGATATTCTGGGGGCTTGTCCAAATAGGACTAAGGTGTTCCTCCTCTTGTTGGGTGAATTAGTATGTCATCCCTGAGGATAACAACATACTTCCCCAAGCTTCACATAAGCACACTACTTATGAGATAGGTGAGAGGAGCGGGGGTTTGTTTTGGGCGGTCACTTGCTGACGGATTTGTGGTCCAACATAATCTAGTCCTTCATGTCCATGTTCCTCATAGACATGATTGGTGATGCTCGGGGCAGAGGATTGGCCATAGTCCAACGACTTAGAGTCATTTCCAATGGTTACATGCCGACCATTTTATGGGTTGGTGAAGCTTTAGGGTCTCAAGAAATCAGGACGTGAGTTAACGTCTATCATCTTATCCCTAAGCACATTCCTTAGATGCCAATAGTCTAACTGTCGGGACCCCGATCCTAAGCCATAGGAATCTAACCTGTAACCCATCGCATCCCTTTGTGGTCTCACGCACGGTTAACTCCACGGCTGCAGCCTTACCTTAGCCGGGACCGTTTGCGTCTTTTGACTCACGTATGCGATAGTATCGCTAGCAATCCAATGTCAAAGAACCCGGATCGACATGTCTAGTCATAAACCAAAGTGGCAGTACCGCACAAGGACATGCATACATGACCCAACAAAGCAAGTGTCGGTCACCGGCGAATGTAGACGAGTCGTAGCAAGCTACAAGGACTCCATTACATCGCGTGACATTTAACCAAAGGGGACAGACACAGCAGCTAAGAAGGACACATGCCGGTCAACTAATGTGTCCGGAGCAGTAGAGAACTACCAAGGCTCGTTGGACCACAAAGGGGCATTTCCTTGTAAGGAGTGCTACTAAAGTTCACGACTAGGTAATCGAACCCCATACATATCAAGTACGACACACGTACGCATGGCATACCGATATGTATAGATACATCGATGGCATCACAACATAACCATAAACATACAAGCTTTATTTAAGAGGCTCGGAAGAGCCACACACATAATATTACACATTAAGGGTCTCAGGACCCATAATAGCAGTCATACAATACAAGCCAGCGGAAGAGTTATAAACTGTCTGGGTACAGACAGGGCAACTAGTAGGCACGTGGCCTGACTATACTACATAGCCGACGTAGGGCGAGATCGCAGCTGGGACACCAGCTACTCGTCGTCGTCAATGTCTACGAAGAACCCTCCATTAGGGTCATTAGCAACCTCTGCAACATTTATTAAGCAAACATGAGTACGAAGGTACTCAGCAAGACTTTAGGAGAACTAACTACTCATGCAAGGTATCAAAAGGTATTGTGGGGTTTCATGCGGAAAGCCAGCATTTGACTCGTGGCTAGACAACTTGCATTTTGAAATTAGTTTTGACAACTTTCTTTCTCGCACACGAGTCCACTAACACCACAACAATACACTATCGTGGAATCATTCTGTCTCCATACGGAAATGCCGTCCACGACACTCACGCTTATCTTGACAATTTTATGAGTAGCCATTGAAGTTATCTATGAACAACATATGTCTCCAAGTAGTCCATATCCGCGGACGCGGCTATTCGAATAGATCATAACCCTGCAGGGGTGTACTTCGTCACACACGCTCCCGCCATTTATCGCCATGTGCACGTCATGCACCTCGGCAACCTTCAAGCGGAAGCCCAGCGAGGGAGTCGGCCACGACCGTTAACCACACTAGTACCTAGTCCAGGTTTATCGCCTATCTGAGAGTAACCCGTACGGAAGTCCGGCCGAGGTTTCCGCCACGGCCTCAAACGATGTGCGCAGGGATCCCAAGCCCACCATCCGGGTGCCACCTGGTACACCATGCCACTGCCTACCGCATCACGGTCCACCTCTCAGGTCAGCACCATGCACGGCCTCCAGCATTACTATAAACACCAGAAACTACTTGCAACTCCTGGACCGAGTACTACGCGATTAATAGGGCGAGCGGGGTCATATTTCAGGGCCCAGCCTGTGGTAGTATCTAGTCTTGGATTACATACACGGAACTAAGTTCCTAAGGACGGTTCCAATGAAACAACCCGCCATGTACTCCTACACAGCCTTTCACCGGTACCTTTACCAAATCAAGTTCAACACACAACCTTTGCTCACCGAACACATTCCACATTTTCTTTCATCTCCCAGATGACAGACCATACACAACTCTAAGCATAGCATGCATAGGAGGATAAGGCACATCATAGCTCAAGCAACTACCAGGTATGCTAGGTTGCAAGGTTTGGCTATTTACTGTGACAAGGTTAGGTCATGCAAAGGAAGTGGGTCCAACTATCGTGGCAAAAGCAGTTGAAGCATTTGACCTTAAATGCAATAAATAGGTGCAGGAGCAAGAACATGGGATTTATCGGGATGATCAAAAGGGTTGCTTGCCTTGTTGCTCACAGGAGGAACGATATCCGTCAGACGGATATTCGGTGGAATCCGGGGGTGCGGAGCCTACCGAAATGAATGGCAACATTCAATAACAATCATATGCAATCAAAATGATGCATGAGCATGGCATGAGACTGCAAAGTGATAAGTTATTATAATCAAGATGTTTTAGGTTTAGAGTTGATTTGAATCACATTCGAATAGCAATTCAAACGGGTATTCTCGGATACCGGTTTCATTGATTCGACCTGATGCTCAGATCAACTTAATGTTAACATGCATGAAATGTCATGTTATGGTACTGATTTATATCTAGGGCAGTGCGTGATCATTGCATTTATTATGAAATTTGGATATTTTTGCAAATTCCATTTATAAAGGGATTAAAATAATTGAATTATTCCTTATTTCACAAATTAGGGTCCTGTAACTTTTTCAAACATAGTTGAAAATAGCATAATCAGAATCCTTGAATTTTCTCATACTTTTTCATATATAATTTATTTTCATTGGAGTTACAGATTAATTTCTATGATTTTTGCAATTTTTAGCAATTTCCTGAATTAGTTTTAAACTGGAAATTCCATTTATTGCATCAGGCTGACGTCAGCAGGTCAGCCGACCTGTTCAGGTCAAACCTGACAGGGGGGCCCCACTGGTCAGCCTCTCTGGGACTAATCCCGCGCTGACCAGCCCTAACTGAGGTTTGACTTGGCCTTGGGCCCACTTGTCAGCGAGTGATTAAGTCACTAATCGGCTGGGTTAGCTTGCCACGTCGACCTCCACCGGCGGCGAGGTCGTCCTCGCCGGCGGGGAGCCTCTGACGACCACCAGCACGACGGGGGGGGGGGGGGGGGGGGGCTCGGAAACGGCGCGCAGGGGGCCAAATGCTGCGCGGAGAGCACCAGAGGAACGGCACGTCTCCCGCAGCTTCATTTCTGCACCTAGACGGGGCTGATCTGGCCGGAGATGACGCCGGCGACGAGCTTGGCGGCGGCCAAGGCTCGGGCGTCATCAGGGTCTTTATAACAGGGGGATCTACGCTCGGTTCTTAGCTGCTACAGCATCTACGCGTCGTCCTGGAGCTGTTGGTGCCATCGGAAGGACGAGCTGGACATCGGAGGGCTACCGGCGACAAGCGGCAGCGGCGATCCTCGTCGGGCTCCGGTGAAACTAGGGATAGAGGAGGGGATCGAGGGGGAAAACTTAGGGAAAACGACCGCATGCTGACAGGGAGTGCAGAGCAGAGCTCAGACGGCTCGGGGAAGGCCTGGGGGCGACGAATCGACGGGAGAGGTCCGGCGGCCTGAGGTGGAAGACGACGGCGTTGCGGGCGTTGCAGGGCTCGAGGAAGCTTCGGCTTTTGCAGGGATGACCAGGGCGACGAGACGGAGCTAATGGCGTGCTCTGGGAGGGGTTCCTATGGCCAGGGGCACGGCCAGCTCGAGCTCGAGCTCAGCTCTAATGGCGGCAGCAGGGAGAAGGAGGGGATCCGGGAGGAGGGGCAGAACCGAGGCGGGGAATGGATAGGGGAAGCTCTGGGGAGCTTATCCCCATCGTCGCCAGCGCGAACCGGCGGCCAGGCAGGCACGCAGGTGCGTGGCCGCGCCGGAGGAGGCGGCGGCCACCTCCTGCTGCCTACTGGCGCGAGGGAGGGGACGAGCGGGGAGATGGGCCGGGCCTGGCTTGGGCGACAGGTAAGTCTTTTTCCATTTCCTCTGTTTTTGTTTATCTGTTTTGCTATTTATTGCTTTGCTAATTATTTCAGCTCCAAAACAAAAAGTAAAAACTATTTTAGACCTCCTGAAATATTTGTTATAATATCCCCACTCATTTCCAAGGTTTTCAACATTTTTGGAAAATTATAGTTTCTGATTTCAATTTTTAAATTTGAAACCAGTGGCTTTTGCATTTATTTAAAATGCTTAAAGTGTCAAGAAAATAGTTTTCTCCAATGCTCATTTACTTTCATGATTTATCAGAAAGTTTGAACATTTCTTGAGGCCATTTTGGGTTCATTGATCTGAACTAGTTTGAAATTTCCTTTAATTGAAATGGTGGCTAGGGTTTTGAGTTTTTCCTTTGCCACTTTATTGTTTTTGTTGAAACTTCTTAGATGCAAATGCAAAGAAGACATGAGCACAATGCTATCTTGCTTAAGGGTTAGGGATGTGACAACTCACCCCCACTCAAAAGAATCTCGTCCCGAGATTTAGAAGTCGTCGGGAATAACGTAGGATATTCAAGTCGGAGACGATCCTCTCTTTCCCAAGTTGCCTCCTTTTCAGAATGATTTGACCACTGAACTTTAAGAAACTTGAGGTTTCGACATCGAGTGGTACGCTCTGCTTGATCAAGAATACGCACGGGGTATTCTCGGTAAGAAAGGTTATCTTGTAGATCAAGCGTTTCATGGTCCACTTCACGGATAGGATCCGAAAAGCAATGCCTGAGTTGCGAGACGTGGAAAACATCATGAACCTTGGAAAGATGCAGAGGAAGTTCCAACTGGTAGGCAACTTCTCCTCGTTTGGCAAGAATGCGAAAGGGTCCAATGTAACGAGGAGCCAATTTGCCCTTGATACCGAATCGATGGGTACCCTTCAAAGGTGTAACCCGAAGGTAAGCCTTCTCGTCAACTTCAAAGGTCACAGCCTTATGATGACGATCATATTGGCTCTTTTGACGAGAGTGGGCTGTTTTCAACTTTTCACGAATAATGCGAACCTGCTCTTCTGCATCCTGGATCATGTCCGGGCCAAAGAGTTGCCTCTCTCCGGTTTCTGACCAATTAAGAGGTGTTCGACATCTTCGTCCATAGAGAACTTCAAAAGGGGCTTTGCCCAAGCTTGATTGATAACTGTTGTTATAAGCGAATTCGGCGAATGGAAGACACTTCTCCCAATTCATACCGAACGATATAACACAAGCTCGGAGCATATCTTCTAGAATTTGATTCACTCTTTCTACTTGACCACTTGATTGGGGATGGAAAGCAGTGCTAAAAGATAAATGAGTCCCCATGGCATTCTGAAAACTTTCCCAGAAGCGAGAAGTAAAGATACTTCCACGGTCCGAGTTAATTTCCAGGGGAACACCATGAAGAGACACTATTTGAGAGATATATAACTCTGCTAGCTGGCTAGCTGTTATACTCTCACGAACAGGAAGAAAATGAGCCACTTTGGAAAGACGGTCAATGACCACAAAGATAGCATTATTTCCTTTCTTGGTCTTGGGAAATCCTGTAATGAAATCCATGCTAACTTTATCCCATTTCCATTCAGGAATAGTTAAAGGTTGAAGGGTGCCAGCAGGCCTTTGATGTCCTGCCTTAACTCGACGACAAACATCGCAGTTAGCAACGAACTCAGCAATTTCTCTCTTCATCCTAGTCCACCAGAACCTTTGGCGTAGGTCCTGATACATCTTAGTACTACCGGGATGAATGGTGAGAGGGGAATCATGAGCCTCCTTAAGGATTAACTGCCTTAGATGTGGGTTCTTAGGAACCACTAAACGATTCTGGAAGAACACCACACCTTGATCATTCATGGAAAATTCTTCAGCGTTTCCGCTAAAAATATTCTCCTTGATCCGTGATATACCCTTGTCACGCTTTTGGCCAGCTATAATTTGATCCTTAAGAGTAGGCTTCGCCACCAGTGTAGAAAGGAATCCTTGAGGAACAATATGAAGATTCAACTTCCGAAAGTCCTCATGGAGAAGTGGTTGACCTTGTTGTAGCATCAAATTGTTACAATAAGATTTACGACTTAGTGCATCGGCCATAACATTGGCCTTCCCCGGGGTGTAAGTTATCCCTAAGTCGTAATCCGAGATCAACTCAACCCACCGTCTTTGCCTGAGATTCAAATCCGGTGGGTGAAGATATATTTCAGACTTTGGTGATCAGTGGATATTTCGCAACGATTACCCAGAAGGTAATGTCGCCAGGTTTTTAGTGCATGGACCACAGCTGCAAGCACAAGGTCATGTGTGGGATAATTATCTTCATGTGGACGCAACTGTCGAGATGCGTATGCGATCACATGACGATCTTGCATGAGAATGCAACCTAATCCTTGTCGCGAGGCGTCGCAATAGATAACAAAGTCCTTAGAAAAATCTAGTGGTAGCAACACAGGTGCAGAAGTCAGGCGTCTTTTCAGTTCCTGAAAACTATGCTCACACTGTGGTGTCCACTCGAACCTTTTATCCTTCTTGAGGAGTTCAGTCAGAGGCTTTGCAACCTTGGAGAAATTCTCGACGAAGCGGCGACAATAGCTCGCTAGACCAAGAAAACTCCTAACTTGCTTAACCGATTCAGGTTGAGTCCAATCAAGGACAGCTTGAACTCTCTCGGGATTGACAGCAATACCCTTACCAGAGATTACGTGGCCTAGATAGGTCACTTCTGGTAACCAGAATTCACATTTTGAAAATTTGGCATAAAGGCGACGCTCTCGAAGTTTCATCAATACCAGCCTTAGATGCTCGGCATGTTCTTGTTCATTCTTTGAGTTGATGAGAATATCATCGAGGTATACTACGACGAATTTATCCAAATACTCCAAAAAGATTGAATTCATCAGCCGAGAGAAGGTGGCTGGGGCATTGGTTAAACCGAAGGACATAACGGTGTACTCATATTGACCATAACGAGTAACAAAGGCCGTTTTTGGAATGTCCCCGTTCTTAATCTTGATTTGATGGTATCCCAACCTCAAATCCATTTTGGAGAAGACTGAGGATCCAGCGAGCTGATCGTACAGATCGTTGATCCTGGGGAGCGGATACTTGTTCTTTATGGTGACCAGGTTAACTGGTCGGTAATCTACAACCATCCGATCCGTTCCGTCTTTCTTCTTGACGAAGAGGACGGGACAAGCCCAAGGAGAAGAGCTAGGACGAATGAAACCTTTGTTCAAGGCCTAATCTAATTGCTTCTTAAGTTCGGCTAGCTCTAGGGGTGACATCTTATAAGGTCTTCTGGCTATTGGGACAGTTCCCGGAACAAGATCTATCACAAACTCTACATCTCTGTCAGGTGGAATTCCTGGCAGTTCCTGTGGAAAAACATCCGAGAAGTCACGGACTATCGGAATGTCTTCAAGTTCCGGAAGTGGGTTGGCATTTAGGGAATAGAGCTGGCATTTGGCAACTCGAGTAGAGACATTTACTATCTCACCCGAGGGATGGGTAAGCTGGACATTTCTAGAGTGAGTATCAATCTTGGTATAGTGAGCTGACATCCAGTCCATGCCCAAGATGATATTAATATCCGAAGATTTCAATGCTATCAATGAGGCTAGAAAAACTAGCCTGTCTACTAGAATCTCATTGTCATAGGTTATCCTAGAGGTTTGCCATTTACTACCAGGGGTTTGGACAACCAATGGGATTGGCATATCACAAAATGACATGTTATGCAACTGTGCATAACTTTCTGAAATGAAGGAATGAGAAGACCCAGTGTCAAAGAGAACGGACGCTGGGTGATGATTAACAAGAAGCGTACCCAGTATGACGTCGGGATCCTCTGCAGCTTCTTCTGCTGACACATAGTTCACACGGCCACGTGCAGGAGTTGGCTTCACATAAAACGCTTTGCCCGACTTGGCCTGCCCGACGGACTTTCCGGGTTGCTTGGCACCCACATTCTGAGGACACTCACGTGAATAATGCCCTGGTTCTCCACACTTGTAGCATATCACCTGGTTGGCACGTGGTGCAGCATTGCTAGCTGGACCACCATAAGCTTTTGATGGAGGGTTGGCATGATTCGTCTGAGGCGCCACGTAGGATGGCTTCGGAGTGTATCTTGGCGGCAGAGAACTGTTTGGAACCCACAGCCTGCGTTTTTGAAACGCGGAACCAGAAGATGAGCCAAAGTTACGGGAGTGCTTCCTTGTGGCTTCGAAGTCAGTATGACCAGTCTCCGCACTGATCGCTTTGTTGACCAGGGCTTGAAAGCTTGCACACTCATGGAGGCGCAGGTCTCGACGGAGCTCAGGGCTCAGACCCTTACGGAATCTTGCTTGCTTCTTGGCGTCAGTAGACACCTCCTCTGTTGCATAGCGGGCGAGGTTACCGAACTCGCGGCTATAGGCATCCACAGACAACTTGCCCTGAGTGAAGGCACAGAACTCCTCTCTCTTTCTGTCCATTAGGCCCTCTGGAATATGGTGCAGACGGAAAGCTACGCTGAAGTCTGCCCATGAGGCCACTGGTTCAGCGGGACGCATAGCTTGAAAATTCTCCCACCACAGATTTGCGGGTCCCTCCAGGAAATACGCCGCAAAGGTCACCTTGTCGGCCTCACACACATTCGTAGAGCGAATCTTGCGCGAGATGCTGCACAACCAGTCATCAGCATCGAGGGGATCGACGGAATGATGAAACTTTGGAGGATTCAGCTTCACAAAGTCATTGAGAGACACTGCAGCATTCCTAGGCTGTCGAGCCGTATTCTGCTCAATACGCTCTAGCAGTCGGTTGGTCTCCCTTTTGTTTCTTTCTGCCTCAAGCATCACTTCTACCAGAGAAGGTGGGTGAGGCAGGTCTTCCTGCGACGCTTGACTACCCTCACCTTGCTCATGAGGAGGGGCACGGTTCAACCTGGTGAACACCATCCTGACAAACAAACTCATAGCTTAGACCAATATCATATCAATACTAACTATGGATTAAGAATGTACTGAACACACGGAATGCGGAAATGAATATCCGAACAACATGGTAACAAGCAACTCCTATATATACACCATGGTTCATATACACCCTTACATAGTTCAGTACAAACTTACTCGAAGAGCAAACTATTGAAATGGTGGAACTACTCATCAGAGGCTTACAAGCTTCCTATACATTATTTATCTAGGCCTCCGGAATTCGTTTCACATTACTACCATACTCCACAAGTCACGCAGGACTGTGAACATACGGCTACTACCATACTATCCTTCCGCTCATAGCTCAGGCATCCACATAGAACATCTCATAGAGATTACCTCCATGACCCGGAAGCTCAACCTGCGGATCAGGAAACACTCTAGCCTGAGATCCCTGGGATCCATAAGGACACGGATGTGGCCTTGGTCCCCTGACTGGTGGTAAGAGGGGTCCCCGAAGAGGTGTAACTCCTCCTATAGCTGGCCAGTCAACGTGGGCCGGAAGATGGTTCCTAACAGGGTTCAGCATCTCCATCTCTCCATACCCTGTCTGGACTACTGGTGCCAGCTGCGTCAAAGCTGTCCACAGACAGGCACGGGTAGCATAAAGCTCCATGCGGAGAGCACGAGCATCCTTGTCTCTGTTCTCTAGCATCTCAACAGTGGACTACAGAAGTGGGTCCTCCATAGAAGAATCAAAATAGACTCCACTGAGGTATCCCTCTTCACCAGACCGAGAGGCCGGAACATAGCAGAACTCTGAATTCTGCAGCAGTGCATGTCTCGCTCTCATAATAGTCAGCATTGAATAGGCAGCATCCTGTACTGCCATGTCAACGGTGACCCCCAACCCATAGGACCAATGGATTGGCTTCTCCGCTCCAGGGTAATCTGGAAATACCCTAACAGTGCAAATGTACTGGCTCTGGTTGAAGTCTCGGTACTGTTCCTCCACTGTGTACTCGGGGTACCAGCGGTAACCGCACACCGACATCACCCTGACCAGCATGGCCGTATGACCCGGCACATCAATGCACCTGGTCAGACGTACCACCTCACGAGAAGGACGGCCAGGCATCTGTAATTAGAGAGTAATGCAAAAGCATTAGAGCTCTGAATGCAAAACAAATTGGGCAGCATAACGGCTGTAAATGCTCAAAACAAATTTGAGACAACCCAAAGTGGAATAACGTAACCACTCAACTATCAAGTTCAACTCTCTGGTCACCAAACTTACTTCCTGCTTCCTAGGAATAAAAGAAACCCAATATCTCTCGACCCGTAGTCCTATAATCTACCGATCAGAAATACGAGCCTAGGAGAAGATCAGTAACCTAGTCCTTAATTCCCGCAGAAAAGACGAGGATGACCAGAATAGAATATCTTGAGAAGAGAACAAGAGTGTTACGTTCCCTTCCACAAACAATTCCCTTATGTATAACTAAGAAATTCTAGACTCAACTTCGACCAGTTTGGCTTAGTAATCCTACAGTCAGTTCGGCTCTGATACCAACGATGTCGGGACCCCGATCCTAAGCCATAGGAATCTAGCCTGTAACCCATCGCATCCCTTTGTGGTCTCACGCACAGTTAACTACACGGCTGCAGCCTTACCTTAGCCGGGACCGTTTGCGTCTTTTGACTCACGTATGCGATAGTATCGCTAGCAATCCAATGTCAAAGAACCCGGATCGACATGTCTAGTCATAAACCAAAGTGGCAGTACCGCACAAGGACATGCATACATGACCCAACAAAGCAGGTGTCGGTCACTGACGAATGTAGACGAGTCGTAGCAAGCTACAAGGACTCCATTACATCGCGTGACATTTCCCCAAAGGGGACAGACACAGCAGCTAAGAAGGACACATGCCGGTCAACCAATGTGTCCGGAGCAGTAGCGAACTACCAAGGCTCGTTGGACCACAAAGGGGCATTTCCTTGTAAGGAGTGCTACTAAAGTTCACGACTAGGTAATCGAACCCCATACATATCAAGTACGACACACGTACGCATGGCATACCGATATGTATAGATACATCGATGGCATCACAACATAACCATAAACATACAAGCTTTATTTAAGAGGCTCGGAAGAGCCACACACATAATATTACACATTAAGGGTCTCACGACCCATAATAGCAGTCATACAATACAAGCCAGCGGAAGAGTTATAAACTGTCTTGGTACAGACAGGGCAACTAGTAGGCACGTGGCCTGACTATACTACAGAGCCGACGTAGGGCCAGATCGTAGCTGGGACACCAGCTACTCGTCGTCATCGATGTCTACGAAGAACCCTCCATTAGGGTCATTAGCAACCTCTGCAACATTTATTAAGCAAACATGAGTACGAAGGTACTCAGCAAGACTTTAGGAGAACTAACTACTCATGCAAGGTATCAAAAGGTATTGTGGGGTTTCATGCGGAAAGCCATTATTTGACTCGTGGCTAGACAACTTGCATTTTGAAATTAGTTTTGACAACTTGATTTCTCGCACACGATTCCACTAACACCACAACAATACACTATCGTGGAATCATTCCATCTCCATACAGAAATGCCGTCCACGACACTCACGCTTATCTTGACAATTTTATGAGTAGCCATTGAAGTTATCTATGAACAACATATGTCTCCAAGTAGTCCATATCCGCGGACGCGGCTATTCGAATAGATCATAACCCTGCAGGGGTGTACTTCGTCACACACGCTCCCGCCACTTATCGCCATGTGCACGTCATGCACCTCGGCAACCTCCAAGCGGAAGCCCAGCGAGGGAGTCGGCCACGACCGTTAACCACACTAGTACCTAGTCCAGGTTTATCGCCTATCTAAGAGTAACCCCTACGGAAGTCCGGCCGAGGTTTCCGCCACAGCCTCAAACGATGTGCGCAGGGTTCCCAAGCCCACCATGCGGGTGCCACCTGGTACACCGTGCCACTACCTACCGCATCACGGTCCACCTCTCAGGTCAGCACCATGCATGGCCTCCAGCATTACTATAAACACAAGAAACTACTTGCAACTCCTGGACCGAGTACTACGCGATTAATAGGCCGAGCGGGGTCATATTTCAGGGCCCAGCATGTGATAGTATCTAGTCTTGGATTACATACACGGAACTCAATTCCTAAGGACGGTTCCAATGAAACAACCCGCCATGTACTCCTACACAGCCTTTCACCGGTACCTTTACCAAATCAAGTTCAACACACAACCTTTGCTCACCGAACACATTCCACATTTCTGTTCATCTCCCAGATGACAGACGATACACAACTCTAAGCATAGCATGCATAGCAGGATAAGGCACATCATAGCTCAAGCAACTACCAGGTATGCTAGGTTGCAAGGTTTGGCTATTTACTGTGACAAGGTTAGGTCATGCAAAGGAAGTGGGTCCAACTATCGTGGCAAAAGAAGTGGAAGCATTTGACCTTAAATGCAATAAATAGGTGCAGGAGCAAGAACATGGGATTTATCGGGATGATCAAAAGGGTTGCTTGCCTTGTTGCTCACAGGAGGAACGATATCCGTCAGACGGATATTCGGTGGAATCCGGGGGTGCGGAGCCTACCGAAATGAATGGCAACATTCAATAACAATCATATGCAATCAAAATGATGCATGAGCATGGCATGAGAATGCAAAGTGATAAGTTATTATAATCAAGATGTTTTAGGTTTAGAGTTGATTTGAATCACATTCGAATAGAAATTCAAACGGGTATTCTCGGATACCGGTTTAATTGATTCGACCTGATGCTCAGATCAACTTAATGTTAACATGCATGAAATGTCATGTTATGGTACTGATTTATATCTAGGGCAGTGTGTGATCATTGCATTTATAATGAAATTTGGATATTTTTGCAAATTCCATTTATAAAGGGATTAAAAGAATTGAATTATTCCTTATTTCACAAATTAGGGTCCTATAACTTTTTCAAACATAGTTGAAAATAGCATAATCAGAATCCTTGAATTTTTCTGATACTTTTTCATATATAATTTATTTTCATTGGAGTTACAGATTAATTTCTATGATTTTTGCAATTTTTAGCAATTTCCTGAATTAGTTTTAAACTGGAAATTCCATTTATTGCATCAGGCTGACGTCAGCAGGTCAGCCGACCTGTTCAGGTCAAACCTGACAGGGGGGCCCCACTGGTCAGCCTCTCTGAGACTAATCCCGCGCTGACCAGCCCTAACTGAGGTTTGTCTTGGCCTTGGGCCCACTTGTCAGCGAGTGATTAAGTCACTAATCGGCTGGGTTAGCTTGCCACGTCGACCTCCACCGGCTGCGAGGTCGTCCTCGCCGTCGGGGAGCCTCCGGCGACCACCAGCACGGCGGAGGGGCTCGGAAACGGCGCGTAGGGGGCCAAATGCTGCGCGGAGAGCACCAGAGGAACGACACGTCTCCCGCAGCTTCGTTTCTGCGCCTAGCCGGGGCTGATCTGGCCGGAGATGACGCCGGCGACGAGCTTGGCGGCGGCCAAGGCTCGGGCGTCATCGGGGTCTTTACAACAGGGGGATCTACGCTCGGTTCTTAGCTGCTACACCATCTACGTGTCGTCCTGGAGCTGTTGGTGCCATCGGAAGGACGAGCTGGACATCGGAGGGCTACCGGCGACGAGCGGCAGCGGCGATCCTCGTCGGGCTCCGGTGAAACTAGGGCTAGAGGAGGGGATCGACGGGGAAAACTTAGGGAAAACAACCGCATGCTCACAGGGAGTGCAGAGCAGAGCTCAGACGGCTCGGGGAAGGCCTGGGGGCGACGAATCGAGGGGAGAGGTCCGTCGGCCGGAGGTGGAAGACGACGGCGTTGCGGGCGTTGCAGGGCTCGAGGAAGCTTCGGCTTCTGCAGGGATGACCAGGGCGACGAGACGGAGCTAATGGCGTGCTCTGGGAGGGGTTCCTATGGCCAAGGGCACGGCCAGCTCGAGCTCGAGCTCGGCTCTAATGGCGGCAGCAGGGAGAAGGAGGGGATCCAGGAGGAGGGGAAGAACCGAGGCGGGGAATGGATAGGGGAAGCTCTGGGGAGCTTATCCCCGTCGTCGCCAGCGCGAACCGGCGGCCAGGCAGGCACGCAGGTGCGTGTCCGCGCCGGAGGAGGCGGCGGCCACCTCCTGCTGCCTACTGGCGCGAGGGAGGGGACGAGCGGGGAGATGGGCCGGTCCTGGCTTGGGCGACAGGTAAGTCTTTTTCTATTTCCTCTGTTTTTGTTTTTATGTTTTGCTATTTATTGCTTTGCTAATTATTTCAGCGCCAAAACAAAAAGTAAAAACTATTTTAGACCTCCTGAAATATTTGTTATAATATCCCCACTCATTTCCAAGGTTTTCAACATTTTTGGAAAATTATAGTTTCTGATTTCAATTTTTAAATTTGAAACCAGTGGCTTTTACATTTATTTAAAATGCTTAAAGTGTCAAGAAAATAGTTTTCTCCAATGCTCATTTACTTTCATGATTTATCAGAAAGTTTGAACATTTCTTGAGGCCATTTTGGGTTCATTGATTTGAACTAGTTTGAAATTTCCTTTAATTGAAATGGTGGCTAGGGTTTTGAGATTTTCCTTTGCCACTTTGTTGTTTTTGTTGAAACTTCTTAGATGCAAATGCAAAGAAGACATGAGCACAATGCTATCTTGCTTAAGGGTTAGGGATGTGACACTAACCTCTATCTTCGGTCAAAACTATCCTCTATCATTGAAAGTGCGATCTCACATAACTCAGCTCCACATCACCCATGCTAGTCATCTCCAGGGTTTGAGGGAAGGACCTTAACCTAATCTCATAAGTATACCATGTATAAGTTACACATGTATTCCTATGTAGCAATCCTCAGGAAAGCGTACAAGCTTCTAAGCTTGAATCAAGATACTACAAATCCAAGTGCTCAGCTAGATGATCCAATGGCCAGGGTACTGCATTCCTATGTTGAGGAAAGACGTAGTATACCAATCTAAGGTATTGTTTCCTTCGTACAAATCCAATCAAGTGGTTCATCAATCCCATCAACCATCACTGGACCCATTACTCCTATAAATCCAATATCGATGGGGTTTTCCATAATTACCTAGAGTCCTCGTAACCCACATATCATTCCAAGGGCTATGCCATAGTATACCCACAATCTTCCAATATCATGGCCAATTAATCTCCAAATCCAGGCTTATATAGATTCGTAAATCAATTCAACAACTCCAATTACTTTTACTTCTTAACCACCTAGAAACAAGGTATGTTGATCGAGATCATCAGACTAAATCCAATATACTCCAAACCATGTGGCCTCATTCATCATCGATACTCTATCAAGGTCACATGATAAATCCAAATCTCATGTCCAACAAGAACTCTTACTCGTTACCCCAAGTCACTAGGGCAACATCATCAAACCATGATTACTACTTGATAAAGCCAATTTATTATACACCCAAGAATTTTATCTTGTTATCATAATTGTCCTATGGAATCCAAACATACTCCAGGAATATATAGGTTATGCTTCTTCAACAACTGTTCCACCAAGATAGTCTAGTTATATCCTCAAGACACCTATTATGAGTACAACAACCATTGCCTATAAATCATATATCCCAGAAGATCCTTCCTATGGCATCAGGGTTCTGGTGCTAGCTTCGGAATGAAAGATACTTGTTCACTGTGCTCACTTGTTCCATAATGGACCCAGTGCTAAGAAGGGGTTATTGGAGCTCAACAGGTGCTCTGGCAAATCCGTGTATTAGACACGTGACCAGAAGTTTTAGCTGGGGAATCTTGGGAGGTTTAGGTTGGTTTAGGGAGGGATTTCCCATCTCAAGGGAAAGCATAACTTCTATGGGCCGCGTTTGGTTGAGCATGTTATAGTCAGCTTCTTCAGTGTTAGCTGTCTGTCAAAGCAGACCCTTGGTGCATCTTGTCTTGGTGGTCTTGAGGTGTCGAGAAAGGTTTGAGAGAGAAAACTAACATAGAGGGGAGTGCCTAAGGGGGTTGTATAGCGCAAGTGCAATCAAACAAGTGCCGAAAGGCGAACACAACATGAAAATTAGGCAGGTAATATAGTAGAATACTCGTTGCCTAGGGCAAAAGTGCGATGTGTATTAATGCACAAACAAGTAAAAGAAGCAACAAACAATATGGTCCCATTCAAACCAGTTCACAAACTTGACTTCGCATAGGGGGGTTCATGACTCATCCTACCCTAGCGGTCCTTGGACTCAATAGTCGTGCTTGCTTCATGCTTTGGAGAGGAGTGCACTCAGTCTTGTTGTTATTTGTCGAAACGACTTGAGTTGATCTAGAATGAGTCCTTTATGTGTTCTCATATGGTGAGCTATCGGTGAAGGGGGTCCCTCATGGCTGTTGTCCACATGGTCTCCTGTTGGTCTCGTAATCCTGTCAATGTCTTGTGTCCTTCCAAGGTGTCGAGAGTTCCAAGTGGATAACCTTTATGGAACGACATTCATAAGGCTTGATAGAGTTCCCACCCGTTAGACATGTTTATGGAGATACTGACACCAAGAGCGGGGGGATGAAGCGAATCGTTTTCCTCCTCACTGAGGTGAGGCAGACCAAATGGCGAGGTTCTCACCCACCGGTCGTGGTCGACACAATGTCGACGATGACAGGGTCTCCTTATTAGTGATGCATATCATGATATTGCATATCTTATGTCTTGTTCATCGCAGGCCAAGGTTGCATCACTCTAGAACAGGGTCGAGGGTGTCACCATCACAACGTCCTCATTCCTTGAGAAGGTAGCTTCTGTTGGTGTCGTATTGTCGCGGCGTTGCCAACCTTGTCTCCCAAGTACTTGGAAAAGTTGCTCCCTTCCAAGTTACCCACGACGATTTGAAATAATCCAGTGGTTAGGGGCATAAGGGTGCTAGTGACCGTTTGCGAGTCTCGAAAAAATAGATGAGGCAAGTTGAAGGAATCAAGGGTGGAAGCGCAAAGGTAAAAGCTTCGCTTCCTTTGAAGATTTAGGAGAGGTGAGAAATATTCAGGTTTTGCAAATGATTTGAAGGGCCTATAGAAACAGTTTTGTCCTCAGTAACGTTCGTGTTAACTAAGGGCTTCCTACAATCAGCATGGCTATGATACCAGCTCTGTGGCAACCCCGACTTGTAAGTAGAGATCGTTGAATGCACGTGCTTAGTGATCCCAAAGATCAATGCTCACGGAAAACAGAGAAACTGAATAACAAGAGTCTTACATCCATACATACCGCCTGATACAAACACTGACCATTATGGTCAATTCTTACATGGATAGGCCTTGAAGTCCAACACACCAAACTCAACAAATTTCGTAAATCTTGGTTGAAAGCGTGAACCCATGCCATCAGCATTAACCTAAAGGCATTATGACTAGGAAACTTCCTACATCGCAGTAATGTCACTAAGGTATTCTTCACCATCTCTTGTTCTCTCTTACCTGGTCAATGAAATAACCAGTGCCAAGCCAATGATTACTTTGAATGTACTCGCAAGCATCCCATGTTGTGGAACAAGGTAATAATGAAAAAAGATGTAACAGTGGTATGTTGTTTTTGCAGAAAGCGGGTTTTCCCTAGTGCAACGACATGATCAAATTCTTGGGCGACATGCATCACAAGGCATAGTGGTAACCCAATGAGCAGGTTACATATATCAATATCAACTGAGGGCCGAACATCCCATGTCCACCAACCCTGCCAAGTCACCTGACTTAGCTCAAGCATTATCTTTTCCATATCATCTTCTTTTTCTCATACTCCCCCACATACACACACTTGGTTTATGCGGAAACAACTCGACGTAGTTTAAGCAGGTTTACCCAACCATCCTTGACTATGGACACGACTATTCAAATAGTTTTACACTCTGCAAAGGTTGCACGTTTTAACCACAAGACTCGGGGAACTTTCGTGTCATCCACAACTCGAGTATTATGACATACCCGATGTAAGCACCCAAACAATGCCTTTCCCCTGGCGACACTAAACCAAGAGTCCACACATTTGGTACACAACCCACATGATGTACATCATACGAGCCTCGCTCTAGATCGTATCATCCATGGAGGGACCAATGGTGTGTCCAGAACCTTTGAAAATAGCATAGTCGCCCAACCTGGCACGACCCCGTCTCGAGAGTGACCACATCACTCCCGCCACTAGTAATGCGGGCTCACTACTATTATCGACCAAAGTAATCAACAAAGCCCTGTCCCATAAGGGGTATCATGGTTGCACATGTAAGGTTGGGACGGTCGACAATTCTTAAACGAATCCCATTTCCGAAACCACACACACAAAACCTTTCTTGGTACAACACTTCTTTCTCAAGTCGTCATCCATCTCAAAACGATTACCCTCAAGAATTAGTGGAAACCAATGGTTTTTTTTAAAAGCCTTTGTAAACACTCCCTTCATTGTCGCTATGCATATCCCTATCCCTGTTTGCATAGCAGCTACTATCAACTAACTAAAACCCACATGCACAACCCTCATAGGTGGTAGCGTCATGCCCAAGTGTAGGTTTCAACGAGGTGTTCTTCAGGGACAGGCCAACAAGGGGGTTTCCAGTCCAATATGAATATATGCATAAGTAAGGTGCTACATGACATCCAAATAAAAGTTTCTTAGGCATGGTCAAAGGGCTGCTTGCCTGGCTGAGTTATGTCTTTGGGGTCTTCTCATGCTTCTTGTCCAACTCCGAGTACTTTGTTTACTTTGTCAACTATCTTCGAAAACAATCACAGTAAGCCACTCCATAAGAAAAAACACAAGGTGCTCTGTGAATAAGAGTTTTATTTTTCTTGGACAGCTCTCATAATAATCAAAATTACTAAAGCTTGCTCTAAGAGATTTGGATCACCAGAGATGTTTGAATGGAGGAAGTGTAGGCATTACTAGCCCCACAAGAAGTATACAGAAAATATTTTCATGAAAATGAGTTGAGGCACTCATTTAATAGGGAATGAATTGAGAAACATTTAAGAAGTGTTTTCATTTGATTTGGAGTTGGTATGAATTTCCTATGAATTTTCTAACATGGAATAAATGGAAATAGTGTCTATTTATTTGACCTAGCAGGCACAATGCTAGAGAAAAATGTTGACTAAGGCTAGAAAAAATAGAGACTTGTACTTGAAGTCTCTGGAAATTGGAGCCATTCCATTTGGAGTTGAGTTGAGCTCCCTAGAATTTTTGCAAGGTGGGTTTGAAATATTCAAAGTTGAAGTTTTAATTAGAACAGTGGAGAAATATTTTTTGGAAAAATGTGCAAAGCACATATTTGGATAGGCAAAGATTTTTGAAGCATATAGAATTTTGAATCAGCATTTTTGGAGCTACCATGAATTTCATATGAATTAATTAGTCCCAAGAAAAATAAAGAAATGGGGGGAAGGCATGTACCAAACGCTACGTTGCGCCGAGTGGCACGGGGAAGAAGGTGGGCTGGCTGTCGGGACCCCGATCCTAAGCCATAGGAATCCAGCCTGTAACACATCGCATCTCTTTGCGGTCTCATGCACGGTTATCCCCACGGCTGCAGCCTTACCTTAGCCGGGACCGTTTGCGCCTTTTGACTCGCATATGCAATTGTTTCGCTAGAAATCCAATGATGGTGGTAGCAACATAGGTGCGGAAGTCAGACGTCTTTTCAGTTCCTGAAAACTATGCTCCCACTGTGGTATCCACTCGAACTTTTTATTTTTCTTGAGGAGTTCAGTTAGAGGCTTTGCAACCTTGGAGAAATTCTCGACAAACCGGCAACAATAGCTCGCTAGACCAAGAAAACTCCTAACTTGCTTTACCGATTCAGGTTGAGTCCAATCAAGGATAGCTTGAACTATCTCGAGATTGACAGCAATACCCTTACTAGAGATTACGTGACCTAGATAGGTCACTTCTGGTAACCAAAATTCACATTTTGAAAACTTGGCATACAGGCGGTGCTCTCGAAGTTTCATCAATACCAGCCTTAGATGCTTGGCATGTTCTTGTTCGTTCTTCGAGTATATGAGAATATCATCGAGGTATACTACGACGAATTTATCCAAATACACCATGAAGATTGAATTCATCAAGCGAGAGAAGGTGGTTGGGGCATTGGTTAAACCAAAGGACATGACGGTGTACTCGTATTGGCCATAATGAGTGACAAAAGCCGTTTTTGGGATGTCCCCGTTCTTGATCTTGATTTGATGGTATCCAAACCTCGAATCCATTTTGGAGAAGACTGAGGATCCAGCGAGCTGATCATACAGATCGTTGATCCTGGGGAGCGGATACTTGTTCTTTATGGTGACGAGGTTAACTGGTCGATAATCTACAACCATCCGATCCGTTCTGTCTTTCTTCTTAACGAAGAGGACGGGACAAGCCAAAGGAGAGGAGCTAGGACGAATGAAACCTTTATTCAAGGCCTCATCTAATTGCTTCTTAAGTTCGGCTAGCTCCAAGGGTGCCATCTTATAAGGTCTTCTGGCTTTTGGGACAGTTCCCGGAACAAGGTCTATCAGAAACTCTACATCCCTGTCAGGTGGAATTCCTGGCTGTTCTTGTGGGAAAACATCCGGGAAGTCACAGACTACCGGAATGTCTTCAAGTTCTGGAGAGGGTTGGCATTGAGGGAATAGAGTTGACATTTGGCAACTCGAGTAGAGACATTGACTATCTCACCCGAGGGATGGGTAAGCTAGACATTTCTAGAATGAGTATCAATCTTGGCATAATGGGCCGACAACCAGTCCATTCCCAAGATGATATTGATATCCGAAGATTTCAGGGCTATCAAAGATGCTAGAAAAACTAAGATGTCTACTAGAATTTCATTGTCATAGGTTATCATGGAGGTTTGCCACTTACTACCAGGGGTTTGGACAACCAATGGGATTGGCATATCACAGAAAGACATGTTATCCAAATGTGCATAACTTTCTCAAATGAAGGAATGAGATGACCCAGTGTCAAAAAGAACAGATGTTGGTTGATGATTGACAAGGAGCGTACCCAAAATGACGTCGGGATCCTCTGGAGCTGCTTCTCCTGAAACATAGTTCACACGGCCATGTGCAGGAGTTGGCTTCACATAGTAAGCTTTGCCCGACTTGCCTTGCCCACCGGACTTTCCAGGTTGCTTGGCACCCATATTCTAAGGACACTCTCGGGAATAGTGCCCTGGTTCTGCACACTTGTAACAGATCACCTGATTGGCATGTGGTGCAACATTGCTAGCTGGACCACCATAGGTTTTTGCTGGTGGGTTAGTCTGATTCGCCTGAGGCACCACATAGGATGGCCTCGGGGTATATCTTGGCGGCGGAGAACTATTTGGAACCCACTGTGTGCGTTTTGGGAACGCTGAACCAGATGACGAGCCAGAGTCACGGGAGTGCTTCCTTGTGGCTTCATAGTCGGTATGACCAGTCTCGGCACTGATCGCCTTGTTGACAGGAGCTTGAAAGCTTGTACATTCGTGCAGGTGCAAATCACAACGAAATTCAGGGCTCAAACCCTTGCGGAATCTTGCTTGCTTCTTGGCGTCAGTTGACACCTCTTCACTTGCATAGCGGGCGCGGTTACCGAACTCGTGGCTATAGGCATCCACGGTCAATTTTCCCTGGGTGAATGCACAAAACTCCTCTCTCTTTCTGTCCATCAGACCCTCTGGAATAAGGTGCAGATGGAAGGCTGCACTAAAGTCTGCTACTGGTGCGGCAGGACGCATAGCTTCAAAGTTCTCCCACCACAGATTGGCGGGTCCTTCTAGAAACTACGCCGCAAATGTCACCATGTCGGCCTCAGAAACATTTGCAGAGCGAATCTTGCGCGATATACTGCACAACCAGTCGTCAGCGTCGAGGGGGTCGACGGAGTGATGGAACTTTAGGGGATTCAGCTTCAAAAAGTCATTGAGGGACACTGCATCATTCCTCGGCTGACGAGCCGTATTTTGCTCAATACGCTCTAGCAAACGGTTGGTCTCCCTTTTGTTTCTTTCTGCCTCAAGCATAACTTCCGCCAGAGAGGGCGGGTGAGGCAGTTCCTCCTACGATGCTTGACTACCCTCTCCCTGCTCATGAGGAGGGGCACGATTCAACCTGGTGAACACCATCCTGACAAACAAACTCACAGCTTAGAGCAATATCAACATCAATACTAACTATGGATTATGAATGCACTGAACACATGGAATGCGGAAATGAACATCCGAACAACATGGTAACAAGCAACTGCTATATATACACCATGGTTCATACACACCATTACAAAGTTCAGAACAACCTTAACCGAAGAGCAAACTACTGAAAAGATGACACAACTCATCAAAGGCTTTCCAAGCTTCCTATACATTATGTATCTATGCCTCCGGAGTTCATCTCACGACATAAGCATACTCCACAAGACACACAGGACTGTGGAAGTATAACTACTAACATACTATCCTTCCACTCATGGGTTGAGGCATCCGCAAATAAAATCTCATAAAGGTTGCCTGCATGACCTGGGAGCTCAACCTACGGATCAGGAAATACTCGAGCCTGAGACCCTTGGAAACCGTAAGGGCACAGGTGTGGTCTTGGTCCCCTGACTGGTGGTAGTAGAGGTCCCCGAAGAGGGTTGACTCCTCCTATAGCAGGCCAGTCAACATGAGCTGAAAGATGGGTCCTAACAGGGCTCTGCATCTCCATATCTCCATACCCAGTCTAGACTACACGTGCCAACTGTGTCAAAGCCGTCCACAGACGGGCACGTGTAGCATAGAGATCCATACGAAGGGCACGGACATCCTTGTCTCTACTCTCTAGCATCTCAGCAGTGGACTGCAGCAACGGATCCTCCATAGAGGAATCAAAGTAGACCCGACTGAGGTATCCTTCTTCTCCTGGCTGAGAGGCAGGAACATAGCAGAACTTTGAATTCTGCAACAGTGCATGTATGGCCCACATGATGGTCAACATTGAATAGGCAGCATCTTGTACTGCCATGTCAACAGTGACCCCCAATCCATAAGACCAATGGATCGGCTCCTCGGCTCCAGGGTAATCTGGGAATACCCTAATAGTGCAAAGATACTGACTCTAATTAAAATCTCGGTACTGCTCCTCCACTGTGTACTCTGGGTACCAGCGGTAACCGACTACTGACATCATCCTGACTAGCATGGCCGTATGACCTGGCACATCAATGCACCTAGTTAGACGGACCACCTGACGAGAAGGACGGCCAGCCATCTGAAAATAGAGAGTAATGCAAAAGCATTAAAGCTCTGAAGACAATATTTGGGCAGCATAACGGTTGTAAACGCTCAAAAACAATTTTGAGACAACCCACAAAGATAGGATAGCATAACCACTCAACTATCAAGTTCAATTCCTTGTTCATCAAAACTTACTTTCTTTTCCTTGAAATAAGAGAAACTCGAAGTAACTCTCGACTCGTTGTCCTATAATCTACCGATCAGAAAACACGAGCCTAAGAGAAGATAAGTAACCTAGTCCTTAATCCCCGCAGAAGAGACGAGGATGACCAGAATATAATAATTAAAGAAGAGAAGCAAGAATCTTACGTTCCCTTCCACAAACAATTCCCTTATGTATAACTAAAGCAATTCTAGACTGAACTTAAACCAGTTTGGCTTAGTAATCCTACAGTCAGTCAGGCTCTGATACCAACGTTGTCGGGACCCTGATCCTAAGCCATAGGAATCCAGCCTGTAACACATCGCATCTCTTTGCGGTCTCATGCACAGTTATCCCCACGGCTGCAGCCTTACCTTAGCCGGGACCGTTTGCGCCTTTTGACTCGTGTATGCAATTGTGTCGCTAGCAATCCAATGTCAAAGAATCCAGATCGACATGTCTAGTCATAAACTCAAGCGGCAGTTCCGTATAGGGACAGGCATACATGACCCAGCAAAGCAGGTGTCGGTCATCAGCGAATGTAGACGAGTCGTAGCAAGCTACAAGGACTCCATTACATATGCGTGATATTTCCCAAAGGGACACACACAACAGCTAAGAAGGACAGATTCCGGTCAACCAATGTGTCCGGAGCAGTAGCGAACTACCATGGCTTGATGGAATCACAAAGGGGCATTTCCCTGTAAGGAGTGCTACTAAGGCAAACGACTAGGTATTCGAACCCCATACATATCAAGTAAAACACAGGTACGCATGGCATACCGATATGTATAGATACATCGATGGCATCACAACATAACCATAAACATACAAACTTTATTTAGAAGGCTCGGAAGAGCCTCACACATAATATTACATAGATAGGGGTCTCACGACCCATCATCACAAGTCATACACACAAGTCTTACAAGCCAGCGGAAGATTAAAACTATCTGAGTACAGACAGATGGAAAGATAAAGGCACATTGCCTGACTATCTACACACCCAACCTAGGGCCAGATCGTAACTGGGACACCAGCTACTCGTCGTCGTCAATGTCTAGGTAGAACCCTCCATTAGGGTCATTAACAACCTCTGCAACATTTTATTAAACAAACGTAAGTACAAAAGTAAACAACAAGACTTTAGGATAATCTATCTACTCATGCAATGTATCAACAAGGAGTTGTGGGGTTCCATGCAGAAAACCAGCATTTGATTCTTGGCTAGACAACTTGCATTTTTAAATAGTTTTGACAACTATGTTTCGCGCACATGAGTCCACTAACACCACAAAAATACTCCATCATGGAATCATTCGGTCTCCCTACGGAAATGCCATCCACGACACTCACACTTATCTTGACAATTTTATGAGTAGCCATTATAGTTATCTATGAACAACATATGCTTCCAAGTAGTCCATATCCGCGGACGCGGCTATTCGAATAGATCATAACCCTGCAGGGGTGTACTTCTTCACACACGCTCTCGCCACTTACCGCCATGTGCACGTCAGGCATCTCAGCAACCTTCAAGCGGAAGCCTAGCGAGGGAGTCGGCCACAACAGTTAACCACGCTAATACTTAGTCCAGGTCTATCACCTATCTAAGGGTAACCCGCACGAAAGTACGACTGAGGTTTCCGCCATGGCCCCAAATGATGTGCGCGGGGTTCCCAAGCCCACCATCTGGGTGTCACTTGGTACACCGTGCCACTACCTACCGCATCATAGCCCACCTCTAAGGTCAGCGCTACGCATGGCCTCCAGGATTACTATAAACACCAGAAACTACTTTCAACTCCTGGACCGAGTACTAGGTGAATAATAAGTCGAGCAGGGTCATATTTCAGGGCCCAACATGTGGTAGTATCTTGACTTGGATTAGATACACGGAACTCAGTTCCTAAGGACGGTTCCAATGAAACAACCCGCCATGTACTCCTACATAGCCTTTCACCGGTACCTTTACCAAATCAGGTTCAACACACAACCTTTACTAACTGAACACATTCTCACAATCATGTTCATCACCCAGATGACAGACCATATACAACTCTAAGCATAGCATGCATAGTAGGATAAGGCACGTCATGTCTCAAGCATCTACCAGGTATGCTAGGTTGCAAGGTTCAGCTATTTACTGTGACAAGGACAGGTCATGCAAAGGAAGTGGGTTCAACTAACGTGGTAAAAGCATTGGAAGCATTTTAACCTAATGCAATCAGTAAGAGGAGGAGCGAGAACATGGGATTTATCGGGATGACCAAAATGGTTGCTTGCCTTGTTGCTCGGCAGAGGGGTGATATCCGTCAGTCGGGTAATCAGACGTATCCGGAGGGGCGGAGCCTACCGGAATAACAGCAATCAATCAATATCAAATATATGCAACAAAATGATGCATGAAATGCAATGTAGCATGGTTTGATATGACTAACAGAACCTTTTGGGTGATCTTGATTTGAAATCATAATTCAAATATCATTTGAATTATAATTTAGCAAATTCTTTTAATTGATTTGACCTGATGCTATTTCGTTGAATTGTTCTGATCATTTTACAAATATTGTTTGTCAAATTTGGAGTTATCTTCAATTTTCTATGAATTTCCAAAGTTTTGAACTTATTCTGGAATTATTTTTAAACAGAAAAGGTTTTATTGCATCAACATGACATCAACAGGTCAATCTAGCCGTTGAAAGTCAAACCTCACTAGTGGGACCCACTGGTCACGGAATCTGGCCAATTTTTTGATTAAGTTTAAGTTAAATAGCTAATTAACAGGGTTGGACCCACATGTCAGTGTCTGATTAGGTTTTAAAATAATCTTTCTTTTTATTCTTCTAATCCTAATTAGCCTCGGGGCTCGCCCCACTTGCCAGTGACTCACGGGAGTCAGATCCACCGGCGGCGAGGTGGATCTCACCGGGGATGAGCCTCCGGCGACCATAGACATGGCAGAGGGGCTTGGGATTTCCATTCCGGCAACCAAACTTCACGCGGAGGGCACCAGAAGAATGACACTTCACCCGCGGTTCCATTTTTGCATGCAGCAGGGGTTGAAATGGCCCGAGATGACGCCGGCGACGAGCTAGGCGGCAGCCGAAGCTCGGGCATCATTGGGGTCACTGCTATGGGGCTCAACACGCGGGGGGCTAGGCTCCTACAACACCTACGCAATGTACTGAAGCCATTGGTGGCCTCAGATTGACCAGCCGATCACCGGAGGGCTACCGGCGACGAGGTCCCGCGGTGGATCTCGTCGGGCTCCGGTGGAATCGGGGCCTAGAGCTCGGAATCGAAGGGGGAAAAGAGGGGAAAAGAACCCTTAGCTCACAGGGAGTGCAACGGCGTCGAAAACATGCTCGGGGATGGCCCAAGGAGGGAGAACGGCGGCGGCGATCAACGACGGCCTGAGGAGGAAGACGACGGGGATCTGGCGATGTAGGGCTCGGGGGCTCTTCTCCTTTGGCAGGGACGACCAGCTCGTTGAGGCGGAGCGAACGGCGTGCTCAGGGAGACTTCCGGTGGCCAGAGACAACGGCTGGCTCGAGCTCGAGCTTGAGCTCTAATGGCGGCTGAGAGGGGAGGGACACAGGGGCGAATGAGGAGAGGGAGAGAGGTGGAATGGTTCGCGGGGGGGGGGGGGGGTGGGAGGGGGGTGATCCTCCTTGCCAGCGCGACGAGGAGGTCCACGCAAGCACGCAGGTGCGTGGCCGTGCCGGAGCGAGCGGCGGCCACCTCCTGCTGCTCGCTGGCACAAGGTAGACGACAGGGAAAAGGTGGGCCGGGCCTGAGGTAAGCGTTAGATAGGTTTTTTTTTCTTATTCCTTTCATTTTTGATTCTGTTATTGAATTACTATCTTTGTTTTGTTTTATTTTTGGCTCCAAACTATTCCTAAAATAGTTTGAATGATACTGAAGTGTTAGTTGGAATATTTCCAACCACATATAAAGTTTTCAACATTTTTGGAAACTTTGAAATATTTGAAATCAAATATATAGTTGATTTCAGTAGATTTTAACTTAAAATTAAAATGCCAATAGTATTTTGAAAATATGTTTCACCTCTGATATCTTGTTTTCAACATTTAACAGAAAAGATGAACTTTTCTAATGGCCATTTTGGGTTCATTGATTTGGCACTTGTTGAATTATCTTATGGATAAGGAGTGGCTAGGGTTTTGCTTTGATTTCCCCACTTCCTTTGAGTTCATTTCCATTTCTTGGATGCAAAGAAAGAAGACATGAGCACAACTTGCTAAACCCTAATAGGGAATCCAGGGGTGTGACACCGGCCCAGTGGCTCGGCCTGTCCAGCGAAGGGGGCCACACCGAAGGCATATTGTGCCGAATGCGCCTCCTGAACGGAGAGACATAGCGTGATTGGGCGCTTCCAGTTAACGGGGCGGGCCCGACCCGTTGTGTCGCTGGCACGCAGCCCATGCCTGTTAGGCTCACTACTAGAAAAAGGCCTAGTAGTGGCGCACCCAATTTAGCTATTAATGGTGCACTATGGGTGCGCCATTATTATCATGCCACTACTAATAAATAGTAATGGCGCACCCCTGGTGCGCCACTGTTAATATACATAAGAGTGGCACACCACCCGGTGCACCATTACTATCCAAGAAAAATAATGGCGCACCACCTGGTGCGCCATTACTATCCCAGATATTAATGACGCACCTCCTGTAGGTGCGCCACTACTATGAATATTAGGATTTTTTTCTTTTCTGATATTTATACATGTTGAAATATACATAATAGCACAGAATATAAATATCACAATATATATATAAACAACAAATTTATCGAATAGAATAGAAGATTAGGCTCTGAATACAATTCATCATATTAGTCTCCGAATTCAAAACACCGAACAAAGTTAGAACATTACAAGTCTCGCGAGTAGCGACTTTGTCTTCACATTAGAATCGATATCTAAACTACCATCACATAGAAGAGGGTTGCGGTCACCATAAGTATCATCGCGATGAAACTGATCTTCATCCGGTTCCTCCTCGGCTCCCTCCTCGCTCCCGCTAGATAGCGCATGTATCTACCTTCCGCCTCCGCCCTAGTGGTTTACCCTTTGTAACTGTTACCGATGAAACGGTGAACCTGTCTCCGACACTCCTCCTAGTCCTCATAGACTCCGGGAACCTCACCCTTGTACATGACATACGACGGCATCTCTATGCACTAGACAAACAAAAGCAACACATTAATAGCACGATTCATGGTCCTACTAATAAATAGCATCGACTACACATATAAGTTCAATGACTATCCAAACTAAAGAGACATACAAGTTCATTAAAGTTTAATTACAACATAGCATCAGTACTTTCGACTCGACTCAGGGTACGGAGCGTGGATGAAGCCACCGTCTTTCGTGATGGTCATGAATGTGCGGTCGTTGTCAACCTGCATTTGTAGTGTTGTGTCAATATGACTGTTGGACGGTGGACAGTTTAGGTAGAACTGCCCCGATCTAGCAAGGACATCTTGATAGATGATTTCCACCAACTCCGACTGGATGTGAAAGAATTCTTGTCTGATGTCCTCGTCCTGGATTGCCGACAAGCGTGTGGCCCAATCTTTGAGCCCATTTGGTATCATACGGTGATGCTAGTCCCGTACGATCGCCCGCATGTGATGGAGGGCATAGTAGGCATCCTTCTGACTGCCAGGCGGCTGCTTGACGCAGGGGAACGTCGTTACATGGGTGAACATGTGCTTGCCATACCTAAGAATTGGCCTCCTGAAGGTGCCTCTAGATTTGGCGTAGCCGGGGAGGACATCATCAAGAACTTTCTTGATATTTGTGTAGTCTTTCTTCAACTAACTGACCAAGTCAAAATACGTGGCCATGGAATATTTCAGGCTTAAGAGGATGAGTGTGCAATGTGTGTCACTGCACAAAACACGGAATGTTAGGAAAAAGAGAGCGATCGAAATCTAAGAAATCATATGTTATGGGGCGATGAGGGGATGACTTACTCAGAAAAATAAGGCACGAGGAAGTTATCCTTATCTGCGTTCGCCACAATGACGCCTTCGAGGTATGAACTCGCGACTTGTCGGTCCCCAGTGCCATCCAACAACTTGGCACACATGTAGAAGAGGTCGACTATCACGATGTCAGGGGCCTTGTCTCTAATGATCCGCATCTCCATACTGAGCGAAAATAGCCGAATGAAAGTGTAGTGCAGCGGATAAAGGTTAAGCATAGCGAAGTTGTCATCAAACCGCAGGACGATCATACGCCCGATGTTGCTATCGACAAAGCCCTTGCCCTCTGGCACCTTGGCTATGAAAACTGGGTATGCCCCATCATTCTCAGAGAGACGCCGCTTCCCCATATAAAGAACTGCGTCATGCAGACTCCGCATAGCACCGTTTGTAGCATTGAGCATATTATTCGGTAGCATCAGCCTACCCGCCACATGCACCCTCCTCTCAATATCATTAGATATTGGTCGCCTGTCCTGAGCACGGGTTATACTCGGTGCCGGCTGGCTCGCACCCTTGTAAGTTTTTCTTTTCCGTCCCTTCTTCTTATTCTACTATAATGGGATCGAGTTCTGCTCAGAGACCACCTTCTTGAGTGTGTTGGAGCTGATAATATTTCGCACCTCGGCTATTTGAGTCTCGGTGAAGGCAGGAGCTGGAGGCGTCTCCTGAGAACTGAACAGCCGATGCCTGTTGAAATTGGGTTTCTCCGCGGTACCAGCTAGAGCGCCATCGTCTTTTGCAAGGTTGGGTTCTTGAGAAGGAGGCCCGAACAAGGCGTCATCCACCGTACCCATGTTCGTTGATGTACTTATCGACGTTGGAAATTGTATCGTCGTCGTCGTCGTCCATGGCTTGGCGCCGGCACGACTGGTGGTGTTGTTTGTGGCGTGGTGTCCCCCGCCCCCAAACGAATCTGGCTCTTTGGCCAAAGCATGGACTAGTTTAAGAAGGCGCTGACGGTCGTCACATCATCTTCGTCGGCCCCAACGGGACGATACGGAGGTAACAAGTCGTCGCAGCCCCGCAGCACCCGAACCAGTTGAACCCTATACACGATTTGTGGCATCGGATTACCGTGGAACACGCGGTTGCCCAGTTCAACGAGTTTGGCCATGGCGACATCGATCAACTCGCTGTCCACGAAGTGTAAGAGAGTGCATGGAACGTTGGCGGTGCCCTGCAAAAAAATGTAGGGCGTCAGGGATGCCCAGTCAAAAAGGCAAGGAGATGAAGTCATCGGCCGAGGCTTATAGTTACCGTGATGGCGTCGAGCTCGGCTAATGTCGAGGCACCGCCAACGGCGGGCGTGCAAGTGACGGAGGGTCTGATTGATGCTGAGGTGCTGGCCGGCATATTCTTCCCACACAAGGATGCATTAACCTCCAATACCGGCGCCGACGCCGGAGGCAGCTGCAACGCCGCCTCCGCAAGAGACACCGATGCCAGCGTGTTGTGCGAGTTGCTGCCCGTGAAGCTGGGAATCGGGGGCGGCCCTTGTTGGCTGCTCGCAATCCACCCCCACAGCCCCTCAAGCAAGGAAGGTATAATGGCGGTGATCGTCGCTCCAAGCTCATCTCGCACTAGCTCTTGTACTATCTCTGGATTCAGCGCCACTTGTGCCTTGAGTTCTTTAATCTCGCGCTCCTTGTTTTCCGAGATGGTCTTTCTGTCCTTTCGCCCAGCCTTATAGTATTCCGACCATTTCGTGGACAAGCCTTCACCGGCCACATGACCAGCTGACGACGGCTTACTGAGCTTATCCTTGTGTTTCATTACGTTCAACGCCCTATTTAAAGTGCTTTCCCAAGGGGCAGACGGGGAGCTCGGAGACCCCGCGCTACTGCTTTCAGTATCCTACGGAAGGAACGTGAACCATTTAGAAATTTTGCTTCATTAATTAGAATCCAACCATATGGAGCTAATTACGCGGGGGTGTATTCCTTACCAGAACACGCTCAAGCTCCTTCACCTTCGGATCTATGGTAAGCTCCTTTGTTACCGGGTCCACCTTATACCTGTCCCTGACCTACTTCCTGGTCTGCTTTTCAGGGTATTTATCGAAGAGGGGCGGTAGGCCTTGCTCGGCATGCTCCACGTCCTCCTTCTCCCATTTAGGTTCCGCCACTCTCTAACCGTCGGGACCGAGTTTGTGGACCCCTAAGTTCAAGTCCCGCATATCTTTCCCCCACTGACTTGATTCCGCGGATGCGTTGCTCTCGCACTTGATCTTGAAATCCTAGTAGCCAGCTTCGCTGATCGAAGGATTTGTCTCCTTGATCTTCTCATAACTATCACCTCTTAGAATCCTTCTCTTCACCGAGGCTCTCCAAGTAGCCAGGCCCGTCCTCATCTTTGTGAGGGCGGCACTGTTCACTTTATTCCCTGCGAGGCGTGTGTTCGCGACGTCACCGGGGAACTTGTATCGTTTCGTGCAGCTTCGTGAAGAGGAGGTGGCGCAAATTCGCTCGGCCTTGATGCCTTAGGTTCTCGGTGTTGATCAAGACGGTGCTCCGGGGAATGCAGCCGAGTTGTCCCGCGTACCCACCGACTAATTCTTTGGGCACCGTTGGATGCCCATTGGAGGACACTTCAGTAAATTCCTCCGTGACGGTGCCGAGCACGTTTGGGCGCCGGTCCTTCCGTTGCTTCTTCGGTTGGCTGCCATCTGTGCGTTCGCTGCCATCATCAGTAGTGGCATCCCCGATGGCACCATCAGTGGTGTCATCCCCGACGCCACTAGGGGTTGTGTAGTCGTGATTGGTGTCTTCCACGGCGTCCTCATAGCGGTGAGGTTCTTCCTCCAGCTCCTGGGAAAGCTCCCAGAATTGCTTGCCCGAACTGCCGGCCTCATCGTTGTTGGCCATGTTCGCTCTAAATAGGAAAAAAGGCTACTAGAGTTATTGCACGGGGTTGAATCGGGCACCTTCTAGGTCAAGAAAATTGGGCATGACCTTTGCTAATTTTCTTGACCTAGGACTGCCCAATTCTCAACCGAAAAGGAAATTAATCTATGGTTCTGGAGAAAGGGGTAACAAATATGAGTCATTGCAACCTTACTGCATAAGCAGGATGCCAAAAAATAGTAGGATGGAAGATTCAAATACTTCAGAAATAAATTTAACATAACCACTACAATCAAAAGGCATAAATCCGTGATCAACATAAAAAAATCATTGTCCAAGTAATAAAATTCATTCTCCAAATATTCCTAGACCCCGTTTCTAGACCCCGTTTTCTTGGTCTACGAGGAAACATACAAGGTGCACAAAGATTTATTGTATTATGTTCTAGTAGTTGCCTAATTATGTCTCATAGCAATGCGGTGAATGAAAAGTTGGCCCAAATAACCTGATGTGCTTTGCAATGTGACAACCCCTTTTGGTTGTCTCCTGAAAACTAGATGTCGTGACTATTTCAGAAAAAAAGAAGCAAACCTTATAGAGAATAACTAAATTATATTCTACCAGAACATCAACAACATGCCATTTGACTGAAATCAGTTGTATTTGGATGACTGAACTCAAATTCAGTGTGTGCACCGATCTTCTTTAATTCATCGTATTCCCCGGCCATATGTGTGTGCTAATAAATTCCGTTGTTTTTGATTGACTCAAACTCAGTTCAAAATTCAATATATTCTACATAGTCATCGGTACTTCCACGGCGGCGAGGAGGCGCGCCGGTAGACGGAGATGGACGGCTAGGGTTGCAGGGGGTGACGCGCCAGCGGAAGTAAGAGGTGGCAGGAGGGGAGGACGGTGGGGAGCTGGGGAAGAGGGAGGGGCGGGGGAGAGATGGGGAAGAGGGAGGGGCGGGGGTGCTCACCTCCACAGCGGTGATGGCCGCCTGACCCGTCCGGCGGCGGCGACGTGTGCGGGGGTGGCCGGGGCCTGGGGGCAGTGACGAGGAGGGCGGGGGTGGCTGACGAGGAGGGCGGCGGCGGCTGACGAGGAGGGCGGCGGCGGTGGCTGACGAGGGGAGATGGGAGGGAGGGAGGGGTGCGGTTGGAGTGGACATAAGTGGCATATCAGTGGCGCACATTTTAGTGGTGCGCCATAAGTGGGGAGGGATAGCAATGGCGCACCTTCCCCTGGTGCGCCATTACTAACTTTTTTTTTTATTTTTTTGGATTTTTAGTTGCATGTAATAATTTCGGTTATCACTTTTTAGTTGCATGTAATAACCGAAAAGTAATGGAATAGCCCCATGGTTTAGAATTACATGACATGGTGCAAAGATTTCAAATTACATGACATGGTTGAAATCAACTGACATGAAATAACAGTCATCCAAGATTGAGCTTGCCACTGACACACACACGCAGTCGACACGTCGTGATTCAATCTTAATTAGCTATCTTTTCAGAATGATCTTCTTGCCCTTCTTTCTCGCGGTTGAATAATTTAGCCCCGGAACCCCTTGAATTCTTCTCTTGAACGGACGTCCTTTAGGTAGGGTGGTCCTTCTTACTCTTGTGTTGTGTGCTACTTCGTCGTCGTCGTCTTCCATCTTCGGGTCGCCGTACTTGTCGAAGTCTTGCTCATTGGCGACTCCATCCATTCCGATGATGTTCCTTTTGCCTCTCCTTATGACAACACGACTGGGCTTCGACAGGTCGGTAATGAAGAAGCATTGGTCCACTTGGCAAGCCAGTACCCATGGCTCATTTTTCGCGGTGACGTTTGTGCCCGCGGTCTTTGATTTGGCTTCGTGTATAACCATGGTGGTGAAATACCGGTCTTATTTTAGGACGCTCTTGGCCCATCTGACACGGAACATCGGAACCTTCTCTCCAACGTATCTCAGCTCCCAGATCTCCTCGATCCTTCCGTAGTATCTGTCCTTGTCGTTACCGGTGTAGGATTCCATCGTTACCCCGGAGTTCTGATAATCGCTCTTCATGTCCTTTTCCTTGGTGTAGAATGTGCACCCGTTGATATCGTACGCCTCATAGGTCATCAGGTTGTGCTCGGCGCCATGTGACAAGGCGAATATCAGTTTTTCTTCCGTGGAAGAATCCTCATGTAAAGGGTACGACAGAAGCTTGTCCTTGAAGTAATGCATGAAATATGAGTTGTGCTCTTTGATTATATCTCTGTCCGTCCTCTGTTCGCCTCGGTCATTGTACGTCTTCTCAATGGTCGAAATGCCCGTCCAGCGAGCCTGCCGAGGTGCCTATTGACGGGCAGACCAACGGGGTTCTCGATTCCTAGATAATTCGTGCAGAAGGAGATGCACTCTTCGGTTAGAAATCACTGGGCTATGCTTCCATCTAGACGTGCCCTGTTGTGAACGTATCCTTTCGAACGGCATCATGATGTGCAAGAACATCCGCCCGAGTTGGATGATATCCTCCATGATATGGACGAGCATATGCACCATAACGTCCAAGAATGCGGGCGGGAATTACATCTCAAGCTCGCATAGTATCACCAGGATCTCTTCTTGTAGCCTTCTGAGTTGCCTCACGCCAACCGACTTCCAAGAGATGACGTCAAAAAAGTTGCATAGGCCAAATAGCGTTTCACGGACGTGTGCTTCCATGATCCCACGGATTGCAACTGGAAGTATCTACTCATCAGCACGTGACAGTCGTGAGACTTCATCCTGCTGAACTTCTGCTTCGCTTAGTCAAGGTATCTTCTTATCTTCCCCGCGTAACCGTTAGGAAGTTTTACTCCTACAAGGTACGTGAAAAACTGATCGATCTCCTTCTGACTTAGAGTGAACCACGCGGGAGGGCAGTCATATTCGATCTTCTTGGCCTTTTTGTCTTTGCGACGACTTTCCGTGTCCTTCGCCTCATCATCATCATCATCATTAGGGCATTTTGCATGAAGCTCCTCCCTGATGCCCATTGATTGCAAGTCTACCCTTGCTTTCGGCCCATCGTTGGTCCGCTCTGGCATGTTGAGCAGGTTACCAAGCAGACTCTTGCACACGTTCTTCGTGATATGCATGACATCAAGGCTGTGAGGCACACGGAGGATCTTCCAGTACGTCAAGTCCAAGAAAACAGACCTCGTTTCCATATCTTCAGAAGCGGCTCTGGCGCCTTTCGCTTCTTTCCCGTGGTGGGCACTCTTTCCAATTTTTCAACAACTCGTCTATTTCGTCGCCGCTCCTCGTACGTGGGGCTCTTCGGGGTTCGGTTTCACCATCGAACAGATCCTTGTGTTTTCTCCATGCGTCATCGTCGCGAAGCCACCTTCGATGTCCCATGAACACGGTTTTCGAAGACCCGGGATCTCTATCTAGCTGGTGATACGTTGTGTCATCCATGCACGTGACACATGCACAAAATCTGTGGACCACCTACCCCGTGATATATCCGTAGCCGAGATAGTCATGCACCGTCGTGAGCAGTGCGACTCTCATAGGGAAATATTGTTTCGCTACGGCGTCCTACGTATTGGCTGGCGTTTTCCACAACATGTCTAGCTCCTCTTTCAGCAGCCCCACATACAGATTGATGTTGTTCCCTGGTTGTTTCGGCCCTTCAATTAGCATACTCATGTGAATGTACTTCCTCTTCGTGCACATCCAGGGGGGAAGGTTGTACATCCACACAAACATAGGCCAGGTGCTATGTGTGCTTCTCTGGCTGCCAAACGGGCACACTCCATCGGTGCTCGCGCCCAACATGATGTTCCTTGGATCGTCCCCAAATTCTGGGTGTTCGAAGTTCAACGCTTGCCACTGGCTCGCATCCTTAGGGTGACTGAGCATCTTGTCTTTTTTATTTATCTCAAGATCATTTCCTTCATCTTCTCGCTTCTTCTCCTCCCTATCCGCGTGCCAATGCAGGAGCTCTGCTTGCTTAGGGTCCGCAAAATACCGCTGGAGACGAGGCGTGATTGGAAAGTACCACACCACTTGTCGTGGGTATAAGCCTGACAGCAGATGTGTAGGGTACGAATGAGATGGGCAGAGTCCTAGCTACGGCGAGGTTGTATGAGTTCAGGCCCCTCTACGGTGGAGGTAACAGCCCTACGTCTCAGTGCTCTCGGAGCTGGTTGTCTAGTGTAATATGGAATACAATGATTTGCTAACCCTTCTACCAGTGGGGGAGGGCGGCTTATATAGAGTCCACTGCCCTCCACAACGGTTCTGGTATAAGGGCGGAGTAGTGGGGATTGAATGCATACGTTACAGGTAACGTACGCTCGAAATGCTAATAAATGCACCCGGAAACGTACGACCGTTTCCCTCCAGGGAGGTTACGATGTACCGAGTGTATCCAGTCGGTTAGCTTGGTATTCTCCGAATGCTAGTATCCGACTGGATGATATAGGACCTGTCCCCGACTGGATAATGGGGATTCCTTAATTCAGTCGGGGTAGACTTAGGGTCATGTCCTTTGTGTGGGGTAGTCCTTGGGTAGGACCTGCATGGCAGGCCTATGACCCTACCCTAGGACTATGACCCCATCATTAGTCACCGAATGGATTGGGGTTGAAAAGACGAAGCGGTGCTTGAAGTTCGGATCCGACTGGATTAGATTCGGCTCGGGCGTTGCTTGCCTTTATCCATTTTACCTTTTCCAACCAATGATCTGAGTGGAAGTGCTTGCGAAACCGACTATCGGGAGCCGAGTGTTTCCTCGGCATCTTTTGACGCGACCGGTCAACTGACAGCGGCGGATTTTCTGGGATCTCAAATGTCGGGTTCCGCGCGCTCAGCGGGGACGATGTCAGCGCACTCGAGTAGCGCCTGACGCCTCGATTCTCGCGCCTTCAAGTCCTCCACTGATATCGCCGCGGCCGGTCGGGCGGATAAGGTTTCGGGGCCACCCGCCAGTGACCCAGTCGGAACCCTATTTAAATCTGGGCGGCGAGGCTTCTTCGTTACGCTCGCCGAATCTTTCGCTCTCGCCTGCTCCGTCTTCCTCGCCACCTCCAGCGCTCCAACACTCCCGCCTTCTCCTTCCTCTCGAGAGTTCACCGTCGTCTCCATGACCAAGGGTCAGACCAGCAAGATGGAGGCGAGGAAGAAGAAGGGCAAGGCGGCGGCGCCTGCTCAGCGGCGGCAGCTCCTGCTGCCGGCGGGGTGGATCCAAGGACACTTCCTCCCCTCCACGGTGATGGAGGGAGATATGCTGCAGCTGGTGGAGCACGGAGTGCTTGTACACAAGTCGTGGAGACTACCGGCGGAGGACGAGGTCGAGATGGCGCCCCGGGAGGGGGAGCGCGTCCTGCTCCTCAGCCATGTCCACCGAGGTTTTTCTTTGCCCCCGCATCCTTTCTTCAAGGGCATCTTGAATCAATTCGGTCCGCAACTTCACCATTTCCCTCCGAATGCCATCGCGCACCTTTCTGCCTTCATAGTCTTATGTGAGTGTTTTATCGGCTACCCTCCCCATTGGGGTTTGTTCAAACACATCTTTTCCGCCCGATCCCAAACCATCAAACGACTTAGCCAGTCGGATGATAAGATGCACCTCCTCCAGCTCTGTGGGGGTTTAGGATTCCAAAAGAAGAGTCGGAATAGCTATCCTCCTCTCTAGTTAAGTGAGTCGGTTAGGAACTGGCAGCCGACATGGTTCTACTTCCAGGATATCGCCTGTCCGAACGCGTCGACTGGTCTGCCTCCTTTTAGTCTAGACCGGCCCGCCACCCTAAGCAGCTCGCGCTCTCGAAGGCGGAGAAGAACGACGTCTAGCCCCTGATTGAGGCGCTCGTGGACGTCGTCAGGAGGGGGGTCACCGGTATAGACCTGCTGGAAATCTTCCTTGGTCGGCGAATCCAGCCTCTGCAGGCTCGCGGCCATGCCATGTGGCATTACACGGGGCCCGAGGATTCCACTCGGACTAATGTTATGGGTGTGACTGAGGGAAGGGTGACCTCGTGGGTGCTCCAGATCACGGGTCCCTGTGAGAATCCCAAAGGATCACGGCGAGTGAAGCCCTTCCGCGCGGATAATCCCCCGCCGAATCAGGTGAGAGACTCTTGCCGAGTGCTCGTAACTATCTTAATCTTGTCGTTTGCTTGAATCTCTGTGTGATGTTTGATGTCGCCGACTGAATTTTACGCAGGAGTGGACCAACTGGTTTTCTCCCGTCTCGAACGGGAATTCGGCCGAGGAGGAGGAGGGCAGCATGGAGAGCGCTGAATATGTCTCCGACAGTGGGGAGTCGGAGGAAGAGTCCAACGAGGAGGAGGAAGAAGACGAGGAGCAGGACTCGCCACCTCAACAACCGGAGCATCGGACCAAGCGCCGACACGAGCCCGCTGTCCCCTCAGCTCCTCCCGCGTCTTCGAGTGTTCCGCCTACTGCTCCAGTGGTCCCGAGTGTTCGAAGCGCTAAGAGGACCAGGGATGCCGCCGCTGAGTCTGCAGGCCAATCTTCTAAGGTGCCCAAGCCGAGTGGGCCTAAACCTCGGAAGGCTCTGCCGCGAATGAGGGTCGCTGTCCCAGTCACCTCCACGTAAGTGTACTCAGCTTTCAGTTTTTTCTGATATCCGAGTGAACTTCTGTTTACTGGCCGACTGGATCTCACTCGACACGGTCGCTACTTCTGCCACCTCCCCGGCGCGTCTGGAAGACGACCCCATGGACACGGACAACGTCGTCTCGTCTCAGCCAGGTGCGTTGTACGAACGTCAAGTGTTTTATACCATTGCTTCTTTCTTTTTCTGAGACCTCGTGTCATTCGTCCTGCCAGGGGTGATCTGCCTGGATGAGGGCGACCAGGGGAGAGCCGACCCAGCTGTGGAGCCTGTTCTTGAGGCTGCTCCTCCCGCTGCCGCTCTCGCCGCCGACGTGCTGCCGACAGAGGCACCACCGCCGACTGAACCAGTGCTGGTGGAGGAGGAGCCGACTGGGGCGGGCCTTGGGATGCCTCAGGAACCTCCGACGATTCCAGGTTCGTCGCATGCTGAATTCAGCATCCAGCGTCTTCCGGTGAAGCAGGTGGGAGCGGCCAAGGGGGCTATGGTGCAGGCGGAGCTGATGACTGGAGAGGCCAAGAAGGCCTATGACTCCATTGCGGCCTCGTACCAGCGGAGCTTGGAGCTGCGCGATGATATTCGAGTAAGTGGTCTAGTAAGTATTTACTTTTCCCCTGTAACCCACTGGGAGTTCTTGAATAGTAACTATTATTTGCAATGGGTTCACTCTGAGTGAACCCAGTGGGTGTAGTCCCCGAGACTTCCGTCGAGTGCTTGCACCAACAGTTGTCTTTATACGTGTCTGTAGATAGGAGTACCGAGTGCGAGTAGTTGATGCAGTCGTATTGCACTTACGGTAAGAGTCCCGGGGAGTAAGTTGTACTCAGGTCGGGTAGTATTGGCCTCGGAGGCATAGTTGATAACATGCATCTCAATTGGGCAGGCCTGGTTGAGGTGCATGCCAGTGGGGTCATGCTTAGTGAACCCACTGGGTGTAGTCCCCGAGACCGCTGTCGACTGCTTGCGTCGGCAGGGTTCTGAAAAACTTAGACTGTTAACTGTTGAACTTTCTGATTGTCCCTTGTTTCTTGTTGGCAGAAAACTTGTGAAATGGGGACGGCCTATGAGGCTCTCAAGGAGGAGAGGAATCAGTTCGCTGGTGAACTTGATGCGGCCATGCTTGCAATGGTCGGCATGAAGGAAGCTCTGGCGGAACGGGAGAAGTCATTGGAGCAGGCACGTGAAGTGAACAAGGTGTTGACTGAGGAAGTGGAAAGGATGGGGAAGCAGAGGACTGCGCTGATGAGTCAGATGGACATGCTGAACAAACGATGCAGAGCACAAGAGAAATATGTGAGCGACTGGGCTCGGCAGATGATGACGCGTCTGGCTGGTAAGTCCTTGTTTTTCCGAGTGGTTGTGCTATGCGCGTAGCACTCGGCGCTTATTGTCTGTTTGTCCTATTGTCGCAGATTTTTGCTTTGACGCCGAAGCTGAAGCGGCTGACGTGGAGCGTTCGATTCTTGAGAACGTTCCACTCGGCGACGACGCCAATCGGGATCTGCTCCATGTGCACATCCGCGTGGGCAAAGTTGGCCCTTTCATCGGTCGATTGAGAGAAGTCGTCGGCCGAATCGACAAGGAGATTTGGCCAGAAGATGAGTCGCGGCAGGAGATGGAGAACCTGATGACTCGACTGGCGGAGATTCCTAACAGAGTGCAGTCGTGAAAGAAATCTGCAGCTCGTTGCGGTGCCGATGTTGCTCTGTCCCTGGTCCGAGTCCATTGCAAGAAGGTGCCTGAGGAAAAACTGAAGACGCTGAAGGTCGCCAACACGAAGAAGCTTGGATTCGAGGACTTCATGGAGACTTTCCTTGAGAGTGCTACCCGCATCGTCGACGGAATCGACTTGGACACTTTCGTGGAGCCCTCCAGTCCTGGTGCCGGCCCAGCTGACGCGTAAGAAACTTTATCCTCGGTATGCCGAGTGTTTATCTGTAAGGTACTTTGGCCACTTCTGTTGGTCGTCACACTTTTAAATCGGTGCGGGTAAACTTGATCCGCATCGAGTTAGCTATCTTTGCAAGAATTTTGGAATCCGATTTTTGCTCTTCTGTTGCAATGTTGATTCGAGTTTTTGGTTGGCGTTTCTTGGTGAAGCGAAAGGCAAACAGCCGATGCTGGATCGCTGTTAAGCTCCCTCCGAGTGTGACGTGAAGTGCACACTCGGAGAAGGTTATTACTTAGGCGATGTTGGATCGCAGCTAAGCCCCCGAGTGTGACGTGTAGTGCACACTCAGAGAAGGTTAATACTTAGACGATGCTGGATCACAGCTAAGCCCCCGAGTGTGACGTGTAGTGCACGCTCGGAGAGAGTTAATACTTAGGCGATGCTGGATCGCAGCTAGGCCCCCCGAGTGTGACGTTAAGTGCACGCTTCGAGAGAGTTAATACTTAGGCGATGCTGGATCGCAGCTAAGCTCTCGAGTGTGACGTTAAGTGCACACTCGGAGAGAGTTAATACTTAGGCGATGCTGGATCGCAGCTAAGCCCCCGAGTGTGACGTTAAGTGCACACTCGGAGAGAGTCAATACTTAGGCGATGCTGGATCGCAGCTAAGCCCCCGAGTGTGACGTTAAGTGCACACTCGGAGAGAGTCAATACTTAGGCGATGCTGGATCGCAGCTAAGCCCCCGAGTGTGACGGTAAGTACACACTCGGAGAGAGTTAATACTTAGGCGATGCTGGATCGCAGCTAAGCCCCCAAGTGCGACGTTAAGTGCACACTCGGAGAGAGTCAATACTTAGGCGATGCTGGATCGCAGCTAAGTCCCCGAGTGTGACGTTAAGTACACACTCGGAAAAAGTTAATACTTAGGCGATTCTGGATCGCAGCTAACTTTTTTTTTTGAGACCGGAGTCTGCGACCGCGGAAGAACTTTGAACCTGCAAAAAACTCAATCTTCTTTATATTATTTCGCCAATACTTGTTCTTTACATCGCTTCAGTCGACGGTCACGTGTAGAAGCGCTTCAGGAGGTCTCCGTTCCATGCGCGCGGCTCGTGTGTCTCCCTCTGAATGTTATAGAGTCTGTATGCTCCGTTGTTCAGCACCTTGGAGATGATGAAGGGTCCTTCCTAGGCCGGAGCCAACTTGTGGGGTCTTTGTTGATCCACTCGGAGCACCAGGTCGCCTGCTTGGAACGTCCGACTTCTGACGTGGTGTGCATGAAAACACCGCAGATTTTGTTGATAAATGGTCGAGCGAGTTAACGCCATCTCGCGCTCCTCTTCCAGAAGATCCACTCTGTATTGCCTTGCTTGTTCTGCTTCGGCTTTGGAGAAGAGTTCGACTCGTGGCGCATTGTGTAGCAAGTCACTCGGAAGGACCGCTTCTGCTCCATAAACGAGGAAGAACGGTGATCGCCCTGTAGATCTGTTCGGGGTTGTTTGAAGTCCCCAAAGCACTGAAGGTAGCTCGGTAACCCAAGCGCCAGCGGCATGTCCTATCTCTCGCAGGAGTCGGGGCTTCAATCCTTGCAAAATAAGCCCGTTTGCCCGCTCTGCTTGTCCATTGGACTGAGGATGTGCTACGGAAGCAAAATCCACTCGGATGCCCTGGCTTGTACAGGACCCTTTGAATCTGTCCGAGTCAAAGTTTGTCCCGTTGTCCGTAATTATGCTGTGAGGTACACCGAATCTGAAGATGATGTCGCTGACAAACTTGACGGCTGTCGAAGCGTCGAGCTTCTTGATGGGCTTTGCTTCGATCCATTTCATGAACTTGTCGGCTGCCACCAACAGATGTGTGTATCCACCTTGGCCTGTCTTGAACGGGCCGACTGTATCTAATCCCCACACTGCAAACGGCCACACAAGAGGGATCGTCTTCAACGCAGACGTTGGCTTGTGGGACTTGTTGGAGTAGAACTGGCAGCCCTCACATCGGTCAACCATATCCTTAGCCATCTCGTTAGCGTGCAGCCAAAAGAAGCCAGCCCTGAATGCCTTGGCTACGATTGCTCTCGAAGAGGCGTGATGACCACAGGTCCCCGAGTGAATATCCGCCAGAATCAGCTGCCCCTCCTCTGGAGAGATGCATCGCTGAAGAACTCCTGAGATACTCTCCTTGTACAATTGGCCTTCAATGACAGTGAATGACTTCGATCTGCCGACTATCTGCCTGGCTTGGACTTCGTCTTCTAGAAGTTCTTGCCTCAAGATATATGCCATGACCGGCACAGTCCAATCGGGAATGACAGCCAGAATATCCATGACCAGATCAACCACACAAGGTACATCGACTTCAGTCGGATCTGTTGTGCTCTTGGGTTGTATCAGTTCCTCTGTGAAAGGATCTTCTTTGACTGAGGGGAGGTGGAGGTGCTAGAGGCAGACGTCACTCGGGACTGGTCTCCGAGTGGATCCGAGTTTTGCTAACTCATCAGCTGCTTGGTTCTTCAGTCTTGGAACATGGTGGAGCTCTAGACCTTCAAACTTCTTCTCCAGCTTCCTCACTGCATTGCAGTATGTGGTCATGGGGGGGTTCCTGACGTCCCACTCTTTCATCACTTGATTGACCACCAAATCCAAATCGCCGTAGACCATCAAGCGACGGACGCCGAGTGAGATGGCCATGCGCAATCCGTAGAGGAGAGCTTCACATTCTGCCTCGTTGTTGGAGGAATCAAAGTGTATCTGCCGCACATACTTGAGCTTGTCGCCCTTTGGTGATATGATCACAACACCAGCGCCGGAGCCATTCAACATCTTAGACCCATCGAAGAACATCGTCCAATGAGCCGAGTAGATGTGGGTCGGTTGCTGTTGTTCTACCCATTCTGCTATAAATTCAGCCAGGGCTTGAGACTTAATAGCTTTCTTGGCCTCGAACTTGATGTCACAGTACAACATCTCCATTGCCCACTTCGCCACTCGGCCTGATGCGTCTCGATTGTGGAGAATTTCCGACAACGGAGCATCAGAAATGACAGATACCGAGTGGTCTTGGAAATAATGAGCCACCTTCTTCGCAGTCATATAGATCCCATAGATAAGTTTTTGATAATGGGAATACCTCTGCTTGGAAGGGGTCAGGACTTCGGAGACGTAGTGCACTGGCCGCTGAACTTTGTATGCTTTGCCTTCTTCTTCTTGCTCGACTGTAAGAACAGTACTGACAACTTGATTTGTAGCCGCGATATATAGAAGAAGGGGCTCTTTACTGAGCGGAGCAGTAAGAACCGGCTGGGTGGAAAGTAGGACTTTGAGGTCGTCGAATGCGACTTGGGCTTCGTCTGTCCACTCGAAGGTATCTGATTTCTTCATGAGTCGGTACAGAGGAAGTGCTTTCTCGCCGAGTCAACTGATGAACCTGCTTAAAGCCGCTAGGCAACCTGTGAGCCGTTGAACATCGTGTATTCTGACCGGCCTCTCCATTCGGACGATGGTCCCGATCTTTTCGGGGTTGACGTCGATCCCTCGTTCGGAAACGAAGAAACCGAGTAACTTTCTGCTGGGAACACCGAATGAACATTTGGCTGGGTTGAGCTTGATATCGTACCTACAAAGGTTGGCGAATGTTTCTGCCAAGTCAGTCAGCAGGTTGGAACCTTTGCGTGACTTGACTACGATATCATCCATATATGCCTCCACATTGCGACCGATCTGGTCGAGGAGACATTTTTGGATCATGCGCATAAAGGTAGCTCCTGCATTCTTCAGACCGAAAGGCATAGTGATGTAGCAGAAGCACCCGAATGGGGTGATGAAGGCTGTCTTTAACTCATCGGGACCATACAGACGGATCTGATGATAGCCTGAGTAGGCATCGAGAAACGACAGACGCTCGCAACCCGCAGTCGAATCGACAATTTGATCTATGCGGGGGTGCGGAAAATGGTCTTTCGGGCAGACCTTATTGAGATGCTTGAAGTCGATGCGGAGCGACTTGTCCTTCTTGGGCACCATGACGACATTGGCGAGCCACTCGGAGTGGTGAACCTCGCGAATGAAGTTGGCTGCCAATAGTTTGGCCACCTCTTCCCCGATTGCCTTCCTCTTGTGCGCGACAGACCGGCGCAGACGTTCTCGATAGGCCGAGCCATGGAATCCATGTGCAGTCGGTGCTTAGCCCACTCCCTGGGTACACCTGGCATGTCGGAGGGTTTCCATGCGAAGATGTCCCAGTTCTCACGGAGGAATTGGGTGAGCTCGGCTTCCTATTTAGGATCGAGGGTGGTGGAGATGTTCGTCGCGGCAACAGTGGCGTCCGACCCCTGTCGACCCATGTCGACTCTTTGCTTGGCGATACGTCCTCTTGCGTTGGGTCTTGGGTCATGCGTGTCGCTGACTGAACGCCGATCATCATGATGTCGGGACCCATAGGGCCCACCCCGCGGAGGGGTGCGTGAGCGGCGGCGATCTTCATGAATCAAGGAACGGCTGCCTCCCCTGTGGCGCTGATGGGATCCAGGGTTGTGAACCGACCGATGCGTGTTGGCGTGGACGGATTTTGCTGTTGCGCCATGTGCAACAGGGCTCGGATCTCCTCGATCCCTCTACCAGCCTCTGAATCAGTCGGCTGGAGGGAATCGGCTATCTTGGCAGCAGCAGCCAAGTTGAGGAGGGGCGTGCGGAACAACTCTACGTTGCTCCGTCGAGTGTGTCGACTGGCAGAACGGCGCGGTGGATGGCGCGCACCGGATGCTTCGCCGACCTCGTGCTCGCTTCGACCAGCTTGACGGGGATCTTCATGGGTGTTGGCCATGTGAACTTCTGCTGCAGGCCCGCGGCTCGCGTACTCGGAAGGAAACTCAGTCGGAACTGAGCCCGAGTGCTGGGAACGCGGGGCAACCACAACAGACTCCAGAACTGCCACTTGAGAAGACGCGATCTCACGCGCTCGGGCATGCTGCACCCAACGTTGGAGACGCGGACGGCGGGACCGGTTGTTGCGGCGCATGATGGAGGTGCAGGTCGACAACGGAGCCGATTGTTGGAGAAGAAGAACGCCGCGGGCGCCGGCACGGTAGTGTGTGGCCCCGCGACGGGGAAGCGCCTCGACGTCGAGAGGTGCCTCCCGAAGCCACGCCGAATCGTCGACGGTGAAGGAGAGAGCACCGAAGAAGATCTGGTGACCCATGCTCGAATCTCCACCGGACGACATGACGAAAGGAAGTAGACGCGAACTCGCCGGAAGTCGCTTAGACGCCTGCCCCACGGTGGGCGCCAACTGTCGTGGGTATAAGCCTGACAGTAGATGTGTAGGGTACGAATGAGATGGGCAGAGTCCTAGCTACGGCGAGGTTGTATGATTTCAGGCCCCTCTACGGTGGAGGTAACAACCCTACGTCTCAGTGCTCTCGGAGCTGGTTGTCGAGTGTAATACGGAATACTATGATTTGCTAACCCTTCTACCAGTGGGGGAGGGCGGCTTATATAGAGTCCGCTGCCCTCCACAACGGTTCTGGTATAAGGGCGGAGTAGTGGGGATTGAATGCACACGTTACAGGTAACGTACGCTCTAAATGCTAATAAATGCACCCGGAAACGTACGACCGTTTCCCTCCAGGGAGGTTACGATGTACCGAGTGTATACAGTCGGTTAGCTTGGTATTCTCCGAATGCTAGTATCCGACTGGATGATATAGGACCTGTCCCCGACTGGATAATGGGAATTCCTTAATTCAGTCGGGGTAGACTTAGGGTCTTGTCCTTTGTGTGGGGTAGTCCTTGGGTAGGACCTGCATGGTAGGCCTATGACCCTACCCTAGGACAATGACCCCATCACCACTTTTTGAGGAGCTTTCTTCGTCTTCTTGTATCGAGTAACGCTGCACACCGGCCATATGGTAGACTCCGCGTGCTCGTCCCGATAAATGATGCAATCGTTCATGCACACATGGTATTTCACGTGCGGTAATCCAGAGGACACATGATTTTCTTCGCCTCCTCGAAACTATTCGGGCACTTGTTCCCCATGGGAAGACATTCGTGCCAGAATGACATGTTCTCGTCGAAGCGTGTGTCGGTCATTTTGTGTTTTACCTTCATCTCCAGAGCCATGAGCATTACTTTCAGGCGGGTATCCTCGGGCCTGCGTCCTTCATACAATGGAGTAACCGCGTCTATCTCCAAATGATCCAGCTTGGCTTTCTCTCGGGCGACAGCTCTTGCGTTACCCGTCTGCTTGAGAAGTAGCTCTTGAATATGAGGGTCCTGCACCCAGCCCATCGATGGTCCAACGTCGTCTGCTCCGGCATCTTCATCTTCATGATCATGCCCTTTGTCTTGATCTTCCTCATCATCATGTCCGACATCTTCTACATGATGACTGTGTCCTGCATCATGTCCTGGAGGTTCTTCGTCTTCTGGCCCGCCCTTGCCACTATTGTCTTGCAACCCTTCCTTTTTTATTGCCCGACCCCCATGGACGACTTCATAATCATCTTGATCACCTTTCCACCGATAGCCATCCATGAAACCACGCACGAGTAGGTGGTCCCGCACCTGTCTGGAATCCGGGTCCATAAGGCTCTTCAGCTTGCATCTTCAACACGGACATCTTATCTCCGTCTCGTTCTTTTGAAGCATCTTGGCCTTCGTGGAGCTCAAAAACCTATTCACAATGCCTTTGGTCATCGTGCGGACCATGGTCGCGTACGGGGTAGAGCAAAACGATATGTTAGAACCAAAAAAAATTGGCATGACTTTGCCTAAAAATAAGACCAAAAAGAATGTGTAGTGCCAAATTCTCACGAAACGGAAATGAATCAACATTCCGGCAAAATATTGGCAACTATCGCATTTCAAATACCGGGACCTGCAAACACAAACATATGCAACACCATAAACATACGAAGATCTAGGGCATAAAAAGTCTGTACACGTGTTGTAGGGACAAAAAAGTAGATCTAGAACATAAAGAAAGGTTTCCCCTTACTTACCTTTCAAAAAAAGGAAATTTAACTGCTTAACTTGGGTGAATATATGGTGCAAATGAGGTGAGGAGGACGAGGAAGCCGAGACTAGTGAGTGTGAAGTGGTGGAGAGAATGAAGTGGGGGGAAATTGAGTGTGAAGTGGGCTGTCAGAAATATCTACTCCTCCCAGGTTACCAATGGTGCACCCAGGAAGAATGCGCCATTAGTAACCAGGGTTACTAATGGCGCACCAGGTAAGAATGCGCCATTAGTAGTTTTAAAAAAAACTGAAAAAAATATTAGTAGTGGCGCACCGTGTACGTGGTGCGCCATTACTAGTTAAAACTAGTAATGGCGCACTTCCCATGGTGCGCCACTTGTAAGTGTAGGAAAGGGTGGGGGGCCAGGTCAAATATAGTAATGGCGCACCAGACACATGGTGCGCCATTAGTAATATGGACAGTAATGGCGCACCAGTAGGTGGTGCGCCACTGCTATATAGTAGTGGCGCACCACATGCATGGTGTGCCATTAATGTCCATATTAGCTATAGGCTTTTTTTCTAGTAGTGGCTCGTCCCCCACCTCCCGCCCGAACACGGGAGAGCAGGGGAGGCAAGTCCAAGCGGGCACCCAAGCCATTCCGGCGGCCCAAGACGCCTATGAAAACGAGTGTGCTCGGAGCGGAGAGCTTCTCCAACCTGGGAGCCTTGTCTCCACCGTGGAGCGATGGGGTCAGAGGAGCTTAGGCCATGGCGGAGGCCGATGACGGCGACCATGGCAGCGATGTTCTGCCCCCTGGAAGGAAAGCATGGGGAGGGCTTGCAGCTACTAGGAGGGGCACTAGAATTGCCAGGGTGAGGGAGATCCCGACATGGGGGCGAATTTTGAGCTGTGTCCGCCTAAGATGTTTTGGCCATGAACGGAGATGAAAGGCCGAGGAGGAGAAGTGGTTGGTCCAGTAGGTAGCTTAGGAGGGAGGGGAGTGAACTAGAGGGGTCAGGGCGCTCGGAAGGAAAGAAAAACGAGGCGGAGCAACGAGAGGGTCTCGGGTGGCCTCAGATACTCTGGGCACGACGGCACACGCGGCCGCAGCAGCTTTGGAGCCTTGCTCGCGTCATGGATGGGGTCAAGGATGGGTAGAGGAATCCTCTTGCATGCTGAGACATATTGTCGCTGCCAGACACGATGTGGAGGAAGAAGAGAAGGCACAAAGCGCCATTACTTCATGCAGCGAGCGTGGTCACCATGCTAAAGCTTGTCGAGGACCACCATTTGGCCATGCCAAGGTGTTTAGCATTCAAGGCATGCACGCCACAGAGCACTCGTGCCATTGGGGCCTGAGTGGAGCAGGTTATGCTGGGTTTCAGCTTTGGTTAATTTGGCAACACGAAACTTGGGGGTAGCAAAGAAGGTTTTTACTGGGGAATCTTGTGATGAATCCATGTGTAGTAGTCCTCGCTATGCAAGAACTCCAAGTCTATGAAGTTTTAGATCAAGGAGAGGAGTGTAGCTAGCACTTGCAGTTCAAGGTCACATTCTGCCAAAAATCAAGTTTTCGAAGGGCTGCTCATATTTTCCACATGAGCATGCCATATGTTTGCTTTAAATAGTGCATTAGAACACTAGAGGTGTTTTGCAAAGATGTGGGGGCATTGGATTGAACACAAATATTGAAAGAGGATAAAAGAGGGGTTGTCATGGTAAAAAGGAGAGGCAAGAGAGGGAGCCACCCCGCAATAACTGACCAGGGGCCATGACAAAATTACTTGAGGTAAAATAGGGTCAGAGTATACTGTGGTAGAAATTTGAGCTCAAGGAAATTCGCAGAAGGGGCCAAAGCAATAGATTTGGCAAGTGAGCAGAAGGTGTTTGATGGGTGTTAGAGCTAACAAATGGATTACAATTGCTATCAAACATAACACGACCACATGATAGCTAAAAATGAGACATGATGCCAAATTTGGGATTTGTTGGAGAAAGTTTCGAATGTAGACTTGACAAACCCAAGAAACGTGTAGAAATGGCTTTCAACAGATAAAACCATGCACATCAACTCCCACTAATGCACCAGTTGGTGTGTTGGCATTATTTGAGTATTAAAGCAAGCCCAAAAAATTTGGGATCAATTGGAGAAACTTCACAATATAAAGTTTCCCAATTTTAGAAAACAGCAGGGAATGTTTTGAGGGGTTTTGGACAAATTCATCTATTCTCCTTGTTGCACCACTTGGTGTGGACGTATTATTGCAGTATCAGAACATAGTCAAACAATTTGAGCACAATTGGAGACAGTTGGAAATGTAGAGTTGCTCAAACTTGGATCTGGATAGATAGGGTTTTGGAATATTTATGTGAATAAACTCAACTTGGATAGAGATGAAACTTGGCAAGGTCATCACATCTATCATGTGTGAAATTCTACAATTTTACTAGGATTTATTGAGAATATTTCCTATGGAAATATTCCAAAATCTTGAAATAGATGGAAAGAGTTTTGAAGGGGTTTGTCCAATATTTTGAACATCACCATGTGTTGAAACTCTTATATATGGAATATATATGTCCAATGAGTTTCCCTAAATTTTCTTAAATATTTTGAAAGCAGGAAAAATAACCTTTCTTCAATAAAGAACATTTCTAGCTTGAGAAGAATATATTAAAATAAAATAGGAAAATAGCTTTTAAAAAGAATAATCTTGTGGTTTTGATAAGTATTTTTTATGTTCGGGTTTAACTAAAATGTTGGATGCAAAACAACTTCCCTAGTATGAGGACTTATAGTACAAATCCTAACTCGTTGTTTTTTTGACAGATTAAATTAAACAAATGCTTTGGTAAAAATAGTATTTTGTAAAAATAGTTTCAAGTACTATACACGTGGTATGGTCATTGGGCAAAGTCTTTGGGCATGGATGTGAGTCTAAGGAGTAGTAGGAACCTTGTGTTTTAAAACACAAGCAAAATAACAAGCAAATAACAATCACATCAAGCATCACAAGCACTCACAAACAATTTAATTGGTCCTAATTTTTTAGAAATGTTAACTTAGTCAGTGGAGTCAAAACACAGGGTGTGACAGATTCATATATCGGTCTCACGGTCATGGGGGGTTTCATCATCCTCATTGGTGTTCCTCTGATAATGCGTGAGTAGTTCCTATGCGACTTACAGATCCGTAGGCAGTAGCTAGATAGCTTTCTCTCTCATTTTGCTTCTCAATAGAGTGGTCTCTTGGAGATCTATTTTGTGTAACTCTATCTATTGCGGTGTATTTGTTGGTATCTGATGAACTATGAGTTTATGATCAGATCTATGAAATTATATGGATTTTTAATTATTATAGGATCGTATTTATTCTCCGGTGTTTGGTTTTTTCTGGTCAAGTTGACCTTTTAATCTTGCAATGGTAAGATGTGCTTTCTGATGGGTTCGATCTTGCGGTGCGCAATCACAGTAATAGAAGGAGACATGACATGCATGTACCGTTCATATTAAGGATAAAACGATGGGGTCTATTCCTACATGAATAGATCTTGTCTATATCATGTCATCATTCTTAAAGCATTACTCCATTTTCCATGAACTTAATACACTAGATTCATGATGGATAGCGGTCGATGTGTGGAGTAATAGTGGTAGATGCAGGCGGGAGTCGGTCTACTTGTCTTGGACGTGATGGCAATATACATGATCATTATCTTGGATATTGTCATATTTATTCATTGTTCTATCAATTTCCCAATAGTAATTTTTCTACCCACGATTTGCTATTTTCTCGAGATAAGCCACTAGTGAAACCTACGGCCCCCGGGTCTATTTTACATCATCCATTTGCAAGATCTATTTTGTTATTCTCTTTCCATTTTATTTGCTATTTTATTTTCAGATCTATAGTATCAAAAACCCAAAAATACCTTGCTGCATTTTATTTACAATGACTTTATTTGCATCTATCAATCTATGTTTTTACCGCTTTATTTTACCCATGAGGGATTGAAAACCACGACACGCGTTGGGTTCCGAGGATTTTTCATTTGTGTGGAGGTACCACTTTCATAGTTTTGTGGATCTTCCTACTGGATTGATACCTTGGTTTCATAACTAAGCGAAATACTTGTCCTCACTGTGCTACATCACCCTTTAAGCTAGGAAGGGAACCAAGACAATAACCGGGGAGTAAGACCCCGCTGCGCGTGTTGCACGTCCTTGGCGGGCGTAGCATCCTCGTGCTCAGCATGTGGCAGACCCTGCCGCCCCGGCAGGAGGGGCGACGAAGCCTTCCCCGCCACCAGCTCCCGCCCCACAACAATAGGGCATGTGGGACATGTCCGCTCTCAGCTCAGAGTACAAAGACGAGGAGTAAATGATGGCCCTGAGAGGTCTTTGCTTATGATCTTTGTTTTTTCCTAACGGTCCCTTGTTCTGTTTTGTTGTTGTAGGGTTGAGGAGACCGCGACATAGAGGATGGCCGCGATGGTGGGTCGGACGTCCAGCGTCAGAGTCTCGGAGATCACCCCATCCGGTCGGGTTGCATCGCCTGAGAAGGATATCATAGACCTTGACTCCCCGCCTAGCCCTCGGGAAGTTACCTCCCCTCACGGTGCAGCGGAGGACAGGGCGACCCTCTTGCCCCTGGTCCTTCCCCCTGCAGGTGGAGGTGGAACGCTCGAATGCCGTGCGGGAGGACTCGATCCCCACAGTGAGTCCTGCCGTGGTGGACCCTCCCGTGGAGACCATCCCGATCGTCGACGCGCTAACATGGAGGGCCCCCGACGAGGCGGGAGGAAACAAGGTGCCTCCCCAACAGGAATCCACTCGTAAGTTCTCCTTCCACCAGGACGCGAGTTCTCATACCTGCATTTTTTGTCTTCTGGAACTTCCTCAGTTCACAGTTTTTGTTTTTATTCTAAGGTCCAGCGGCACGTCGGAGTGGACATCGAGGTGATTGTCAAAGAGGCGCCCGGGAAGGCCAGCAGCCTCATAATGGAGGAGGAGCATACGCACCACACCCCTAGGGATACCGATAAACAAGTTTTTGAGGGGCTGATAGAGGACATGGTGGCCGGCGTCGGAGGCGTCCCTGTTGTCGGTGTGTCTAGAGTGAACATTTCTATTCTGCTCCATGCCGCCCACATGAGTGTCGCCAGCTCATCTACGATGGTGGAGTCACCCTTGAGTTGACACTTGCGAGTGGGCGACTTGGAGTTCGTTAGCTTTCCCGACGATACCACCTTGAAGGCATTCTCGAAGGGGGGTGGTCGTACACGAGTAAGTGGCCGCCCCTGGATTGGAGGTGACCGTGGATCCATTCGGTGGGAGCAATGAGACCAAGGAGCACGCCATCTAGGCATCCTTGGGCAGGGACTTTTGCAGCTGCAGGTGCACTACGCGAGCCGCTCGGAGAAGCTGGACCGTCGATAGGCCCTGCTTGCGGCCGCCGAAGAGAGTTCCAGGGCGCTCGACCCCGAGATGCAGTTGTGATTCGCCGAGGCCCGCAAGGATCTTGGTGAGCAACTGGTTGAGCTTAACATGGCCGAGGTTGACCTCGTCAATCGGCGGGCTGAGGCTGACAAGACTCATACGTCTCCACTATCTACTTTTCAAAACTCTTTTGCCCTTGTTTTGGACTCTAATTTGCATGATTTGAATGTAACTAACCTGGACTAACGTTGTTTTCAACCGAATTTCCTTGGTGTTATTTTCGTGCAGAAAAAAAAGTTCTTGGATTGACCTGAAAATTTATGGAGAATATGTGTGGATATAATATAACATATTGGCAAAAGAATCTACCAGAGAGGGGCCACCCCTTGGCCACAAGCGTGCAGGGCGCGACCCCCCTAGGCCAGGCCCCCTGGCTTGGGGGGCCCCTGGAGCTCCACCGACCTCATTTCCAATCCTACATATTCCCATCTACGAAGAAAAAATCACACAGAAGAGTTCATCGTGTTTTACAATACGGAGCCGCGGCGACGTCCTGTTCTTCCTCGGGAAGGCACATCCGGAGTCTGATTTGGGCTCCGGAGAGGGGAAATCGACGCCATCGTCATCACCAACCATCCTTCATCACCAATTTCATGATGCTCTCCAACTTTCGTGATTAATTCCATCATAGGCTTGATGGTCGGTGATGTGTTGGATGAGATCTATCATGTAATCGAGTTAGTTTTGTTAGGGTTTGATCCCTAGTATCCATTATATTCTTAGATTGATATTGCTATGACTGTGCTATGCTTAATGCTTGTCACTAGGGCCCAAGTGCCATGATTGCATATGTAAACCTATTATGCTTTCATGAATATATATGTGTTCTTGAGCCTATCTTGCAAGTTATAGACACCTATTACGAGTTATGATCTGCATCCCCCAGGGTGACAATAAACTGGGATTATTTCCGGTGATTACCGTAGTTTGAGGAGTTCATGTATTCACTAAGTGATAATGCTTTGGTCCGGTTCTCTATTAAAAGGAGGCCTTAATATCCCTTAGTTTCCATTAGGACCCCGCTGCCACGGCAGGGTAGGACAAAAGATGTCATGCAAGTCCTTTTCCATAAGCATGTATGACTATATATGGAATACATGCCTACATTACATTGATGAATTGGAGCTAGTTCTGTATCACCCTATGTTATTACTATTCCATGATGAATGACATCCGACATAATTATCCATCACTGATCCATTGCCTACGAGCTTTCCACATATTGGTCTTTCCTAAGTTACTTTTCCGTTGCTACTCTTACAATTACTACAAAACTGCTACTGTCACGTTTGCCACCGTTACCCTTACTTCCATATTACTTTGCTACTAAATACTTTGTTGTAGATATAAAGTTTTCCAGGTGTGGTTGAATTGACAACTCAGCTGCTAATACTCGATAATATTATTTGGCTCCCCTTAAGTCAAATCAATTAATTTGGGTTGAATACGCTAGCCTCGAAAACTGTTACCATCCCCTAAACTTGTGGGTTATCAACACCTTTTTCTAGTTCCATTGACGGGGAGCATAGCTTTATTCTCTGAGTCACTTGGAATTTATATCTGTTGATCACAATGGAGAATCTGAAATACGCTAAAACCAAGATCTACCCCTCAACTACGAGGTTAGGTAAGGAACTGCCATCTAGCTCTTCACTTGATTCACCGTTTGTTATGAGTAAATTTGCGACACCACCACCTGCTACTGAATCTGATATGTCGCAAGTAATTGATAATGCTACTTCTGCTATGCATGATGCTTATGATGATATTTTTTTGATACTACTGTGCCACTTGGTGAATTTCTTGATGAACAAATTGCTAGAGTAAATGCTGAAACTGATGATATTGTTGAATCTGATGAAACTGAACACTATGATTCACCTGCGAGACCTAGCTCTCCTAGATATGAATTGCCTAATATACCCGAGGGTTATGTTATGGAAGGAGAAGTATCTCGGGACTTTCTTGCTTGTAAGGATAGATATGATCTTAAGAAGTTGCTATGCAAATGGAAGGAAAAATCTGTGAATGCTAGAATGCAATATGATCCCAAGTTTTCTACTTCCCCTATGTGTGTTAATGATAAGGATTATGAATTCTCTGTCGATCCTGAGTTAATTACTTTGCTAGAATCTGAGCCTTTCAATGGTTATGAATCTGAAACTGTTGTGGAACACCTTACTAAATTGAATGATATAGCCACCCTATTTACTCATGAGGAAACCATTCGGTATTACTATATTCTTAAGCTGTTTCTGTTCTCATTAAAGGGTGATGCTAAGATATTGTTTAATTCTCTTCCTTCTGGTTTTGTGCATAGTCCCCAAGATATGATTTACTACTTCTCTAAAAAATATGTTCCTTCCCATAATAAACAAGATGCCTTGCAGGAAATATTTAACGTTGTGCAAATGAAGAAGAGAGTCTCCCACAAGCTCGAGGGAGGCTTCTAATTACTTAATGCTTTGCCTGTTCACCCTCTCAAGAAAAATGAAATACTTGATAGCTTTTATAATGGACTAACCGATGCTTCTTGGGACCACATGGATAGTTGTGTTGGTTGTGTTTTCAGGGAACGAACCGTTGAACAAGTTGAACTACTAGTGAATTATATATTGAGCAATGATAATGATTGGACTATTCCCGAACCACCTCCAAAACCTACTCTGAAGAAAAGAGGTATTCTATTCCTCAGTCCTCAAGATATGCAAGTGGCAAAGAAATCTATGAAAGAAAAAGGTATTAAAGCTGAAGATGTTAAGAATCTACCACCTATTGAGGAAATACATGGTCTTGATAACCCGACACAGGTAGTAGAGGTGAATTCTCTTTGTAGATTTGATGAAGGTGATATTCCTGATAATAAGTCTGCTAGCCAATGCTTGGATGGATTTTATAACTTCGTTGTTAAACAAGAAAATTTCAATGCTTATGTTAGTAGACAATTGAAGCGTAATGCTTACATGCTTGATCACTTAGGTAAATATATGAGTAGAAATATTAATGACCTTAGGCTTATTAGTAAACATGCTTCCATGGTAAATACTCAAGTAGAACAGGTACTTAAGGCACAAAATGATTTTCTCAATGAGATGATTAGCAAGAACATTGATCATTCTGTTAGAGTTGTGACTAGAGGTGGTAGTATTACTCGGGAACCTTTGTATCCTGAGGGCCATCCTAAGAGAGTTGAGCATGTTTCTCAGAGCGATAATATTAATGTACCTAGTCCTAATAAAAACAAAAAGAATGATTATAGGACTTTGCATGATGCTAGTCAACCTATTATAGAGTCACAGGAAAACACAAATGATACCTCTATTTCTCATGCTGAGACACAATTTGGTAATGAACATGAACCTAGTAATAATATTAATTATGATGTCCATGATGATGATCAACCTAGAAATTTCAATGATGTGGATATTGAACCTGCTGCTGATCTTGATAACCCAGAACCTAAGAATAAGAGATATGATAAAATATATTTTGTTTCTAAGAAGCATGGTAGAGAAAGAGAACCATGGGTTCAGAACCCATGACCTTTCCACCTAAACCATCCAGGAAAAAGGATGATGAGTATTTTGAGCGCTTTGCCGAAATGCTGAGACGTGTCTTTTTACGTATGCGCTTAACTAATATTCTGAAAATGTCTCCCTATGCTAAGTATATGAAAGATATTGTAACAAACAAAAGAAAGATACCTGAAGCTGAGATTTCCACCATGCTTGCCAATTATACATTTAAGGGTGGAATACCAAAGAAACTAGGAGATCCAGGAGTACCATCTATACCTTGCACTATTAAAGGAAATTATGTTAAAACTGCTTTATGTGACATTGGAGCTGGTGTTAGTGTTATGGCGTTCTCTTTATATTGTAGACTTTACTTGAATAAGTTGACACCTACTAAGATCTCTCTTCAAATGGCTTATAAATCAATTGCTTTACCTATCGGTATTTGTGAGGATGTTCCTGTTGTGGTTACAAACATTACTATCTTAACGGACTTTGTTATTCTTGATATTCCCGAGGATGATAGTTTGTCGATTATTCTTGGTAGACCCTTTCTAAATACTGCAGAGGATGTTATTGACTGCAACAAAGGCAATGCCACCTTTCATGTTAATGGTAATGAGCATACGGTACACTTTCCGAAGAAACAACTTCAAGTCCATAGTATCAACTCTATTGAAAAAATTCCAACGTTTACTATTGGAGACATTGAATTCCCTCTTCCTACTCCCAAGAAGAAATATGATATACTTATTGTTGGGGACATGCATATCCCCATTGAGGTAACCTAGTGTTATTCGAAAATTCTCCGGTTCCATGTCATTAGAAAAAATGTTTGCCAATAAGACTTGATCAACCTTATTGGTAGATTCTATTTGATGGGCATGAGATGGATGCATTTAGAAAGCACAACCTTCTGTACCTAACTTCTTATTTCCTATTCCTTAGTTTCAATTTAGTAAAAAAGTTATTATTTTAATGTTTCCCGTTTCATCCGTGCAATAGAAAAATGACCTGAAAATAAAAGTTGTCAGAACGCCTTGAAAATTTCGTATGATTTTTTCTGGAATATTTAAGAATTTGTGGCACTAAGAATACATCAGGGGATTACACCAGTGGGCCACAGGCCTGCAGGGCGCGACCACCCCCTGTGTGCGCCCCTCGCTTGTGGGTCCAGTGGGCCCCCTTCAATTATTCCATTACCCATCAACTCCTTCTTCCTCCAGAAAAAAGTCCCACCATTGCTCAAACACGTGTTTTAGCTCATCTTGATGCCATTTTCGATCTCCTTGCTCAAAGCTTCATTTGCAAAACTCTTTTAGGGGATTGTTCATCGGTATGTGACTCCTCCAATGGTCCAATTAGTTTTTGTTCTAGTAACTTATATTGTGCAAAATCTTGGTGTTGTGGTGACCTTGTTCTTGAGCTTGAATGTGAAATTTGTAAGGTCCCAAGTACTTTTGATGCATGATATAGCTTTAGGCACTTCTGGGAGTAGTTTCTATAAGTTTTGATTGAGTTTGTTCATTTTTTGGGAGTCACTAAAAATTTCAGATTTAATTTTCATAAAAAGAAAAGATGAGGAGATTGTTAAGAGAGGCTCTTCAAGCCGGGTTCTGAAGAAAATGAAAATGAGAAGCCTAGATACAATATTCCTCGCACTGCGGAAGTTCGACCATGTAAATGGCCAAGTGAGGCATTCTTGACGGCGGCCGAAATTTATGAAGAATTTTACCATCTAGCAGAAACTGTAGGAATCACCGACTTCCTCAACGATAAGTGTGACCAGTATCTCCTACTTTGTAATAATTTCGTGCAATATTTTCACTTTTATCCTAGGAAGAATCCTCGCATGGTAGAATTTCATTTATATGATGTGCTAAGGAAATGTCACTTTATGATTTTTGCTATGTTTGCAAATTACCTTTTGAGGCTAGCATCAGTGAACCACGTCCTAGAGACACAGAGGATTTTATTCCCGTAATCATTGTAGGGGAAGAAAGAGGGGTGTCAAATGCAAGAGCGGCCAGCGTACATTTCCCCATTCTACGTTATTATACATTATTTTCAGGGAGATGTTTAGTTGGTCGCGGTGATATTGGAAGCCTTAGTGCTACCAACCTCAACATTTTGTTCCATGCTTTTCTTGCTGATAGAACTTTTAGTCTGGGCGCTATAGTGGCTCAACGGTTACATTTAAACCGTTCGATGGGCACTATATTTGGAGGTATCTATGCATCTCGTTTAGCTAAACACTTTGAAATACCTATTAGGCTTAACAAGGAAGAGGAAATGCAACTGCCTACAAGATATTTAGATTATCATGCGATGGTAGCACATGATTTGATTAAGAAATACAATGATAAGAGGCTACTTTGCAACTTAGTATTTAGTCAGGCTACCTGTGAGATTATTACTTTGCATGCTCCTTCTTTGTTTGATATCCATGCAGGAAAGTACACTATTATTCCCGAGGACATTTACCAATATTGGGGCCATTCGCAACCCCCAGCACTTGAGCCTGCACCAGCCCTCAATCCACATCAAGTTCTAGTTTTTCAGTGGGAGCCGCAGGAGCTCGCAAACCAATGGAACCCTAAGTATCCTCCGAAGTATTGAGGAGAGGGTTATTTCCGGCCATGAACTTAGACCAACTTAGGGCCAAAAGCCTACACTTGGGGGAGTATGTATTTTCTCACCGACATTACATTCACGTTCACACACTTATTCCAATTTTCGGTGTTCATACTTTTTCATTGTACTATCTATGGTAGTCTATTTATTCCTTTTGTTTTCTTCTTGTGGGTTTCATTAACCTTGAGAAAATCCAAATAGATAACTTCTAGATTTACCTTCTAGTTTCCTTGGTAGTAGTGTTAAAAGAAAACCCAAAAAGATGTTTTTGTTCTTCTTTTGCTTGTTGGGGGCTTCCCCGTGCAAATAGTTCTTATTTCTTCTTTGGGTCAAAATGATAAGACCATGATGACATGCTGACTAGCTCTCATATTTATTATCATTTCTCTACCAGAGAGTCCATACTACCTTGTCTTCTCCTTTGAGTTATTGCTTGCCGATTCCAGCTTAGTCCAATGCACGAACACTCCTATTATTATTTTTCATACCGTTCGGTCATGCAAGCGAAAGGCAATAATGACGATATATGATGAAGTGACGGAGATGGAGAAAAGCTGGTATGAACTCAACCTATTTTATTTTTGTAAATATGATTAGCTCATCGTTCTGGATTCAACTTGTTATAGATTGAACATGCTTGCAATGACAATTAGAGAATATAGTTACTTATGCCATGCTTAATTAGCTAGGAGTGAATAATGGTTTGCCTTGAGTGCGAACATACATATTAAAATGGTTGTGATGCAGTATGATAGAATGGTATCCTCCTCCGGATGATTCGAGTGGCTTGACTTGGTACATGTTCACGCATGTAGTTCACACAAAATCAACATAGCCTGTGCGATGTTTATGTTCATAGTGATTTATATCTTACTCATGCTTGCATCCAATGTTGGTTAGTCTCAAAGCATGTTTATGACTGTTGTCGCTGTCTAGTTCGTCGCCTCCCAGTCTCCTGCTAGCGTCCAGTTGTACTAAGCAGGAATACTGCTTGTGCATCCATCCACATAAACCCAAAGTTGTTCCATATGAGTCCACCGTACCTACCTATATGCGGTATTCACCTGCCGTCCAAAGTTAATTTTCATGTTCCATACTCTAAACCTACAAATAAATATTCTATTTTGTATGCCCGAATCACTCATGTGGTGACTAGGGGCTATCAGTATCTTCCATGCTAGGTGGGTCATTCTCAAGATATGTGTTGATTCACTATCATTCACGAGAAAGTGTCTGGTAATCAGGATGCCCAGTTCCATGCTCAAAAGTCAAAACAAATTTAATGAAACAAAACCCCCCGAGGATTGATGATGGTATAGGAGGTAACCGTGGAAGCGGACCGTCGTGGAATGTGATTGATTGGTGGAGGGGAAGTACAAACTTTAATATTCTGTTTGGGAACCGCATATAACGTATCTAGCATGGAAGATATTGAGAACTCTTAGTTGTTATGTTGACAATGAAAGCATACCACCCAAAATTTTGATTCATGCCTGTTTTAAAAGCTCGAGCTCTGGCACCTCTCCAAATAAATGCTTCCCTCTGTGAAGGGCCTATATATTTTTACTTTATTCTTGAGTCATCCTTTTCTTATAATAAGGCACCAGTTAGAGAGCACCCCTGTCATTTGTATGCTTTGCATTAATAGTATGACTGGATCTCTTTTACCATGAATTACAATGTCTAGTCTGTCCTTGTTCTTTGGAGGTGCTCTGCATTTATGTTTTTCGGTCTTAGAAAGGGCTAACAAGATACAGGTTTATCATATTGTATTATGAGAGTTTTGATTAAATTTTTGCCATCCGAGACTTATTATTATTGCTCGCTACATGATTATGCCATTGATACATGTAAACATGAGACCTAAATATTATTATTAATGTGTTAGGCTATAATCTGAGCTGAAAATGTGAACATAAGTTATACATGTTTACAACAACAAGATCAAACAAAGTTAGTAAAAGTTTTTCTTTATCACTTTCAGTTTATCAACTGAATTGCTTGAGGACAAGCAAAGGTTTAAGCTTGGGGGATTTGATACGTCTCCAACGTATCTACTTTTCCAAACTCTTTTGCCCTTGTTTGGGACTCTAATTTGCATGATTCGAATGGAACTAACCTGGACTAACGTTGTTTTCAGCAGAATTACCTTGTTGTCATTTTTGTGCAGAAATAAAAGTTCTCAGATTGACCTAAAAATTTATGGAGAATATTTATGGATTTAATTAAAAATACTAGCAAAAGAATCTACCGGAGAGGGGCCACCCCAGGCCAGAAGCCCATAGGGCGCCCTCCCTAGGCCGTGCCCCCTAGCTTGTGGGGCCCCTCGAGCTCCACCGACCTTGTTTAAACTCCTATACATTCCCATCTGCTGAGAAAAAAAATTAGAGAGAAGAGTTCATCGCGTTTTACAATATGGAGCCGCCGCCACCTCCTGTTCTTCCTCGGGAGGATAGATTTGGAGTCTGATTTGGGCTCCAGAGAGGGAAAATCGACGTCATCGTCATCACCAAGCATCCTTCATCACCAATTTCATGATGCCCCCTATTGTTTGTGAGTAATTCCATCATTAGATTGTTGGATGATGATGGGTTGGATGAGATCTATCATGTAATTAAGTTAGTTTTGTTAGTGTTTGATCCCTAGTATCCATTATGTTGTTAGGTTGATGTTGAAATGACTTTGCTATGCTACATTCTTGTCACTACGGCCCGAGTGACATGAATATATATGTGTTCTTGATCCTATATTGCAAGTTATAAATACCTATTACAAGTTATGATCCGCATCCACAAGGGTGACAATAAACTGGGATTATTTCTGGTGATTACCGTAGTTTGAGGAGTTCATGTATTCACTAATTGCTAATGCTTTGGTCCGGTTCTCTATTAAAATGTGCCCTTAATATACCTTAGTTTCCGTTAGGACCCCGCTGCCATGGGAGAGTAGGACAAAAGATGTCATGCAAGTTCTTTTCCATAAGCACGTATGACTATATATGGAATACATGCAAGTTCTTTAACACCCTATGTTATGACTGTTGCATGATGAATGCCATCCGACGTAATTATACATCACTGATCCATTGCCTACGAGATTTCCACATGTTGGTCTTTGCTAAGTTACTTTTCCGTTGCTACTGTTACAATTACTACAAAACTACTACTGTCATGTTTGCCTCCGTTACCGTTGCTTACATATTACTTTTCTACTAAATACTTTGCTTCAGATATTAAGTTTTCTAGGTGTGGTTGAATTGACAACTCAGCTGCTAATACTCGAGAATATACTTTGGCTCCCCTTGAGTTGAATCAATAAATTTGGGTTGAATACTCTACCCTGGAAAACTATTGCGATCTCCTATACTTGTGGGTTATCAAAGACCTAGCGGGAGATCAATGAGGACATATCGAAGACACGCAAAATCACCTTGGTCTCTAAGGAAGAAGAGCTTGGGCTCGGGAAAAGGACCTCACCAACAATCTCGGGTGCGAGCTGGGAAAGCGGGCCCTGGTCCTGGCGCTGGAGCACAAGGCCGTGCTCGAGAAGCGGGGCGCGGAGTACTCCGCCAAGCTCCAGGAGGTCGTGAGCTCCAAGGATGAGGTGAAGGACAAGGTGTAGCGGCTGGAGCACGACCTTGCTGTGTCCAAGCGGACAATTTTGGAGCTGGAAAAGGGCGCACATAAGGACACCCAAACCTTGGCGAACTCCTAGGCCGCGTGGGCAAGACCAAAGACCTGGAGGCCACCGCAGCTACCTGCTCCGACTTGATCGCAAGGGTGACTGCCTAGGAGGGGAGCCTGAAGAGCACTCAGGCCAAGGAGCATAGTCTTCTCGAGGGACACAAGACGGAGAGGGCGATGGTCGCCCCTGCCACATGCTCCTACAACGAGTTCAAGGGGAACATCCTCTTGTGGACGAAGCAACTTGTTGACTTTGCCGAGGAGCTCTCCGCCAGTTGATGAAGATGGGCTTGCAGGAGTATGTGTTCCCCAGCGACGGCCCAGAGGCACTGAGCGCAAGGCAGTTTATTTTCTTCGGGATGCTCGTGGGTGCCTTGGCAAAGTACGAGGCAGTTTCTCTTCTTGAAGGGTTGCCGTGAGCTATGCCGCATGGCTCTCCACAAGGTTGCGGTGAAGGTCACCTACCACAACCCCAACGTCGACCTATCAAAATCCATGTTAAAGTTGTCGAACGCTTTCGACACGTGAGAGATCGATGCGCTCATTGCCCCGATCTCCTCCAAGACCGGCTCTGTGACCTTGAACCACTAAGTTTTCTTTCTTGCAACATTCACGTAAGGGGGCGGATGCCCGGGCTTAATGTTGTGAACTTATTTTTGTTTGTAACGCACTCTACTTTGTTGGCATGTGTGATTCTTTCCCTTCAACGTAATATTAGGTTTGTATGTTCGTCCGAGCCCAACGCATTGTTGGGTATGCTCGGCGATGCGCACACCCTGTCCTCAGGTACCTTTTTGGGGATGCGGCGGCAGGAGAGGCCACCTTCCCTCCTATGCCGTGGTTATTGGAGATGTTAAGAGGACTCAAAACATCCAAACATGCGGACAGTTTCAGCAAGGGACCCTCGCGTGTAGGTCTTTCCATACAAATAGTTATTTCGTTTCAAAGAAAAAGCCGCCAAAGTATGGTTTTGCAATGGCTTTTGTAACTTAGTTCTGAGCAGCAATGACTCCACAGTCGTCCAAGCCACCACCATTCTCCTTCCCCGGTAAGAATTGTATGCGGTGGTCTTTATCCTCCTCCGAGGAGGAAGGAAAGAAAAGAAAATGGAGGGCATCATGGACAGTCATGTTTCTGCGATCGCTTCACGCAAGCGGAAATCGTTCACCAAATTTCCAGTTATACATATAGGACAAAACGTGCATTTCCAACGAAAAGTTGTGTGTTACTTAGCGTTACATACGGGGTGCGCTCCCGCCTCTGCCTCCATATTAAGGGTTAGACGCATCGAATGGAGACCTTGTCGGGAGGTCCGGTAACTGCACCCTTCTTGGATGGCGCTGGATGGGACGCTCGTTGTTATGCGATTTTAGTGTCTGAGTGTCATCCCTCGCCGCATGGGGGGCTGCTCCAGGCTTAATGACATGCACCATCGTGAAAGCACTTCGTAGCCTTATTCCTCTTGCCCCGGCGGCTGAAGTCTCAGGTGGGTCATCGATGTGTGCGCTCTTTTCTGCAATGTAGTTCCAGTATTCTTCACGAGTCTTGCCGAAGGTCTTGGACTTGCTTTCGGCATGAGAGAGCTCCTAGTCGGCGGACGCTGCTACCGCCTCATGGTAGATCTTGTCGACGACAAGGACCACATCTTTCTTGTCTTCTTGGATGGTGATGATGCCCATCGGCCCTGGCATCTTGAGCGTGTTGTAGGCTTGGTGAGACACCGCCATGAACTTGGCGAGAGGAGGACAACCCAGGATTCTGTTACATGGTAGTGCCATCTCGGCGATGTTGAAGGTTTATCTTGGCCTTCGGCTGAAACCTCCCCTCGCCCACTCCTCGGAAGAACCCTGTGTGCTTAAGATTTGAATCTAGGATTTGCAGCCTTTTGATCACATCTGGCGATTTCAAGTTCAGGACAACCCCACTATAAACCAACATCTTCGTGACTGTGATGTTGCTCACCGTTGGCGAGACCAACAGCAGCACACACCCGACCGCAGTGATGGGGTCAGGGTGGTCCTCAGCATCGACAATAATGGGAGTGTTGGATCATTTGAGAGGCCTCCTTGCTTCTACCGTCGGCTCTGCCATGTTGACTTCACGGACCCATTACTTAAGCTGCCGTGGGAGGAATGCAAAGTTCCACCTCCGTCGACACGCATAGCATTTATAGCCTTCTCGAATTCCTTTCTATCGGACACATCTCCATATCAATTTTTTTTCGAAAAGGCACATTTTCAAACGTCCGTAATTTCAAACTGTGCGTCGGAACGGTATAGTTTATATATGTAAAACGTGTTGAATTTCACGTAGATTAATATTTTTCAACTCTCATGCATATTTAAAACTTTTTTATGTGTCATTTTCATCGGTTTGCGTGTCAACATGATAGAAACGGTTTAAGTCGTAGTTAATTAACTATAGCTCTGTTGGAGATGAGCCATATATGTAAATGGACTAGAACGACGAGTATGATATAAAGTAACATGTAGGTGATGATGAATGGTGGTTACATCACAAAGACTATGTCAGCTACATGATCATGCAAAGCAATATGATGAAGAACACACAAGTCATGTGAAGGAACAGTGCAAGTTGCATGGCAATATTTCTCGGAATGGCTATGAAAATTCCATGATAGGTAGGTATGGTGGCTGATTTGAGGAAGATATGTGGGGGTTTATGTGTGGGAGAGTGTGTAATATAATGGGGTTTTGATGGATGAGCGAGGGCTGCATCGATCCTCGAGGTGAGAATGTGCAATGCACGGTATTGGGGAGGCTAGCAATTATGGAAAGGTGAGAGTGTGTATATCCATGGATTCACGTTAGTCGTAAAGAACTCACATACTTATTGCAAGATTTTATTAGCTCTCTCAAAGCAAATCACTACTCGCATACCCCTAGGGAGGAGGTTGGTAGGAGTTAGGTATCACGCGCCTCCTCATTCGAACAGCACAATAGGATTTCAATCAGGTATAAGAATGCTCACACATAATCACCATGCCATAACAAATATTTAGATGAGTAACTAATAACATGCTTTAATACCAATATATATACAAACAAATAATCAGGTACTCATGTCCTTTCATATTACTACATCAATATAGTTAACCCACACGTCTATTTTATGATGAGCTACATGAAAGTTTTTATTATATCCTCCTTGAATACCTATCCTTTTTAGACTAGTCTTATAAGCCGTGAATATTACCATAACTATTTCTTAGACTCTCAAAAATATTCAAGTGAAGAATGAGAGTACAATTATTTCTATAAAGTTTAAACATCGTTCTCCTCTAAAAGATATAAGTGAAGCACTAGAGCAACTACCTAGCTCAAAACAAATAAGTGAAGCATATAGAGTATTATATCAAATTTTTATGAACATGTGTTTCTATCATATATGTGTGTTCAGAAAAAAAATCATTGTGGTAAATTGAAAATAAAAGTACACTATAATACACGATGCTCCAAGCAAAACATATATCATCAAATAAATAAAAATATAGCGCAAAGTAACATACTTATAGAATGGAGACGAAATAGAGGACACCTTCCTCGGCATCCCAAGCTTAGACGCTTGGGTCTTCCGTGAATATTACCATGGGTTACCTTGGGTGTCCCCAAGCTTAGGGTCTTGACGCTACTTATTCTTTCATCCATCATTGTGTCACCCAACTTGAAAACTTCAGCACACAAAACTGAACAGAAACCTTGTGAGATCCATTAGTATGATTGGCAAATCACAAACTTTGTGTACTATTATAAATTGATTAATATTTAATTATTTTATAAGGTACTATATTCTAACTTATGCATAACCTATACCCCCCGATAGAATCCATACCATCATCAAAACAAGCAAACTATGCAAGCAAAAAAATCAATCTAAAATCAAGCAGTCTATAGTGATCAACACTAAAACCATACTTCTGTAACTCCATAAATTCTAAAAATTTAGCACTTCCTGGGTAATTTGTATACCAATACTGTGTACAAAATTCATATATAAAAAACATTCTAGTAAAATCAGAGATATTCTACACTCGACGTAAACGTTTCTATTTTTGCAAAAGATCAATTGTACTATTATCCAAATCATCCCAAAGGATTTACTTGGAACAAACACTAATTCAAACATAAGAACACAATCAATACAGAAGAAATAATCATGTTAACAAACAAAAATAGAAAGTAAAACAAAAAATTAACATAGCACTTGGGTTGCCTCCCAACAAGCGCTACTATTTTATGCCCTAGCTAGGCATAATGCATTGTATCAGGTGTTGCCTTGCTTCTTCCTCATATCCATTACTTTATTATACAAAATATCATCATGGGAACTTCTAACTAAGTCCCTTTTTTCATAAAAGATTTTCTACTAAAGGAACTTAAATAATGGAAGGTACTATCCTTTGTAACTTCTATGTCTTCAGATTTTAGTTTAGAAGCAAAATTGTTCTCAATGGGTTTTCCGTAACTAATAGTAAATTAATCCTATATAAGGGCTCTATCCTTCTCACAACATTCTTCATCAAACCCACATTTATTATTTCTTAATATAGAAGAAAATTAACTAATGGTGCCCTTGAATATTTGTTGGATTAAATGGAGGTGTGGCACTTCTTTCCTAACATTCTCCTCGAAAGCACGAGGGTCTCTAGACATGTATATTCTCATGAGATATCTATCATAAGGAATCTCATCAATTATTGGACATTCATAATTAACATCATAATGATCAAAGTTTTCCCTAGCTTCTAGAACTATATGGTTGAATTAATTCATTTGAGAAATGGTAGCCAATTTCTTAACTCTAGGATCATTTATGATAGGTAGCTCATAGAACAACCTTTACAAAGTGGGATGCGTACGCACGAAACACCTTTCCAATTTAAGGACGAGAGCTGAAATAGATTGAGTATAATTATTGGTTCTTTTAAGAATAGGATCATCACTATTAACCAAGGATCATGTACAAGTAAAGAATTCTTGGATAACACTTTTTCAGATAATGTTCCCACTTCCCATTACATGATTAGGGCCCTCGATATCCTCCTTAGCTATCACAAAGGAGTCATGATAGCAACTAACAAGAAAAATCAAGAAAGAAAACAAGTAAACTAGCAAAGATAATATTTTTTGTGTTTTTTATATTTTTTTTAGCAAACAAATAAAAAGTAGACCAAGTGAATTATAATTTATGTGAAGGAACCTCACAAGAATTTGATGATGTCTCCCCATAATGGTGTGAGAAATTCTTCCGTCTACTTGTAAACTGCGTAAGGTTTTTCTTTGAAGAGGAGGGGAGATGTAGCATAGTAGAGATAAGTATTTCCCTCAATGAGGACCAAGTTTATCAAACCAATGGGAGAATCACACAAACCCCCTTTGACAACCCCTACACACAGAACCAAACACTTGCACCCAACGCGGCCAAGAGGGTTATCAAGCCCCTTGAACTCGTTACTTGCAACGATTAAACACTTTTAGATAGATAATAGAAATAAATATATTAAATAACAATAAATAAATTGCATAAAATTACTTTGCGGTTTTAGGAATTATGTTTGAGTAGACCCGGGGGCATAGTTTTTGCTAGAGACTTTTCTCTCGAACATAATATATGGTGGGTAATTAAGTTACTCTTGGGCAATTGACAGAATAGCGCATAGTTATGACATGTTATTCATGGCACTGGAAAGAAAAGACAGGTTGATCTTGCAAAATTGGAGAGGATTGAACTCACTTGAAGAGAAGCACACCGGTAAAAAAGAATTGATATGACGACTCTAGTTGAAAAGAATTGATAAGACAACTTGATGGAGAAAAATAATTTGCATTCTCATAAATATATGAGAACACTGCTTGGAAAATGTCGGGACCCCGATCCTAAGCCATAGGAATCCAGCCTGTAAAACATCACATCCCTTTGCGGTCTCACGCACGGTTAACCCCACGGATGCAGCCTTACCTTAGTCGGGACCGTTTGCGCCTTTTGACTCACGTATGCAATTGTGTCGCTAGCATTCCAATGACAAAGAACCTGAATCGACATGTCTAGTCATAGACCAAAGTGGCAGTTCCGCACAGGGACAGGCATACATGACCCAGCAAAGCAGGTGTCGGTCACCAGCGAATGTAGACGAGTCGTAGCAAGCTAGAAGGACTCCATTACATCGCGTGACATTTCCCCAAAGGGGACAGACACAGCAGCTAAGAAGGAAACACGTCGGTCAACCAATGTGCCGGAGCAGTAGCGAGCTACCATGGCTCGTTGGATCACAAAGGGGCATTTCCCTGTAAGGAGTGCTACTAAAGTTTACGGCTAGGTAATCAAACCCCATACATATCAAGTACGGCACACGTACGCATGGCATACCGATATGTATAGATACATCGATGGCATCACAACATAACCATAAACATACAAGCTTTATTTAAGAGGCTCGGAAGAGCCACACACATAATATTACACAGTAAGGGTCTCACGACCCATCATAGCAGTCATTCAGTCACAAGCCAGCGGAAGTGATTAAACTGTCTGCGTACAGACAGGTGAGAGTAGAAGACACATGGCCTGACTATACTACAAACCCAACCTAGGGCCAGATCGTAGCTAGGACACCAGCTACTCGTCGCCTTCGATGTCTAGGAAGAACCCTCCATTAGGGTCATTAACAACCTCTGCAACAATTATTAAACAAACATGAGTACGGAGGTACTCAGCAAGACTTTAGGATAACTATCTACTCATGCAATGTATCAATAAGGAATTGTGGGGTTTCATGCGGAAAGCCAGCATTTGACTCGTGGCTAGACAACTTGCATTTTAAAACAATTTTTGACAACTTGATTTCTCGCACACGAGTCCACTATCACCATAACAATACTCTATCGTGGAATCATTCCGTATCCATACGAAAATGCCGTCCATGACACTCACACTTATCTTGACAATTTTATGAGTAGCCATTGAAGTTATCTATGAACAACATATGTCTCCAAGTAGTCCATATCCGCGGATGCGGCTATTCGAATAGATCATAACCCTGCAGGGGTGTACTTCTTCACACACGCTCCCACCACTTATCGCCATGTGCACGTCATGCACCTCGGCAACCTTCAAGCAGAAGCCCAGCGAGGGAGTCGGCCACGACCGTTAACCACACTAGTACCTAGTCCAGGTCTATCGCCTATCTGAGGGTAACCTGCACGGAAGTCCGGCCGAGGTTTCCGCCACGGCCCCAAACGATGTGCGCAGGGTTCCCAAGCCCACCATCCGGGTGCCACTTGGTACACCGTGCCACTGCCTACTGCATCACAGCCCACCTCTCAGGTCAGCGCTATGCACGGCCTCCAGCATGACTATAAACACCAGAAACTACTTGCAACTCCTGGACCAAGTACTAAGCGATTAATAAGTCGAGCAGGGTCATATTTCATGGCCCAGCATGTGGTAGTATCTCGTCTTGGATTACATACACGGAACTCAGTTCCTAAGGACGGTTCCAATGAAACAACACGCCATGTACTCCTACACAGCCTTTCACCGGTACCTTTACCAAATAAGGTTCAACACACAACCGTTACTTACTGAACACATTCTCACAATTCCGTTCATCTCCCAGATGACAGACCATACAGAACTCTAAGCATAGCATGCATAGCAGGATAAGGCACATCATGGCTCAAGCAACTACCATGTATGCTAGGTTGCAAGGTTCAGCTATTTAATGTGACAAGGATAGGTCATGCAAAGGAAGTGGGTTCAACTAACGTGGCAAAAGCATTTGAAGCATTTGATCCTAATGCAATAAGTAAGTGCAGGAGCGAGAACGTGGGATTTATCGGGATGATCAAAATGGTTGCTTGCCTTGTTGCTCAGAGGAGGGACAATATCCGTCAGTCGGATATTCGGTGGAATCCGGAGGAGCGGAGCCTACCAAAAAGAGGGACAACAATCAATAACAAGCATATGCAACAAGATGATGCATGAGCATGCCATGAGGATGCAAAGTGGTATACTATTATGGCTAACATTTATTAGGTTTGAAGTTGATTTGAATCAAATTCAAATATCACTTCAAACGAGGTATTCTCAGATACCATTTTAATTGATTCGACTTGATGCTCAGATAAACTTGCTTTTAACATGCATGGAAATGACATGTTAGGTTGCTGGTTTGTGATTCGGATAATGTTTGATCATATCATTTGAAGTGGAATTTAAATAATTTCCAATTTCCATCTCCAAAGTATTTATAAGAGTTAACTTATTCATTAATCTATATGTTTGGGTTCAGTAAAATTTTCAAATATGTCTGAAAATGACATATTTAGATTCCTTGAATTTTTTGATGCTTTTTCATATATAAATTATTTTCATTGGACTTACGGATTATTTTCTATGATTTTTAGAAGTTTTAGACATTTCTGGAATTATTTTTATATTAGAAAATCCTTTATTGCGTCACAGTGACGTCTCTGGTCAACAGGGGCTGGGCCAGGTCAAACCTGACCAGTGGGGTCCACTGGTCAGTGACCAGGGGCTAATCCCCGAGTTGACCAGCCCCTAACTGGGGTTTGACCCACCCTGGGTCCACTGTCAGCGGCTAGGGGGGTGTTAGTGGGTTAATTAGGCTGACCACGTCGGACCTTACCGGAATTTCGCTGGCGACTACAAAACAGTGGCGAGTTCTCGCCGGAGTTGATCAAACTCGCGTTACAGGCATCGGTTTTGGGCGTGGTTAAGTTCTACGGCTAGGTAGCGAAGTACCGCATCCAAAGGGGAAGGAGCTGGACCAAGTGGTCACAGGAATCCACGCCGGCGACGAGGTCAGCGGCGGCTGTGGCTCGGGCATCGTCGGGACTGGCGTTGCGGGACACTAGCGAGCTAGGAGAGGGGCTCTACGGCATCTACAAAGCTCCGGGAGCTCATTTCTGAGCTCGGTCTCGCGAACGAGATACCACAACGACGGCAACGACATGGCCGGCGACGAGGACCTTCAGGCTCCGGCGGCTAACGGGGTTAGAGGAGGGGAATGGCATCGGGTAGAGGGGGAATGGGAAGAGGGCTCACGGCGGTTCTTCTGAGGCTGACGGCAGGGTCGGGGAGGACCGGGAGGCGACGAATCGGCGGCGACCGGAGCTCCTGGGAGAGAGAGATCCGAGAGGAGGGTGCGGAACGAGAGGAAGAGAGGAGGAGATAAGGCAGAGGGGAGGAGGAGGAGAAGAAGGCACGGGGCGTCGCGCTGGCGCTCCTGGAGGCCTCCAGCGGCGAGCACGCACGTAGGAGGTGGCCGGGGCTGGCCGTCGTGCTCATCTTCCCCTCTGCCTACTCGTAGGAGGAGGAAGATAACCAGGGAGCCCCTCGTGGGCTGGGCCGGCGACAGATAGCAGGTATGCTTTTTTCTCTTATTTCTTCTATTTTGTATTTGTTTTATTTATTGACATTGTTTTCCATTTATTTTGGCTTCACAATCAAACTATGAATAGTTTGAAAAATGATGGGGTGTTAGTTGGGATATTTCCAATCACCCATAAAGTTTTCAGCATTTTTGAAAGCTATATATCTTTGAATTCAAATTTAAAACATGAAACCAGTAGTCCTTTGCATTTATTTAAAATGCCAAAAGTATTAAGTTAATGGTTTCCTTCATTGCTTATTTGTTTTCAAGAGTTATCAGAAAAGTTGAAGTTTTCTTGAGGCCATTTTGGGTTCATTGATTTGAATAAGTTTATAATTCCTTTGAATTTGAGAAGTGGCTAGGGTTTTTGAGTTTTCGTTCACCACTTACTTTGATCTTGTTGCAATTTTCTTGGATGCAATGCAAAGAAAATACGAGCACAATGCTAAACCTTGGTTAGGGTTCCAGGGATGTGACAGAAGAGATATGAAATCACCACTTGACATCGAAGCAACTTGAATTACCATACTCCAAAAAACAAAGGTTGAGGCTTACGAAACAAGCCAGAACAAATTCATGACGGAGATTTCGCCCGATATTTTTGTGGATAGGATCGCACGGGCTCTATCTTATAGTAGCCATCATGTACAAGGCATTGCTCACGACATACAAAGTGTCCCCGAGTCGTAGGAAGGTACAAGGACTCATTAAGATACAATAAGAACCGTTGTAAGACAACCATGAACAAATGAATCCACTAGATGTCGAACCCCAACCTCACATCATGCATCTGTTGGAAAAATGTCCTATAAGTAACTACTTGAATTCCCACATAAGAATTTTCGAACTTTTCTGGTCATGCAATCGGGTCCATGGATACAAGGAGTAAAATCCATCACTTAACTCCTAGAAATAACACTACCCGTCCAGTGTATCACATCCGTCAACACATAACCAGAAACTTCAGAAACTCATCTATCTTAAATCCTCGTAATCACAATGATACTAAGTATGGCGATACATCCGGACCTATCTGCACCAGTACTGGGGAAGCCAGACTCCTCTCGCCACTACTAGTATTGAAGCAATTTAGAACATCCTCCGTCCTAAGATACTAAGAAATCTGAATGATAACGATGTGCTCAAGAATCCCCTGGAGCTCAACTCCCCGGAATAAAATCAACACAGCAGGAGGAACCAAGTCAGAACTCCATCACATCGACATCATATATATTCCAAAAGTATCCATGTGATCCTACAAATAAATTGAGTGAGAAGAGGAGTAGTTAAAATTTCCTAAGTCGTGAACCTTACCAGACCATAGACGAGGAGAAAAAAATAAACCTACTCTCTGATATAACTAATACTCAAAATAGTTTTTCACTAGACTCGACTCGGCCAAGTTTGATCAATCAAGGGGGATCCTAGGTCGGTACTGCTATGATACCAACTTGTAACGCCCAAGATGCGGCCCTATCCTTATTTTGGCGCTAGGTCCTCGACAGGGATAAAAGTGCATCTCGCCGTTTCGCAAGAACGGATATCGTTACAAGTACATGTACTGAAAATATGAGTATATGGAATTGGCTTACACTCGCCACAAGCTCCATCAGAGTCACTTCAATACAACAATATACAATCATCATGAAGAAGCGCAGGGTACGACTACGGACGAAAACAAACGATAAAAGAACAACATCCATCGTTGCTATCTCAGGCTGCCGGCCTGGAACCCATCCTAGATCGACGACAAAGAAGATGAAGAAACTCCAAATAGTACAATCAGGGCGCTCACGTCAAAGTAATTCTTTACATGTACCTGCAACTAGTGTTGTAGAAATCTGTGAACCATAGGGACTCAGCAATCTCATTTCCAAAGGTATCAAGACTAGCAAAGCTTAATGGGTGAGATATTGTTAAGTAGTGAGGCTGCAACAAGGGACTAAGCATTTCTTTGTGGTGGCTAACTTACGAGTACTAAAATAAAAGAGGGGGGAGGTCTACGCATATCATACTTCAACTAATAACGATCAAATGAATGATCTTGAACACCAACTTAGGTCAAACATAACCCCACCATGTCCTCTTCCGGATACAGAACTCACGAGAAGAGACAATCACGGTTACGCACTCCGCTGGCAAGTTTTTTAATTAAGTTAACTTCGATTTATCTAGAACCAGATGTTAAACAAAGTTTCCATGTTGCCACATAACCGCATGCACGGGTTTCCGAAAGATTTAACCCTGCAAGGGTGCTCCAACTAGTCCATCACTGATTACCAGAAGCCGCATGGAAATCCTCGATCACGAAACTCGCGATCTCATCGGACTCCTTAGTGGAAAACCTCAACTCTGAGATTACCCAAAGCATCACCGGAATCCCGATGCATAAGATATTTCATAAAAGGTAAAACTAATCCAGCCAGGCCACCCGGCATGCCGACAGTCCCGATAGGAGCCGCGTCTCTCATTCCGAGGGCACGACCGGATGGGGAATACGTCGAGTTGGCTAAACCCCGAGTGACCGGGGGCGTCGGACATCACCCGGTTTGGACCAACACTCATGCGAAGCATTGGCTCGGGGTTGATTAATTTTCCACGGGGTCCGGAAAGTTCCTATGCAATTTTATTAGGTTATTAGGAAAATGTAGTACCAAAGTTGGGCCTTGCCAGAGCAGTCTTAATCTAAAACGAATTATGAAGGGAGTCACCATAACAACCCCGATCGTGATAGGAGCGTCCAAATATGGAATATAACACCGGTAGCCGACACTAAGGCGGCAAAGGTGGAACAAAACACCAGGCTAGAAAGACCGAGCCTTCCACCTTTTGCCAAGTATATAGGTGCATTAAATTAAATAACATTTGATAGGGTGATATAACAAGGAACCCATGTTATCACATGCAAGCAACTATACCTGCAACTAGAAACGCTAGCAAATGGTTGAGCAAGCGGTAACATAGCCAATCAGTGGTTTGCTAGGTTGTAGAAAGGTTGAAGGTTTCATGGCAATGTTAACAGGCTGACATATAACACGTGGTAGGCAACAAGACATAACAAAAGAAATGAGACAACTAGCATGGCATTGATAGTAATGGTATATAGGGAAATGATCATCTTGCATGTGACGCCGCATGGAAGAAGAATGGGTCCGTGAAGCAGACGACCCCACGTAGTCGAACGGGTCCTCACATTCTGACACGCTTGCGGAACTCTATCAAGACGGAGCAAACTGAAACAACAATCAACACGCGATATTCACCACAGCAGATGCACGATATGGTGCACACCCTATTGTGATGCATGATCAGTTCAAATATACAAGGCATGGCATGACAATTCACACAGTCAAACGCTACACTTTAAGTGAAGCTCAATAATCAACGAGATGCATATTGACGAAACTTCATGTTTAATTATTTAGTTTACTCGCATTTATTTACACGGCAATATGAAATGTTGTTAAACATTGCAAGGTGTGAAGCGCAAATTCATCTACCTATCTAAGCATTTTAAATGAGGCCGGAAACGACATATAGCATCTCCGAACTGACCCCACGCGTTAAATTCTAAATCTGTCCAGATTTTCCCTAATCATATTTTATGTTTGTTAAACACAAAAACAGAGTCATTCACGTTATTCTACTCGTTGTTCTAGTCCATTTACATATACGGCTCATCTCCAACGGAGCTACGGTTAATTAACTACGGCCTAAACCGTTTTTATCATGTTGACACACAAACTGATGCAAACAACACATAAAACAGTTTTAAATATGCATGAGAGTTGAAAATTATTATTCTACGCAAAATTCTACATGTTTTACATATATAAAATATTCTGATCCTACACACGGTTTGAAAATTACGGACGTTTGAAAATATGCTTTTTCAGAAAAAAAGAACTAAATTCGCAAAACCTAAAGAACGAAACAGGCCGAAACTAAATAGTGCATCGGGCGGAACATATCTAACCGTCGCTTGGGCGTGGAATAGAGGATTACAGGGGGATAACCTCGGGCCGAGGCCAGGTTGGAGGAGGCTGGGCCGCGGGAGGCTGCGCTGGGGCGAGGGCTGGCTCCTCGGCTGCGGCGTGGCTAGGCCTCTCGGGCAGGAAGCTCGGCCATCTGGGCTGCTGGGCCATGTGGGAGGAGCCGTCCAATGGTGCTAGCACGGTCAACTCGAGCAGCCATGACCAGGAGCTGGCATCCTCCTACGAGTAGCAATGGCGGCGACGCCATGGGACTCCTCGCGGGCCTCCAACGAGACGAGGAAGGCGGAGGAGGCGGATCTGGTGGGGGCGGCCTCGGATCCGACGGGATCTGGCTGGGATCCACCCGATCCGGTGGCTGCGGGATACTTCCGTGAGGAGGATGCCGGGGCGGCAGCTCACGGCGGGGGCAGCTCGTCAGGTTTCGACGAGGGCGCTGGCCAGTGGAGCTGCCCTACGCGAGGTGGCATAGCTCCAGCAGCGGCCAACTCTGGCGGCGGCGGACCATGCAGCAGGGCTGGAGGTGCGATGCAGCATCTCGGCTCCCTGGAGGGAGGGGTAGGCGCAGGTGGCTCGGTAGCTGCGCACATGCGGCTGGCGGCGGCGGTGGCCTGATCTGGGACTGGGCGGGCTCGATCTGGTCCTCGTGGGCCTCGACGGCTGGAGGAGAGAGGCGGTGGGAGAGCCTATGGTGGCGGCTGGCTAGGGTTACGGGCGCGGATCCGAGGATAGGAGGGGCGCCCTAATAGGCAGGGTAGGGGTGTTTATATAGGGAAAGGGGGCTAAGGTTAGAAGATTTTGCATCCGATTTTAACAACACGATCGTGATCGAACGATATCGGCTACGCCCTAGAGTTAGGTGGATGTGTTAGAAGGGCTAGGTGGGGAAGAGAGACAAGTTGCGACCCGGCAAAAAGAATTTTAAACACCAAAAAACGTCCAACAATAAACCGAACATGGTGCCACTACGGTCGACCGTTCGGGTATCAAACGGATTCCGATTGCGACAAAATTTGGCACGCGGCCTACCTACACTATATGAAGACCACACACCAAGTTTCAACCCAATCCGAGAATATTTTATCCAAATTTTTAAAAACAAATATTTTAACGATGTCGTGGGCGCATGCGTGTGTGGTTGGGCTCAAAATGGACAACGACGAAAACTCAGAGAACTGGCAACTCATAACGGATGCAAGTTTTGAAAACTGGCGGCAACAGAGTGCCGATGTAATGCAGATGATGCGCATGATGCGATGATGAATGCGACAGACAATCTTCTCGCACGGCGGCAATGGAATAAGAGGGGAATCTTGTTGAGCATCGGTATCTGATACGTCTCCATCGTATCTACTTTTCCAAACTCTTTTTCCGTTGTTTTGGACTCTAATTTTCATGATTTGGATGGAACTAACCTGGACTGACGTTGTTTTGGTATTATTTTTGTGCAGAAATCAAAGTTCTCCAAACGTCCTGAAAATTTACGGGGAGCAGTTTTGGAAAATATCAAAAATATCTGCGCTAAGTTCCACCTCAGGGGGTGGGCCAGTGGGCCACAAGCCCTTGCTCCGCCACCACCCCCTGGTGGTGTGGTGCGGGCTTGTGGGGCCCACATGGCTCTGCCGCCCCTAATTCCAGGTCTATAAGATCCCTTTCGTCTAAGAAAAAATAAAAAAAAAAGTTTTCGTCGCATTTTCGATACGGAGGCGCCGCCACCACCTGTTCTTCATCTAGAGGGTAGATCTGGAGTCCGTCTTGGGCTCCGGAGAGGGGAAATCGTCGCCATCATCATCATCAACCTTCTTCCCTCTCCATTTCCATGAAGCTCTTCGTCGTTCGTGAGTAATCTATTCATAGGCTCGCTGGGCGGTGATGAGTAGGATGAGATCTATCATGTAATCGAGTTAGTTTTGATGGGGATTGATCCCTAGTATCCACTATGTTCTGAGATTGATGTTGCTACAACTTTGCCATGTTTAATGCTTGTCAATAGGGCCCGAGTGCCATGATTTCAGATCTGAAATTATTATGTTGCCACGCTTATATGTGTGTTTTAGATCCGATCTTGGAAGTTGTAGTTACCTACTATGTGTTATGATCCGACAACCCCGGAGTCAAAATAACGGGAACCACTCCCGGTGATGACCATAGTTTGAGGAGTTCATGTGTTCACCAAGTGCTAATGCGTTGGTCTGGTTCTTTATTAAAAGGAGAACCTTAATATCTCGTAGTTTCCTTTTGGACCCCGCTGTCATGGGAGGGATGGACAATAGATGTCATGCAAGTTCTTTTCCCTAAGCACGTATGATGACACACGGAATGCATGCCTACATCACATTGACGAACGGGATCTAGCCACATATCTCTCCATGTTATAGCTGTTGCATGATGAATATCATCCAAAAAAATCACCGACCCATTGCCTACGAGTTTGTCCTACTCGTGCTATTACTACTATTGCTACTATACTGTTGTTACTTGTCTTGCTCTGCTGTTGCTACTGCTGTTACTTGTCTTGCTCTGCTGCTTCTGTTGCTACTATTGTCGCTTGCTACTGTTGCGACTTGCTACTGCTGTCACTACTGCTGTTCCTTGCCACTGCTGTTACTCGTTACACTACTGCTACCTGCTACACTGTTAGTTCGCTGACCGTTTACGGGAATTGACAACTTCCGTCAACGCGGCAACGGAGGCGCCATTGATACAATCGTTAGGAATAGTCTGCCGTCAATAGATCATTTCTGACACCGTTGTTATCATACTACTTTGCTGTTAGTACTGTGCTTGTAGATAATAATATTTCAGGTGTGGTTGAATCTGACAAATTCAGCTACTTATACTCGAGAGTATTCTCTCACCTCCTCACTGGCTTATCACCAAAATGGGTCGAATAATCTACCCTCGAAAACTGTTGCGAACCCACGCGCTGGTGGGCCATCAACAACATTCTTCTAGTTCCGTCGCCGGGGAGTGCTAGCAGCATTCTTCTGGTGCCGTTACAAAGGAAGGATTGTTGTCATAAGCATTCGTTTAGCTAACGCCAGAGATTGCAGATCATCATTTTTCTGGCGCCGTTGCCGGGGAGGTATTGATATATTCTCTGAGTCACTTGGGATTTACACCTACTGATCACTATGAAGAATCTTAAGGATCCAAAGACCAAAGTCTTGCCCTCAACTACGAGGGGAGGTAAGGAATTGCCATCTAGCTCTGCACTTGATTCACCTTTAGTTATGAGTAAGTTTGTGACTTCACCTCCTGCTAGAAATCTTGATTTGTCGCCTGTGCTTGATGATGCTTGTGATACTACTGCTAGAGATGCTATGCTTGATACTATGCGTGATGATACTATGCTTGATACTATGCCTGATGATACTATGCTTGATACTGCTAGACATGTTATGCTTGATACTGCTAGAGATGCTATGCTTGATACTGCTTTGCCTGATGATGCTACAGATGCTATTTTGCCTGATGATGCTATGCTTGATACTGCTAGTGATACTCCTTTGCCTGATGTTCCACTAGGAGTGTTCCTTGTTGCTCATATTGCTAGAGTTACTGCCAATGCGCGTGATGCTTCTCATACTGCCAATACTATTGAGATAGAACCTGCTTTTGCTCCTGTTAGATCTAGCTCTCCTAGATATGAATTGCCTGATATACCTGAGGGTTACGTTATGGAGGGAGAGATAGCTGAGGATTTTCTTGCGTGTAAGGATGCCTATGACGCTGAGAAATTACTTCTCAAGTGGAAGGAAAAATCTCGGGAAGCTAGGATGAAAAATAACCCAAAGTTTGCCACTTCGCCTATCTTTGTCACCGATAAGGATTATGAATTCTCTGTCGATCCTGAGATAATCTCTCTAGTCGAATCTGATCCTTTTCACGGTTATGAGTCTGAGACGGTCATAGCCCATCTTGCCAAACTATCCGAAATAGCCAACCTTTTCACTAATGAGGAGAAGATCCGCCACTACTATATCCTTAAGTTGTTTCCTTTCTCTCTAAAGGATGATGCTAAAGCCTGGTTCACCTCTCCTGCTCCTGGATGTGTGCGTAGTCCCCAGGAGATGGTCTATTACTTCTGTTAGAAATATTTCCCTGCCCATAAGAAGCAAGCTGCCTTGCAGGAAATATACAACTTTGCTCAACTCCAAGAAGAGAGTCTTCCACAAGCTTGGGGGAGGCTCGTCCAGCTACAGAATGCTTTGCCTGATCACCCTCTTAAGAAGAACGAGATACTTGATATCCTCTATAACGGACTTACCGATGCCTGTAGAGACCACCTAGATAGTTGTGCCGGTTGTGTTTTTAGGGAACGAACTGTAGAACAAGCTGAGACCCTACTGAATAACCTCTTGATCAACGATAATGCTTGGACTATTCCCGAACCACCTCCTAAGCCAACTCCTAAGAAGAGAGGTATTCTATTCCTCAATCCCGAAGATATGCAAGAACCCAAGAAATCTATGCAAGAGAAAGGCATTAGATCTAAAGATGTCAAAAATCTACCACCTATCGAAGAGATCCACGGTCTTGATAACCCGATATCGATAGTAGAAGTGAATTCTCTGCGTAGGTTTGATGGGAGTGCTATTCCTTTTGATAAACCTGCTAGCTTATGCTTTGATGAATTTGACAACTTTGTTGCCAAACAACAGAGTTTCAATGATTATGTTAGCAGACATTTGGAACAAAGTACTTGTATGCTTAGCCATTTCAGTGCCTGTGTAGACAGAAATGTCAATGCTCTGAAGCTTCCGAGTAAACATGCCTCTATGATTACTACTCAGGTAGAACAAGTACTTAAAGCTCAGAATGACCTGCTCAATGAGCTAAATGACAACTCTGTTAGAGTCATTACTAGAGGAGGCAAAATGACTTAGGAACCTTTGTATCCTAAAGGTCATCCTAAGAGAATTGATCAAGATTCTCAAGGAATCAATGCGGATACACCTAGTCATCCTAAGGAGAAGAAGAAGGATGATAGAAACCTGCACGCCAATTCACCAAATACTGTCACACCTGAAGAACCTAATGATATTTCTGCGTCTAATGCAGAAACACAATCAGGTGATGAACATGAACCTGGTGACAATATGGACAGAGATGTTCATAGTAATGCTCAACCTAGCAATGATGAGGATGTGGAGATTGAACCTTCGGTTAATCCTGATAACCCACAACCTAGGAAATACGATAAGAATGACTTCACTGCTAGGAAGCATGGTAAATAAAGAGAGCCATGGGTTTAGAGACCTATGCCCTTTCCTCCTAAGCCATCCAAGAAAAAGGATGATGAGGATTTTGAGCGCTTCTTTGAGATGATAAGACCCGTGTTTCTGCATATGCGGTTAACTGATATGCTGAAGATGTCTCTATATGCCAAGTACATTAAAGATATCGTGACTAATAAACGGAAGATACCAGATCTTGAGATCTTCACCCATCTTGCCAATTACACTTTCAAAGGTGGAACTCCTAAGAAACTTGGTGATCCCGGAGTGCCCACTATACCTTGCTCCATTAAAGGAAACTACGTAAGAACTGCCTTATGTGACCTTGGAGCCGGTGTTAGTGTTATGCCGCTCTCTCTTTATCATAGACTTGAGTTGGATAAGTTGACACCCATTGAAATTTCTCTGCAAATGGCCGACAAATCAACTGCTTTCCCTATCAGCATTTGAGAGGATGTGCCTGTTGTGGTTGCTAACACCACTATCTTAACAGACTTTGTTATCTTGGATAATCCCGAGGATGATGCCATGGATATCATCCTTGGAAGACCCTTTTTAAACACTGTAGGGGCTGTTATAGATTGCAACAAAGGCAATGTCACTTTCCATGTCAACGGTAACGAGCACACAGTAAACTTTCCGAAGAAATGATATCCAGTACATTGCATCAATGCTATCGAAAAGACTCCAACGATTCTCACTGGGAGCTTTGAATGCCCTATTCCTCATGTCAAGATGAAGTATGATTTGCTTGTTGGGGAGATACATATCCCCATTGAGGTGACTTAGTGACTATTCAAAAATTCTCTGTTCTCTGTTGCGATTCGAGAGGGTTTTGTCATAAGGACTTGGTCAATCCCATTGACGGATTTCTTTCGATGACGATGAGACGGATTAATCAGAGAGTCACATACCTCTGTTTTGAGTTTTCCTTTTCTGTTGCTTAGAAGAAAAATGATGGAATTAGTTTAGCTTTTCCTGTTTTCTGTTTTAGAGTCCAAGAGAAAAATACCTCGAAAATAAAAGTTCTTCGATGGTCCTGAAAATTTAGTATGATTTTTTATGGAATTTTTTAAATTTTATGGGCCTGAGAGCTGGCCAGGGGGCCACAAGCCCCCCACCGCCACGTACCCCCCTGGTGGTGGGGTGCAAGCTTGTGGGGCCCACAGGCACCCCCTCCACTCATTCCAGCTCCCAGCCTCTTCTTCCACCTCCAGAAAAAATTGTTTCGCATCTCAAACCCATGTTCTTGCTCATTTGGCCATGATTTTTGATCTCCTTGCTCAAAGCACCATTCTCCAAACTATTTTGGGGAAATTACTCCTTGGTAAGTGACTCCTCCATTGGTCCAATTAGTTTTTGTTCTAGTCTTTATCCTTCGCGAATTCTTGCTACCTTGGTGACCCTGTTCTTGAGCTAGAAAAGTTGATTTTAATTGGTCCCAAGTAGTTTTAGCGTGTGATACGGTTTCTAGGCACTAGTAGGAGTAGTTGCTACAAGTTGGGTTAATCCTTATTCACTTTTCTTTGGAAGCCTCTAAAAATTTCAGAATTTTTCAGAGCTACAAAAGGGAAAAGATGAGGAGGTTCTTCAGAGGATCTTCAAGCCGTAACCCCAAGGAGGACGAGAGGAATCACCCCAAGTACGCAGTCCCTCGACTCACAGAAGTTCAAGCGTGCGAGTGGCCAAGTGATGAATTTTTGCGCGCCACCGGACTTTATGAAGACTTTCATTACATGGTGGAGAACGCATGTCTTACTGCATTCGTTGAAGATAAGTGCCCACAATATCTCCTCCTCACCAATATTTTCGTTCAAAGCTTCAACTTTTATCCGAGGAAGAATCCTCCCATGGTTGAGTTCATGATATACGATGTTCCCAGTGCATGACGCTGCAGGACTTTTGCAATGTATGCAAATTACCTTATGTTGGGGATATCCGTGACCCTCGTCCATGGGACTTGGAGGATTTCATTCGTTCTATTGCTGTTGGAGAGGAGAGAGGAGTGTCTCGAGCTAGAATTGCTCGCATAAATTTTCCTGTGCTTCGGTACTTCTCACTCTTTGTGGGAAAATGTTTGATTGGCCGTGGGGAGGCTGGATCACTTAGTTCTCCAGACCTTGCGGTTCTGTGCGAAGGCCATTATAACGATAAGACTTATAGCTTGGGTGCCATAATAGCTCAACGGTTGAACCTGAACCGTTCTAAAGGAGTCGTCTATGGAGGTATCTATGCTACCTGTCTTGCCAGACACTTTGAGATACACATTAGACTGGGAGAGGAAGGAGAGATTCTTCTCCCTGAGAGATATCTGGATTATGATAGCATGGTTCGCCATGATTTTCTAGATAGAGATGCTAGTAGACGGATGATTTATAACCTAGTGTTTAGTCAGGGTACTCGAGAGACTATTACTTTGCCTGCTCCTTCTTTGTTTGATCTTCATGCAGGCAGGTACGCTATTATGCTCGCTGACATCTACGCATATTGGGGTTTTGCCCAACCACAAGCGTCCGTGCCCGAACCGCCAGTCGAGTACCAGACGCCAGTTTATTAGTGGGAGCCAGAGGAGCTCACACAGTAGTGGCATCCACAGTCTGCTCTGGAGTATCCTGGAGCTGGTGATTTCCCACCTTGGGAGTAGACCAAGCTAGGCCAAAAGCCTAAGCTTGGGAGAGTACGTGTTCTCACCGACATTACATTCATGCTTATGCTTTCACCTTGTTAGCCGGTGTTTACACTTTACCACTGTATTGTCCATGCTAGTTTCTTTTCGTTTTCTTGTTTTCTTGTTTTGTGTCCTTTTGAGAAAACCCAAAAAGATTTTTTTTTCTTCTTTTGCTTGTTGGGAGTTTTCCCGTGTAAATAGTTTTCTTTTTCTTTCTGTCAAGGTAGAAGATATTGTTTACAATGCTTAGTGGTTCTTGCATGCTTACCTGTTTAGCTTTCAAAGAGCCATATTATTTTGTCTCCTCCTTTGTGTTTGCCTACAGATTCAGCTTAGTCCAATGCGCTTATTATCGTTTTCATTGTTCGATCGTGCAAATGGAAGGCAACAATGATGATATATGATGAAGTGACTAAGACTGAAAAGCTGGTATGAACTCTATCTATTTTGTTTTTGTAAATATGACTAGCTTGTCGACCCAGATTTAGCTTTGTTGTGAGAGAACAATGTTTGCAATGACAACTTAGAGATCATAGTTTCTGATGCCATGCTTATTTAGCTGAGAGCTTATAATGGTTTGTCTTGAATACCAACATAGATTTTGAGATGACTATGATGTAGTATGATAGGATGGTACTCTCCTTTGAATGTTTCAAGTGGCTTGACTTGGCGCATGTTCATGCATGTAGTTGAAACAAAATCAACATAGCCTCTATCATGTTCGTGTTCATGGTGATTTATATCCTGTTCATGCTTGCATTCAATGTTAGTCAAACTCATTTCATCTTGATGACGGTTGTCGCTCTCTAGTTGGTCGCTTCCCAGTCTTTTGCTAACCTTCACTTGTACTAAGCGGAATACTGCTTGTGCATCTACTTCCATAAACCCAAAAGTTTTTCCATAAGAGTCCACCATACCTACCTATTTGCGGTATCTACTTGCCGTTCCAAGTAAATTTGCATGTGCCATTCTCTAAACCTTCAAGAAATAATATGTTTTGCATGCCCGAACCGCTCATGTGGTGACAGAGGGCTACTGGTATCTTCCATGCTAGGAGTATTATCCTCGACATGTGTTTATTCACATTCATTCACGAGAAAGGGGCTGGTATTTGGGATGCCCAGTTCCACGCTTAAATCGAAAACATAACTGTAAAACAAGACTCCCCCTGGATTGATGTTAGTATGGACGGTACCCGAGGATTCGGCTAGCCGTGGAGTGTGATTGATTGGTGGTGGGGGAGTTAAAACTTTACTTTTCTGTTTCGGAACCTCCTATAGCATGAGTAAGATGGAAGATATTGAGAACGCTTGGTCATTGCGTTGACATTGAAAGCATGCCACCCAAAATTATTATCTCTGTTTTCAAAGCTTGAGCTCTGGCACCTCTGCAAATCAATGCTTCCCTCTGCGAAGGGCCTGTCTATTTATTTTCCTGTTGAGTCATCCTCCTCTTATATAAGCACCAATTAAAGAGCACCTCTGTCATCTTTATGCTTTGCTTTTGATCGATATTGAGTATGACTATTACTGGATCTTCGTTGCTATGAATTACAATGTTTAGTCAGCCCTTGATCTTTGAAAGTGCTCTGCATTTATGTTTTGCGGTCTCCGAAACAGCTAGTGAGATACCACCTATTCATATTGCTTCATGCTTGTTTTGATTGAAGTGTTGGTATTTGAAACTCATTATTATTTGCTCGCTAGCTGATTATGCCATTGACATTAGTTTACCGTGAGACCTTTGTGTCATTTGCTTATGTGGTTAACTTGTGATCTTGCTGAAATTCTGGTTATGGTTAGACATAGTTGCAACAACAAGATCAAACAGAGTTTGTCAAAGTTTTTCTTTCTCTCTCAGTTTGTCAACTGAGTTGCTTGAGGACAAGCAAGGTTTTAAGCTTGGGGGAGTTGATACGTCTCCATCGTATCTACTTTTCCAAACTCTTTTGCCCTTGTTTTGGACTCTAATTTGCATGATTTGAATGGAACAAACCTGGACTGACGCTGTTTTCAGTAGAATTGCCTTGGTGTTATTTTTGTGCTGAAATCAAAGTTCTCCAAACATCCTGAAAATTTACCGGGAGCAGTTTTGGAAAATATAAAGAATATCTGCGCCAAGTTCCACGTCAGGGGGTGGGCCAGTGGGCCACAAGCCCTTGCTCCGCCACCACCCCCCTGGTGGCGTGGTGCAGGCTTGTGGGGCCCACACGGCTCGGCCGGTCCCAATTCCAGGTCTATAAGATCCCTTTCGTCCCGGAAAAAATAAAAGAAGAAGTTTTCGTCGCGTTTTCGATACGGAGGCGCCGCCACCACCTGTTCTTCATCTGGACGGCAGATCTGGAGTCCGTCTTGCGCTCCGGAGAGGGGAAATCGTCGCCATCGTCATCATTAACCTTCTTCCCTCTCCAATTCCACGAAGCTCTTCGTCGTTCGTGAGTAATCTATTCGTAGGCTCGTTGGGCGGTGATGAGTAGGATGAGATCTATCATGTAATCGAGTTAGTTTTGATGGGGATTGATACCTAGTATCCACTATGTTCTGAGATTGATGTTGCTACTACTTTGCCATGCTTAATGCTTGTCACTAGGGCCCGAGTGCCATGATTTCAGATCTGAAATTATTATGTTGCCACCAATATATGTGTGTTTTAGATCCGATCTTGCAAGTTGTAGTTACCTACTATGTGTTATGATCCGGCAACCCCGGAGTGACAATAACCGGAACCACTCCCGGTGATGACCATAGTTTGAGGAGTTCATGTGTTCACCAAGTGCTAATGTGTTGGTCCGGTTCTTTATTAAAAGGAGAACCTTAATATCTCATAGTTTCCTTTTGGACCCCGCTGCCACGGGAGGGATGGACAATAGATGTCATGCAAGTTCTTTTCCCTAAGCACGTATGACGACACACGGAATGCATGCCTACATCACATTGACGAACGGGAGCTAGCCACATATCTCTCCATGTTATAGCTATTGCATGATGAATATCATCCAAACAAATCACCGACCCATTGCCTACGAGTTTGTCCTACTGCTGCTGTTACTACTGCTGCTACTACTTCTGTTACTTGTCTTGCTCTGCTGCTGCTACTACTGCTGCTACCGCTGTTACTTGTCTTGTTCTGCTGCTAATGTTGCTACTACTCTCGCTTGCTACTGTTGCTACTTGCTACTGCTGTCACTATAGCTATTCCTTGCCACTGCTGCTACCTGCTACACTGTTGATTCGCTGACCGTTGACGGGAATTGACAACTTCCGTCAATGCGGCAACGGAGGCGCCATTGATACAATCGTTAGGAATAGTCTGTCGTCAACAGATCGTTTCTAACACTGTTGTTATCATACTACTTTGCTGTTACCACTGTGCTTTCAGATACTAATCTTTCAGGTGTGGTTGAATCCGACAAATTCAGCTGCTAATACTCGAGAGTATTCTCTCACCTCCTGACTGGCTTACGAACAAATTGGGTCGAATACTCTACCCTCGAAAACTGTTGCGAACCCACGCGCTGGTGGGCCATCAACAACATTCTTCTAGTTCCGTTGCCGGGTAGTGCTAGCAGCATTCTTCTGGTGCCGTTACAAGGGAAGGATTGTTGTCATAAGCATTCGTCTGGCTAACGCCAGAGATTGCATATCAGAATCGGGCTGTCACAACTCTCCTACACTAACAAGAGATGTCGCCCCGAGATCTAATAATGAAAAAAGGGAACATGATGAGAAAGCAACAGGTAAACTTAGTCGCTTCTTTCACAAATGAGTGAAACCAACGACCCTTGAAAGTTGCAAAGAGAAGAAGAATTATAAGAGAAACAAGCAAGAATTCACACAAAATTTCGGTAGCACTTCGGTAGGAAGGAGGCACAAATTTTGATAAGATGGAAAGACCTTTACAAGACTCACAACAAATCAACTAATGGATAAGCAAGGAAAGAACTAGATGTTGAAAAAAACAAGATGATAGATTGAAGAGAGCAACATCACAAAGCCTCTGGAATTAAAGACAATGACAACTTCCATCACAATTGAATTGAAGAGTATCCTGACAAGAAGAATTGAATGGTGTTGTTGGAAATCAACAATGAAAGAACAAGCTCGTAGTGGACTTATGAAAACCATCCCAAAATAATGAGTTGACCAAGATCCACTAACAGAAGCAAGGATAGATTAGATGCTACAGGAAAGGGAAAACTTCTTATAGCAAGAGGATATATTCAGAACTTGGATCATTGATAATCACCATAATAGCAACAATCTTTAGGAAAAGCTTTAGGTGAAATCTAATCCAAGATAACTTAATGAAGAAACCATGGTCAAAATATCTCATGATCAAAGGGTTTGGTGGGTTTACATAATTAATTCTTGAAACAACTTATCTTCGAGACTCCTCCACTAACAAGAACGTATAACACCTCCTCAAAGGATAAAGGAAAAGAAAAGATGGAGCAGTTGGGAAAAGAATTGATATCATGAACCACTTTGGAAGAAGAATTAAAATCACTATGAACAAGAATAAGAATTATGTTATGCCTATCCTTCATCAAGTTACAAGCAACAGATTTAGCATACCACTTATTCTTGTTGGAAAGATTGAGGAGAGATATGAGCAGAAACTTGAAGAAGTCTTGAAGGAGACACCAGTAAGACTGGGAATGAATGGGGACAACAAGAACGAATGGAGATACATGAGAACAAAGAGATCATGAGAAATGTGAGATAAAAACTTGAACAAGGCCCCAGAAAAATTGAGAGACGAACAAAGAGACAACAATTGAGAAGACCTTGAGGATGGAAGCTGAAAGATGAGAATGAAGAAATCTTCTAAAATGATGGCCTTCGGAGGATCAAGAATGAAAAAAAAATCTGAAATGCACCGGATAGCAAGAAAGGTAATACTCATGAATGGAAACGATTGGAAAGAATAGCACCAAGCTAAAATGACAATCTTCAAAAGAATGGACCAAGATTGAAGAGAAATACTCCTTCGGTCTTCCAGGCTGAGAATGATGAGAAGGAACACCATCAGAATAAGTGAGACACTCCGGAATAAGAAGAAGGAAAAGTTGAGCCAATGACGAAAATAATTTTGAAGCGACCTTGAAGAAGGAATATGACTGATGAAATTCATACTTACGTCATAGTTGAAAAGAATTAGAGATATCCGAAAAAGATTACACGAGCCAGGTAAGATCCTGGGAAAGAACATGTGGGTTATGGGCCCACTCAAAGAAACCACTGTTGAAAAGATTGCTTAGAAAGAGAGATACTGCACTCGTACAAATGAAAACTTGATGAGGTGAGTGCCTCGAAATAATTGAATGGATTGAAAACAAGAAGCTCGTAAGATACCTTTAGCACTCCGTGTAGAAAAGAGATATATGAATGAATAAGAAAAGATTCAATGAGAATTTCCAACACATAAATCAAATAGGAAGGAAATGATATGATGAACACACATAGATTGAATTGAATTCACCGGGAAAGAGAATAAGAATGAAAAATGATGAACTCAGAACTCGTGAGAATCTTCACAATGAATCACTGAATATGAGAGAAGAAAAAGATAGCGAAAGCAACACTGAAAAGGATGGCACTAGGATGATAATGAAACATTGAAGAAAAAGGGTGGGAGGGCGGGGAAAAACAAGACAACTTGGGACAGATCAGATGAACTCTGGAAAGAAAAGAGAGATTGATCTTGCAAAATTGGGGAGGATTGAATTAACTTGAAGAGACGCAGAGCGGTAAAAAAGAATTGATATGATGACCCTGGATGGAAAGAATTGATAATACAACTTGATTGAGAAAAATAATTTGCATTCCCATAAAAATATGAGAACACCGCTTGGAAAAGATATGAAATCACCACTTGACATTGCAGAAACTCGAATTACCATACTCCAACAAAACGAAGGATGAGTCTTACGAAATAAGCCAGAACAAATTCATGACAAAGATTTCGCCCGATATTTTCGTAGATAGGATCGCACGGGCTCTATCCTACTGTAGCCATCATGTTCAAGGAAGTGCACATGTTATACGAAGCATCCCCGAGTCGTAGCAAGCTACAGGGACTCTTTAAGACACAACGAGAACCGTTGTACGACGACCGTGAACAAACGAATCCACTAGATGTCGAACCCCAACCACACATCATGCATCTGTTGGAAGATTGTCCTATAAGTAACTACTTGAATTCCCACCTAAGAACTTCCGAACTTTTCCGGTCATGCAATCGGGTCCATGGATACAAGGAGTAAAATCCATCACTCAACTCCTATCAATAACACTACCCATCCAGTGTATCACATCCGTCAACACATAACCAGAGAATTCGAAAACTCATCTATCACAAATCCTCATAATCACAACGATACTAAGTATGGCGATACATCCGGACCTATCTGCACCAGTACTGGGGAAGCCAGACTCCTCTCGCCACTACTAGTATTGAAGCAATTTCGAACATCCTCCGTCGTGAGATACTAAGAAATCTGAATGAGAACAATGTGCTCAAGAATCCCCTAGATCTCATCTTCCCGGAATAAAATCAACACAGCAGGAGGCACCAAGTCAGAACTCCATCACATCGACATCATATAGGTTCCAAAAATATCCGCATGATCCTAGAAAAATTGAGTGATAAGAGGAGTAAAATTAAAATATCCTAAGTCGTGAACCTCACCAAAGCATAGACTAGGAGAAAAAAGAAACCTACTCTCCGATATAACTAAGACTCAAAATAGTTTTTCACTAGACTCGACTAGTCCAAGTTCGATCAATCAAGGGGGCTCCTAGGTCGTTACTGCCTTGATACCAACTTGTAACGCCCAAGATGCGACCCTATCCTTAATTTGGCACAAGGTCCTTGACAGGGATAGAAGCGCATCTCGTCGTTTCGCAAGAATGGATATCGTTACAAGTACATGTACTGAAAAGATGAGTATATGGAATTGGCTTACACTCGCCACAAGCTACGTCAGAGTCACTTCAATACAGCAATATTCAGTCATCACGAAGAAGAGTAGGGTCCGACTACGGACAAAAACAAACGATAAAAGAAAGACGTCCATCCTTGATATCCAGGCTGCCAACCTGGAACCCATCCTAGATCGACGACGAAGAAGAAGAAGAAACTCCAAATAACACAATCAACACGCTCACGTCAAAGTAATTCTTTACCTGTACCTGCAATTAGTGTTGTAGTAACCTGTGAGCCACAGGGACCCATCAATCTCATTTTCGAATGTATCAAGAATAGCAAAGCTTAATGGGTGAGGTATAGTTAAGTAGTGAGGCTGCAGCAAGCGACTAAGCATTTCTTTGTACTGGCTAACTTACGAGTACTGGAATAAAAGAGGCGGAAGATCTACGCATATCGGACGTGAACTAATAATGATCTAATGAATGATCTTTAACACCTACTTACGTGATACATAACCCCATCGTGTCCTCTTCCAGATACATAACTCACAAGAAGAGACAGTCACGGTTACGGACTCCGTTGTCAAGTTTTTTAGTTTACTTAACTTAATGTTATCTAGAACCGGATGTTAAACAAAGTTTCACGTTGCCACATAACCGCGGGCACGACTTTCTGAAAGATTTAATCCTGCAGGGGTGGTCCAACTAGTCCATCACCAATTACCACAAGCCGCAGAGAAATCCTCGATCATGAAACTCGTGATCTCGTCTGACTCCTTAGGGTAAAACCTCAACTCTGAGATTACCCAAAGGATCACCGTAATCCCGATGCACAAGATATTTCATAAAAGGTAAAACCAATCTAGCAAGACCGCTCGGCGTGCCGACAGTCCTGATAGGAGCCGTGTATCTCGTTCCTGGGGCATGACCGGATGGGAAAGACGTCGGGTTGGCTAAACACTGGGTGACCAGGGGGCGCCGGACATCGCCCGGTTTGGATCAACACTCATGCGGAGCACTGGCCTGGGGGTTGACTAATTTTCCACTAGGTCCGGAAAGTCCCTATGCAATTTTATTCGGTTATTAGGCAAATGTAGTACCAAAGTCGGGCCTTGCCAGACCAGTCTTAATCTAAAACGAATTATCAAGGGGGTCACCATCACAACCCCGATCATCTTAGGCACGCTCAAATATGGAATATAACACCGGTAGCCAAAACTAAGGCGGCAAAGGTGGAAGAAAACACCGGGCTAGAAAGGTCGAGCCTTCCACCTTTTACCAAGTATATAGGTGCATTAAATTAAATAGCATTTAATAGGGTGATATAACAAGGAACCAATGTTATCATATGGAAGCAACTGCACCAACAACTCGCAACGCTAAGACATGGCTAAGCAAGCGGTAAGATAGCCAGTCAGTGGTTTGCTATGTTGTAGAAAGGTTAAAGGTTTCATGACAATGTTAAGAGGCTGACATATAACAGGTGGTAGGCAACGATACATAACGAAAGAAACAAGACAACTAGCATCGCACTGATAGTAATAGTATCTAGGGAAATGACCATCTTGCCTATGATCCCGCTTGGGAGAAGAACGACTCCGTGAAGCAGACGAACCGACGTAGTCGAACGGGTCCTCACATTTTGACATGCTTGCGGAACTCTATCGAGACGGAGCAAACTGAAACAACAATAAACACGCGATATTCAACACGGCATATGCACGACATGATGCACACCCTATTATGATGCATGATCAGTTCAAATGTGCAAGGCATGGCATGGAAATTCACAAAGTCAAACACTACACATTAAGTGAAGCTCAATATGCAACAAGTTGCATATTGACGGAACTTCAAATTTAATTATTTAGTTCACTTCCATTTATTTACAAGGCAATATTAAATGTTACTAAACATGGCAATGGGTGAAGCACAAATTAATCTACCTATCTAGGCATTTTAATGAGGCCAGAAATGACATAATCTACCTATCTCCGAATTGACCCCACGTGTTAAATTCTAAATCTCTCCAGATTTTCCATAATCACATTTTATGTTTGTTAAATAGCAGAACAAAGTGGTTCTCGTGATTCTATTCGTTGTTCTAGTCCACTTACATATATGGCTCATCTCCAACGGAGCTACGGTTAATTAACTACGACCTAAACCGTTTCTATCACGTCAACACGCAAACCGATGAAAATAGCACATAAAACTGTTTTAAATATGCATGATATTTGGAAAATATTATTCTGCGCAAAATTATACACGTTTTACATATATAAACTAATCCGATCCGACGCACGGTTTGAAAATTACGAACGTTTGAAAATATGCCTTTCCGGAAAAAACTGAATTCGCAAAACCTAAAAAAATGAAACGGGTCGAAACTAAATAGTGCATCGGGCGCAACATATCTAACCGTCGCGTGGGTGTCGAATAGAGGATTGCACAAGGCTCACCTTGGGCCAAGGTCCGGTTGGAGGAAGCTGCGTCGCGGGAGGCTGCGTCGGGCCGAGGGCTGGCTCATGGGCCGCGTGGGGGCTGGCGCTGTGCCGGTCCATGCTGGGCCGGCTCGCGGGGCTGGGTCACTCGGGCAGGAGCCTCGGTCAGCTGGGCCATGCGGGAGGAGCCGGCCCATTGTGCTAGCATGGTCAACTCAATCAGCTGCGACGAGGAGCTCGCATCCTCCTGCGAGCAGCAATGGCGGTGACGCCACGGGACTGAGCCTTCTTACTTGGTTGTAAGCTTCTGTCGCTCTAGCCACCCACTATAAGTGAATCAAAAATATATTGCAACACTCTCTAGCATGAATCCTTCACATGTGCGCATCACGGAAGTTACCTTAGTACATCACGAAAATAAAACATACACTCAAACCAATCAAGATTATCAATCAACCTAAAGAACTATAGAGATCTACTCAAACATCAAAGGATGGCAACACATCATTGATTAATAAGATGTCGGATGAAACACCATGTTCAAGTAGGGGGTTTCAGCGGGGTGCGGCCGAGTGGACTACCATAGATAGATGAGGGAAGGTGATTGTCACATCCCTAGATTCTTCCTTTGTGTTATGCTAGCTAGAGTGATGCATCATGTTTAAATTTCCTTTAAACTTGAAATGGGGACAAACAAACCCTAGCACTCATTTAAACCAATCCAAAAACTTGTGATTTACAGCGAATCCAAAATGGCTTTCAAAAATGTTCCTTATGACAGATAAATGTTCGCAACAACATATTAGAGGTGCATTTTATTTTCACAACAATTTTGCATTTTCAATAATCTACAAAAGTTGTTTTAAATCACAAAATAAATGACTATAAATATTTTAGTTGTTTGAGAAATGCTGGAACTTTTGTGGAGCTTGGAAATATTCAAGAATTATTTTCAAGGTTTTTGACATTAGAGTTTTTGACTAAGTAAAATAAAACATAAGTTATAAAATGGAAAAGCAAACAAAAATAGAAAAGAGAGAGAGAAGGAGCTTACCTGGCGCTCACTTGGCCGGCCTAGCCCAGCCCAGTATGGGGAGGGCCGTTTTCTACCTCCTTCCAGTAGGCAGAGGAGAAGGTGGCCACCGGGTGCGCTCCGGCCGGCATGCAGCTGCCTACCTGCGTGGCGCCCCAGAGGGAGCACGACGCAAGAGGATAACCTTCCCGTTGCCATCTGGATTGGGCTCTATCCCCAGTTCTCCCTACTCCCTCTTTCTCTTGCTCTGTCGCCATGGCCGCCCTCTACTCAAGCTCACCGTCGTCGCACGCATAGCACCAGCGCCTCTCCCTCGCCCCTGAGATGCTCTCGAGCTCCACCTCGAGCTGCTGCTCCTCTTTGCCAAGCCAGCCATCACCAAAAGCCCCAGAACATCGACCCCGAGCTCGTCTTCAACCTCCCACCATTGCAGATCGCTATCGCCGTCCAAACCACTCCAAGTCGTCCCCGAGCAAGCTATCATCACTGCTGCAACCGCCATGGCTCTATACCCCGTTCACCCTCTTCTCTTGGATAAATTTGCATCATAGCTGTGGATTGCTCTGAGGTCCGAGGAGTTCTGCCGCCAGAACGCTCGCCGGTACCACTAACAAGACATGTGTCACTCACCAGTGGACCCCACTGGTCAGGTTTGACATCACAATCGTCAGGTGCCATGCTGATGCAGTGCTGACGCATTTAATCATTTTCTATTATTAAATCAATTTAGGAAATTCCAGAAAATAGTTAAAATATCAAAAAATCTTAGAAATTACTCTCTAACTCAGATTAAATAAATTATATATGAAAAATTATCAAAAAAATCCAAGGAATTCATTGGTTCTATGATCACGCAATATAGAGCAAGTTATACCTGCTGATCCGGTCAAATCGATTAAATGATATTTGAAATAGCATATTTGGAGTTTGAATTTGAACCCTTGGTTCAAACTAACTTCATTTCAATCTAATGATAGTTACATTAGCTCAGTCTACTCATCTTCTCATGCCATGATCAAGCATCATATTGTTGCACTTGTTGTGTATTGATTACTACTTTATTTATATTGCCGTAGGATCTGCTCTGTAGGATACCTATGAGAATCCAAACGAAGGAGAGTTTCCCACTGTTGATCAGCAAGCAAAGCACCCCTTTTGAACATTCCGATACAATCCCATGTTCTAGCTCCTATTCTCATTTATTGCATTAGGACACAACATTTCAATTGTTACTTGTTTCGGTAGTTCAACCCATTCCTTTGCATTACATGTCGTTGTCACAGTAAATAGCTAAACCAAGCAACCTAGCAGACCAGGTAGATGCTTCAACCCTGATGTGCCTTCACTATTCTATGATCGCTATGCTTAGAGTTGTGTCAGGTCTGATTCATCTTGGTGATGAACCGAAGTGAAATGAATGTGGTATGGTGATTAGGTAAAGGTATCGATGAGAGGCTGTGTAGGAGTACATGGTGGGTTGTCTCATTGGAACCGCACTGTGGAATTGAGTTCCATGTATGTGATCCAAGACTAACTAATACCACATGCGTGTGTGAAGAAGTACACCCCTGAAGGCTTATGATCTATTCAACTAGCCACGTCCTCGAATATGGACTACTTGGAAACATATGTTGTTCATAGATAACTTTATTAGTTACTCATAAAAATATCAAGACAAGTGTGAGTATCATGGATGGCAATCTCGTAGGAAGACGGGAAAGGATCCATGGTAGTGTATTGTTGTGGTGTTAGTGGACTCGTGTACGCTCTCTCAAACTTATTCAAGGTACTAGTAGTCGTAGTACAGGTTAGCCAGGAGTCAAAGCTAGCTTGCTGCATGAAACCCCACAACCCCCTTGTTGATACATATGCATGAGTATTTAGATCTTATTTAAAGACTTGTTGAGTTCTTTCATACTCAAGTTTGCTTAATAATTGTTACAGAAGGCACCCATGATCCTTTAGGTGGGTTTTATCTAGACGTCGATGAAGCTGAGTAGCTGGTATCCGAGCTGCAGTCCGGAACCTTTGGGAAGGGCTGTAGATAGTCAGGTTGTGTGCCTTTTTATGCTTTCACCTGTATGTACTTAGATAGCTTTTCGCTTCCGCATGGCTTGTAAGACTTATTTGTATGACTTGTTTCCCAAGTCATGAGACCCCAACCTATATGAACTTATTATGCAAGGCTCTTCTAAGCCTTCTAAATAAATGTTGTGATGTTTTATGGTTACGTTGTAATGTCGTTGTTGTATCGATGCATATCAGGCATGTCGTGCATACGTGTGACGTGCAACGGTATGTATGGGATTCAACACCTAGTTGCGTGCCTTTAGTAGTACTCTTTACAAGGAAATGCCTTTGTGTGCTTCCTCTGAGCCTTGGTAGCTTCCTACTGCTACGGACAGATTCATTGACTCGCATGCATCCTTCTTTGTTGTTGTGTCTGTCCCCTCAAGGTAATGTCACATGGTGTAATGGTGTCCATGTAGCTTGCTACGACTCATCTACACATAGTTGCTAACTGACACCTGCATTGTTGTGTTATGTATGCCTGTTCCTATATGGATGTGCCACTTGGATTATAACTAGTTATGTCGACCCAGGTTCTTTGACATTTGAATGCTAGTGACATATTTCCATACGTGAGTCAAAATACGCAAACGCTCCCGTCCAAGGTAAGGTGGCAGCCGTGGAGATAACTGTGCATGAGATCGCAAAGTGATGTGATGTGTTACGTGCTAGATTCTTATGGCTTTGGATTGGGGTCCCGACGGCGTTGGTATCACAACCTGACTAACTCTAGCATTACCAAGCCAAACCGGTCAAAATCGTGTATAGAAATACTTTAGTTTTATAAGGGAATTAATTGTGGAAGGGAATGAAATCCACCTTTTACTTCTCTTCTCAAGTCATTCTATTATGAGTCACCCTCATATTTTCTACGAGGATTAAGAACTAGGATTCGTATCTATCTCTTAGGATCATGAGTTACTACTCCGTAGACTTGTAGGGAAAATTTGTTTGAGAGTCAACTCCAGTTTTCAAGTATATATGTGTGTGAAAAATTAGTTGACCATGGAACCTTGAAACTAGAAAGTTTAGTGGTTATTCTATCCAATTTTTTGCACGAAGTCTCAAACTAGTTTTTGAGCATTTTCAAGCATTATGCTGCTCGATTTTTGCTAGGAGTTCTCATGCATTTGCATTATTCTCTATTTCAGATGCCTCCTCGTCCCTCTTGGCAGGTGGTATGTCTAACTAGGTGCATTGATGTACCAGGTCAGACGGCTATGTTGGTCAGAATGATGTTGGAGATCGGTTACCGCTGGTACCCCGAGTACATAATGGAGGAGTAGTACCGTGATTTCAACCAGAGCCAATACCTTTGTACTATTGGGTATATCCATCATACCCTCGAGATGTGGATACGCTTCATTGTTCGTATGGATTGGGGTTTATGATGGACATGGTGGTTCAGGATGTCGCTTATTCGATGCTGACCATTATGAGAGCCAACCATGGATTGTTGCAGAACATGGAGTTTTTTATATTACAATTTCTCTACCAGGAGAGGAAGGATATCTTAGTGGAGCCTATTATGATTCTTCTCAGGAGGATCCGAGACTACAGGTTACTGCTTAGATGTTGTAGAACAGAGACCGTGATGTCTGTGCACTCGTGTTGGACATTTATGCTAATCACGCCCGTGTGTGGACCGCACTAACACAGCTAGCACCTGTCACTTAGATAGGCTATAGAGACATTGTAACACCCTGTGTTTAACTCTCCCGACTAATTCACTTTTCTCAAAAATTACGACCAATTAATTTTTTTATGACTGATTGTGATGCTTGATGTGATTGGTGCTTGCTTGCTTGTTTGCTTGTGTATGGATCCAATGTTCCTGCTACTCTCCAAACTCACCTCCTTGACCCAAATTCTTGCCTAATGATCATGCCATGTGTATGGGACCAGAAACTATTTTTATGAAACATTATTTTGACCAAAAAGCATTTCCTTGATTTAAGCATTCAAAAACCACTAAGTTGGGATTCGCACAACAAGTCCTCATATTAGGGAGGTTATTTTGCACCAAATATTTATTTAAATCCAATTATCAAAATGTCTTCCCAACTATTTTAGAAAATTTAGAGAAACTCACTTGACATATATATTCCATATATAGGAGTTTCAACACATGGTCATGTTCAAACTATTGGGCAAAACCCTTCAAAACCCTTCCTGCCTATTTCAAGCTTTATAAATATTTCTAAAATAAATATTCTCATTAAACTCCTGTAATATTCTAGCATGTCACATATGATATATCTCATGATCTTGCCAAGTTTAATCTCAATACAAGTTCATTTGATACCCCTAATTATTCTAAAACCCTATTTGTCCAGATCCAAAGTTGAGCAACTCTACATTGCCAAGTGTCTCCAATTGTGCTCAAATTGGGTGGACATGTTGTGATACTCCAATAATGCATCCACACCAAGTGGTGCATCAAGGAGAATAGATGAACTTGTCCCAAGCCCCTCAAACCCTCTATGTCGATTTCCATCTTTGGGAAACTTTACATTATAAAGTTTCTACAATTGATCCCAAACTCTTTGGGCATGATTTAATGCTCAAATAATTGCCCCCACAAAAAGTTGTGGATTTGTGGGAATTTATTTGCATGGTTTTGTAGGCAGAAAGTCATTTGTTCCCATTTCATGGGTTTTCCAGGTCTAGATTGGAAAGCTTCTCCACCAAATCCCAAATTTGGTGTCCAAGCTTATTTTCATCTATTATGTGATCCTGTTAAGTTTCATACCAATTGGAATCCATCTGGTAGCCGTAACACCCATAAAACACCTTGTGTGCATTCACCAAAGTTGCTACTTTGGCCCCTTCCACTATTACCCTTGAGCTTAAATTTTTACCACAACTCTCTATAGTTACCTTTTACCTCCAGTAGCCTTGCCATCGCCTCTGGTCAATTATCGGAGGGTGACTACATGTAGCTACGTCTCATTTTTACCTTAGCAGCATCATTTTTACCCCTCTTGCTATACTTATGCTTAAGCCAAAGCCTCCACATTCTTCCAGGGAATCTATAGGATGCTAATGCATTGTTTCAAACGAAGATATGGCATGCTCATATGGGAGAAGTGAGCGACACATCTGAAACTTGATTTCTGGCACAATTGTGGCTGTGAACTGCAAGTACTAGCTACACTACTCCTCCTGAGCTGAAATTTAGCAGTATTGTAGTTCTTCCATAGCTAACACTCCTAGACATAGTTTCCTCACAAGATTCCCCATTTCAAAATCACTTCTCTTAGGTCCATGTTTGTTGTTGCAAACTTGAACACACCTACCCTACCCCAAGTGCAACCAAAATCCTCCATCAATCTCTAGAGGGCATGCCTTGCATGTTTGACTGCAAGACTTCACCAGAGGTTGGTCTTGGACGCATAGGGTCCTGGTGACCATGCCACTAGCATGAAAAACTCGTGCTCTGCAACTTAACCATGCCCTGCAGCTCGAATCAGGCGGCCAGAGCTTGTCTCATCGTGCCACAGACCGCTGTTTGACAAGTACAAGCCCTCCCCGACGCGTAGAAGCCGCCAAGCTCCCGCTGGCACATGTGCCCTCGCCGTGCACAGAGCACCCGAGGCGCTCCCGAGCCCATCCTCTGTGCCCCCTCCTTTTGACCAAGCCACCGAGCCTTGATGCCTCCTATCTCACCCTCCCCCTTCCGCAGAACACACCGGAGTTCCCTCTCACCCTGTGCATCCCTGCATGCACAGCACTGGGCGAACTTCTGCCCGCAACCTCCGTCTGAATTCGACAGGTGGGCAGCCACTACTCCTCTAGGCCCTCCGAAGTAGCCCTCCTGCAGCGCCACGGATCCCCAGCATCCCGTGTGGCTCCCCGTCGCGTCATATGGCCGAAGCCAGAGCTGGGCGTCGGCTCCCTCCATGGCCACGTCACCGGTTCCACTCCGACCCTTCCCCTCGACCACCACGTTGTGGAATTGGGGGGCAGCGCGACCCCTGGGCCATCAGGTGTGTCGGCCGTCGCCGCGGGTGGCCTTAGCAGCTGGGACGGGCGCGAGCACCAGCCGGATCGAGCCCCTGCTTCGCCCCTGTGTGCGGGGGGGGGGGGGGGGGGGGTAGGAGGTGATCCTGACGGGTGGGGCCCCCTATAAGCCTCCAACGGTCGGGCCCGCCTTGTTAAGTGGAGGCAGCTTCCGTAGGGTGCACCTCCCCGGACAGGTAGCACACTCTAAGGAGGACGCCTTCGTAATGTCCACCTGCTGCCTCCAGGCCGAGCCACTGGGCCGACCCATTCCCTCCCCAGCAAGAGTGGGCGCAAGATAGTCCATGGTAGACCCCTTTCACCTTTTTCTTTATCAGCAATCTTCAAAAACCCACATAAAAAGCATTAGAAGTCCAAATCTAATGATTCAAATTCCTAAAGGTTCCTAAATTCAAGGTCTATCCAAATATGTGCATGGCACATATTTCGAGAGAAACTCTCTACGTTATTAATATTCAAATGCAGATTTGAATATATTTAGTCCACCTTGCAAAAATCATATGGGGTTCAAATCAACTCCAAATGGAGTGATTTCAATTTTCAGAGTCTCCTAAGACCATGCCCTATTTTTGAAGCATTAGTTAACATTTTTATGTCGCATGCTTGTGTTGCCTTGAATAAGTAGCTCCCTTTTGCTATTTATTACGTGTTATAAAATCCCTAGGATATTCATATCAACTCCAAGTCCAGTGAAACAACTTCCTAAATGTTTCTAAAATTATGCTCTGTTAAATGAGTGCCTCCACTCATTTTTATCAGAATGTTTTCTGTAGGCTTCTATAAGGATCACCTATTCCTCCTTTCATCCATTCAAAATTCCCTGGTGGTCCAAATCTCCTAGAGCAAGCTTCAGGTATTTTGCTTATGACCAGAGAGGTCCAAAAAACTCAAAATCCTATTTATATAGCACTTTTGATAATGCTTGCTGTGTGGCTTACTATGTTTGTTTTCGACGATAGTTGACGGAGTAGACGAAGTACTCGGATTTTGACCGGAAGACCTCGAAGACCCCGAGGACTTATGGGATAAAAGGCAATCAGCCCTTTGATCATGTATGAGAAAACATTTTCATGCATGCCAAGTTGAATACTATATTCCGATGCATATAGTTAAGGTTATTTGGTGCACCCAGCATGGTGTTATCAATGGCTCCTCATGAGCACTTGCATTGAGCATACCTTACCATCTATGAGGGTCACGCTGATAATATGTTGACAAGTAGATAGTAGTGCTACGCATCTCAAGATCATGTGCATGATGATGGTAACACAAAGTTGATATCAAAGGTTTTACGAAAACCCCGTCGGGTTCCACTAATGCCCGAGGGTGATGATGTTGAGTTAGGTGACCACTTGTGAGAGAAGTGGTGCACAGGGAATATTTTGTGTGAGTGGTTTCGGAAATGGGATTAGATTTATGATGTGTCGACCGTCCAAACCTTACATGTACGACCAAGATACCCCTTAATGGGACGGGGAGTTGTTGACTACTTTGGTCGGTGCTAGCAAAGAAGCCACATTACTAGTGTTGGGAGTGATATGTGGTCCCTCTCGTGACGGGGTCGTAGCAGGTAGGTCGACTATGCCGTTCTTACGTGTTCCGGGCACACCGTTGGTCGCTGATTGGATGATACAGTCCATAATTGGTGCTCCTAAGACATACATCATGTGGGATGGGTACTAATCGAGTCAACTCTTTGTCTAGAGTCGTCAGGGGAAAGGCAATCATTGGGTAGTTACCTCAGGTATGTTATATACCGCGAGTCGTGGATGACATGAAAGTATCCCGGATCTCGTGGGTACAGCGTACAACCTCTCCCGAGTGTAAAACTATTCGAATAGTTGTGTCCACGGTCAAGGATAGTTGGGTGGTGCTGCTTAAACTACGTCCAATCGTTTCCGCATAAACCAAGTGTGAGTGTGTGTGTGTGTGTGTGTGTGTGTGTGTGGTTAAAGGTGTTATCTGAGGAAGATGATATGACAAGTTCGGTGACTTGGCATATATGGGGAACCGGTGGTATTCAACCCCAAGCATATAAGTTGATATCCCTCACATGTTATTATGAATACCATCGAGTTATGACGCATGTACATACAAGTATTTGATCATGCTTATTTACAATCAAAACTTGCTTTCCACAAAGGTTGCATTCTTATGCTCGTTCATGTTTCTTTAATACCTTTATCCACATCATAGGCTATTTGCGAGTACATTCAAAGTACTCATTGGCTTCCCACTGGTTATTGCATTGACCAGGTATGATAGAATACGAAATGGTGAAGAGTAACTTGGTGACATTTCTGCGAGCTAAGTCGCTTCCCAATCAGAATGCCTGTAGGTTAAGGCTGATGGCATGGGTTCACGCTTTCGACCAATATCTCCACTATTGGTCAAGTTTGGTGTGTTGGCCCTCAAAGTCCTATATATGTAAGACTTGACCGCAAAAGTCATTTATTGTATCAAACGGTATGTATGGATGTAAGAATCTTGTTATTCAGTTTTTATGTGTTCGGTGAGCATTGATATCTGGGATCACTGAGCACGTTCATTAGGCGATCTCGATTCGTAAGTCGAGGTCCCCGCAGAGCTGGTATCAGAGCCATCCTAACTGTAGGAAACCCTTAGTTAGCAGGGACGTTAATTAGTACAAATTGTTTACCAGACCTTTCGAAAGTACTTGCAAAACCTCTACCTTTCTCACCTCTCCTAAAATTTTCAAAGGAAGCAATGTTTTTGCCTTAGCACTTCCACTCTTATTTTCTTGACATTCCTCGTCTACTTCTTCAAAACTTGCGAATGGCAGCTAACACCCTTATGCCTGACCACTGGATTCCCACAAATCCTCGTGGGTAACTCGGAAGGAAGCAACCTTTCCAAGCGACCACCCACGAACTTGGAGGACAAGTATGACAACGCCATGACCAGACGACACCAACAGAAGTACCTTAATACGTCTCCAACTTATCTATAATTTTTGATGGTTCCATGCTATTATCTTGTCAACTTTGGATGTTTTATATGCATGAATATGCTATTTTATATATATATTGCAACAAACCTATTAACTCAGTGCCAAGTGCCAGTTTCTGTATTTTTTCCATGTTTTTGACCCCTTTTCAGACGGAGTCCAAATGGAATAAAACTTTGCAATGATTCTTTTGGACCAAAAGAGACCCCCGAAGGTTTGGAAGAAGGCCAGAAGAGCCACGAGGGAGTCACAAGCCCGGGAGTCGTGACCTTCTTAGGCTGCACCTACCAGGCTTGTGACCTCCTCGTGGGCCCAACCGACATAATCCGACCGCCATAAATTCCTATAAAGTTAGAAACCCCCAAAAATAAACCTAGATCGGGAGTTCCGCCGCCGCAAGCCTCTGTAGCCACCAAAAACCAATCTGGAGCCCGTTCTGGCACCCTGCTGGAGGGGGAGTCCATCTCTGGTGGCCATCTTCATCATCCCGGCGATCTCCATGATGAGTTGGGAGTAGTTCTCCCTCGGGGCTGAGGGTATGTACCAGTAGCTATGTGTTTGCTCTCTCTCTCTCTCGTGTTCTTGAGATGTCTTGATCTCGATGTACCACGGGCTTTGCTACTATAATTGGATCTTATGATGTTCTTCCCCATCTCCCTTCTTGTAATGAATTGAGTTTCCCCTTTGAAGTTATCTTATCGGATTGAGTCTTTGAGAACACTTCATGTATGTGTTGCACGTGTCTATGTGTGGTGATCAACTTGCGGGTTTGTGACATTGGGAACCTATGCATATGGGTTGGCACACGTTTGGATATTCATGTGAGTACTCGGTGTATGTTTTGGTGATCAACTTGCGGGTTTCGTGACATTGGGAGCCTATGCATATGGGTTGGCACACGTTTTGACTCTCCGGTAGAAACATCGGGGCACTTTAAAGTTCTATGTGTTGGTTGAATAGATGATTCTGAGATTGTGTGATGCATATCGTATAATCATGCCCACGGATACTTGAGGTGACAATGGAGTATCTAGGTGATATTAGGGTCTTGGTTGATATGTATCTTAAGGTGATATTCTACTACGAACTCTATGAAAGATTGAAAGGAAAGTATAGCTTCGTGCTATTTTACTACGGACTCTTGAATAACTTTGTGGTGGTTTCGTACCCGACAATAATCTCTTCGTTTGTTCTCCGCTATTAGTGACTTTGGAGTGACTCTTTGTTGCATGTTGAGGGCTAGTTATATGATCCAATTATTTTAACATTGTTGAGAGAACTTTATTAGTTAAAGTATGAACCCTAGGCCTTGTTTCCACGCATTGCAATACCGTTCGTGCTCGCTTGTACTATTAGTTACCTTCCTGTTTTTGTAATTTTAGATTACAAAAACCTATATCTACCATCCATATTGCACTTGTATCACCATCTCTTCGCCGAACTAGTGCACCTGTTCAACTTACCATGGTATTGGGTGTGTTGGGGACACAAGAGACTCTTTGTTATTTGGTTGCAGGGTTGCTTGAGAGAGACGATCTTCATCCTACGCCTCTCGCGGATTGATAAACCTTAGGTCACCCACTTGAGAGAAAATTTCTACTGTCCTACAAACCTCTGCACTTGGAGGCCCAACAACGTATACAAGGAGAAGGTTGCGTAGTAGACATCATACCTCCATGAGGAACAAGGAGATCGAGGCCCAGAAGATGGCGACACCCTCGGCAATGTTCCGGAGTGATGCCACCTTCACCTATGATGATTAGGACATAATATATGCAAGACCATGATCTGTAACGCTAATAGAGCAACCCTATCAACATCAAGGATGTGTCAACTACCACCGGTGGATGAGAACCTCGCCATTTGGTCCGCCTCACCTTACTGAGGAGGAAAATAGTTCTCTTTATCCCCCACTCTAGGTGTCGATATTGTGATCAACGTGACTGACGGGGCGGAACTCTATCTTCCTTGCGGATGTCATCGCATAAAGGTTGTCAACTTGGAACTCTCAACGCCTCAGAAGACAAGAAGACAACGAGAAGATTAAGAAGACAAGAGAAGATCCTATCAACGACAGCCATGAGGAACAATCTTCATCGGCAACTCCCCAGACGAGAAGTCATTAAGAACTCTTTTCAGACCAACCCGGGTCATTTCGGCAAACAACAACAATATGCATGGCAACACCGTAAAAAGACCGTGAAGATTGAGTGGACTTCTCTCCGGAGCACGAAGAAAGCACGACCGTTGAGTCTGAGAACCCCTAGGTTAGGATGAGTCGTGAATCCCCTATGCAAAGTCAAGTCCGTGAAATGGTTCGGATGGGACCATGTTGTGTCTTGCTTGTTTTTGTTTGTTTGCGCTTTGATATAAGTCGCGCTTTTTCTCTAGGCAACAAGCACGCGGTTATATCACCTGCCTCATCTTGATGTTTGATTTGACTTTCCAACACATGTTGATTGCGCCTGCACTATACCACCTTAGGCACTCCCCTCGGTGCTACTATTTTCTCTCACCCTTCTCAACAACTGATGACAAGCAAGACAAGATGCACAGAGGATCCACCCCGACAAATGACTAGCACGGAAGACTCCGACGGCAACGTACTCAACCAGGCACAACCTATAAAGGTTATGCTTTTTATCGAGAATGGAGATCCCTCCTTAGCCCAGCCTAACCTCCACAAGCCTTTCCGGCTCAAATTTCTGGTCACGTGTCTAATACACGGTACGCCAGATCACCGTAAGGCTCTGATAAACCCCTGATTAGCACTGGGTTCTCTATGGAACAAGTGATCACAGTGAACAAGTATCCTTGAATCTTAAGCTAGCACCAAAACCCTGATGCCATAAGAAGGATCGTTCCGAGAAATATGATTTGTAGGCAATGCATATTGTGGTGATGGTATGTATCTTGAGGATATAGCTAGACTATCTTGGTGGATCGTAAGACCCTTATAAAGGTAGGTGAACTTGGTGGAACAAGTTGATAAGTAGCATAACCTACATATTACTGGAGTAAGTTTTGATTCAGTAGGACGATTATGATCATGAGCAATAGTTCTTGGGGGTATGATTGACTTTATCAAGTAGTTGACATGGTTCGACGATGTTACCATAATGTCTTGGAGTAGCAAGTAAGAGTTCTTATTGGACTTGAGTTTTGGATCAAATAGGTAATGCCAATAGGGTATCGATGATGCATGAGGCTGCATGGTTCAGAGTAAATTGGATTTAGCCCGATGATCTTGATCATGATACCATGTTTCTCAGTAGATAATGACTAGAAGTAATTGGAGTTGTTGAATTGATTTACGAACCTCTATAAGCCAGCTTTGGAGACTAGTTGGCCATGATATTGAAAGTTGGTGGATACACTATAATGTAGTCCTGGCGATAACATGTAGAACATGAGGACTCTAAGGGATCATGTAGAACCCCATCTCTATTGGAGTTGTAGGAGTGATGTGTCCAATGATGACCAACCGGATTGATGGACCACTTGATTGGATTCGTACTAAGGAAAAAGATCTCGGATTGGTATACTACGTGTTTCCTTAATATAGAAATGCAGTACCCTTTCCATTGGAGGATTTAGCTCAACATTTGGAATTGTGGTGTCATAATTCCAGCTTAGGTGCTTGTATGCCTCCCCGAGGTTCTTGTATAGGAATGCATGTGCAACGTAGCTACATCATACTTGTGGTGTTTGGGTTTAGTCCTTCCCTCAACCCCGGAGTTGACTAGCATGAGTGGTGTGGAGATGACTTATGTGAGATGGTGTCCTTGATGAAATACGGTGATTTGTCCAGAGTTAGAGATCAGACTATTGGCATCCAAGGTTTATGCTTAGAGATAAAATGATAGATGTTCACTCACATCCTAAGTTCCTTGAATCCCCAAAATTTCACCGAGCCATAAGGTGATCGGATTATGACCATAGGAAACGACTCTAAGTCGTTAGAATATGGGCAGTATTCCGCACGACCACCAACCATCGTGTCTATGACGAATATGGGCATGAAGGACTAGATCATGTTAGATCAGGAACCTCTTGGCAGTGACCACCCATCGCAAGTCCCCGTTCTCCACACCTGTCTCATGAGCACTGTGCTTATGTGATGCTTGGAAAGTATGATGTTATCCTCAGGGATGACATACTTATTCATCCAATAGGAGGAAGAGCACTTTAGTCCTGTTTGGACGAGACCAGGAACGCCGAGCGCTATGCCCCTCTAGAGTAAGGTGTTATCTCGAGAAGGTGGGCTTATATAAGCAACCTCATGGTAGAGGGAGTCTATCCTACCCAACAACAAACGAAGGACCACCATGCTTGCGAAACCACGACAATGAAGAAGAAGCAATACAAGTCAACCGCCGATTGTGCGCCGATGACATCAACTATGTCAAGAAGCATCGGCGACCAAGCCAATGAACCTTTGCACAGTGGGAGAAATCAGAGAGATTATTTAAGGTCCAAACCAAGGATGAGAGTCCTAATGGAATCATGGAGAAAACATGCTAAAGGTGATTCACCCACGTGCCGAGCCCCAGACCTTAGGTACCAGATGACTGGCCTATACTCTTGGGTAACCAGCTTATCCCGAACCCCTCTCGAACCTACCAAGATGGTAGAACCTGTTCTGAACACCGAGTCTCCGAGCCTAAGCTCATGGGTGAGACCCAACCCAGACCCATTCACTAGAAGCCTTCGGAGATCCACTACAATACCCTCAAGGATGAAGACCACCTGCGTACATAGCTCGCGTGCCTTAAGGGAGTCAAGGACTTCCCCGTTAGTAGGGAGCTACGCGAAGACCTTTATCCTTATGTTCTAACATGAGGCATCTAGATGTCACTAACTGGCATGAGCAGCCCCCGAACCAGCACCCACACACGCTACCTTGCCACGTATTCCGACTTTCTAATGCACTTGCAAGACGGAACCTTGGACAAAACTTAGTTAACCAAATCCTCAACCCTCATTCAAGCCTAACTTATTGCCAAAACCCCGCTCACGGTCAGGCAAGGACGAGCACATCATTCGAAGCTGTATCATCAAGCACCTCAAGACCCACAACAACAACATGGAGACGTGAATACTGCCTCCAACTTAAACATTCAGTATCTCTCCAATGCATAGCCTAGAAATCTTGAGAACGAGATTTTCTTATGGGGTTAAGTTCTGTAACACCCTGTGTTCAACTCTCCTGACTAATTAACTTTTCTAAAAAATTAGGACTAACTAAAAAATTTATGACTCATTGTGATGCTTGATCTGATTGCTGCTTGCTTGCTTGTTCGCTTGTGTTTGGATCCAAAGTTCGTGCTACTCTCCAACTCACCTCCTTGACCCAAACCCTTGCCTAATGATCATGCCATGTGTATGGGACCAGAAACTATTTTTACAAAACATTATTTAAAAAAAAAAGCATTTCCTTGATTTAAGCTTTAAAAACCCCTCAGTTGGGATTTGCACTACAAGTCCTCAAAGTAGGGAGGTTATTTTGCACCAAATATTTTATTTAAACCCCATTATCAAAATGGATTCCCAAAACCACTATATTATTAATATTTTAAAAGTTATTTTATTATTTTATTTAAATGCCTTCCTGTGAGGCCAGAAATAGTCTCTTATGAAGGAAAGTTATTTTTATTGCTTTCAAAATATTTGAGAAAATTTAGAGCAACTCAGTGGACATATATATTCCATATATAGGAGTTTCAACACATGGTCATGTTCAAAATATTGGGCGAAACCCTTCAAAACCCTTCCTACCTATTTCAAGCTTTTGAAATATTGCTATAAGAAATAATCTCAATAAATTCCTGTAGAATTATAGCATGTCACATATGATATATGTCATGATCTTGCCAAGTTTAATCTCAATACAAGTTGATCTGATTCACGTAATTATTCTAAAACCATATCTGTCCAGATGCAAATTTGAGCAGTACTACATTGCCAAGTGTCTCCAATTGTGCTCAAATCGGGTGGACATGTTCTCATACTCCAAGAATGCATCCACACCAATTGGTGCATCAAGGAGAATAGATGAACTTGTCCCAAGCCCCTCAAAACCTTGTGTGTTGATTTCTAACTTTGGGAAACTTTACATTATAAAGTTTTACCAATTGATCCAAAACGTTTTGGGCATGCTTTAATGCTCAAATAATTCCCCCACACCAAGTAGTGGACTTGTGGGAATTTATTTGCACGGTTTTGTAGGCAGAAAGTCATTTATACCCATTTCATGGGTTTTTTAAGTCTACATTGGAAACCTGATTTTGTGTCCAAACTTACTTTCATCTATTGTGTGATCATGTTAAGTTTCATTACAATTGGAATCCATCTGGTAGCGCTAACACCCATCAAACACCTTGTGTGCATTCACAAAGTTGCTGCTTTGGCCCCTTCCACTATTACCCTTGAGATCAAATTTTCACCACAACTCTCTATAATTACCTTTTACCTCCAGTAGCTTGCCATCGCCTCTGGTCAATTATTGGAGGGTGACTCCATGTAGCTACCTCTCATTTTTAGCTTGGCACATCATTTTTACCCCTCTTGCTATACTTATGCTTAAGCCGAAGCCCCCATATTCTTCCAAGGCATCTATAGCATGCTAATGCATCATTTCAAACCAAGATATAGCATGCTCATGTGGGAGAAGTGAGAAGCACATGTGAAACTTGATTTTTGGCACAATTGTGGCTTTGAACTGCAAGTACTTGCTACACTACTCCTCCTGAGCTGAAAGTGAGTAGTATTGTAGTTCTTGCATAGCTAACACTGCTAGACATAGTTGACTCCCAAGATTCCGCATTTGAAACTAACTTTCCTTAGCTCCAAGTTTATTGTTGCAAACTTGACATCAGTCAAAACTCCACCTACCCTGCCCCAAGTGCAACCAAAATCTTCCATCAGTCTCTAGAGGGCATGCCTTGCATGTTTGACTACAAGGATTGAACAGAGGGTGGTCCTGGACGCACAGGGTCGTGGTTACCATGCCACTGGCATGTAAAACTGGTGCTTTACACCTTAACCATGCCCTGCAACTCGAATTAGGCGGCCACAACTTGTCTCAGCGTGCCACAGACCTCTGTTTAACCAGTCCAAGCCCTCCCCGACGCCTAGAAGCCGCCAAGATCCACGTGGAACATGTCCTCTCGCCGTGCACAGAGCACCTGAGGCACCCCCTAACACCTCCTATGTGCCCCCTCCTTTTGACCAAGCACCCGAGCCCTGCTGCCTCCTATCTCACCCTCCCCCTTCCGCAGAACACCCCAGTGCTCCCTCTCGCCCTCTGCATCCCTACAAGCACGCTAATGGCCGAACTTCTGCCGGGAGCCTCCGTCCGAATCCGGCATGGTGGGTAGCCACTGCTCCTCTAGTCCCTCCGGAGTAACCCTCCTGCACCGCCGTAGATCCCCCAACATCTCCTGTGGCTCCCCATGGTGTCATATGGCCGAGGCCAGAGCTAGGCGTCGGCTACCTCTGCGGCCACATCGCCGGTGCCATTCCGACCTTTCCCATCGACCACTAAGCTGTGGAATGGGGGGGGGCGCGACCCCTGGGCCATCAGGAGCACCGGCCGTTGCTGGGGGCGGCCTTAGCACCTTGGCGGGCGCGAGCACTAGCCGGATTGAGCCCCTCCTTCTCCCCTGTGCCGGGGATAGGTAGGAGGTGATCCTGATGGGTGGGGCCCGCCGTGTAAGCCTCCACCGGTCGGGTCCGCCTTATTAGGTGGAGGCGGCTTCCGCAGGGGACACCTCCCTGCACACAAAGCACACTCTTGTGAGTACGCCTTCAGTGTGGCCACCTGCTACCTCCAGGGCGAGCCGCTGGGCCGGCCCATTCCCTCCCCAGCACTAGTGGGGCCAAGATAGTCCTTGGTAGACCCCTTTTCACCTTTTTCTTTATCAGTAATCTTCAAAAACCCACAGAAAAATCATTTAAAGTCCAAATCTGAAGATTCCAATTTCTACAGGGTCCTAAATTCAAGGTCTATCAAAATATGTTCATGGCACATTTTTCTAGAGTATATTTAGCCCCACCTTGCAAAAATCCTATGTGGTTCAAATCAACTGCAAATGGAGTTATTCCAATTTTCAGAGTCTCCTAAGATCATGACCTATTTTTGAAGCATTAGTTAACATTTTTATGTGGCATGCTTCTGTTGCCTTGAATAAGTAGCTCCCTTTTCCTATTTATTCCATGTTATAAAATCCGTAGGATATTCATATCAACTCCAAGTCCAGTGAAACAACTTCCTAAATGTTTCTAAAATCATGATCTGTTAAATGAGTGCCTCCACTCATTTTTATCAAAATGTTTTGTAGGCTTTTTTAAGTATAACCTATTCCTCATTTCATCTATTCAAAATTCCCTGGTGGTCCAAATCTCCTAGAGCAAGCTTCGGGTTTTGTTTTATTACCAGAGAGGTCAAAGAAAAATAAAAATCCTATTTCTATAGCACTTTTGTTTCTGCTTGTTGTGTGGCTTACTATGTTTGTTTCCCACAATAGTTGATGGAGTAGACGGAGTACTCGGAGTTGGACCGAAAGACCTCGAAGACCCCGAGGACTTATGAGAGCAAAGGCAAGCAACCCTTTGACCATGTTTGAGAAAACATTTTCATGCATGCCAAGTTGAATACTTTATTCCCATGCATATAGTTAAGGTTATTTGGTGCACCCAACATGGTTTTACCGATGGCTCCTGCGGAGCACTTGCATTGAGCATGATCTTACCATCTATGAGGGTCATGCTGATAATATGTTTACGAGTAGATAGTAGTGCTACACATAGAAAGAGCATGTGCATGATGATGGTAACACAGAGTTGAAATCAAAGGTTTTAGGAAAACCCCGTCGGGTGCCAGTAATGCCCGAGGGTGATGATGTTGAGTTAGGTGACCACTTGTGAGAGTAATGGTGCACCGGGAATATTTTGTGTGAGTGGTTTCGGAAATGGGATTAGATTTATGATGTGTCGACCGTCCCAACCTTACATGTACGACCACGATACCCCTTTATGGGACGGGGCTTTGTTGACTACTTTATTCGGGGCTAGCAAAGAGGCCACATTACTAGTAGCGGGAGTGATATGTGGTCTCTCTCGTGACGGGGTCGTGCCAAGTAGGTCGACTATGCCGTTTTTATGTGTTCCGGGCACATCGTTGGTCCCTGCATTGATGATACAGTCCAGAGTTGGTGCTCGTAAGACGTACATCATTTCGGCTGGGTACCAATCGAGTATACTCTTTGTCTTGTGTCGTCAAGGGAAAGGCAATGATCGGGTACTTACCTCGGGTATGTAATATACCGCGAGTCATGGATGACATGGAAGTTTCCCAGATCTTGTGGGTACAACGTACAACCTCTGCAGAGTGTAAAACTATTCGAATAGCCGTGTCCATGGTCAAGGACAGTTGGGTAGTGTTGCTTAAACTACGTCCAGTCGTTTCCGTATAAATCAAGTGTGAGAGTGTGTGTGTTTAAAGGTGTTATCTGAGAAAGATGATATGACAAGTTCGGTGACTTGGCATATCGGGTGAACAGGTGGTGTTCAACTCCCAACAGATATGTTGATATCTGTGACATGTTATTATGAATACCATCCAGTTATGATGCATGTCCATACAAGTATTTGATCATGCTTATTTACAATCAAAACTTGCTTTCCGCAAAGGCTGCATTCTTATGGTTGTTCATGTTCCTTTAATACCTTGATCCACATCATGGGCTGTTTGCGAGTACATTCAAAGTAATCATTGGCTTTCCACTGGTTATTTCATTGACTAGGTATGAGAGAACATGAAATAGTGAAGAGTAACTTGGTGACGTTCCTGCGAGCTAGGACACTCCCTAGTCTGAATGTCTGTAGGTTAAGGCTAATGGCATGGGTTCATGCTTTTGACCAATATCTCCGCTATTGGTCAAGTTTGTTGTGTTGGCCCTCAAGGCCCTAAATATGTAAGACTTGACCCCAAAGGTCATTTATAGTAACAAACGGTATGTATGGATGTAAGACTCTTGTTATTCAGTTTATGTGTGTTCGGTGAGCATTGATCTTTGGGATCTCTAAGCACGTTCATTCGGTGATCTCCACTCATACGTCAGTGTCCCCACAGACATTGACATTTTGAACCTATTACGACTCATCTGCCAGCTCGTGTAGACTGGCCCGATGTTGGAGGTATCACTCCTCTTCGTGGAACTCTATTGCCGCCAACCACGGGACCTAGGCCACATCCGTGTCCTTATGGTTCCTAGGGATCTCAGGCTAGGGTATTTCTAGACCCTCAAGTTTACTCCGAGGTCACGGGTGTAACCTCTATGAGATGTACTACACAGATGCATGAGTTCGTGAGTGGTTGTTGTAGTATAGTAGGACTTGTATTTGCCAGAGTCATGCTTGTCTTGTGGAATATGACTGAGGTTTGTGTTCAGTTCCGAAGGCGTATTTAAATAATGTATATGAAGCTTGGAATGCCTAATGAGTTGTATCATCTTTTTAGTAGTTTGCTCTTCAGCTTGGGTTTGTGCTGAACTATATAATGGTGTGTATGAACCATGGTGTACATATGGCAGCTTGCTTTTTACCATGTTGTTCGGATGTTTATCCCTGCATTCCGTATTGTCAAGTGCATTCCGTAACTCCTGTGTTAGAGTTGATGTGTTCTTTGTCTAAGCTATGCATTTTGTTTATTAGGATGGTGTTCACTAGGAACAACCAGCTCCTGCTCATGAGCAGGGCGAGAGCAGGCAAGCAAGACAAGAGAATCTACCTCACCCGCCATCTTTGGTGCACGTGATGCTTGAGGTAGAAAGGAACAAGAGAGAGAACAAACGTCTGTTGGAGCGTATTGAGCAAAATAAAACATGTCAGCACCGCAACGATGCAATGTCTATGAATGACTTCGTGAAGTTGTATCCACCAAAGATGCACCACTCCGTCGACCCTCTCAACGCAAACAACTGGCTATCAAGCATGGCATGCAAGATTCGTTCTGTTGATATAGGTCAAGCTGACAAGGTGACCTTTGCGGCATATTTCCTTGAAGGCCATGTGTTTTGTTGGTCCTACGGCTACTTGGGTTGATTTCAGTGAAGCGTCCCGCACTCACCATATTCCAGAAGGTCTGATGGACCATAAAAGAGAGGAGTTTTGTGCTTTCACCCACGACAAGTTAACCATGGACGCATAGAACCGAGAGTTTGGAAACCTCTCCCGCTATGCACTTGAAGAGGTGTCAACTAACGCCAAGAAGCAAGCAAGGTTCTGCAAGCGACTAAGACTTGAGCTCTGTCTTGATTTATGTCTGCATGAGTGTGCTAGTTTCCACGCTCTCGTGAACAAAGCTATCAAAGCTAAAATTGGATAGATCAATTATGAAGCAATAAAGAAGCAGTCTCGTGACTTTAGCTCCTCATCCGCCTCTGAATCTCAAAAGTGTTGGGTGTGGGTCCCGAACACTGCTCTATCGTCAAGGTATACTGCGAGTCCATCCTATGAGGCACCTCGTCCAAACTAGACCAACCATGTAGCCAAGACCTATGGTGGTCCAACTGCTAATGCTGCACCATGTACCAACCATGCGATTTGTTACAAGTGCGGAGAGCCACATCACTTCTCTTGTGAGTGCGTGTAGAACAATACTTCCAACCAATCTGGTCAATCTGTTGGCCGTGGGAAACCACGCAAAGCATTCTATGTGAAGCATACCCCTCTACGTGGGCGTGTGAATCATGTCTCAGCCGAAGAAGTTGCTGATGATCCTTACGTTATTCTTGTTACGCTCCTTGTAAATTTTCATGTAGCATGTGTTCTTTTTGATTTTGGGGCATCTCATTCTTTCATTTCAGAAAGTTATGCACAATTGCATAACATGTCATTTTGTGATATGCCCACTCCATTAGTAGTTCTAACTCCTGGATACAAATGGCAATCTTCTAGAGTGGGCCATGACAATGAAACTATTCTGGACAGGCTAGTCTTCCTAGCTTCTTTGATAGCCCTTAAGTCTTCACATATTAATATCATCTTGGGTATGGACTGGATGTCAGCTCATTATGCCAAGATTGTTACTCACACTAGGAATGTCCATCTTACACATCCATCGGTTGAGATAGTTAATATCTCAACTCGAGTTGCCAAGCGCCAACTCTAATCTCTCAATGCTAGTACTCTTCCAGAGCTTGAAAATATTCCGGTAATCCGTGAATTTTTGGATGTCTCTCGAGAAGAACTGCCAGGTATTCTACCTAATAGAGCTGTAGAATTTGTGATAGATCTTATCCCAAGAACTGTCCCAATAGCAAAAAGACCATGTAAGAAGGCACCGTTCGAGCTAGCTTAACTCAAGAAACAACTCGATGAGGCCTTGAATAAGGGTTTGATTCATCCTAGTTCTTCGCCTTGGGCTTGTCCCGTCATCTTCGTCAATAATAAGGATGGAACATATCATATGGTTGTAGATTATTGACCAATCAATCTAGTTAGCATAAGAACAAGTATCTGTCCCCAGGATCAACGACTTGTATGATCAGCTTTCAGGATCCTCAGTCTTTTCCAAAATGGATTTGAGGTTGGGCTACCATAAAATCAAAATATAGAAAACAAACATTCCAAGATGGCCTTTGTCACTTGTTACGCCCAATACGAGTACACTGTCATGTCCATCGGTTTGACCAAAGCCCTAGCCACCCTCTCTCGCTTGATGAATTCGACCTTCATGGAGTACGTGGATAAATTCGTCGTGGGTTACTGATATGTCTCAAACGTATCTATAATTTTTGATGGTTTCACGTTGTTATCTTGCCTTCTTTGTATGTTTTATGTACCTTTTTATATCTTTTTGGGACTAACTTATTAATTCAGTGCCAAGTGCCAGTTCCTGTTTTTTCCGTGTTTTTGACTCTTTTCAGATCTGATTTTGGAACGGAGTCCAAACGGAAGAAAAACCCCTAAATGATTTTTTACCCGAACGGAAGAAGTCCAGGGGGCTTTTGGGCCAAGACAGGTGGGCTCCAGGGAGCCCACAAGTCCCCACTCCGCCACCAGGGGGAGTCGGCAATGGGTATGCTTGTGGCCTCCCTGGCCGCCCCCTGACCTAGATCTCTGGCCTATAAATTCCCAAATATTCCGCAAAAAATCAGGGGAGCCTTGAAAATACTTTCCGCCTCTGCAAGCTTCCGTTTCCGCGAGATCTCATCTGGAGACCCTTCCCGGCACCCTGCCGGAGGGGACTTTGGAGTTGGAGGGCTTCTTCATCATCATCATCGCCCCTCCAATGACTCGTGAGTAGTTCACTTCAGACCTACGGGTCCGTAGTTAGTGGCTAGATGGCTTCTTCTCTCTATTGGATCTTCAATACAAAGTTCTCCATGATCTTCATGGAGATCTATCCGATGTAATCTTCTTTGGCGGTGTGTTTGTCGAGATCCGATGTATTGCGGACTTGTGATCAGATTATCTATGATATATATTTGAGTCTTTGCTGATTTCTTATATGCATGATTTGATATCCTTGTAAGTCTCTCCGAGTCTTGGGTTTTGTTTGGCCAACTAGATCTATGATTCTTGCAATGGGAGAAGTGCTTGGTTTTGGGTTCTGCCATGTGGTGACCTTTCCCAGTGATAGTAGGGGCAGCAAGGCACACATCAAGCAGTTGCCATCAAGGGTAAAAAGATGGGGTTTTTATCATTGGTTTGAGATTATCCCTCTACATCATGTCATCTTTCTTAAGGCGTTACTCTGTTCTTATGGACTTAATACACTAGATGCATGCTGGATAGCGGTCGAATAGATGCATGGTGGATGGTGGAATACTAGATGCATGGTGGAGTAATAGTAGTAGATGCAGAAAGTATCGGTCTACTTGTTTCGGATGTGATGCCTATAGAAATAATCATTGCATAGATATCGTCACGACTCTGCACAGTTCTATCAATTGCTCGACAGTAATTTGTTCACCCACCATCTACTTGCTTTCATGAGAGAAGCCACTAGTAAACACTACGGCCCCCGGGTCTATTCACATCCATCGTTTACATCTCCGCTTTTACTTTGCTTTGTTACTTTGTTGCTTTCAGTTCTCACTTGGCAATCAATCTATAAGGGATTGACAACCCCTTCATAGCGTTGGGTGCAAGCTTTTGTGTTTGTGCAGGATGTTGAGATACTTTTCAGCCGGGTTGATACCTTGGTTCTCAAACTGAGGGAAATACTTACCGTCGCTGTGCTACATCACCCTTTCCGCTTCGAGGGAACACCAACGCAAGGCTCCAAGGCCACAGGGGAAATCCTTTGCGTGCTTGCTTAGGAAGTCCCTTAAGGCGTAGTCGTAGCTGAAGGATTCCTGGTGCCGTCCACACAACTATTTTTGGCGCCGTTGCAAGGTATACACAACAAACATCAGTTACCTCGATGATATACTCATTTACTCGAAGAACGAATAAGAACATGTTGAGCATCTAAGTCTGGTATTGATGAAACTTCGGTAGCACCGCCTTTATGCCAAATTCTATAAATGTGATTTCTGGTTCCCAGAAGTGACCTATCTAGGCCACATAATCTGTGGTAAGGGTATTTTTGTCAATCCTGAGAGAGTTCAAGCTGTAATTGATTGGACTCAACCTAAATCGGTTAAGCAAGTTAGGAGTTTAATTGGTCTAGCGAGCTATTCTCGCCACTTTGTCAAGAACTTCTCCAATGTAGCAAGGCTCTAACTGAACTCCTCAAGAAAGATAAAAAGTTCTAGTGGACCCCAGAAACCGAGCGCAATTTTTAGGAACTGAAAAGGCGCGTGACTTATGCTCCCCTATTGGTACCACCAGATTTTTCAAAGGACTTTGTTATCTATTCCGACCCCTCGCGACAAGGATTAGGTTACATTCTCATGTAGGATTGTCATGTGGTTGCATACGCATCTGGATAGTAGCATCCACATGAGGGTAATTATTCAACACATGATCTGGAGCTTGTGGTTGTAGTCCATGCTGTGAAAACCTAGCGACATTACCATCTGGGTAATTGTTGCAAAATTTACATTGATCACCAAAGTATGAAATATATCTTCACCCAATCGGATTTGAATCCCAAGATGGTGGGTTGAGTTGATTACAGATTATGACTTAGGGATAACTTAGATCCCGGGGAAGGCCAATATCATGGCTGATGCACTAAGTCGTTAGTCTTATTGTAACAATCGGATGTTACAACAAAGTCAACCACTTCTCCATCAGGAATTTCAGAAGCTAAACCTTCACATTGTTCCTCAAGGATTCCTTTCCACCTTGGTGGCGAAACATACTCTTAGGGATCAAATCATACTTGGCCTAAAGCGTGATAACGGTATATCTCAGACCAAGGAGAACATAGCTAGCAGATACGCTAAAGAATTCTCCATGGATGATCATGGTGTTGTGTTCTTTCAAATCCGTTTGGTGGTTTCTAAGGGCCAATATCTGCGGCAGTTGATGCTTAAGGAGGCTCATGATTCTCGTCTCACGATTCATCTTGGTAGTACCAAGATGTATCAGTACCTACACCATAGGTTCTGGTGGACAAGGATGAAGAAAGAAATTGGTGAGTTCGTTGCAAATTGCGATGTTTATCGTCGTGTTAAAGCAAAACATCAAAGGCCTACTCGCACCCTTGAAACTTTAGCTATTCCTGAATGGAAATGCGATAAAGTTGGTACAGATTTCATCACCAGATTTCCCAGGACCAAGAAATAGAATGATGTTATCTTTGTGGTCATTGACCGTCTTTCCGAAGTGGCTCACTTTCTTCCTGTTCAAGGGAGTAGAATAGCTAGCCAGCTAGAGGAGTTATATACTCCTAGAATAGTGTCTCTTCATGCTATTCCTTTCAGATTAAATCAGATCCTGGAAGTAGCTTTACTTCTCGTTTCTCGGAAAGCTTCCAAAAGGCTATGGGGACTCATCTTTGTTTTAGCACCGCTTTCCATCCACAGTCAAGTGTTCAAGTAGAACGAGTCAATCGAATCCTGGAAGACATGCTTAGATCTTTTGTTATCTCTTTCGGCATGAATTGAGAGAAATGCCTTCCGTAAGGCTCCTTTTGAAGTTCTGTGTGGACGAAGGTGTCGAACACCTCTTAACTGGCTAGAAACCATAGAGAGGCAAATATTTGGTCCGAATATGATTCAGGAGGCACAAGATCAAGTTCACAATATTCGTGGCAAGTTGAAAATAGCTCAATATCGTCAAAAGAGCCAATATATGATCGCCATCATAAGGCTATGACCTATGAAGTTGACGATACGACTTACCTTCGGGTTACACCTCTGAAGGGTACCCATCGATTTGGTGTCAGTGGCAAGTTGGCTCCTCGTTACATTGGTCCCTTCCACATTCTTGCTAAATGAGGAGAGGTTGCCTACCAATTCGAACTACCGCCGCTTCTTGCAACTCAAGCGTTGCTTCTCGGATCCTATCCGTGAAGTGGACGACGAAATGCTTGATCTCCAAGATAACCTTTCATATTGAGAATAACATGTTCGTATTCTTGAACAAGTCGAGCATACCACTCTACGTCGAAACATCAAGATTCTCAGGGTTCAGTGGTCAAATCATTCTGAAAAAGAAGAAACTTGGGCAAGGGAGAACCATCTCCGACTAGAGTACCCAACGCTCTTCGTGACAACTTCTAAATCTCGGGACGAGATTCTTTTGAGTGGGAGTGAGTTGTCACATCCCAGGTTTCTTCCTTTATGTTGTGCTAGCTAGAGTGATGCATCATATTTAAATTTCTTTTAAACTTGAAATGTGGACTAATAAACCCTAGCACTCATTTGATAAACCAACCCAAAAACTTGTGATTGTCAATGGATACAAAATGTCCTTCAAAATTATTCCCCATGTCTTATAAATGTTGGCAACAACATATCCGAGGTGCATTTTTCACAACAGTTTTTGCATTTGAAATAATCCTGAAAAGTTGGTGTAAATCACAAAATAAATGACTATAAATATTTTAGTTGTTTCAAAAATGCTTAAACTTTTTGTGGAGCTTGGAAATATTCCAATTATATTCCATAATTAATTTCAGGGATTTTACATTTTGGTTTTTGCCCGAATAAAATAATAAAAAAGAAGGTATAAAATAGAAAACCAAACAAAAATAGAAAAGAGAGAGAGAAGGAGCTTACCTGGCGCTCATCTGGCAAGGCCGTCTTCTACCTCCTACCAGTAGGAAGAGGAGAAGCTGGCCACCGCGCATGCTCACGCCAGCATGCAGCTGCCTTCATGTCTTGTGCCCCCGAGCCAATGCGACGCAGCAGGATAACCTCCCTACTACCGTCAAGATCGGGCTCTCTCCAATTTCCCTTGCTCCCTCTCTCCCTCGCTCTGTCGCCATGGCCGCCCTCTGCTCGAGCTCGCAGATATTGCTCGCTTAGCTGCAGCACCTCTCCTTCACCATGGAGCTACTCTTGAGATCCGCCTCGAGCCACTACTCCTCGCCAAGCCAGTCATCGTCAGAATCTGCAGAACATCAATCCCGAGTTCGTCATCAGCCTCCGGCCGTCGCAGATCGCCACCGCCATCCGACTACTCCAGGTCGTCCCGAGAAAGCTATCAATGCCTCTGCAACCTCCCTGAGCTCTAGATCCCGTTCCCACGCCTCTTTGTGGCTGATTTTGTGCCGTATCCATGGATTTCTTTGAGGTCGGAGCAGCTCTGCCGTGGGAGCTCATCGCCATTGATTGTCGGAGGTCACCCTCGATCCCACCTGGTGCAAGAGGACCAAGGCTCGGGGCTCGGTAGGACGGAGGTCACCCCCGATCCCATCGGTGCATCATAACATAGAGCTTTGGCACGTGAGGACCACCTTTGTCAGGATGGACTGCACTCCTCTCCCCTTTCGAAATGGGCATTCTGGCAACACTTCCCGCCGTGTCTTTTGGGGGGAAGAGGACCAGGGATGTATAAGAGTGAGGCCCGGCCTCCGTAGATGGGCATCGACTCCATTAGGGCAAGAACCCACCTTGTACTCGCTCTCTCTCCCACAAGCAATCCAGACAAGCAGGAGTAGGGTTTTACAACGCAAGGTGGCCCGAACCTGGGTAAACTGCGCATGCATTCTTGTTCATCTTCCTTAGCTTGATCCATCGAAGAGTCGCCATGAGGTTGAGAGGCAGAATAGGGCAGGAGAGCAAGCACACCCCAGTGTTCGAACATATCTGGGACTGCGGAGCCCCGATTCCGATAGTAATGCTCCAATGCTCCTCTGGTCCAGTCGATGTCGTCATTGCGTTCGTGGAGTTGTGTAGGGGTTTTAGGTGCTTAACTAAGGTTCGTTTGCGTGATTTGTCGTCGATCTCGATGATGCCAGGTCACCGGACCTTGATGCCGATAAGGATTCCGGAGCCCCCATAGCCACCTGTCGAGGTAGATCGATGCAGTTGTGTCAGGGCTTCACTCTGGTAGTCTCCGGGCGACCAGCCGCAGCGTGTAGCATGTTGCCGACGAGATGCTATTGTCGGTTTGGTTACCGTCTGCGAGACTCTGACAACACCATGATGTGGTTGTCATTGGGTACTGATCTAGCTAACTTAGATAGTTAACAGTCACTAACACTGGGCCCTAACCCTGGTCAAAGCTGGTGTCCACTTAGGAATTGACCCTGAGTCACTCTCCCACCAGCGAGTGACACTAACCAGTCATGTGTCACTCACCATTAGACCCCACTAGTCAGGATTGACCGGCAACGGTGAGCTGACCTGCTGACCCCATGCTGATGCAGTGCTGACGCATTTAATCATTTTCTCTTATTATATCAATTCAGGAAATTCCAACAAATAGTTAAAACTTTGAAAATCACAGAAATTAATTTATAACTCACATAGAAATAAATTACATATGAAAAAATATCAGAAAAATCTAAGGAATACATTGGTGCTACAATCATGCATGTTAGAAAAAGTTATACGTGCTGATCAGGTCAAATCAATTAAAAGGTATTTTAAATACTATATGTGGAGTTTGAATTTTAACGCTAGGTTCAAACCAACTTCAGTTATATCTAATTATAATTAGGTTAGCTAATTCAACTGACCTTGTCATGCCATGATCATGCATCATATTGTTTCACTTGCTATATATTGATTGCTACTTTACTTGTATAGCGGTAGCCTCTGCTCCGCATGATACCTATGAGTATCCAAATGAAGGACAGTTTCCCATCACTGATCACCAAGGCAAGCACACCTTTTGAACATTCTGATACAATGCCATGCTCTCTCTCCTACTCTGATTTATTACATTAGGACAGAACGTTTCAACTGTTACTTGTTTTATTAGTTGAACCTATTCCTCTGAATGACCTGTCACGATCACAGTAAATACCTAAACTAAGGAACCTACCATACCTGGTAGATCCTTGAGCCATGGTGTGCCTTTAATCTGCTATGCTTGCTATGCTTAGAGTTATGTCAGGCCTAATTCATCTAGGTGATGAACCAGAGTGAAATGGATGTTTTATGGTAACAAGAGTTAAATTTCAAACCTGATTTGGTAAAGGTGTCGATGAGAGGCTGTGTAGGAGTACATGGTGGGTTGTGTCATTAGTACCGCTCTTAGGAACTGAGTTCCATGTATGTGATCCAGGACTAGCTACTACCACATGCTCGGCCTAGGAATATGACCCTGCTCGACTTATTAATCACCTCGTACTTTGTCTAGGAGTTGCGAGTAGTTTCTAGAGTTTGTAGCTTATGCTCGGGGCCGTGACTAGTGCTAACATTAGTGTGGGCTATGAAGTGGTAGGCATGTGGTACGGTGTACCAAGTGGTAGTGGAACGGTGGGCTTCAGAACCCTGCACATAATGTTTGAGGCCATAGCGGAAAATTCGGTCGGACTTCTGTTCGGGTTCAATCTCAAAAAGGCGATAGACCTGGACTAGGTGCTTGTGTGGTAAACGGTTGTGGCTAACTCCCTTACCGGGCTTCCGCTTGAAGGTTGCCGAGGTGCATGATGTGCACATGGTGATAAGTGGAGAGAGTGTGCGTGATTAAGTACACCCCTGTAGAGTTATGATCTATTGGAATAGCCGCGTCCTGGGATATGGACTACTTGGAAAATATGTTGTTCATAGATAACTTTAATGGTTACTCATAAATGTATCAAGACAAGTGTAAGTACCTTGGATGGCATTCTCATACGAAGACGGGAAAGGATCCATGGTAGTGTATTTTTGTGGTGTTAGTGGACTCGTGTACGCTTTCTCAAACTTATTCAAAGTACTAGTACTCGTAGTATAGGTTAGCCAAGAGACAAAGTTGGCTTGCTGCATGAAACCCCACAACCCCTTGTTGATCCATATGCCTCAGTAGTTAGATCCAATTTAAAGACTTGTTGAGTACTTACATACTCATGTTTGCTTAATAACTATTGCAGAAGACACCCATGATCCTTAAGGTGGGTTTTATCTAGACGTTGATGAAGGTGAGTAGCTGGTATCCCAGTTGCGGTCTGGAACCCTTGGGAAGAGTTGTAGATAGTCAGGCTACATGCCTTTTTGTGCTTTCAACTGTTTGTACTCAGACAACATTTTGCATCCGCATGGCTTGTAAGACTTGTTTGTATGACTTGTCTGCCAGGTCATGAGACCCCTATGTTGGGCCACTCGAACCGGGGGTACCCTGGCCCGTCGACCCAATGTCCATGCACGATGCGGTTAGACAATCCCGGCTCGGCCCATCAGCAGTCCTGGCAAGGAAGGCCCTCGCGAGGGCCCTCACCTCATGAGGGAGGCTTCTGGGGATCATTGCCAAGGGCCACCCCGGAGGCTCTCGCACGACGAGCTCATCAGGAGAGACTTGACGTGGGTGTCATAACCCTATGCCTCAACGTGGGTGACTAAATGCATAATTGCTCCGTAAGGTGGTTTTGATAATTGATCACAACATTTGCATCATTGGACTAATGATCTTATCCAAGTATATTTTAGAAAAGTACAAAGATGCCTTGGCTAAAGGATTGTGAGGAGAAACCCCTTGATGAAGGAAAGGAGTAGGATTGGCTCAAGCTTCAAGCAAGAAGACTCTACATTTAACATTTGTGACAAATCACTTTGAGTCCATAGTAAAGCCAAAACTATTATAAGGTGGTGAGGTATTATCATGAATTGGTTCCTCAAGTGATTAGAGGTAGCCACCAAAAATACTCACCTATTCTCCCACAAGATATCTCTGTCCAAAGACAAACTAGCAAAATCGGTGCCACCAACTTTTTCCACTCGGCCCTACCGAGTTTCCACCAAATAGATCCTTCGTCAACTGTAATTTCTCGGTACCGCAAAATTTCATATCAGTGCCACCGAGATTCAGTGACCAACTTTCTGTTGAGAAAATTCTAAGAATCGGAATTTCCAAGATTGGAATTGGTCTCATCGAGATTTGGAAACTGGTCTAGGTCATCGTATCGGTACCAACTTTAGTGCAACTCGGTACCACCAAGATTCTTTTCGATGTCACCGAGTTGGACAATAATGTTGTAATAGTTGGATTTTGGGAGATTCCTATATATATATCCCATCCACTTCCTCTCATTCGAAGAGGGAGCACTCAGAACACACTTACACTTGCCAGATCCATTTTTCTGACAGAGAGACACCTACTCATGTGTTGAGATCAAGAGATTCCAATCCAACCATATCAAACTTGATCTATAGCGTCCCCAAGTTGCATTCCACAAAATCAATATCTCCTACCATGCCAAATCTATGAGAGAGTGATTGAGTGTTCAGGTGACTGTTTTTACGCACAAGCGCAAGGAGTTCATCGTTCTACCGCATCTATAACCTTTTGGAGGGTGGTGCCTGCATTACTTAGGTGTCGCTTCGGAGCCTCCTACTTCATGTTGTGGAGTTGAACCAAGGAGTTTGTCAAGGCAAGGATATTGCCTACTTCGTAGAGATCTACCATGAGTGAGGTTAGTCTTGTGTGGACGTAAGACATGGTGGAATCGACAAGGCCACTTCTTAGTGGACCCCTTGTGGGTGGAGCCCTCCATGGACACTCGCAGGCATTACCCTCTGTGGGTTGAAGTCTCCACTAACATGGATCTACGATAGCACCACATTTCGGAACCACGCCAAAAATCACTGTGTCAACCTTTGCGTTTGATCTTCCTACCCTACCCTCTACATTCCATTGGCTATACTCTTATATATGCATGTGTAAGGTGAACTTGACTAGTCATAATTGCCAAAACTGGCTCACAACTAAAATTGGGAAAAGGCTAAGTTTTTATCTTTTCAAGTAGTCTAATCACCCCACCTCTAAACATACTTCGGATCCTACAAGTGGTATCAGAGCCTTGGTCTCCATTGCATTGGTTTCACAACCTAGGAGAGTATGGCGTCTAGTGAGGGAAATTATCACCGTAGAGGTCTATATTTCGATGGTACTAACTTCGCTAGTTGGAAGCATAAGATGAAAATGCAGATTGTTGGTCATAATCCTTCTGTTTGGGATGTCGTTCGTGTTGGTGTGCAAGGTGATTTCTTTGGAGAAGGAAGAGAACTAGATCGTGATGCGACAGCACATGAATTGAAGATGTTGCAATACAATGCTCAACTCTGTAATACCCTTTTCAATTGCGTGTGCCTCGAAGAATTTAACAAAATCCGCCGCCTTGAGAATGCGAAGGAAATTTGGGATACTTTGGTTGATATGCACGAAGGTACTGATTATCTCAGGGACCTAAGTTGGATGTGCTTCAAGGTTAGCTTGACAAGTTCAATATGAAGGATGGTGAAGGAGTCCCTAAGATGTACTCTAGGCTAGGACTCATCACAAATGAGACTGTCGGCTTAGGAAGCGAAGAGATGACCGTCAAATTCGTCATGAAGAATACACTTAGAGCCTTCGATGGAAGATAAGACACCATGTGGACATTAATCCAAATGATGCCGAACTACATGGATCTCAGGCCAAGTGAAGTCATTGGAAGATTTTTTTTGACCAGCTACTGTAGGGAAAACCCCCCACAGCCTTTTTTCTTTTATTCCCATAAATAAGAGCAGTATGTATAAGAAGAAATTAGAATGTACAAATGGGACGAGGAGCTAAGGCTACAAACCTCAAGGAGGCAAAAAGGAAACCCATTTAAGGAGATCATTCCTGAAACTAGCCTTAATCCTATGAGCTAACAGGGAAATGTCATGGATGAAGCCAGATCTCCATTTTCTGAACTTTGGCTGCTCCTGGTTAAATACCTTGGCATTTCTGACAGTCCAGATGTTCCAACATGCAGTGAAGACCACCTCAGCAAAAAAGGGGTTATGGAAGTCTAGTTTAGCAGCTACAGTAGCACTCCACATGGATGGACCCTGCCATGTGATCTGCAGGTAATTCCAGACCATGGTACTGAAAAGACAGTTGAAGAATAAGTGATCTCTATCTTCCTTGACTCGAGCATGGCATAGAACACAGAGATTGGATTCGGAAACATTCGAGTGACGCCGTTCAAGCATGTCTTGAGTGTTAAGCCTGTCCATGATGAGCATCCAGGGAAACATCTTAATCTTCATGGTACAACAGCTTTTCGAGATCCAGTTGAGTGAAGGGTTTGGTGTAATACTGTTGTGAATGTGAGTATAGTATCTCTTGGATGTGTAGGCCGTAGCATCTCTTGGATCCAGGTCTTGAAGCAAAGATTGAATTGAAAGAAGCTCCTCGTAAGCTTGAGCAGACAGTGGCAAGTGGAACATAGAGAGCATGGTGTCATCGTAAAAGGCTTTAAAGACCTCTTGAGCTATGCAGAAAGGATCAACCACAAAATAAAAAAGTCTTTGGAATCTAGCAGCCACGGGCCTAGTGGAGTTTCCCATCAACCAGGAGTCAGACCAAAACAGGAAGGAGTCACCCTTGTTAGGCTGAACATATGTAACTGATCTGAATTTGTCAAGCCGTTTACAGATATCCTTCGATCAAAAAGAACCACAAAGGGCAGTTCCCTGTGGTACTGTGTCATGATAGTAAGTGTTCCAGATTAAGTGAACCCATGGGATATCAGCATGATTTAGAAATTTATCAACATGCTTGAGCAGCAGTGCTTCATTCTGGATTGCTAGATTCGTAATTCCTAACCCTCCTTTATTTTTAGGTCTGCACACCAGTTGCCAGGCAGCAAGAGAGGGTGCATGATCTTGCCCATTTTTCCTCCATAGACATTGCCTTTGAATTTTTTCAAGCTGCTTCAGTATGCCTGGTGGGATATCCAGACTGCATAGGAAGAAGATAGGCACACAAGACAGTGCTGAGTTTAAATACTATAACCTTCCCCCCAGAGCCAGAAAAGATGAACTAGCACTGAGCCTTCTTTCCATGTTATCAACCAGTGGCATGAGATCAATGATTCTTGGTTTAGTTGTCCCAACTGGAAGGCCAAGGTATGTGAAGGGCAAAGATCCCACTTTGCAGTCAATGAAGTCTGCCAGGTCCTGGAGTTGCTGTGGAGGAGTGTTGACAGATAGAAGGGCAGATTTGTGATAATTCACGTGTAATCCAGTGGATTGGGAGAAAAGTAAGAGCATTTTCTTGAACTGTAACAATTGAGGTTTATCAGCAGGTAGGATGATAAGGGTATCATCAGCATATTTCACTATAAGGAAATCATTATCATGACAAGGTATGGGCAGCTGAATCAAACCCTCCATCAACAGTTTGTTAACCAGAGTCTGTAAAAAATCAGCAGCAATAGCAAAAAGCAGTGGGGACATCGGATCTCCCTTCCTGACTCCTTTATTGCACATAAACTTCTTTCCAGGCACACCATTGATCAGGACCGAAGATGAGCCAGAAGTTAGTAGCTGCTTTACCCAAAGTATCCATCTGTCATTGAAGCCTTTGTGTTTGAGAATCTGAAAAATGAACTTATGCTCCACATAGTCGAATGCCTTTTCAAAATCCAGCTTGAGAATGACTATAGGTTTCTTGGATTGATGGCATTGGTGCAGGTACTCCAGAGTCCATTCAACACAATCTTGAATGGTTCTAGACTTGATAAAACCATACTGATTCTTGTGAAGACACTTCACAATCTCTAATTGTAACCTGTTAGCAATCATGTTGGACAGAAATTTGAGGCCCATCCCAGTAAGTGATATTGGTCTATAATCTCCCACTTGTTCAGGTGATCTCTTCTTGGGAATCAGAGTAATATGAGATGAGTTCATGTTCTCAAGTTGAGCATGACCAGCATGGAAAGCAGGAGCAAGTTGATAAAACTCAGGGGAGATAATGGGCCAGCATTTCTTGAAGAAAAGACCATTAAAACCATCAGACTTACAAAAAGGTTCTGTGAGAATATCCAGACCCTCCACCTTCTGAAGCATAGATTGTAAATCAAATGCCACGTTAATTCCAAGAGAAGTGCACATTCTATCCTTAAAGGATGCCCAAAAACATGCAGCAATTTGATCATGATCAGATATAATGGAACCATCATTTAACTTGAGAGATGCAATGGAATTCCTCCTATATCTCTCAGTTGCCATAGCATGAAAGAATTTAGTGTTTTCCTCACCAACTTTAACAAATCTAATAGTGGCTCTCTTTTTCCAGTATAAGCACTGGAGATGCAAAAGATGCTCCAAGTGTAACTTAACAATATTCCTGAAGTTTGCCTCTGGTCTGAAGAGTGTCCTGAATTCCTTAAGCTCATCCAAGCACAACACAGCTTGATTGCATCTGGAGATGAAAATTTTCAACTGGGATAGGTTTGTCTGCCACTTTTTCAGAGCCTGCCTAAGATGTTTCATCCTATCCATAATGACAACAGTAATATGGGTTATCCTGGAAGGAATGAGCCAGAATTGCTGAACACACTCCATGAAGCCCTCCATTTCAACCGAGTAGTTTTCAAAGCGAAATAAGTTGCACTTAGGGATGGAAGTGTTGACAGTGACCAGACAAGGAACATGATCAGAAGCTGTCTTTGCAAAGGGGAGCACTTGTGTAAGAGGATATGAGGAGATCCAGTTGGCTGATGTGAAAAACCAGTCAAGCTGCTCCAGAAGAGGGGAATCTTGCATATTGGACCAAGTGAAAGATATGCCTTTAATGGGTAGTTCCAGCAATCTCAGATGCGCAATAATTTCATTGAAGATGAACATATCATTTACATCAGCCCCACGAAGGTTTCTGTTGTCAGGGGATCTAATGAAATTCAAATCTCCAAGAAGCAACCAATTAGCCCAGTGGGTATATGAAGATTGTCTAGCTTCACCTTGACAAGGACCATAGACATTCACCAAAGTCCAGGATTCACCAGTATGATTTGAGGTAAAGGAGATGATCAAACCTTACGGTGTGCATTCAACTAACTGACCAGTAAGAATGGAAGAGTTCCAAAGGGTGATAAGCCCCCCTGATGCCCCCGTGGAGGGAGAGTAGGCAAACTAATCAAAACGTTTGGGACAGAAACACTTGACTGTACGAAACTCAATTGACTGCATTTTGGTTTCCTGCAAGCACACCACGGTAGCTAGGCTCTCATCAATCTTGTTACGAACCGCACGTTGCCTATGGTCCGAATTTAGGCCACGCACATTCCAACACAGCACACGCCAACTTCTCATAGAACGACTATCCATTGCACAATATACATAGAGCAAATGCAAGGCTATGTAATAGCCCGTGCGACCAAGGTTCAGTTAACCAAAAGACATAGCAAGCAGAAGTCTCGCACTACATGGAGCCAGTACAGTAACAAATTAAAGTAAGTGAACTAATCATCAGCAGATGGTGGTGCGGAATCAGCAGGATCTTCCATAAGTCGACCACTGTTAGCTTCTCAGGGGCAATGCCAAGTGTCTGCCCGACCGCCTGTATCACCGGAATATGAATGGCAGGAGATACTTGCACATCATCAGACTCCTGCGGTGGAGAAGGCATTGGCTTGTCCTTGGGCTTCCTCTTCTTGGGGACGTGCGCTGGCAGCTCCTGCAAGATCGGTTTGAAGCCATCTCGCTTGATGGAGCCGCGGGTGCATCGACGAACAGAGGAGTCCACGACAGGACTGGCCTTCTCGCGGGTCCCTTTCTTTGATGGAGCAGTAGATTGAAAGGAGAAGTCCTCTGCAGACGAAGATGGACTGACAGGGATTACCTCATCCACGGAGAGTGTGCTTCTTGCAGGCACTGGTGGTGGTAGCGCAGGAGCAGCAGGGTCGAAGGCCGCCGCCCATGATCGCTTGGGGATCACAATGGGCGCCACCATTAGAATCTGCAGTTGGCGAGGCACGTGCATAGAGGTAGCAGCTCCCATTAAAACATCAAAAGTACGGGACCAAAATAGAACCGGCGTCAGAGGAGGCCCATAAAAAACCCTGGCAGCCCCAACAAAGAGGTTGCCAGACTGAATCTGAGGGGGTTTGTATGGGACAATCGCTAGAGGATTGTCATCTTGCGCATCCTCCACCCCTAGCACATCCTCCTCCGGCTCAGCAGCAGGACCCTGGATAACCGGTACCATGTCAACGTCAGGGGCGACAGGGTTAGCCACTATCACCTCCAGGTTGGGAGCCGGGGGGCTTGATCAGCAGGTTCCGCCTCAATGTCACCCTCCGGCTCAGGGTCGAGGTCAACAAGCTCATGAACCGAATCGGAGGAAGAAGGACTCGGTTGATCAATCACCATGGACTCCTGATCCTGAATAGGATTAGCAGCAGGTGCTTCTGGGGCCGCTTCTGGTTCCCATCCTCCTCCATCAGCAGCTGCTGGCGGCTGTCCCCAACCACCATCATCAGCAGGAACCACTGGATCTTCAGGTGCTAGCGGCACCGCATTCCATCCCAACGCAGGGTACGGGGGTAGAGCAAATTGCAGGTTGTCATTGACGAGATGTCCAGGAAGCGGGTGAGGGTTGCCATGGAGGGGCATGGGATCCTCATCATTGGGCAGTACTTCGGCAGGCCCCGCCGCCAGGATGTATACAGGTGCAGACCAGGACACCTTGCCCCCCAAGCAGCATATTCAGAGAAGTTGATACTGCGAGGGAAAAGTCGGTCGTTTGGGAACGAAGCAAACACAATGGAGCGAACCAAGTAAGGATCATCGCTGACCCAGTGATGGAACTCTCCGAAGGTGTTGACAGCAGCCCGCAAGTCTTCAGTATTGCGGAAGTCCAAGGGGACCCCTAGAAGCATGAGACACGCATGGCGAAAACCCTCTTGTCCACGGAAACCAACGCCCTGATCATGTCGCAAGAAGCGCACTACAGAGTTATGGGCAACTTCCTGCAGAACCATGTGAACCGCAGCATAGCTCTCCGCCCCATCTCTAAGATCAAACAGTCCAACGCCCTCAATCCATGGCTGGGCAGATCGAAGATGAAGACCTCGGTGAAGAAGAAGAGCGGCTACTTCTTGCCGTACCTGGACCAAGTGGTCAGCCGGGGGCGCATGGTGGACGTCAGCAATTACAAAGCGCTCATGACGCCTGGTGATGGGGATAGCAGGCGTGGTGTAGGTCCGAGGCTGCCGGTCAGGTCCTCCGTCGATGATGTGGTGGCCCGGCGGGAGAAAGAACTCAGGGTCGAGCTCGAAGTTCACCATTGCGGCAGGCGGTGGTGGAGTGGTAGGCGACGTCTCGGAGGGAGTTCGAGAATGCGACGGTGATGAGACAGGGAGGAACTGTGTTGCAGGCGCTGTGGTTTTGCCAAGAGTATCAGCAGTTCCCGAGATATCAGCAGTCCCAAGTAATACAATTATTACGCATAAAAGAGGCTCCTCTAGATCGTGCGTGACCCACAGTTCTGTCAGCGTATCCAGGCGAAGCCGTGCAGTTGGCAGCTAGATGTCCCCGAGCGTTACAAATCGAGCAAGAAAAGATTTCCTCAACCATGCCATTAATAAGTTCATCAAAGGCCAGATGGGCTTCCTGTGAGGAGGGAATATCCATCCTAGGATTAGGTTCAGGCCAAGAGAAGGAGGTAACCTCAGCAGGCTCATTAATGAGCGTGGAAATCGGCCCAGAGTCCAAACTTTCCACCGAAAATTGATTCTCATAATTCAAAACACCATGAATCTCGGCGGGATCAGCTGCAGCACCTTGTTGCATGGGAGAAGTTCCGTTAATTTTGGCGATTTGAAAATCAGCTCCGGGAGATCCGGGGGGTGATTGTTGGCGAGAAACGGTGCCGAAAGTGATATGCGGCGTGGCCGTCGTCCACCGGAGTTCTGCCGGCGGTGGCGCAGAGATGATGACATGTTCAGGAGAAGGCACCGTATAACCAGCCTGTTCAAGTGTGAGTAGCTCATCGTGGGAAACAGGACATCTATAACCCTTGCAAACCTCATATTATTGGAGGGATGCGAATGTGAGCTGCTTACGAACAGATGATCCAGATTTAAGAAAAGATTTTAGAGGTCTGGAATGCATTGCCATCAGACCTAGTGAGGCTCTCCTCTTAGATGGACTCACAATAATCCATTCATCGTCACATTGCTTCTTCCACAGAGAGAATTCCCGACGCCAATTCGGACCACCATGGCCCCATAGATGGAAAAAGCACTTAAAACTTGAGCATTTGAACGAGCGTAGGTCCAAAATATGAAAACCAACTTGCATGGAGGACACCCTGAAGGAGAAAACCGAGTCTGTCACTTGAGAGACGCGAAACGCAATAGCAGATCCCCCAGTCACAGATTCCAGAGCTGCGGCGACCGTGTCCTTAGAGAGACGAAACACATGACGACCAAAAGAAACCACCATGATGAAGGAGCGGCGGTGCTTCATAGGGTGCACTTTAACCCCAGAATGGCGATAAACCTCCTCGGCGAAAGCCAAACCATGAGAAAAATCCAGATCCAACGTGGAACCACCCATGCAAGCCATGCACGACCACGTGAGGGGGGTCGGGAGGGTTCACTTGAGCAGTAGAGCGACGATAAGGGTAGATGCGCCGGCTAGAGCACCAGATCGCCATGGAGTCGCCAAGTTGGGAGGTGGGAGGTGGGAGTCGCCATTAATCAAGGCTCATAGGACGAGTAGAAGTATTGTTGCTCATGAAATGCCACTCAAGGACAAAGATGAGTTGCACAACAAGTCAAGCGCTGCTTACAAAGCTTCAAGTGATACTCCCACTACTTCAAATTACAACCTTGTTACCAAAACTCATGGTCCGAAAATTCAACAAGTTCTACAAGAATAGATCCAAAGAGAGAGGATCTAGGTCAAGATATGATCAGAAGCGTTCCTATAGTCATGACCAAAGTGTGGAAAGCACGGACACTATTCTAATGAGTGCTCGGTTCCCCACAAAAGAAGAGTAGAATCACCTAGAAGATGAAGCTCAAGAGATGGGTCACGTCGCAGAGAGAGGAGTAGTGGTGATCATTATGAACGAAGACACTCCTGAAGAGGCAAGGAATAGGAGAAGAAGGACAAGTACAACAAGAGAATATCAATAAGACGTCAAGATCACGTTGGTGAATGGGTTTCCGGCTCCGAGTGTGACAACCAAACCGAGAGAACCTACTACTCCAACTCCGACTATAGCCAAGATGAAGGTGTTGCCGGTCTTGCACTCGTTTCCTTCAACTCATATGTCTTACTTGATTCAGCAAATGAAGGGATTGGAAACTTCTTCAAGGCAAAAGGCCCCAAGTTTTCACTTACCAAGTACCTTGACTTTGATAGTGATAAAGATGACTTGTTAGGATAAGATAACTTTCACTTTGATAACACTCGTGATAACATTGAAAATGAACTTGAAAATAATCTTGCTAGTCAAGAGAAATCGAAGGATGATGATGAGAAAGAGATTGAACGACTAACTAAAGAATTAAACACTCTTAAGTTAGCTCATGAAACTACTATAGAAGATCATAGAGAGCTTGCAAAAACTCATGAGAAGCTAAGCTTCGAAAGCTAAATTTAGAGCAAGAGCATGAGTTTCTAAAAGCAATAAATGATGATCCTCGAAAGAAGAGTTCTTATTATCTAGCCCAACGGTTACTCTTGTCTACTTTTGTTCCACAAGTTAAACCTAAGAACACTAGTAACAAAGGCAGGAAAGTTTCTTCATCTAGTAACAACAATGCTAAAGTTAGATCAAATGATATTGTTGCTAGTAGCTCTCTTGATTCCACTAATGATTCTCTTAGACAAATTACACTTGAGAAAGAAAATGATTTATTGAAAGGAATTATAGAGAGAGGTCTCTTCAAAAATGTTGTCGGAAATTAGCAAGTCGAGGAGATTGTGGGCAAGCAAGGAGGACATCGGAAGAAGCAAGGTGTTGTCCACTTCAATGCCAATGGATTTGAATGGGAAGAACGTCCATATCCCATTCCAAAGTTTGTTCCACAAGAGGGGAAGTATGATCCTACTCTTCCCAAGGAAACAAGCTCTCAAGATGACCTTCCACCACAAAACCACAAGGGAAAGGGCAAGCTTCAAGAGGAGATTAACTCATCTAAGGAACAACCCCAAGCCAAGGTCGAATGCATTCCCAAGGACACTACTAGCACTACCTAATCTAGTGTTACCACAACTCCAAGGATCCCCATCAAGTTGATGTGGGTCCCCAGGAGGAAGAACTAGAGAGTTCTTGAGGGGTGACCCTGCCAATGAAATTCACTCTGATTCACTTTGACAAGAACTATATGCAATCAACTCCAACCATATGCGTTAGTTCAAGGAGTCACACTTTCCCTCAAAGGTAAGCAAGGGACAAGGTAACTAATGCATCTTTGGACATCATCTATTAGTGCTTTGGGACTAACCCATGCACGTGAGAAGAGTAAGAAACAACAAGAATTGCTCCCAACTCAAGATGATCTTGATCAACAATGAGCATCCACCACTACTACACCTACTTGAAGTCCTCTACGACAAAACCAAAGGTTAGTTTATCCCTCTTAGGGGGATGCCATATCAAGGGGGAGATTTACGCTAAGACTTTAGTATAAGCATCTCTTGAAGATGTGAACACACTAATGCTTTATGTAAAGGTAACCCCTCTTGTGCTTAAACGATGAGTATGCCCTATGATCAAGTTCTCTTACTTTGCTCCTATGTCAATGTACGAATATATAGACGACTTCAGCATCGCCAAAGTGCTTCATAGATGCTAGAATTTTTGTGCATGTTCACCATGTTTTATTTGACATCTTGTTGTGTGAGGATGTTGGTATGCATATTTCGCCCATTCGACGATATCAAATTGTTGTTATTTGGCTTTCTACTATATTTGGCCAATTGGATACACAAGCATGCCCAAGTACCTCCCTCTAGCTATCTTTGATTTATCGTATCAAATTATTTTCATGCTACATCGTAAAATTTGTGAAAGCACTTTAAGGACCCTCTGTGTGAGGAGCACTCAGAGATATGTTTCGACAAGGTATGAATTCCAAAACCTCCAGTGTGCATATCGGTGTTACCAACCTCAAATTCTCAGTCCCTTCGAAGTCTACGATTGAGCAGATTTTCTATCTCAGTACCACCAAGTTTTCATTTTAATCCTCACCGAGTTTCACTGTCTGCTGACAGTTATGGAACTCGGTGGCACCGAAAATTCCAACACAATGTCATCGACCGCTAGGAGATATATATATATGTCGCGGACCCGATGGTTGGAGAAGTTCTTGAAACGTCTCCTCCCGCACCTCCTTGTTGCCGCGCATGATGTCCCGCAAGCGTATGGGATCGCAGCAGTTTTCGAGCGTAGAGTATTCAAACCAAATTTATTGATTCACACACAAGGGGAAGTTAAAGAATATTCTCAAGTATTAGCAGCTGAGTTGTCAATTCACCCACACCTGAAAGATTAGTGTCTACAAGAAAACTATCAGTAGTAAGGTAGTATGATAGCAACGGTGCCAGAAAAAGCTTTGGCAATCCCCGGCAACAGCGCCAGAAAAAGTCTTGTTGACGGGATGTTAGCGCCAACAAAGTCTTGCAGCAAGTAAAAGCGGAGTAACAAGTAGCAGCAGTAGTGACAGCAGTAGCAAAGTAACAAGTAACAGTAGTAGTGACAGCACCAGCAAAGTGGCCCAATCCCTTTTGTAGCAAGGGACAAGCCTGAGCAAAGTAGCGTAGCGAGAACCAGTAGTAAAAGACTCGTAGGTAGTGCATCGGTGATGGATGAGTGTGACGGATGTTATTCATCATGTAACAGCTATAACAAGGAGAGATATGTGGCTAGCTCCCGTTCGTCAATCTAATGTAGGAATGTATTATGTATGTAGTCATACGTGCTTAGGGAAAAGACCTTGCATGACATCTATTGTCCATCCCTCCCATGGCAGCGGGGTCCTAATGGAAACTACGGAATATTAAGGTTCTCCTTTTAATAAAGAACCGGACCAACGCATTAACAAGCGGTGAATACATGAACTCCTCATACTATGGTCATCTCTTGGAGTGGTTCCTGCTATTGTCACTCCGGGGATGCCGGGTCATAACACATAGTAGGTAACTACAACTTGCAAGATAGGATCTAAAACACACATATATTGGCGACAACCTAATAGGTTTAGATCTGAAATCATGACACTCGGGCCCTAGTGACAAGCATTAAGCATAGCCAAGTAGCAGCAATATCAATCTAGAACATAGTGGATACCAGGGGTCAATCCCCGTCAAGAACTAACTCGATTACATGATAGATCTCATCCAACTCATCACCGTCCAGCTAGCCTACGAAGAGATTACTCACGAATGATGAAGAGCATCATGGATTTGTCGACGGAGAAAGGTCGATGATGACGATGGCGACGATTTCCCCTCTCCGGAGCCCAAAACGGACTTCAGATCTGCCCTCCAGATGAAGAACAGGATGTGGCGGCGCCACCGTATCGCAAAACGCGATGAAACCTTCTCTCCGATTTTTTTTCCACGCGAAACGGAAGATATAGAATGGAGATTGGTGGCGGTGGTGCCACGTGGGCCCCACAAGCCTGCACGGCGCAGCCATAGGGGGTGGCCGCGGCCTGTGGGGTTGTGGCCCACTCGCACGCCCCCTCCTTTGATCTTTGCGCAGGTATTTTTCTTTTATTCCAGAAAAAATCTCCGTAAATTGTCAGGACGTTCCGAGAACTTCTATTTTTGCGCAAAAACAAGATCATGGAAATTCTGCTGAAAACAGTGTCAGTGCGGGTTAGTTCCATTCAAATCATGCAAATTAGAGTCCAAAACAAGGGCAAAAGAGTTCAGAAAAGTAGATACGACGGAGACGTATCAGCACCCTAGTCCTTTGGGCATCGCCTTGAATCTCCCGTGCGCACTCGCCATCGGAGACTTCGCCGCCGACGCGAATCTTCACCGTCGTCTCTGTCGTAGCAGATCCGTCACCAAGCTAGGGTATGGATCCGGCCCCTTTTTGTGCTCCAAATTCTAATTCTTGTGCAAATAAGCTGTGATGAAATCTTTCAACTATTGCAATCATCCAACCGGAAGAAAAGCCTTGTAGATTAGAGAACAATGGAATTCTTAGGGTTAGCCATCCACAAGATTGCATCGTGGTGTCACTGATTCAGAAAATTCGGTCTTACAAATTTGTTTTAGGGATACTTAGAATATTCTCGGTGAAACCGAAAAGGGTGCCAAGTTTCTGTTAATGACAACGTCAGTCTCGATGGCTACGAAATTTTTGACTCGGTGGAACCTAAATCAATTTTGCTGAATGTTAAACCTAACTTTTCAAAGTTCAAAATTTTCAAGAACTTCTAATTTTTATGATGCTCATCCTTTCCAGCTATTCTATGTCTTTTCACAGGGTCTACTTGTTTGTTTGTTTGTTTGGATGTTTGGCTATTTGACATAATGTCAGGATTAGAGGATAGTCAGAATAACTTGAGTGAACCCAGTGTGAGATGGACTTAGGCATTACTCCTGAGAGGACACCTTCTGACCCAGCAACACTTAGCTCCCATGGCTTTCCCAATGAAGCTACCAGGTCCACGAGGAAGTTAAATTCAGATGAGGAAGATGTTGACTTTATCCCACAGGAAACTATTCCCCAGAAGCAGAAAGAGAAAACCTCAGTTTCAAAGACTGCCACGAAGGAGTATGCCAGGCCTGTTGATATGAAAGCTCTAGAAGTAGGCTTGCAAAGAAACCATGTCAGAAGAGAGCCGGAAACACAATTGTCCATCTTGTTGGAAGACCAACCTCAATGTATGAAGACCCAGCAGAAGCTGCTGATGATGAGGAGGAAGAAATTCTAGCTGAGGTCCCTCCTGCTAAGAAGAATAAGCTAGTGGCTGATGCTATGCCAAAGAAGCCTTCTGCTCGCAAGAAGTCTTTAGCTCCTAAGATGCATGTAGCTACCAATAGGACTACGAAGGACATTCCTCTAGTGGAGATGAACAAAGGCTCTGCATCCAGAGAGTTTGCTGCATAGGAGGAAGAGGATGCACCTGTGCTAATGAAGCTGAGAGCTCATTTTCCACTACACAATGATGCCCACCCAACTACTGAGGACATGAAAAAGAGAAGAGATCAAGGACAGAGGAAGTGGAGGTCACTTGATCCATATGTTGCCAGAAGGATAATTGTTGTTGATCCTTGTTTTCAAAACAAGAAGAAACAATATTTCTATGGGGATGTGTTGCTTGACAAGAGCCATGTGGTCAGTGACAAGAGATATGTCGACTGGGAATATATCAAGGCCAATGAACATTATTTTCCCCATGTTAGATAAAATTTCAGGCTAATTGACATTGAAGATTTTGTTGGCAGAGAGATGACTGCATGGAACGATGAGATGACCATGCAATTCTACTCCACCGCCCATTTATATTCTGATGGAAGGATTGTATGGATGACACAAGGTCACCGGTATGAGTCTACCATGGATGAGTGGTCCACTATCATTGGTGGCCCAAAGGCACAAGAAGGAGATGTTGATGTGTACTCGGAATCCAAGATAAATCATACACTACAGGAATCACCTTCTTTGTCGTCTGCCATCACAGACGGCAAAGACAATATCCCGGACGGCAAAGACAATACCACAGACGGCAAAGATTGTCACAGCCGGCAAAATTTTTGCGTCACCCTACGACGACATAGGACCTTCTTTGACGTCTACCCCCCCAAAGCGGACGGCAAAGCTCTTTGTCGTCCGCTTTCCTTAGGAGCAGTCAGCAAAGCGCTTGAGACGGCAGTCGACATGCGTTGCCTCCGTTAGGGGTAAACGGAGGCTTTGCCGTCTGCCTCCCCGCCCATCTTTGCCGTCTGCCTTCTCCTCCCCTCCCCTCCCCCTCCATCTTTGCCGTCTGCCGGGTCCTCCCCTCCCCCCTCTTTCCACTCTTTGTCGTCTGCCTCTTCCTCCCCCCCTCCTCTGTGCCCTCTTCTTTGCCATCTGCCCCCTAGGAAGCAGACGGCAAAGAGACTATATGGCCAGCTGCTACTGCCCAGGTTGCACAGCTGGGCGCCAAGTGGCACCTTTGCCGTCGGTCAGCTGACAGCAAAGGCCTTTGCCATCAGCTGGCAGACGGCAAAGATCCTATATTGTCACATTTTTATTTATTTTTTCTATTTCACAGCACATATACATATAATTCATTGCACATATATCATAAATAGGTCACAACACATATATGATATACATATAAAGCTCATCAATGCCATTTGTTCATCAACGTACATCCCATATATCAAAAGAACGAACACATACAAAGTTTCATCCATATATACATACATATAGTTGCACATATACTGTTCATCCATATATACATATACATATAGTTCCACATTGTTCATCAACTGAAATAAAAACGGAAACTAAAGCACTCCAACGCCAGCTTCCATGCATGTAGTACATCCAATCTGCAAAATGGGAATAAGAAAGTCAGAAGAAGAAGAATAACAACATATATATGACAAATAAGCTAAATTGAAGAAGAAACAGAAGAAGCAAGAAGAGAACAAGGAGAAGAAAAACAATAAGGAGGAGGAGGAGGAGGAGGAGGAGGAGGGGAAGGGGAAGGAGAAGGAGAAGGAGGAGGAGAAGAAGAAAAAGAAGAGAAGAAGAAGGAGAAGAAGGAGCTCCTTCTCCTTCTTCTTCTCTTCTTCTCCTCCTCCTTCTTATTCTTCTCCTTCTCCTTCTCTTCTTCTTCTCTTCTTCTTCTTCTTCTTCCTTCTCCTTCTTTTTGAGCTAAATGGGCTAATTATGTCATTTTAGAGGAAAACAAGCTAAGTATATAATATTCATGAGCTAACCAAGGTTCTTATGCCATTTTGAGATTATTATGGTATTTTTGAGCTAAATGGGCTAATTATGTAATTGTTGGGTTAATTAAAGCAAGGATAATATGAAAGAGGTTAAGAAAGAGGAGTAGGAGGAGAAGAATAAGAAATCAAGAAGAAGGAGGAGGAGGAGGAGAAGGAGGAGGAGGAGAAGGACTAGAAGGTCCTTGGCCTTCTCCTCCTCCTCCTCCTCCTCCTCCTTCTCCTTCTTCTCTTCTTCTTCTTCTCTTCTTCTTCTTCTTCTTCTATCCTTTCATTTTGCCTATTTCTTCTCCACTTCTCCTCTTGTTGGAGCTAAATTACCTAATTATGTCTTTTTTGAGCTAAATGTTCCAATTATGTCATTTTATAGGAAAACAAGCTAAGTATATAATATTCATGAGCTAACCAAGGTTCTTGTGCCATTTTGAGCTTATTATGGTATTTTGGAGCTAAATGGGCTAATTATGTCATTGTTGGGTTAATTAAAGCAAGTATAATATGAAAGAAGAGAAGAAAGAGGAGGAGGAGGACAAGAAGAAGAAATCAAGAAGGATGAGGAGGAGGAGAAGGATAGAAGGTCCTTGGCCTTCTCCTCCTCCTCCTCCTCCTCCTCCTCCTCCTCCTCCTTCTTCTCTTCTTCTTCTTCTTCTTCTTTCTTTTCATTTTGCCTATTTATTCTCCTCTTCTCCTCTTGTTGGAGCTAAATTACCTAATTATGTCTTTTTTGAGCTAAATGGGCTAATTATCCCATTTTAGAGGAAAACAAGCTAAGTATATAATATTCATGAGCTAACCAAGGTTCTTATGCCATTTTGAGCTTATTCTGGTATTTTGGAGCTAAATGGACTAATTATGTCATTGTTGGGGAAGTTAAAGCAAGGATAATATGAAAGAGGAGAAGAAAGAGGAGGAGGAGGAGAAGAAGAAGAAATCAAGGAGGAGAAGGAGGAGAAGGAGGAGGAGGAGAAGGACTAGAAGGTCCTAGGCCTTCTCCTCCTTCTCCTCCTTCTCCTCCTCCTCCTCCTTCTCCTTCTTCTCTTCTTCTTCTTCTCTTCTTCTTCTTCTTCTATGTTTTCATTTTGCCTATTTCTTCTCCTCTTCTCCTCTTCTCCTCTTGTTGGAGCTAAATTACCTAATTATGTCTTCTTGGAGCTAAATGTGCTAATTATCTCTTTTTAGATGAAAACAAGCTAAGTTTGGAGGAGAAACTTACCGTAGTGGTCATCAAGGAGGAGAAACAACACGGTTGCTCGCGCCGGCTTCGTTTGGAGACGGTTGCCCTGGAGAAGGGTCGTGCAATGCCGCTCGGGAGTTATTCTGCAGAAAATATATTTTGCAATGTCTCAGTTAGCATGATGACACTCAATTATTAATACTAGTTTATAATGAAACTCACCGTGCCAATCGAAGAGAAGACGGGCATCGACGGAGGGACTTGACCGCTCTTCTCGCACAGACCCTTAAGAGTGGGTCGTATTAGTTAGTATTGAAACAAACATTACACACATGATTTGGCTAATGTGAAAAAAACATACCACAAAAAGCTCGTACAGGGCCCGTTGACCCGCCTCATTCCGGGCCCTCTCCTCCTCAACCAATCGTGTCGTGGTCTGGTCCCTCTCATCAAGAGCAGCCTGAAGAGCAGCCTGGCTTGCCAATCTCTCTTTCTCAAGAGCAGCCTGGTTTGCCGCTCTCTCTTTCTGAAGAGCAGCCTGAAAAACCATTCCTCGTTACCACAGTAATGATCTATGGTGACACACATAATGAAATGGATGAAAGTGTTCTTAGTCCGTACAACTAACCTCGATGGCAAGTTCGACTGGCCATGGACGAGGCGTTATCTCAGGACATCTGCTCGACTGGCGTGCCTTGATCTCCGGAAGAGTGAGTGGACAACGTATTATCCCATCTCCAATGGCTATCGAGCCATGGGGCCTCCCGCCACCATATATCATCACCAGCTCTAGATCCAAAGGTTCCTAGCTAGGGTAAAAGTCATCCCCTTTCGTAGCCTTCCCCGCGTCCCTGTATGCCACGAGCTTCTGGTGGGATGATATGTTGGCGAAGTTACTAGGATCATCCAGGTCAGACTCAGAGAATGCCTTCGCCTTCTTGTACGAGGCAGTATGGGCCATGCCATAAAGGTCGTACAAGTGTGGCATCTCAGTCTTATTGTGATGCGCCTAAAAGAGAGGAACAAAATATTAGCATCAAGAATGAATTGCATGAATCATGAAGCAAATCACATACCCAGTTTCGTCGAAACTAAAGTAAGTTGGCGCTGCCTTGATGATGTGGCACGCCAACCATTTGGCTACGCCAATCCTTCGCATTCTCGTGGATGGCTCGCCAGCTGCCTGTGCACCACTCATCAACCAACGCCTCCCAACAATCCATCTTATCCGCACACCATCTCGGGGGCACCTGTAAGTTATTAGAAAGAATTTTCAGCGCTACGCCTATGAACGAAATCAAGAAAACTACGTGGAAGGACTTAAGAATAGGTAATTACCTTCATGTATTACTCCTTCTTCAGAAACTTTCCGCGGCAATCCTTCTTCTCCTTCTAAATACTACGCGTGGCGTAGTAATCTCGAATAGCCTGCGACCGAGCCTCGTGGCGCAAGTTGTGTAGTAACCGCCTACACTCGACCTCGAGAACCCTAGCCGCCTCCTCCTGATATCCATCCTCACACCTATAGAAGGTCTGCAATCAAACGTGAAAACACCGATTAGTACAATAATTAGGTATATTGTTAATTTTAGATTCTGTAAAAGGATAATTTACCCAAAAGCTCCTGATCACCATCTCGGCCCTCGTGTGGCACAAGACACCATCTATAATCTCCTCCGGCGGGGCCTGTGCAGCCTGGTAGTGCTCCCAGGTAAATCCTAGTGTAGGAACCTGACCCTCACCAAGCAACGTGACAAACCCCTGGAAATTTGTCCGGCAAAGCACACCAAGGACGGAGTTCGGCCTCCAGACTCCAGACTGCCATGATAAAGATTAAAATAAATTAGTACAACATAAAAAAATTGAATGACTGACATGAATAATAATATGTACATGAATATGAATAATAAATATTAAAATATATATAATTTAAGTTGTGAATCTTACAAACTAATAATGATCATCAATAAATGCATCATCATCATCACTATCACGCATGTCTTCATGAATGGCGTGCTCATCGGCTTCAACGGCATGAAGTTGTGAAAGGCCTTCCTTTAATCGTTGAAGCATTGACAGGTCATCCGCATCAGTAACCTCTACGAGTTCCAGGTCTTCTGGTTACGGCTCAGGGCTGGAGTCGGATTCATTGTCGCTGTCTACTTCCATGTTCTAGGATGAAGCACGGCGGTTCTTGAAATGTTTCTTGGAAAGACGTGCTTCTTGGAAGAATTCTCCATCATATGTGTCTGGGTTAATGTGAGGTTCATAATCCTGTTCATTTTGGAGAGGTGGTCTGACATGTGGCGGCACTTCATAAACAACATACCAACCTTCCAGATTCTTATCCGTTTGGCATGCCAACGGTAGATAGAAAACTTGGGTCGCCTGTTCAGCCGTAATATAGACATCGGGAACATCTAAATGGGTGTTTGGATTGATTTCGACTAGTCCTATATGTTCATGAGTCCTTCTAGTCTTTTTCGGATGGAACCAATAACATTTGAAGACTACGACGTTCGGTGGGTTTTCACCATAGAATTGAAGTTCATAAATTGCCTCAACTCTTCCATAATACTCGATAACACCTTCGCCGATAGCAGAGACACCACAATTTGTAGATTTCCGGTCGGGCATAGATAGCTCTTTGCCAAAGGTACGAAAGAGATACCCGTTGATGCTGTATCTCTCAAATGAACGGACCTTTTAGTTAAAACCATTAGCGACTTGTCTCAATTCGGCGTCCATAGACACTGAATTAGCCTACAAGTTTAATACGAAACGGTTGTTGCATTATCCGCAAGTTAGACCAAGAATGAAATGGTCCATTATTGATAATTACCGTTTGTTTGAACCAAGAGATGAAACCGGGATAGCCGCCTCCTGTCTTTGACAGAAGCTCATACTCTTCGACAGAATCATTTTCGATCACCGCTCCATCCGAGAATTTGACGACGTAACGGCTGTTTGAAATATCTGGGAATAAGAGCAGTTCAAATGAATTAAAAGTTACGGGAAAATGTGCCAAGAACTCACTCGATGTACACCCGCACTTCTGTTTGGTTGTTGAAGATATACAACGAAATGTTCCGCCATTCTTTGATATCCAACGTTATTGGTTTCGAAGCACCGGCTGGTGCGAGCTTCCCTTTGAATAGGCTGAGGTTGGACCCACCTCTTTTAGGGTCTCCATCATTGTGCCGAGGCTTCGGATTATGAAAATGATGATTTTTGGCTTCGTAGTGTGCTGTCACAAAGTTTGCCACCTCCTCAGTAATGAATGCCTCAGCCATCGATGCTTCAATTCTACGATTATTTTTACATTTAGCTCGAAGGGTCTTCTGCATCCTCTCAGTTGCATAGCACCAACGATCTTGCACGAGCCCATCCAATCTTGCCTCGGTCGGTAGATGTAAAATCAAATGCTGCATTGGATTAAAGAAGCCCGGTGGAAAGATCTTCTCTAACTTGCACAACAACTCCGGTGCAAACTCCTCCATGTCTTCTACCACGCCAGGCGACAATTCTTTCGCACAAAGAACACAGAAGAAATAGCTCAGCTCTGCTAGTACTAGCCATTCATCCTCAGGAATAAAGCGACGTAACGTCACCGACATTACCCGCTCTAGCCATATGTGCCAATCATGACTCTTGAGACCAAAGATTTTTAATTTTTCAAGACTCGCTCCCCTCTTTAGATTCGCTGCATACCCATCGGGGAACATCAAGTGCATTTTGACCCACAAGATAATTTCCCTCATAGCTAGCCTTCCAAGATTGAACCAGGCCTTTGGCTTCGACCACTTCTGCTTTCCTTTGCCTTCTCACATGTTTTGTAACGGTCTATGACATAGTGTCTCTTGATCGACTCTAGCCTTAATATTATCCTTTGTCTTCCCATCTGTGTCGAACAATGTACCAAAAATAGCCTCTCCGATATTATTTTCAGTGCGCATCATGTCGATATTGTGTGGAAGAAGGAGGTCTTTGAAGTAAGGCAGATCCCAGAAGCATGGCTTGTGAGTCCACGCATGTTTTGAATTATACCCCTTGAAATACCCTGGACGCTCTGGATCAGGCTCGAGGGCGTTTAACTGATCCAGGATCTGTTGGCCTGTGAACGCAGGTGGTGCCAAGTTTTTGACAACTTTACCTTTGGTAAAGTTCTTCTTGTCTTTTCTGAACTGATGGTCAGGATCCAGGAACTGTCTATGCAAGTCAAAGCAAGAATACTTCCGACCCTCCTGCAACCAATGAAACTGAAGAGCTGCCTTGCATTGGGGGCACGGGAACCTTCCATGCACACACCGTCCAGAGAATAGCGCATACGTTGGCAAGTCATGCATAGAGTACATGTACCACACATGCATTTTGAAGTTTTCTTTTCTAGCGGCATCGTATGTCTTGACCCCATTTTCGCAAGCTTCTTCCAATTCATCCTTAAGCGGTTGCAGGTACATATTCATATTCTTCCCCGGATAATTGGGCCCTGGAATTATCAACGTCAGAAATATGTTCTTTCTTTGCATAATCTGCCCGGGGGGGACATTGAGTGGAATGACAAATACAGGCCAACAACTGTATTGGGTTGTCGTCATGCCGAAGGGAATAAAACCATCCGTGGCGGCGCAGACTCGAGGATTCCATGGATCTGCCGCTTTATCCTGATGCAATCCATCGAAATGTTTCCACGCTTCCCCATCCGATGTGTGTGCCATCATCTTATTCCCATCCGCATCTAGTTCGGTTCTTTTGCCCAATTTGTGCCATGTCGTCTGTCTGGCTGTCTCTTTGACAATGAAAAGACGTTGAAGTCTTGGTATGATTGGCATATACCGAAGAACACTAACTGCGATTTTGGTCTGCCTCTTCTCACCCATACCGTTGTCTACCAGAAGATACCTGCAAGACTCGCAATTGGGACAATAGTCCAAGTGTGCATACTCCTTCCTAAATAAGACATATCCTTTCTCACATGCATCTATCTTCTCATAGGGCATCTTAAGTACACGAAGTATTTTGTCCGACTGGTACAGGTTTGCAGGCATGACATGGCCTTTGGGAAGGAAACGTCCAAATAGTGTCATCATCGCGTCGTAGCATTCTCTTCCCAAGTTGAACTGAGCCTTCAGAGCCATTACTTGTGCAATTGCATCCAGCTGACAGAGCTCAGTGTACTCATGGAGAGGACGTTTTGAAGACTCCAACATTTCATAAAAGGCCTTTGCAGATTCCTCCATCTCATCTTCCAAATCCCGAGCATCATCAAAGTCTTGCACCATGTCTTCGATACCAGTACCATGCTCGTCCGTGCAACGACGGACCACCTCAGCTCTTGTGCGTTGTATAGACTCACCATGAAATGTCCACACCGTATAATTAGGCTTAAAACCCCTCCTCTGCAGGTGTTTAATCATTACAGCCTCTGTCGTCTTTTTATAGTTGTCGCATCCAGGACAGGGGCAATAGTTTCTTTCCTGGCCATTTGCGAATGTGGCTTTCACAAATTCCTTTGTTTTTAAAAATCATTCTTTCGTCATCTCTTTCTGACTAGGGTGACCGGTATACATCCACGCACGATCACTCATCTTGCGTAGCTACTAAAGATAGAAGAAATATATTTATATATAATTTAGCATTTATATTCATCGGTTAATCAGGTTCGCCGTTTTTATTACGTCTAGGCAAACTACACGCTAATAGGTAAAGATAGGTCCTAATCCCACCCGAGTATGTGTAGATTGGGTCCGTTTTCCCATGCTCTGCTCCGGATCCAACGCAAAATTTCGGCAGCACCTCCCCGCTGTTCTCCTGATACACGTCTCCGCAATAAACAGAGAGGATGTGCATCCGGAGAGCAACAGGGAGGCACTGACGAAATTCCGCAACGGATCCAGAGCACAACATACGGGAAAACGAACCCTATCTACACATACTCGGGCTGTCCATGGATAATGTTGGACAATTCGAAAGGCTGGCGGTTATAAATATGCAAACACATGCATATTTATAGATGTCGCCCTTTCGAACGGGAGACGCATACTGGTCACGCATGCTGATAAATTAATTGAATTACCTAAATCTAGAAAGTTTTATCCACAAACCGAGCCACAGTAAATGAAGGGGCGGGGAGGAGATGAAATTTGTACTGACCCACGAATGCAGGGGCGAAGCTCGTACAACGCACGGGCAGGTCTTCGCACAGCAGACATCACAGCGACGAGACAACTATCACATGTAAATCCACCAGATCAACACAAATATTCTAATTATGTCATTTTAGAGGAAAACAAGCTAAGTATATAATATTCATGAGCTAACCAAGGTTCTTGTGCCATTTTGAGCTTATTATGGTATTTTGGTGCTAAATGGGCTAATTATGTTATTGTTGGGTTAATTAAAGCAAGCATATTATGAAATAGGAGAAGAAAGAGGAGGAGGAGGAGAAGAAGAAGAAATCAAGAAGAAGGAGGAGGAGGAGGAGAAGGGGGAGGAGGAGAAGGATAGAAGGTCCTTGGCCTTCTCCTCCTCCTCCTCCTCCTCCTCCTCCTCCTTCTCCTTCTTCTCTTCTTCTTCTTCTTCTTCTTTCTTTTCATTTTGCCTATTTCTTCTCCTCTTCTCCTCTTGTTGGAGCTAAATTACCTAATTATGTCTTTTTTGAGCTAAATGGGCTAATTATCCCATTTTAGAGGAAAACAAGCTAAGTATATAATATTCATGAGCTAACCAAGGGTCTTATGCCATTTTGAGCTTATTATGGTATTTTGGAGCTAAATGGACTAATTTTGTCATTGTTGGGGAAATTACCCTGCTGCATGGACATGCACCTACCACGCAAAGTTCACAGGTCCAGAAGTTGCCCTTTTGGTCCAGAGGACTTTCGAGGTTACTTACACTACTTTTCAGTTTATATAAAACTTTTCGATATTTTCTACATTTAAGGATGGCAATATTATTTAAGTTGTCCTATTTTGCTCCGGTACCAATAAATATAGACGATACATTATTTTGACAGACTTGATTTCAACAAAAGAACATGTGATCTTCTTTGAAGTAGTCTTGAACCTAAGCAATAATGATGGGCGAATAAACTAACAGAATCTACCACTAAATCTACTAATTAACTAACAGAATCTACTACTAAAACTACTAATTAATTCCAAAAAACTAAATACCAAACATGTGATCTTCTTTTTTTCTTCTCCTCCTCCTATTCTTCTTCTTCTTCTTCTTCTCCTCCTCCTCTTCTCCTCTTCTCCTCCTCCTCCTCTTCTTCTTCTTCCTATGCTTTCTAGTAAGCTAACTAACTAACTAACCTAACTAACCAAGCTAACTAAACCTATCGCTAAACCTAGATAGCACTAAACAGCAAAAAATAACAAAAACAGAATCTACCACTATAACAAAAATAGAATCTACCACTAAGTAACTAAAAAAGAATCTAGCTACCACTAAATACCAAACAATAAAAAATCAACTTCTTCTTCTTTTTTCTCTTCTGCTCCTTCTTATTTTTTCTTATTCTCTTCTTCTCTTCTTCTTCTCTTCTTCTTTACTTCTTCTCCTTCTTATTTTTTTGTTCTCTTCTTCTTCTTTTTCTTCTTCTTCTCCTTCTTATTTTTTTCTTCTCCTCTTCTTCTTCTTTTTCTTCACCTCCTCCTCCTCCTCCTACTCCTCTTCTTCTTCTCCTCTTCTTGTCCTCCTCCTCCTCCTCTTCTCCTCTTCTCCTCCTAACTAAATCTACTAACCTAACTAAAACTACTAACCTAACTAAATCTACTAACCTAACTAAAACTACTAACCTAACTAAATCTACAACTAAAACTACTAACAATAACAACTACTAAAACTACTAAAAAATAATAAAACTAGTAAAAAATAATGCGGGTGGGGGGTGGGGGTGGGGGTGTGGGGGCTCACTGAGAGGGACGGCTGTGGAGGGGCCGGGGTGGTGGGGGTGGCGGGGTGGCGCCGGGGGCGCCAGGTGCGGCGGTGCGACGGTGGTGGGGCAGCGGCAGCGGCAGCGGGGGCGAGGTGGGGGGAGAGAGAGGGGCGGCGGTAGGGGCGGAGACGCGACGGGGGCGGCGGCAGGGGCAGCGGCAACGGGGCGAGGTGGGGAGAGAGAGAGGGGCGGCGGCGGGGGCGACAGGGCCGACAAGGGCGGCAGTGGGGCGCGACAGGGACGGCGGCAGGGGCGGCGACGCGAAGGGGGGGCGGCGCGACGGTGGTCCTGGCGGCCGTTACAGAGAGAGGAGCGCGCGGGGTGGGGAGAGAGAGCGAGGGGCGCGCGGGGATGAGCCGTTACAAAGAGAGAGGGGCGGGTGGGGGGGAAGGAGCCGTTAACGGAGTTAGCGCTTTGCCGTCTGCCGTCGGACGGCAAAGAGTCTAAACTCTTTGCCATCTGCCTCCGGACTCTTAGCCGTCTGCTAGCAGACGGCAAAGGTCCGACTCTTGTTTGACCTAGCCACCCCGCGGTCAGGTGGGCCTGTCTACATCTTTGTCGTCTGCCTGTGGACTATTTGCCGTCCGCTAGCAGACGAAAAAGAGGTGACAGATGGCAAAAAGACTGTATGCCATCAGCCTGTGCTTTGCCGTCTGTTTTTCTGAAGCTGACGGCAAAGACAATCTTTGCCATCAGCTAGCAGATGGCAAATACTAGGCTGATGGCAAAATACCGATTTCCAGTAGTGATAACTACATGGAATATATGTACAAGCGAGTGCCCCACAAGTATGTGCAGACGCGCAAGTTTGGCTTTGTCTATTTATTGCAAGAAGGGATAGCTACTACAAACACCATTATGAGATACACCCTGATGCCCATATCAAGAGATGATAATATGATTAGAGGTTATTCCATCAATATGCTATATCATCTAGACACCCACACCCGGTTTGGACTTGATAGTTGAGACCGTCAGGATGACTATTGTAGATCACAATAGATCCGTTGGATATGCTCCAAGATTGGCAAGCATATACACATCTACTTGATAGCCCCCACCTGCCACTTCAGCCAGAGTTTGAAGATAATGAAGTTGTGACGGACTCTAGCCGTCCCAGCTCAGCTACAACTCAAGAGGCAGCAGAGGCGGAGGTAGCTAGGAATGCTCCAACTCCAGCTCCATAGCTCAAAACCAAAGATGAGCAGATGTCATTCCTAGTCAGCACCCTCTAAGGGATGGAGAATAAAATTACTCAGATGTTGTTGAACCAGAGAATTCTTGAGACAAAATTATATGACTTGGATGCCAAGGTAACAAAGTTGACTACCACTATTGAGAAGCTCCAGCATGAAGTTGATTCTCTGCATATATCTCGGTCCAACAGTGATGATTAAGAGTTGCCACTTCCCTCTACTACTCAGTTCATGACCAAGACTAGGTCACAAGTTGTGCGAGATGCGAAAGCAAGACCAATTTCATTAGCTCAGGCCTCAACACCTTCAGCTTCAGCTCCTGCTCCTGCACCTCCAGTGTCTACACCTCAAGCTCCAGGAACATCTTTAGAAGCCTTCGTTGATGCCCTCTTGTCCACTCCATTGTAAGCTACCACAGGATCTTGAGTCCAGAGAGATGATTAGTTGCAGGCTGTTTTCCAAAGGGGGGAAGTGTATAGATCAAATAGGGCTTCGAGAGAGAGAGCTTTTGCATTTGATTTGCTCTCATTTGTTTTTTCAAAAGTTTTGATCTTTTGATGACTTTATCTTTTAGGAGAAGTGTTTGATCATACGCTTTGATTTGTTTATGCTAACACATTAGTACCTTTGAGCTATCTAGATGATGATCATTCACTTACTTGTTTGGTGTTATGTGCATTACTATTCATTCATATCATTCATGCGCACCACCAAGTTGTATGTGACATGGAAGAGTGACCCATGATCATAATCGATTGTGCATTTGCATTCAAACTCAAATTTAAAAATAATGAACAAATTTAGAGGGAGCTCTTTCTTTTCAGATACTCCTCAAAGCGTTGATGCTAATCATTGATTGTATCTTTTGTCGAAGCTTTGATCTACATGTTATCATCAATTACCAAAAAGGGGAGATTGAAAGCACAATTTGTGGGGACCCCGGCTTATACGTCGTGGTCACCGAATGAACGTGTATAGTGATCCCAGAGATCAATGCTCATAGAACACACAAAAATAGAATAACAGCAATCTTAGATCCATACATACCGTCTGATACAAATAGAGACCATTAATGTCAAGTCTTGGATAGATAGGGCCTCGAAGGCCGACACACCAAACATAAGTAGCTACAGACATCTTGATCGAAAGCGTGAACCCGAGCCATCTTCCTTAAACCTACAGGCATTCTGACTAGGAAGCGTCCTAGTTCGTGTGTTCCCCTGCTATCAACTCTTCTCCATATTCCTTTTCTTCCATGCCTGGCCAATTAAATAACATGTGGTAAGCCAATGAATACTTTGAGTGTACTCGCAAGCAACCCATGATGTGGAACAACACAATAAAAATTCATGATCTAGTACTAAGTAGGTAAGTTTTGCGGAAAGGTATTTTTTGAGTGCAATGACATGATCAATCTTGTAGAAGCATGCATCAACTTGTCAGTGTCCATATGAACAAGTTATAATCATCATTATAAGTCGGGGTTAAATGTCCGACGTTTAATTCCCACACCAAGTCGTCAGACTTACCTCAAGTATTATCCTTCTCATATCATCATATTTTGCATATACTCACACACACACTTATTTGGTTTATGCAAAAACAACTACACACAGTTTAAGCAGCAACATCCAACTGTCCTTGACCATGGACACGGCTATTTGAATAGTTTTACACGACTCGCGGTATTTTTCATACCCGAGTTAAGCACCCAAACAATGCCTTTCCCTTGGCAATACTAAACAAAGAGTCCACTTGATTGGTACCCATCCCTCATGATGTACATCATACGAGCCTTGCTCTAGATTATACCATCCATGAATGGACCAACGGTGTGCCCGGTGCCTGTGAAAATAGCTCATGGTCGCCCTACCTGGGATGACCCAGTCACAAGAGTGACGATGCCACTCTCTCCACTAGTAATGCAGGCTCTCTTCTAGCATCGCCAAAGTAATCAACAAAACCCCGTACCATAATGGGTATCGTGGTCACACATGTAATGTTGGGACAGTCAAAAATTTTAAATCTGATATTCTTTCCGAAACCACTCACACAAAACTTTTCTTGCTACACCAGTTCTTCTTCAAGTGGTCACCCATTCTAACACCTTCTCCCTCGGGCATTAGTGTCACCTGACGGGGTTTTCGAAAAGCCTCAAAAATCATTTCTTTCATTGACTCATGCATAATCCCATCCCATTTGCATAGCGGCTATTTGCATCCCAACTACATCCCACGTGCACCACCCTCTTAGGTGGTAGGGTCTTGCTCTTGTGCAAGTATGAACGAGGGGTTCTTGGAGACAACCCACCAAGTTGGTCACCGACTTATCTTGAATCCAATGCAACGCAATATAGTGCTACATGTCCTGCAAAAATAAATGGTTTCTTAGACATGGTCAAAGGGTTGCTTGCCTTGCTCAACAAAGTCTCCGGGGTCTTCAAAATCTTCTGGTACAAGTCCTTCGTCAGCAACGCAATCTATCGTCACAAAATTAACGAGCGAAAATAAGAACGCCACCAAACAATGAAAATAATTTACTCAGAAAAATGTCACGGTATTTTTGTAAAATACTAGGGTAATTGTAGGTATTGTAAAAATAGCTAGGTTTTATTTTTGAGGTGTAAAAAGTTGTGAAAAACATTTTAACAAAATGTTTAAATGTTTAAAACTAGGTTTTAAAATAAAAATGTCTATAAAAGTTTGTGTAAAAGTTACTCAAGTGAGGTTATTAAATACGACACATTATTACAATATTTGTGGTGAAAGAATAAATGGATTTGGATACATTTTGGCTTCTCTAGATTTTTTCCAAAACAGAAAGAAATGGAAAAAAGGAAAAAGAAAAGGAGGGGCGCCTTAGAGCGGCCAGAGGAGGCAGCAACTGGGGCGGCCTAGAGAAACCAACCCAGGCAGGAGAGGGTGTGCGTGCGTGGCACGTTTAATTTAAACCTGTACGTGGGCCCTGCCTGCGAGCGAGAGAGAGGAGCGGAAGGAGGGGCTGGTGCGCGGGTCCCACCCCTCGGTCATCTTCTACCTCTGGACACGGGCAAGGGGAAGCTCACCGATGACGATTCTGGCACCGGTGAGGGAAGCTAGCGGCAGAAACGGACTCAGGACGGTGTCGCCGTTTTGCGGGAGGTCGAAGGAAGTCCAGAGGTGCAGGATGTCACTGGCGATGAGCACCCGCGGTGGAGGAGCTTCAGGAGGGAGTCGCCGAAGTGGTTTCCTGTAGTGAAACGATATGGAAAGAGAGGGGGAGGCATCATCATTGAGCTGTGGTTCCAAAGGGAGAGAAAGAATGGCAGGAGCAGCATCCTACTGTGGGGAATTGACGGCGGCCTAGGCGGTGGCGCCGAGCTTGATTCCTAGCACAAAGAGGAGGAAGTGGAGTGGGAGTGGTGTAGGGGGCGATTGGGGTCAACTAAGAGTGGAAGGCAAGGAGAGAGAGGCACGGGGGGCCTTGAAATAGGAGTGGCCGTGATGCACCGAAGACTTGGTGCGCCGGAGAGCTCTTGGTCGAGGCCAGGGGCACTGGGGTGAGCTAGGACGAGTGTGTGGTGTTCCTGCGGTCAGTCCAGGGTGTGGGGAGAGAAGAGGGGGACCGCGGTGGACTACGTGTGTGAGGTACGTGGTTGGCGAATTGGGCGTTGCTCGGGAGCATCGGGGATGGCCGTTTGAGAGAGAGAGAGAGAGGAGGGGCCGAGAGGGGAGATGGTCGCGGATGCTGACGCACCTCGACTCACGCAAGGGAGTGGCTCGAGGCGGTGGGCAGCGTCAGGCAGAGGGCGGCTACATTGCGGCTAGACACTGTAGCACGCTCCAGAGAGCCCGAATTGCATGGCCAGGTGCTCAAGGGGGAGTGGGCAAAGGATTTGGATGCCCTGGTGATTCGACAAAGAGAGAGGAGTGGATAGACAGATGAAATCTTGCTCTCCAGGAGGGGAATTGGGCGTTTCACCCAACCAATAATTGAGCTATGGCGATGGCTCCCCACGACACTCCCCACAGCATCTACCTTCCTCTAAAGCAATCTTGATGTCTAAACAATAGAATCAAGATTCTCTCCATTGGATTTGTTTGGTGTCTCTCGATCTACGCGTGCATAGCCCTCTCATATGGTTTCTCATGGTGGATCTACCATTCGCTTGGATTTCTCTAAGGGTTTAGCTTTTCACGCGGCGGTCTTTCGATCTACGGGTCTTTCTATTCATCCCTCGGATGATGCAGACTGCTTCACAATGGTCAGGTCTTTTAGCAGGCATGACTTCCGTCTCACACAGGATTCTCTGATGGCTGCCTTGGAGGCAGCAATTTGGGGATCGGCGATTGAGTTTCTCGTTTTGTCCATTCATGGTAAAGTTTTCGGTTTCCAAGTCTCATCCAAAGCAATAGGTATGATGGTTCTAATTCTGTGATATTTTGTGTGTGTTCAATTCAAAATGTTTCTTCCATCTTTGGAGCAATGGTGGTCCAAATTGGCGTCGAAAGTTCAAGCTTTGGAAAATTGAATGTTATGAGGAGTGGGTGCTTGTTAGCCTCTCCAAACTGTGTGCTTCTCTTGGTGTTCTGACCACGGGATCAAAACTTCACAACTCTTCTATGAAGAAGGATCACTCCATCAGGAAGAAGCTATCATTTGGACATGGGAAAATTATCCTGTTTGCTCGGATCATCGATTTCTGGCTACGCAAGACTGTATCACAACTACTGAGGTGGCTGGTTATTCTATCCCAAGGCATGAACAAGTGGTTATTCATGCAAGGCCGCCGGTGAAACTTCAATGGACGGAGACATTACCATCGATATCGTTTGGCACGGTGCAGGATTTGGCTGCTTCGTAGATTCACGCGGCGTCATTTTCGGATGGGCATTCCGCGATTGCAATTTCGGAAGGGTTGGGCAAAAAGCCACCTCAACAAGGCCCATCAACTTTGGTTGCAGTTGATGAAGTGGTTCCAATGGAGGAAATTGAAGATGCTGAATTTGCGAACAAGATTGATGATATGGTGGACAAGATCTTTACGTGTCGGTTATGTCTCATAACGGGCCATTTTTTAAAATATTGCACCTCTCCTTTGTGATGTATTTGGTGTTCTAGAGTGGGACGTACTAGGAGAGATTGTAACAACTTTGCGATGGAATTGGGGTTGGTCTGGAAACCGAAAACCAAAAAAGCCACGCCTTCCGAGGAGGACATTGTTGGCTGCATGGATATCTCTATGATAGATGTTTTACAAAGCTTGGATTCTTCTTCTGCTTCCACATTTATTTCTTCGTTGAGTCCCGTCAGCCCTGGTCCCAAGACTCCATCCTTCGTGCCACCAGAGACTCCACCTCCTCCATCCAGCACTCCACCACCTCTAGTAGTGTCAATGGTGAACTTTCCATTGGATCCGATGCGATTTGTGTTGGCTGGCCACCATGTTATCGGTGGTGGCAATACTCGTTGGCCTAGGACGTTTGTATCGCCATACACTGCAACTATGCGGCGGCATGAGCAGTTCATGCTCGCAGAGGTAATGTCGATACCTCCGCTGCATCAGTTGGGTCATGCTCGAGAAGAAGTCACGGATTGGCTCATAGGCCATGGTTTTGCTATTCGGTCTGTTAGGCCATGGATCAACTCAGTGGGGTTATTTGAGCTAAGGGATGCGGTATCCAGATTCATCAGCCTCCGGATGCCGCCACAACCGCTGGGTAATGATCATTTTGTTCGATTCATGAAGAATGATGAGGGAGAGGGTTTTTGAGGGCCTCAGAGTTTTCGACAGGGGTTGCTTATGTTTCTTGGAACTCCTTTGGATCTTTGAAACACTGAAAACATTAAATCTGTTGTCAATACTTTTGGGAAGTTTCATCATTGGAATAGATAAGCCCATACCTGGTGAGATCTTTGGTCTTTACTTCTTTCCCAGAGGACATCTTGGTCCCGTGAGATGTTGTTTTCATGGATTATGCTGACCGGGGTGGCGCACGAGTCTCTTGGACTGTACCAGCTTATATTTTGGGTGCAAATTTCATAGAGGAAATGTTGCAGGATGAGGATTGGATACCCATCAATGGAAACCCTCATCTGATTCCAGGAGTGCCATTTCATGATTTTCCGCATTTTATCCTACCTCCATACCCTGCTTTGGGATGGAATGATGTGCCACCGGAGCCAGAGCCAGCCGTTCAAGAAAATGTGGTCGATGATGTAGGATGGCGCAATTGGAATGCTGCTCCGGAACCTGAACCGGACATTGAGAAAGAATAAGACTCGATTGTTCTCGACGATTCTAACCATTCAATCTCTAAGGTTGCCCAACCACGGGTGCCTCTGGTTGATCTGGAGGAGGAAGTTCACGTGGAGGAGCCACTTCCGGTGGATCCGAATGATAGCGGGAATTGGATGATGCTTGTTTATCAGCACATGATTGAAGCACCTCTCGCAATTTATGTATTTATGGTCCCCTTTGGGCCTCCCTTGCCGCCAACCTAGAGAAGGACCTTCGACAACATGTTAAATTGTCAAGCCACTTTTGCATTACCAACTACAGTTCCTGCTTGGCCTATTGCTACCGTGGTTCTATCTAAGAGATCGTGGGAGTTGGCTTTTGAAGTTCATGCTCAATTACTAACATGGACTAAGCAGGAGACCCACGAAGTGTAGTAGCCACAAGTAATTCCAGTGGTGTAGGCACCAATTTCTCGTGCTCTTTTCCCTGCCCCAGCGAACACTCATGATCTGCCGCCTAACACTGCTCCTAGGAAGGTGGGTAGGCCGAGAAAATATTTGGCCGAGAAACTGCAGTTAGGCTTTGCACGAGGGGTTGTGTGATGCACGATGGTTTCAAGCACACATTTCATGAATTGGTGACTCAGCCAAAGAAGAAGAAGCCCAAGTCCAAGCCGTTTTTGGCCATTCAGGGAGGAATAGGTCATTTTGCTGCTCCGGACACAACTCCACCAGCAACACCAATTGTGAGAGTTTAGGATATTGGTCCACAACTGGGAATTGAGCATAAGCTAGTCACTATGGAGGCGCTTATGACGGATCCACTGGTTTCTGTTAGCAGTGGTTCTGATGATTAGTCTCCTTAATTCTATATGGGTTTGGCAAGCCTCTAAATTTGCCTCTATATACAATAGCTATAGTATTTCCATGGGGTACTTGTCCTATGTAATATCTCTGGAACTTGTGCTACTGTTGGGTGTGCATGTGACATTGAGTGTCAATAGGGTTTATTGTGTTTTGCTTTCATGTTTTAATGAATAGCTCAACTAGTTGTTGGAATGTCCTGTGCTAGAATGTTAGGGGCCAAAATACTGGGCATAGGCAAAGCGGTGTCAAGCAGAAAATGGAAGAAAGTCATTATGCTATTGCATGCTTGCAGGAAACTAACTGCACTTCATTTGACAGTAAGCAAATCAAAACAATCTGCCCAAGGAAGTATGCTTGTTTCAATTTTTTTCCTTCTGTGGGAGCTTCTAGGGGGATTATTGTGGTCTAGAATTCCTCTACTTTTGTTGGAGATCTGTTGCAAGTTAATCAATTTGTTGTGGTGGCTCAATTCACATCTAGGCAAAATAATGATTAATGGACTCTTGTCTTTGCTTATGGACTATGCCAAGGTGAAGTCAGGGACCACATTGTGAGCTGGCTTTATAACTTGCAGATACCACTAGGAGAGCATTGTCTTTTGGTTGATGATTTCAATTTTTATCAGGTCCATAGATAACAAAAATTTGCTTGGTGGGTGATTTAAAGGATATGTTCATTTTTAATGAAATTATTGGCCATTTGGGACTGCTAGAATTTCCCTTAAAAGGAAGGTCATATATTTGGTCTTATATGCAGGATAACCCACTCTTGGAACAGGTGGACTAGTTTTTTACCTTTCTAATTGGATTTATGCATACCCAATGACTGAAGATCTGCCATTAGCTAACATTGTATCAGATCATGTACCTTCCATGGTTAGAATCACAACTTCAATTCCAAAGACTAATATTTTTAGGTTTGAAAATGGTTGGTTGGAATTGGATGGTTTTAGGTAATGTGTGGAACAATCTTGGAAGAAGTAGTCAACAAACGTGCATATCACTGCCAGAATTGCTGACAAGCTTATGAGAATGAGAATGGACCTCAAAAAGTGGCAGCTCACTGTCTCCAAACTTAAAAGTCTTGTTGCTAAATTAAACCACATAATGCTTCTTTTGGATAATTGGGAGGAGCTCAAGCCTCTGTTTAGACCGAGTTCAATTTTAGAAAGATTGTAGAACTCCACATGGAAAAGTTGCTTCATTTGCAATTCCCGCACGAGAAGCAGAGATGCACTATGAGATATATCAAACTAGGGGAGATAGTACAAAATTCTTCCACACAATGGCCAGTGAAAGGCACAAAAGAAACTCCATAGCTAGTCTGAAATTGTGAGATGGATTTTTAATCACTGAGAATTCACAAATGGATGGGGTCATCTGGAGTTGTTTCAAAAACAGAATGGGAGTGTGCAGGGGCATTTTAATCGGATTTGACCTGGCATCATTGCTAGCACCCATTGAAGGTCTCGAGGAGTTGACCATACCCTTTGAGAAGGAGGAAATGGATGACATTGTCAAACATATGCCCATTAATAAGGCTCCTGGACTACACGGATTCAATGGTCTTTTCTTCAAAAAGTGTTGGCACATTATATGTGATGACTTTTATGAGCTAGCTCAATCCTTCTATGATGGCACTGCTAATCTAGAAAATATTAGTGGATCCTACATCACCTTAGTTCCACAAAAGTTGGCCCGTGAGGGGGTTGGCGATTATAGACCAATCTCCCTCACTGGCATGGGTTAGAAGTTTCTTTCAAAATTGTTGGCAAATACACTCTAGAAAGTAAATTATGAAGTTCATCCATAATATCCAGTATGGTTTCATCAAGACCAGAACTATTCAAGACTGCATTGCATAGGCCTTTGAACAGTTGCATCAATGTCACCAATCCAAGAGGTCTATTGTTATCTTGAAATTAGATTTTAAGAAAGCATTTGATTCTTTGGAGCATGAGGCAATTGAGAAAATATTGAAGTTCAAGGGTTTTGATGACAAGTGGATTTCTTGCATGACACAACTTTTAACTACTGGTACCTCTTCAGTACTGCTTAATGGGGTCCGTGGCAGAATGTTTCTTTGCGAAAAGGGCGTCAGGCAGGGAGATGTTGTTTCCCCTGTGCTATTTGTAATTGATGCTCGTCTTTTGCAATCAGAGGTTAATAATATGTATGCTGGAAGGACTTTGAAGCTACCAATTCCATGCCATGACCAGAACTATCCTATTGTTCAATATGTGGACGACACTCTCATCTTTCTGCCAGCTGATAAGGTGCAATTACTTTCTCTCAAGGACATGCTCAAGATTTTTCCCAGTCCACTGGGCTTGATGTTAACTATCAAACTGTCACACCCTGGTTTCTCCTCATTTTGTCTTTCTTTCAAATTTGGTATAAACTAAAACTTGTAAGTGAATGCCATGAGTGCCTTGATTGTCATTGTTGTATGTGTGCTTGTGAGTAGATCTCTAAAAACAGTCTTCACAAAATATTATTTCCATAAAAATCCTTTTTAACTATTTTGGTAATCAAAAACCTTATTGTGGGGTTTGCTTCGAAAAATGTGAGAAAATTTGAGAATACTCACAGGACATATATTTTCCATACATAAGAGTTTCAACTCCTAGATCTGTTCAAAATATTGAGAAAACATTTGAAAACCAATTTAGTCTGTTTTGACCTTTTGGATTATTTCCGAAGGAAATATTCTCAATAAATTCCTAGAAAATTCTAGCATGTCACACATGCTATATTTGGTGATCATGCGAAGTTTCACATCCATCCAAGGTGATTTGATTAAACAAATAATACAGAAACCCTTTCTCTCCAGAATAAAGTTGGAGCAACTCTACATTGCCAAGTTTGTCCATTTGGTCTCAGACTTTGCAGGAATGCTCAATACCCCAAATAAGGAGATCATGCCAAGATTTGGATTGTGGGAATTGATTTGCTCACATCTTCTCACAAGAATGCAGATCTGCCTATTTGTGGGTATTTCCAAGTTTACATTGGCAAACTTGTCAAATGGATCTCAAATTTTTAGAGCCTCCTAATTATATCCAAGAATAAATCTTGTTAACTATCAATGCATCTGGATGAGGTTAGCTTCCCCAAACATGCATCAAACACCTTCTGCCAAATTTGAAAAACAACATCTAGCACCCACCACACTTACTCCCTTCGCTCCAAACTCATGTCACAGATTGCGTGTGCCCCTCCAGAACTGCAGACGAGAGGCCCAACACTGGTTCAATGAGAGGGAGCCAAAATATCCATCTTGATTCTTCTCGGTCCCTAGCATCCAAGGAGCATCTACCCCATCTCCCAGACACCCAGGAATGGCCAAGATGCACCAGAGCGCGCCAGCCTGCCGTGGCATGCCAAAGCTGCACTCTGGACATGCTACAGGGCGCACCCGAGCCTAAGGGGGGCAGCGCCAGCCAGTTCCTGCCTCCACCCGAAGCCCCTCTTAGACCACATCGACGACCGAGTCCAAGGCAGCATCGGCCCCCTCTTATTCCCCTCTCCTCTGTCCTTGGCGACGCGTGCCCGCACGCGACCGAAGCGGCCAGAAGAACCCCCGCCACCTCGACGCGCCAAGAGACTGCCCCCACTCCTCCTCAAGATGTTGCGCAGTCCTAAACCGTGTCCGCAATACCATGGTTTCGCTCACAAGCTCTCTCTCCCCCACCTGCCACCGCAGCAAATGCACCGGCGCACCATCATCTGGTGACTCGGCGCTTGCCTATTTAAAGGCTCCCGCGCACTCCCCCAAACCACCAGAACCTCCCTCTCCTCTCCAATCAATCACTCCAAGCACCCACTTGAACTAACAGAGCCCCTGTACTGGAGAACGAGCGAGGTGCCGCCGCATCGGGGCTCCGTCGATCTCGGGCTACAAGCACGCTCCACAGCTTCTTTCACTACCCCTTCTGACCGCAAAGACCTCCCGATCCTTTCTCACCACTCCCCCGTTCTTTTCCCCGCTCGGGGCACCTTTTCCAGCACCTTCCCAAAAGGTCTCCACTGCAGCTTCGTTGTTACCGGCGACTCAGGCCACCTCCGTCATCCTCTCGACCCCCATCTGGTAGGCGTAAGTGCCATGAGCCCATTCACGTGCTCTCCTGGCCTCTGGGACCCCAGAGCTGCCACCGGTGAGCCGCCCCTCTGCTCTGTATAAAGGTAGAAGACGACCGCGATAGGAGGGGCCCACCTGTCGGCGACCTCTCTCCCCCTCTCTCTCCTCTCTGTTGCTGACCGCACGGGCCCGCGCATCAGGTTTGAACCTAATAGCCCGCGCGTGTCTCGGCTGGCTGGCTGGCCGGTTGGCCTGCTGGGCCGGCCTAGATACTGGCCGAGCCAGGCCAGTGAGGTGGATCCTTTTGTTTATTTTGAATTATTTATTTTAAAAATAAATCCATAGGATTAATCACTTATCCAAACATAATTATTTTTCCACCATAAGTCGTATAAAATTATGTAGTATTTAATAGTACTGTTTGTGGAATTTTTATGAAAAAATTTGTGCACATGTTTATTTTAAAACTTAGACTATGTATTTTTAATTCCTATAAAAAGACTTTCAAAATACTTTTTCATTCCAAAACCAGAAAAAAAAAATTGATAAATAAAAATAGGATTTTTAAGAATAGGGTAACATTTTTTGTGTGAGTTTGTACTCGGTTTTTGGTTGTGCTCCTTAATATTATTATTGCTATTGTGACGATAGATCACGCGTTTGATGAAGGACTTGGACCCGAAGACCTTGAAGACCCTGGATACCAAGCTGATTAAGGCAAGCAGCCCTTTGACCATGTCTATGAAAATATTTTGTGTATGACATTACTTTACTCCGATGCATACGATCATGATTAATCGGTAAACCTTTGGTAGGGATTTGCCGATGGCTCCTGTGGAGCACTTGCATTTGACCATGATCTTACCATCTATGAGGGTTACGCTAATGAAAGCTTGACAAGTAGAAAGTAGTGCTACACATAGGATGAGCATATGCATGGTGATGGTAACACAGAGCTGATTACAAAGACTTTTCGAAAACCCCGTCGGGTGCCACTAATGCCTGAGGGTGATGGTGTTGAGATGGTGACCACTTGAGAAAGAAGTGGTGTATCAGGAAAGGTTTTGTGTATGTGGTTCTGGAAATGAGATTAGATTCAAGATCTGCTGACCATCCCAACCTTACATGTGCGACCATGATACCCCAATATGGGAACGGGGCTTCGTTGATTACTCTGGTTATGCTAGCAAAGAGACCGCATTACTAGTGGAGGGAGTGATATGGTCACTCTCGTGACGTAGTCGTGCCAGGTAGCTAGGGTGACTATGTCATTTTTACGTGTTCCGGGCACACCGTTGGTCCCTACATGGATGATACGGTCTAGGGTTGGTGCTCTTAAGACGTACATCATGTGGGTTGGCTACCAATCGAGTGGACTCTTTGTCTAGTGTCGTGAGGGGAAAGGAATTGATTGGGTAGTTACCTCGGGTATGTTATATACCGCGAGTTGTGGATGACACGAAAGTTTCCCGGATGTTGTGAGTAGAACGCGCAACCTCTACAGAGTGTAAAATAATTCAAATAGCCATGTCCACGATCAAGGACAGTTGGGTAATCCTGCTTAGACTACGTGTAGTCATTTCCGCATAAACCAAGTGTGCGTGTGAATAAAGGTGTTACATGAGAAAGTGAATACCTGGGTCAAGTCTGGTGACTTGACATGGAGGGTGAATGATGACACACAAGTATAGGGTATCTATTGTAGTCCTTTCGATAATTTAGAGTGTCGAACCCAACGAGGAGCAGAAGGAAATGACAAGCGGTTTTCAGTAAGGTATTCTCTGCAAGCACTAAAATTATCGGTAACAAATAGTTTTGTGATAAGGTAATTCGTAACAGGTAGCAAGTAACCATTATAACGAATGTGCAACAAGGTGGCCCAATCCTTTTTGTAGAAAAGGACAAGCCTGGACAAACTCTTATATAAAGCAAAGCGCTCCCGAGGACACATGGGAATTTCTGTCTAGCTAGTTTTCATCATGCTCATATGATTCACGTTCGTTACTTTGATAATTTGATATGTGGGTGGGTTGTGCACTAACTTGGACAAACATCCCATTTATGATTAACCTCTATCGCAAGCATCCGCAACTACGAAAGAAAAATTAAGATAATTCTAACCATAGCATGAAACATATGGATCCAAATTATCCCCTTACGATGAAACACATAAACTAGGGTATAAGATTCTGTCACTCTAGCAACCCATCATCTACTTATTACTTCACAACGCCTTCCCCTAGACCCAAATAATGGTGAACTGTCATGTAGTCGACGTTCACATGACACCACTAGATGAGAGACAACATAAATCTAATCAAAATATCAAACGGATACCAAATTCACATGATTACTTATAGCATGACTTATCCCATGTCCTTAGGAACAAACATAACTACTCACAAAGCATATTCATGTTCATAATCAGAGGAGTATTAAGAATGATTGAGGATCTGAACATATGATCTTCCACCAAGTAAACCAACTAGCATCAACTACAAGGAGTAATCAGCACTACTAGCAACCCCCAGGTACCAATCTGAGGTTTTAGACAAAGATCAGATACATGAGATGAACTAGGGTTTGGGGAACATATGGTGATGATGAAGATGTTGATGGAGATTGACACCCTCTCGATGACAGGATTGTTGGTGATGACGATGGCTTCGATTTCCCCCTCTGGGTGGGAAGTTTCCCCGGCGGAATAGCTCCGCTGGAGCTCTAGATTGGTCATGTCGAATTTCCGCCTCGACACGTCGGCGCTTCATCCTAAAAGCTCCCTTCTGAATATTTCCAGGTCAAAACCCTTCATATAGCAGAATATGGGCACTAGAGGCCTGCCAGGGGGCCCATAAGCCTGTAGGTCATGGCCAGGGGGTAGGCCACGCCCTTGGCTTGTGACCACCTGGTCGGTCCCCTCTGGTATTTCTTTCGCGCAATATTTTTTATAAATTCCAAAATTATTCTGCGTAACTTTTCAAGACTTTTGGAGTTGTGCCGAATAGGTCACTCAGATTTGATCATTTTCCAATCCATAATTCCAGCTGCTGGCATTCTCGCTCTTCGTGTGAACCTTGTAAAATAAGAGAGGAAAGGCATAAGTATTGTACCATAACATGTAATAACAGCCCATAATGCAATAAATATTGATAAAAAAACATGATGCAAAATGTACGTATCAACTCCCTAAAGCTTAGACCACGCTTTTACCTCAAACGAAAACCAAGATCGGTAAATATGCCTACATGTTTAGAGATAGAGGTGTCGATAAAAATAAAATACGGACATGAAGGCGTCATGGTTATCTTTAGAACAACAACACATGTTGAATTATGATTTATTATGCTATAGTAACAATTCATTCACAAGGTAAAGTACGAAACAAGAACTCTATTGCGAACTAACAAACTATGATTTCAGTCATTGAAGCAATTCCAATTTATCCCAACGTAGGAAAGAGTCAATATAAGAGCTTGTAAAGCAAATCCACATACTCAATCATCTTATAGTCTTTCATAATTGCTAACACTCACGTGGTACCTATGAGGTTAAAGGTTCAATCGAACACAGAGAAAGATAGGGCCTTATAGTTTTGCCTCCCAACTATTTAGTACACAATAATAACTCATGATCACCCACATCCGAGTGGATATATTTGTCTAGATCATTCCCCAACACATGACGCTTGCCAAAAGATAAAGGCAAAATAAAGGAAATGGTGAAGATCAACACGACTCTTACATAAAGGTAAGTACTAGAAAGTAAAGGTAACAAATAGGCTCTTCGCAGAGGGAAGTAGAGGTTGTCATGCGCTTTTATAGTTGGATGCGCAATCCCTTAACACAAAAGAACGTCACTTTATATTGCCCCTTTTGATAGAGAACTTTATTATGTAGTCTATCTCTTTTATTTCTTCCATATCACAAGTTCGTATAAAGTTTATTTTCCTCACACTAATAAATCACACATATTTCGAGAGCAATTTTTATTGCTTGCAATGATGACAACTTACTTGAAGGATCTTTAATCAATCCATAGGTAGGTATGGTGGACTCTCAAGGCAAAACTGGGTTAAGGGTGTTTGGATGAACAAGTAGTATCTCTACATGGTGCGTAATTTTTTGCCTAATGTGTTGTGGAAGCAAGCGACACATGTTGGAGGATCTATAGCCATATAACTTCTATTTGGAAATAAGCAAACATAACTCATTATGTTGTCTTCCTTGTCCAACATCAACTTCTTAACATATAATATCTAAATGAGTGCTCACAATCACAAATGATGTCTAAGATGATATATTTATATGTGAACCTCTATTTCTTTATTACTTCCTTTTAATTGCAACAATTGCCAATAGCTTTGTTTGTCAACTGACAACAAACTTCAATCAACATACTATTTATATGTGATCTCATCACTCCCCATAAGATCATTATATATACTCTTTGCTTTTATTCTATATTTCTGTATATTTCTATTTCTCAAGATCATCGCAAGCAAGCAGAGCCCTCAACTCAAAACTACTCTTTATTATATAACTCCCGGACTTGATTACATAGGGGGAACATGAAGAAAAACTCAAAACTAGATCACAGTAAAACTGTATTTTACTAGATCAAGATATAACCAAAATGATTGAACAAAGAAAAATAAAGAAAGTAAAAGGTGTGATGGTGATACGATATCGGGGCACCTCGCCCAAGCTTGGCACAAGCCAAGGCGAGTGCCCATACCCATGTGTTCAGTTGTCTTCCTTCGGAGGTGGTGATGTTGGGGTTGTTGGCATGGTTGAGGGACTATCTTCCGTCTTCCAAGGCATGGGCTCACCATCGTAAAAAGATGAATGAGTCTCCGGGATCCTCAAATCTGCAACCAAACTCATTTTCTTAAATATGTATTCATACTCACAGTTTTGGTTTTGCAGGTCATAGCTCTGGGCTTGGAGATGCTCAATTTTCTCATAAATCTTGAAGACGTGACCCCTGATGTCCTTGGCGTCAAGGTTGTTCTTATGGGTAAACTCCGCGATCATCCTGTGATTGGCATTGCGTCCTCGTTCCATCATCTGTTGGCACTTGAAGACTTGTTGCTCCATTGCTTCGAGCCTTGTCTCCACGCTTCCGGTCTTCTTTGGCCCCTCAACATCATGGATGTGCAACACCCCCTCATGCATCTCAATGGTTTGAGGGTGTTCCAGACCCTCCGCGAGGTAGGTGTTGATGACCCTCTCGAAGAACTTCTCCTTCAAAGCACTTGAAGACGTCATGTTGATCTAAATTTGTTGCAGAAACAACTCAAAAGGAAAACTGGAGATTTTATCATGATACGGAGGTCAAAACCTTGTGGAGATTATATAATGAATTTTTACCGACCCGAAAGAGTCCGGAGGGTACACGGTGTGGCCACATGCCTGCTGGGCGCGACCAGGGGGGGTACGTCGGGCCCCTGGCTTGTCGCCTCCCTGTGCACTTTTTGGACTGCTTTAAATTTTTCTAATTTTTTGAATATTCCGAAACAGGTAAAAATTGACATTAGAAAAGTTCTGGAGTTAGTTTTCTTACCGTGTCACATACCTATTCCTTTTCGGAATGTGAAACGTTTTGATAGGTCTCCCTAATGTACTCCTCCGACATTATGGTATTGATAATATTGGTTTCAACATTTATGGGAGTACCTCAGATATAATGTTTGATTCTTTGCCCATTTATCACCTTCGGATTTGTGCCTTCGGCGTTGTTGATCTTGATGGCACCGGAACGATATACTTCCTCGATAATGTAAGTCCCTTCCCATTTAGAGAGAAGTTTTCCTCGAAAAAAATCTTAAACAAGAGTTGTATGGCTAGACATGATCACCTACATTGAATTCACGCTTTCGTATCCTTCTACCGTTCCATCTTTTAACCTTTTCTTTAAACAACTTAGCTTTCTCATAGGCATGGGTTCTCCATTAATCGATCGAGCTAATGTCAAATAACCTCTTCTCACCAGCAAGTTTGAAATCATTGTTAAGCTCTTTAATTCCCCAATAAGCTTTATGTTCTAGCTCTAGAGATAAATGACATGCTTTACCATAAACCATTTTATACAGAGACATACCCATAGGGTTCTTGTAAGCAGTTCTATAGGCCCATAATGCATCATCAAGTTTCTTAGACCAATTCTTTCTATATATATTAACTGTCTTTTTCAAGATCAATTTAATTTCTCTATTGCTCAATTCTACATGCCCACTAGACTGAGGGTGATAAGGAGATGCAACTCTGTGATTAAGATCATACCTAGAAGGCAATTTACGGAAAGCACCATGAATAAAGTGTGAACCACCATTAGTCATTAAATATCTAGGGACTCCAAATCTAGGGAAAATAACTTCTTTCACATTTTAATAGAAGTGTTATGATCAACACTACTAATTGGAATAGCTTCTACTCACTTAGTTACATAATCAACAACAACTAGAATATGAGTATACCGATTGGACTTTGGACAAGGTCCCATATAATCAAAACCCAAGACATCAAATGGTTCAATAACAAGAGAGTAATTCATAGGCATTTCCTGACGCCTAATAATATTACCAATTCTTTGACATTCATCACAAGACAAGACAAACTTACGAGCATCCTTCAAGAGAGTAGGCCAATGAAAACCAGATTCTAATACCTTGTGTGCAGTTCTATCTCCAGCGTGGTGTCCTCTGTAGTCCTCGGAGTGACACTTGTGTAAGATCTGTGCATGTTCATGCTTAGGTGCACAACGTCTAATAATACCATCTACTCCTTCTTTATAAAGGTGTGGACCGTCCCAATAGTAATGTCTTAACTCATAGAAGAACTTTTTCTTTTGTTTGTATGTGAAACTAGGCGGTGTAAATTTAGCAAAAATTTAGGTAGCATAATCAGCATACCAAGGAGAAGTGCGTGAAGTATTTATGAAAGCTAATTGTTCATCAGGGAAACTATCATCAATAGGTAGCGGGTCATCAAGATCATTCTCTAATCTAGAAGAGTTATCTGTTATGGGGTTATCAGAACCCTTTCTATCAATAATATGCAGATCAAATTCTTGTAACACAAGAACCCATCTAATAAGTCTAGGTGTAGAATCTTTTTTATAAGGTATTTAATAGCAGCGTGATCTGTGTAAAAAGTTACTTTGGAATCAACAATATAAGGTCTAAACTTATCACAAGCAAAAACAACTGCTAAAATTCTTTTTAAGTGGTAGCGTAGTTTCTTTGAGCATTGTCTAGAGTTTTACTAGCATAATGGATAACATTTAATTTCTTATCAACTCTTTTTCCTAGAACATCACCAACATCATAATCACTAGCATCACACATAATTTCAAAGGGTAGGTTCCAATCAGGTGGTTGAACAATAGGTGCAGTGATCAAGGCCCTCTTAAGAATTACAAGTGCTTCTACACAATCATCATCCAAAACAAATGGAACATCCTTTTGCAAAAGATCAGTGAGAGGCTTAGAAATCTTACAGAAGTCTTTAATAAATCTCCTATAGAAACCAACATGACCAAGGAAACTTCTTATACCTTTGATATCTGTTGGACACGACATTTTTTCAATAGCATCAACTTTAGCTTTATCAACATCAATACCTCTTTCAGAGATTTTGTGTCCCAAGACAATGCGTTCACTAACCATAAAGTGGCACTTCTCACAATTCAATACAAGCTTAGTTTCTTCACATCTCTGCAAAACTCGATCAAGGTTGCTCAAGCAATCATCAAAAGAAGTTCCCTAAATGGAAAAATCATCCATGAAAACCACTACAATCTTTTCACAAAATTCAGAGAATATAGCGACCATACATATTTGAAAATTAGCAGGTGCATTGCATAAACTAAAAGGCATAGGTCTATAAGAAAAGGTACCAAAAGGGCAAGTAAAAGTGGTCTTCTGTTGATCCTCTTTTGACACACGTATTTGAGAGAAACCAGAATAACAGTCTACAAAGCAAAAATGTGTATGTTTGGATAGTGTTTCTAGCATTTGATCAATAAAAGGTAGAGGGAAATGATCTTTCCTTGTACCTTTATTTAATTTCCTAAAATCAATTAACATTTTTTGTTCTGTAAAAATTATTTGCGGGGTCAATTCATTTTTATCATTAGGAAGAATGGTAATACCTCCCTTTTTAGGGACAAAATGAACGGGACTAATCCATCTACTATCAGCAATAGGATAAATTATACCTGCCTCCAGAGGCTTTAGTATTTCATTTCTTCCCACTTCCTACATTTTAGGATTTAACCAGCATTGGTGATCAACAACTGGTTTAGCATCAGGCTCCATATTTATTTTATGCTGACATAGAGTGGGGTAATGCCCTTAATATCATCAAGAGTATATCCAGTAGCAGCACGTTGCTTGCTCAAAGTTTTTGATAATCTCTTTTCTTCATGCTCTGAATGGTTAGCACTAATTAATAATAACATGATATATCTTATTTTCATATAAATAAGCATACTTCAGAGTATCAGGTAATTGTTTAAGCTCATACACGGGATTACCCTTGGGTTGAGGAGGATCCCCAAGTATTGCAACACGCACGTTGTGTTTCAAAATAGCGTGCTGATCAAAGAAAATCTTATCTATTTCATTCCTTTCAATCATATGCATATCATATTCATGGTCTAGCAAATATTTTTCTAAGGGATCAGTAGGAGGCGCAGCGATAGAAGCGAGACCAATAATTTCATCTTTACTAGGCAATTCTTTGTCATGGGGTTGTCTACGAAATATAGAGAAATTGAACTCATGAGACACATTCCCGAAACTTGAAGTAATCGTTTCTTTCTCACAATCAATTGTAGCATTAACAGTATTCAAGAAGGGTCTACTGAATATAATGGGACAAAAATCATCTTGTGGGGAACCAAGAACAAGAAAATTAGTAGACTACTTTATTTTCCCACACAAGACATCAACATCTCTTACAATCCCAATTGGTGCAGTAGTATCTCTATTAGTAAGCTTGATGGTAACATCAATTTCATCCAATTCAGCTGGTGCAATATCATTCATAATTTCTTGGTATAAGGTAATGGGAATTGAAATCACACTAGCATCCACATCACATAAGCCATGATAACAATGATCTCCTATTTTAACAAAAACAACAGGCACGCCAACAATAGTTCTATGTTTATCTTTAGTATCACGTCTAGCATTTCTAGCAGCTTCATAACAAAAATGAATTACATGCCCATCAATATTATCAACCAAGAGATCTTTAATCATAGAAATAGTAGGTTCAACTTTAATTTGTTCAGGAGGTATAGGTGTTCTAGTACAACTCTTATGAACCACAGTTGATGCTTTAGCATGTTCATTTATTCTAACAGGGATGGGTGGTTTCTCAATATAAGGAGTAGAAATAAGAGGATCAACACTATAAATAATAGTTTATTATTCAACTTTAACACGTTCAACCACTTTAACTTCAACGGGAGGATGATACTTAAACTTCTTCTCCTTGGGGAGATCAACATGAGTAGCAAAAGATTCACAGAGTGAAGCTACTACTTGAGAGTCAAGTCCATATTTAGTACTGAAATCACGAAAAGCATCGGTGTCTATAAAGGTTTTAACACAATCAAACTTAAGGTTTATACCTAACTCATTACCTTCGTCGAGTTCCCATACTTCAGAGTTGCATTTAATTCTTTCCATTAAGTCCAATTTGAAATCAATATCTTTCTTCATAAAGGAACGGGCACAAGAAGTATCGAGCATGGATTGATCATTACAAGAGAGGCGAGCATAAAAATTCTAAATAATAATTTCTCTCACGAGCTCATGATTGGGGCATGAATATAACATTGACTTAAGCCTCCACCAAGTTTGAACAATTCTTTCTCCTTCATGAGGCCAGAAATTATAAATATAATTCCCATCATGATGAACCAGATGCATAGGATAAAACTTCTGATGAAATTCCAGTTTCAACCGGTTGTAGTTCCATGATCCAATATCACCACAAAGCCTATACCATGTCAATGCCTTCTCCTTCAAATATAAAGGAAATACCTTCTTCTTGACATCATCCTCGGGCAAACCTGCAAGCTTAAATAATCCACAAACTTCATCCACATAGATAAGATGCAAATGAGGATGTAGTGTTCCATCTCCTGCATAAGGATTACCTAGCAGTTTTTCTATCATACCTGAAGGAATTTTATAATAAATATTTTGAGTAGGAGCAGCAGGTTCAGGAGCATCTCTTTGTTCTTCGGTCAGGTGAAGATACCCTGGACAAGCCCCTCAAAGGATTATTTCCCATAGTGATAGTAAATTTCAGCACAACATATAAATTTTTTCTTACCAAGTTCCACTCACCAAAGGCGCTTCACTCCACGGCAACGGTGCCAGAAAAGAGGATTGAGGACCCACAAGTATAGAGGATATATCGTAGTCCTTTGGATAAGTTAGAGTGTCGAACCCAACGAGGAGCAGAAGGAAATGACAAGCGGTTTTCAGTAAGGTATTGTTTATAAGCACTGAAATTACCGGTAACAGATAGTTTTGTGATAAGGTAATTCGTAACGAGTAGCAAGTAAAAATTGTAAGCAAGGTGAAGAAAGGTAGCCCAAGTCTTTTTGTAGCAAAGGACGAGCCTGGACAAACTCTTATATAAAGCAAAGCGCTCCCGAGGACACATGGGAATTTCTGTCATGCTAGTTTTTATCATGCTCATATGATTCGCGTTCATTACTTTGGTAATTTGATATGTGGGTGGACCGGTGCTTGGGTGCTTCCATTACTTGGACAAACATCCCACTTATGATTAACCTCCATCGCAAGCATCCTCAACTATGAAAGAAGAATTAAGACAAATCTAACCATAGCATGAAACATATGGATCGAAATCAGCCCCTTACGAAGAAACACATAAACTAGGGTTTAAGCTTTTGTCACTCTAGCAACCCATCATCTAGTTATTAATTCCCAATGCCTTCCCCTAGGCAAAAAATAATGGAGAAGTGTCATGTAGTCAACGTTCACATGACACCACTAGAGGAGAGACAACATACATTTCATCAAAATATCGAACGAATACCAAATTCACATGATTCCTTATAGCCAGACTTATCCCATGTTCTCAGGAACAAACAAAACTACTCACAAAGCATATTCATGATTATAATAAGAGGAGTATTAATAATCATTAAGGATCTGAACATATGATCTACCACCAGGTAAACAAACTAGCATCAACTACAAGGAGTAATCAACACTACTAGCAACCCCATGGTACCAATCTGAGGTTTGAGACAAAGATCAGATACAAGAGATGAACTAGGGTTTGCAGAAGAGATGGTGCTGATAAAGATGTTGATGGAGATTTACCCTCTCTCGATGAGAGGATCGTTGGTGATGACGATGGCTTCGATTTCCCCCTCCGGGAGGGAAGTTTCCCTAGCGGAATAGCTGTGCCGGAGCTCTAGATTGGTTCTGTCGAAGGTCCACCTCGAGACGGCGGTGCTTTGTCCTGAAAGCTTCCATCTCATTTTTTTCCAGGTCAAAACCTCATATAGCAGAACATGAGCACCAGAGGCTAGCCAGGGGGGCCACAAGCCTGTAGGGCGTGGCCAGGGGGTAGGTCGCGCCCCCTGGCTTGTGACCTCCTGGTGGATCCCCACTGGTATTTTTTTGCCCAATATTTTTTATAAATTCCAAAACTATTCTCCGTAACTTTACAGGACTTTTGGAGCTCTGTAGAATAGGTCTCTCAGATTTGCTACTTTTCCAGTCCATAATTCCAGCTGCCGGTATTCTCCCTCTTCATGTGAACCTTGTACAATAAGCGAGAAAATACATAAGTATTGTACCATAACATGTAATAACAGCCCACAATGCAACAAATATTGATAAGAGGGATGATGCAAAATGGACGTATCAGTGAACATGAGGTGTTCAGACCTCGATATATTTATCTCTACTATTAAAGTAGGATGTGCCGTCGTGATGGTTCAACCTCCGCGATGGTTCGACCTTTTCTTCGTTCGACCTCCTCTTCCCATGCCCACGTAAAGAAAAACGGTAAGAAAGAAAAAAAATCTTCGTCGACCTCCTCCAAACACGTCGCACATCCCTCTCCCAGTCTCCCCCACCTCTCGCCCTAGATCCGTCCTCTCCTCTCGATCTCATGAGAAAAATCTCCGCCGCCGCCACCACATGCAGATGAACTGCCCACGTCCAAGGTGCCCGCCGTCGAGGCTGAGGCGAAGCGTGCGGCCACAGCAGCCGGGGTAGTGACGGTGGAGGAGTGGAGGACCTGTTGATCCCTTCGGCGATGCAGCGGGCGCACCCCCAATCTCGCGGTTCCCAGTGGGCGCCATTGGGCGTCTACTCCGCCGCTACAATCCTCCGTTCTCCGCTGGATCTGAACCTCATCCACTCCACGGCCACGACCCAAGGCAAGTTAATCGACCTGATTGGTTTTCCATCAGACTTGACGTTGCAGGCCGCCGCGCCCTACCAACAATCCCGCCGCGCATCAGGCCTAGGTTCCATCTCTAGCCGCTGACGAGCAGGCTAGCGCTTCGCCGAGTCCCGGGGATCTCACCGACTCAACGTCAGGTCGAGGTCTCTTGCTTGGGTTGCACCCTTGCTCGTCGTATCTCACATTTTTTCTCAGTTTTGTTGGTTTGTTATGTTTAGGGTGTATAGGTCCAGCTCCCTGCTCATACACGTGAACTTGCATCTTCTGCCAATATTGTTTAACTGTCTTCAATGAGCTATTTTTTCCTCATAGGGGTTTGATTCATTCATCTGAGTTATTCCGTAAGCATTGCTTTACCTTATTGTTAGCGTGCCATTTGCGTGTTCCGAGGATATATTTCCCCCTTTGCTTAATTGCCTGTGATGTAAATATATACCGCGTGCTTCCTTCTGGATGTATTGACGATATCTTTCCTACTTGTCTACTTGCATAGCTTGAAGACAGTTGAAGGTAATTTACAAGCAGCAGCAGCCATGGGTCTCGTTTTTGGGGACAGGTACTTGCTTTCTCTCTTGCACAGAGCTGGTGAATCAGATTCTATGTTGCATAATTGTAGTAATATGCATATATGTTATCCTCGTCTAATGCAATTACTTAGTACCTTTATCTTTTTTCTACCCAACATTAGGGAGACAGTGACTCTGAGGAGGAGGTGGACGAGATCGAGTCAGAACAAGGGAGTGATAGTGAGAAATCAGAAGCTGGTGATGGGGGACACGATGGGTCCAAGAACCGCTATCTGAACAAATATACACAAGACAGTGATGACTCTGATACTAAGAGCCACCGCGTGATTCTCTCGTTGAAGGACAAGCACAATGATGAGATGAAAGCTACTGCCGACCACATGCGCAATGCAATGAAGATCAATGACTGGATTAGCTTGCAAGAGTGTTTTGAGAAGCTAAACAAGCAGCTTGACAAAGTTGTCCATGTCAATGAATCTGTGAAAATTCCAAATGGGTATATCACGACTCTTGTACTATTGGAGGACTTCCTTGCTGAGGCTCTTGCAAACAAGGAAGCCAAGAAGAAGATGAGCAGCAGCAACGCGAAGGAACTAAACGCTGTCAAGCAAAAAACTTAAGAAGAATAACAAGCAATATGAGCACTTGATCCAGAAGTGCAGAGAGAACCCATAGAGCTTTGAAGATGATGTTGTAGATGATAAAGATGTGGATGATGATGATGATGACAGTGGTGACGATGTTGTGGATCCGGATAAGATGGCCTCTGACTCCGATTCAGGGAATGATGACGATCCGAGTGAAGATGGCGGAGCCTGGGAAAAGAAGTTAAGCAAGAAAGATAAGATTATGGACAAGCAGTTCTTGAAGGACACGAGTGAGATTACATGGGATATTGTTGATAAAAAGCTCAAGGAGATTGTGGCGTCGAGGGGTAAGAAGGGCACTGGGAGAGTTGAACGTGTGGAGCAGCTAACATTTTTTACAGGGGTGGCAAAAACACCTGCCCAGAAACTTGAAATTCTTTTTCATGTGATCTCTGCCCAGTTTGATGTCAACCCTAGCTTACTTGGTCATATGCCAGTCAATGTGTGGAAGAAGTGTGTTAATAATATGCTTCTTGTGCTTGATATTCTGCAGCAGTACCCTAATATTGTAGTGGACAACTCAGTGGAGGCTGATGAGAAGGAAACTCAGAAGGGTGCCGACTATGATGGAACAATCCATGTTACTGGTGGCAAGACTCGGTACGAAACATTGCACACGATCTTTACACCTAGGACAGCAAAAATAAGACCTTCTGTTTATGACACTTATTTATGTTTAAATGTTGGGTGAGATTACTAATGTATATATTGGATGTGGGGAAACTGAACATATGTTGTACTCGGCGCATTTCATTAAATATATTCGCTAATAAACCCATACTATATTTATCGCCCCGTGGCAATGCATAGGTAGTTCGCTTGAGTTTTGCGTGGGCTGCTCGAGCTGCACGCAATGTGAAGACCCGGCACCGCCTCCCACAGGCTAATGCTATTGCATGTCGTGGTGGGGACATGCATGTGTGCACTACTTGTGCAGGGCGTCGATGTGGAGGCCCCAGATCGGAAGGGACCCCGTTGGAGATGGGGTTGGGAGCAGAAGCGAAGGTGCTGGACCCGTCTCTTTGCATAGCGGCGCTAATCTGCTGGTCCTTGAAGGTGTTGGTACATACATGCTTTAAGAAAAAAATTGTTAGGTATGATTCTCAGTTCTCGCTACCTCAGCGGTGATGCAATTAGAATTTCAAATCTTCTTTGTTATTTCCAACTATTTTTTGTGTCTGATTGAATAATATTGATTACTAACTTACTTACTACAAATAATCTCTACTATTAAAGGGGATCTGCCGTCGTGATGGTTCAACCATGCCAGATGGTTCAACCACGACACATCCCCTCGCTAGCACTGCCAGTTCCACCGATTTTTTTCCATCCCTCCATAAACTGATCGATTAAATACAGAAAAAAGGTCTCATGCTTACCCCGAACCGGCTGACTGCCTCCTCCCTCTCTTCCCCCCCCCACCCCGTCTCTCTGCCTCGCCTCGACTCTCCCGTATCGGCGGCGATTCAAACCCGCCTCAGGTCGACGAGGGCCAGGTCTCCGCCGCCGCCGCTCCCCTCGATCCATCAGCCACGCCTGATCCCGCGGGATCCGCCCCCCGCCGGCGAGGTACAGGGAGGCTATGGCGAGGTGGAGGAGGCGCCGAGAGGAGCCCCAGGGAGAAGTTGCTGAGGCACATGCAACTCCATCTTAGGCAGCAACAACTCTTGCCTCTTGGAGCATCGATCTAAGAAGAAGAGGAGGAAAAATGGGAGGGAAGCTTGGGTTGTTGTTTTTGCTCGTGTGGGTCGTCGTGGCCTCCGGCTCCGTCGTGTCTCTGCCGATCAAGGCCGTGAACCTTGGTGGGTGGCTGGTGGTGGAAGGCTGGATGACCAACCTGTTCCACGGAGTAGACATGGGCTACGCTCTCATGGTGATCTACTGACAAAGAGCCAACTTGGTATACTTGCTCAAACTAACAATTTACTTTGCGATTGATCGATCCATGGAAGCACAGGACGGCACGCGCGTGACGTTGTGGTCGGCGACGCAGGGGATGTTCCTGAGCACCGTCTGCGGCGGCGGGTCCGACGTCATGGCCAACCAGGGAGAAGCCAAGGACTCGGAGACCCTCAGGGTGAGTGCTGCCTCTTGCGTGCCTCACTCTGTAATCGCTCAGAGTTTTGTTTTCTCATTAACGATACGAGGCATTGCAGGTTGAGCTACCTCTTCCAGTGACACTAACCATGTGTCGCCCTCTTCCTTGATTAATCAGCTCTGGAGAATGAAGGATTCTGACGACATGTTCATGATCCGTGTTCACGACGGCTAGTTCGTCGGCCTTGGTAACAATGGCGGGCTGGTCGCCGTTCAGACCTCTCCAGGCCAAGCTGGTGAATTCCAGATTGTCAGAAATGCGGGCCTAGCTTGGATCAAGGCGCCAAACGGCAGATTCTTACAGGTACGTACGCCCTGAAAACATTATATTTCTTTCTTTCTTTCTTTCTTGAGTTCCAAAACAAATAAAACAATGTTGTGTTCGAATTCCTAAATATATAGGTCAAGACAGGGGGCGTAGTTACAGCAGATGGTGATGCAACAAGTGAAAGTTTGAGTGACAGTGATCCGTCTGTTTTTACCATGAAAATAACTAGACAAATGGATGGAGACGCTCAGCTATGCAGCTTCTACGGAGCAGAAAAGACTGTCAGCATCTTACAGGTTGTGTTTTTTCTCACTTGCTCAGTTGGATATTTCCTTTGTATAAATATAGATAGATATAATCGTAAATATACCACCAGTACTGAAAAGCAGGTTCAGATATTTCATTTCCGGCAAGTGTGAAGGACTTCATTTCACTGGGCTTGTTGCAGGATCACTGGAACACATTCATAACCGAAGAAGACTTTAGATTCATTTCATCAAACGGTCTCAATGCGGTGAGAATTCCATTGGCATGGTGGATCACCAAAACAGATGACACTCCCTCTTGTCACCTGCCAAATTATCCAGGCTACCAAGCTATGCTTGACAGGGCTTTTCAGTGGGCAGAGTAAGTTGAGCTCCCCTTAGTTAAGGTTAAAACAAACTAAATAGATACCCAAATACATCACATACATATGTTCCATTAAAAACAATAGGCAAACCTTATGCTGATTGCTGACTCTTTTTGATGCTTTTACTTCAGAAAGTACAACTTGGGTGTCATTGTGGACCTTCATGCAGCACCCTGGTCACAGAACGGACAATCCCACAGCGCATCAAGAGATGGCACCGTGGGCTGGGGAGACGAAAAAATCGACGAGACCGTTAGGGTAATTGAAGGCCTTGCAGCTAGGTGAGTCAGACAATTTGGTTCAGACAGTTGTGTTGTTGGCAAAATTACAGTGCTTCAACTTGCCAACACACACAATGTTGTGCTCATGACCGGGAAGCACCACCTAGCTTTCTGAAAACATTGATTGTTGTGTTGAACTTAACAAGTATGCTGCCAAGAAAAGCCTTCTGGGAATCGCGCTTCTGAACGAGCCATCGGAGCAAGTGCACATCGACACCCTGAAGAAATACTACAAAGACGGTTACAACATCGTGAGGAACCAGGTGAAGCGCGACGATACGTATGTGATCATGGAAGGCCGGCTCACGGGTGGCGGCGATTCCGAGATGGCCGACTTTGCCGGGCAGTTCCGGAACTGAATGTGAGTATTTTTTTGCCTATGTGTTTGATTTGCGAACTCGTTCGATACATTTATCTCTCCACTGTTATTCTGAATAATTGCATGTTGTTATAAATTTCAAGTTTTCTTCTTCACTATAAATCTTCCAATTTCTTTTTACAAGAATCTTCCATACACAGAAAAGTGAGGCTTTGACAAGGTATTACGTGTGGACTGTCTTGAACTCAATGAATATGTATGCTCCTTCTCTTATATTCTTGATTGTTTTTCTTGTTAGTTAGCATAAAATATTTCTATCGTCTTGTTGAATTTGTTAATAATTGGAAAATGATTACATTTTTTTGATTAAATTTTAGTGCTGCTTAGTTTGCCATGCTGCGGAAGGCGGAGGCAGTCTCGATGTGGATGGGTGAAAGGTAAAGGTTGAGGGAATGGGGGCGTCGAAGGATCCACCAAAGTTGCCATTGTAGTTGACCACGGCACCGGCGGTGTGTCACACCTTTGTTGCCTCTGCAGGGAAGGGCAGAAGGCCTGCACCGCCAAGGGTCATGTCCCGACATCTTGAGCATTTGTCGGTATTGCCATATTGCAGATTATCTCTGAGGGAAGTTACATTCTTTTCCCGTTAATTCAGATATATTAATATGTCAAGATGTAATTCCAAATATCTTATGTTAGGCAAAGCTTCTGAAATCAGTGAAGATCTAGAGCTACTAAGGACTGGGTAAATCAGTAAAGTTTTACAATATTTGCATGAGTGGTTATAACATCACACATGTTATTTGGTACTTCACTATCTGGTATCCTTTTTTTAATCCTGATTATTGAGTCAACATAATGATTGTGGGCTTATATACTGCCAAACTGGCCTTCTTATTCTGTCACCTAATTCGTGCAAAATTCAGGCTCACCATGACAAAGGCTTAATTTGTTAGCTGATGTTGTTTTCTAGGTAATCTATTTGTATATGGAAAGCTAAAATATTCTTATCCATTACTGTTCCAATTGCAGGGAAGGATGACCTTAGTCTAATTATGGCAAATAGGTGGACTATTGAGTTGCCGATGTCTGAGTGTGAGTAATTTTTTGCCTATGTGTTTGATTTGTGAACTCGTTCGATACATTTATCTCTCCACTGTTATTCTGAATAATTGCAAGTTGTTATAAATTTCAAGTTTGCTTCTTCACTATAAATTTTCCAATTTCTTTTTACAAGAATCTTGCATACACAGAAAAGTGAGGCTTTGACAAGGGATTACGTGTGGACCGTCTCGAACTCAATGAATATGTATGCTCCTTCTGTTATATTCTTGATTGTTTTTCTTGTTAGTTAGCATAAAAGATTTCTATCGTCTTGTTGAATTTGTTAATAATTAGAAAATGATTACATTTTTCTGATTAAATTTTAGTGTTGCTTGGTTTGCCATGCTGCGGAAGGCAGAGGCAGTCTCGATGTGGATGGGTGAAAGGTAAAGGTTGAGGGAACGAGGGCATCGAAGGATCCATCAAAGTTGCCATTGTAGTTGACCACGGCACCGGCGGTGTGTCAAACATTTGTTGCCTCTGCAGGGAAGGGCAGAAGGCCTGCACCGCCATGGATCATGTCCCGACATCTTGACCACTTGTCGGTATTGCCATATTGCAGATTATCTCTAAGGGAAGTTACATTCTTTTCCCGTTAATTCAGATATATTAATATGTCTAGATGTAATTCCAAATATCTTATGTTAGGCAAAGCTTCTGAAATCACTGAAGCTCTAGAGCTACTAAGGACTGGTTAACTCAGTGAAGTTTTACAATATCTGCATGAGAGGTTATAACATCGCACATGTTATTTGGTACTTCACTATCTGGTATCCTTTTTTCTACTCCTGATTATTGAGTCAACATAATGATTGTGGGCTTATATACTGCCAAACTGGCCTTCTTATTCTGTCATCCAATTCGTGCAAAATTCAGGCTCACCATAACAAAGGCTTAATGTTAGCTGATGTTGTTTTCTAATTGTGTGCTACTTCATTTGTAGTTGCCAAGTCTTAAAATATTTGTAGTGACGTACCTTTTTTTCTTCATATCAGCAGGATTTTAGATAGCCTTTTTTAATGCTAACTGAAGTAATAAACAAATTAGTTTAGAAGTTAGTGGAAAGTGTTTAAGAGGATTTTTTTTCTCTGCACTAACAAAATTTGATGGCAATTCTTGTGAACTGATCGAAGGTCAGGTTTCAAGAGGTTATCTTTGCAAGGACCGGATTTTGCCGTTTGTATTTCTAGCTGCCATGCTGATGGGTGGTAGACGACGGCGAATGGACAAGAGATAAGTATAAGCTGTTTTCTATCATACATGTATGCATTTTTTTCATCATTCTCAGTATCATAAATCAATTTTGCACATACATATGATGAATATGATTGCTCATTTTCCTTTCGTGGTAAATAAATCTATGTGGCGTTACATGTCAGATGATACATATAGGAATTCATCCTACAACTGAACCTTTTATTAGATGACACATTAGGAAAGTATGCTTTCTACTTTTTTATATTTGCTTCCAAGAGGTTTAGTCAATTGTTAATCTGTTCCCTATATTAATTTGTAAGGCTCTAAAGCCACGTTTTTCAAGCTGAAACAATAAAGGCTAACATGTCAGATGATACATATAGGAATTCATCCTACAACTGAAATTTACTGGATTATTATCTCGATCTTCAGTTCTTCTGACATATTTTTCACGATCCCAGTGTTATGAACGACGAGTCTAAGAAGAAGCATCATATTCCAATGTTGATATTTTATTCAAGCATCAATACCACTCCTTCTTCTCCATTATATGATGGCATCAGGCTAATTCTTTTTTCAATGAACAACTACAATGTGCAGCACAAAACATAGACTGGGACCTGATGATGGTGCTCCGGAGGCAATGAGCTAGAACTGGGCTCACGTGCAAGCATAGTTTGAGAAACTTACCGATCCTTCAAGTGCATTGTGTCAAAGATTGTCGTGGTCCTGCTCTTCTACACTGCCCACAAGAGACAATAGACGACCATGTTGTCAATTCCAAACGGGAGCTCGTGTAGAGTAGCAGCAAAAGCATATCACACATGCTCTAATGTGGTTGTACGAACGGCGTCTATGCCAGCAATGATATCTATGTCAAGAAGAGCGGTAACTGTGGGAACCCAATCAGAAGGTGGTTTAGACTCTCTTTAGCCGACGTACGTTGCGCTGCACACAAGTGCGTCTGCATTTTTTTCTCTTGCACTCCTAGAGGGATCAAGACACATAGAATTAGAAATGAGATGATAGGCCTGAAAATGTAAGAACTAAAGACACCATATTTATGAATACATTGTCAGAAAAAAAATGATATTAATTTTTTCCGTGGCAACGCACAGGCTATCAACTAGTGTTGATAATTGTAACATGTTCTTATGGTTACTATTTTACCTAGTGATGCATGACCATCTAAATACTTGACCATGTTTATGCATAAATAGAACTTGTTTTCCACAAAGGGTGCATTATACTTCATATTGCACTCAATTACATAATCTGCATCATGGGTTGTTTGCGAGTACATTCAAAGTACTCATTGGATTGCCACTGGTTATTTTATTGACCTGACATGGAGGAACCAGAATATGGAGAAGAATTCATCGTCGTAGACGGACACGCGAACTAGGGTGCTTCCCAGTCAGAATGCGTGTTGGTTAAGGCTGATTTCACGGGTTCATAGTTACTACGAAGATTCCTCTAGTAGTTGAAATGGTGTCCTTGGCCTTCATGGCCCTATCTATGTAAGCCTTGACCATACGGGTCATTATTTGTATCAGACGTTATTCATGGATCTAAGAATCTTGTTATTCAATATCTGTGTGTTCAGTGAGCATTGATCTCTGGGATCACTATACATGTTCATTCGGTGGTCTCGACACGTAAGTCGGGGTCCCCACACATAAGTCGTCTATCATACCAATTAATGTTGATGATGAGACCATAAAGGAACTTACTGAAACTTTTTCCTGTGAACTCGATAAAATGCCTTTCAATTATTTAGTGCTTCACCTAGGGACCACTAGACCAAAGATGGTGGATTTCATGCCATTGGTTGACTGCATGGAAAGGAGAATGACTGCCAGCTCTGCTTTCCTTAATCCAGGGGAAAGGTTGCAATTCCTTAATTATGTTTTGTCTTCACTGCCAATGTTCTTCTTAAGTAGCTTACCTATTTCTCCTGGCATCCTTAAACAGCTTGAGAGAATTCAGAGATAGTGCCTTTGGAGGAAACATAAGGATGAACCTTCTCCTTCTCTTGCTGCCTGGGACTTGGTTTGCAGACCCAAAGCTAATGGAGGACTTCCAATCATGAATTTTGGAATCCAGAATGTGGAATTCCTGCTAAAGCATGCAAATCACTTACTGAACAAAAAAGATGTTCCTTGGGTATCCCTGATTTGGGACACTTATTATCATGAAAGAGTCCCCCAAGCAACTAGGCATTGTGGATCATTCTGGTGGAAGGATATTTGCAAAGTTATGACTCAATTCAGGTCTTCAACATGGGTAACAATAAATGCTGGAGACACTGTTCTATTTTGGTCAGGTCATTGGAAAATTGGTGATAATGTTGCCACTTTGGAATCAAGGTTCCCTGGGCTCTTTTCTTATGTGAAAGACCCATGGATGTCTGCTAAGGAAGTTTTCAATGTGCACCAACTGGTGGATCTATTCAACCTGCCATTGTGTGAGCAAGCCTACAAGGATTTTTTGGACTTGCGGAATCTGATAGGGGCTCATGGAAGAGATGCAGATCTGAATGATTCTAGGTGGTGCCAGGGTTCTTCCAAACAATTCAAGCCCAAGTATTTCTATATGAGCATGCACATCAATCTTACTTTTAATCATTTGCTCTCTTGGGTTTGGAGGTCCTGTTGCACCATGAAAATCAAGGTATTTTCATGGATGTTCATTATGTATAGGATGAACACCAAAGATATGGTTGAAAGGAGGCATTGGCACATGGAGGATAGTGTTCAGTGTGTTCTCTACCCATTGGGTGAATGAGAAACCAGGGATCATCTTTTCTTCGAGTGTAACTTCAATGTTAGAGTCTGGAATTACTTGCAGATTGACTGGTCATAGGGGAATACTATGGCAGAAGTTACCATCAATGCAAGGAGAGATTTTAAGAAGTCATTCTTGTCTGAAGTGGTATTCCTTGCTTGTTGGAACATTTGGATAATCAGGAATGCAAAATTATCCAGGCATGAAAGACCCACTTTTTACAGGCGGAGAGCCGCATTTGTGCATGATATTTCACTCATGCAGCACAAAATTAAGTTAGCCTTCAAGCATGACCTCTTGAAATGGATCTCATACTTACCCCCTTGATAACTGATTTGTAAATACGTGTAATTTTAGCTTTACTTCCCCCCTTGTTACCCCTTGTAACACCTGTACATACCTTCTCTTTGAAATAAAATCATTGCTGTGAGGGTTTTCCCTACAGTTCCGAGTCAAAAAAAGCTATGGTCGTGCGAAAGTTACTGGGGTGGAGATCATCACCAGGAGAAGCTGTGGTAGAAAATTGAAGTGAATGAGATGACAAAAGGTGGTGAAAGCAACAACTTTACCAAACTACCAGAAGGTGTTTGGTGATTTCTTGTGCAAGTTACCTTTACCCAATTGCTATGTAAGTTAATGGGATTGCATTACGGTATAAACCAAGATTGTGCACCAAGTTTCAGCTCATTTGAGCAAAGTTGGCAACATAAACATGAAAATACCCAAGAATTGACAGAATCAGATTCCTGATGACTTTGGTGACCAAATCAAGTCCCACAAATGAACAACTTGGTGTAGCATCCTTATTTGGGGCCTAGACCACCTCTGTAAAATTTGAGATCAATTGGATAATCTTAGCAATGTAAAGTTGCTCAAGTTTGGCTCTTGACAGGGAGGGTTTTGAGGTTCTTAGGTGAACCACATCCACTTGGATTGAGAATAAATTTGCAGGGTCACCACGTATACCATGGGTGACTTGCTAGAATTTTTCCTGGAATTTATTTACAATATTTCCTTTAGAGGTATTTCAAAAGCTTGAAATAGGCAGAAAGTGTTTTGAGTGGTTTTGTCCAATATTTTTAACATGAACATGTGTTGAAACTCATATGTATGGAAAATATATATCCACTGAGTTTTGCTAAATTTTCTCAAAAAATTTCAAAGCAAGAAAATATCTTTTCCCTATGAAATACCATTTCTCGCCTCAGAAAAGGCTGTTTAAATAAAACAGGAAAATAAATTTTAAAATAATTATTTTGTGATTTTGGGAAGTCATTTTTATAATAGAATCAAAATAAAATCTTTCGGGTAAAACATCCTCCTAAATTAAAGACTTCTAATGCAAATCCCAATTCAGCGGTTGTGAAACTTTTAAAATAAATAAATGCCCTTTTGTTGAGATGACATTTTTATAGAAGTAGTTCCTCACCCTATACACATGGCATGGTCATTGGGCAAGGATTTTGTTCAAGGAGAGGAAGTTTTGTAGAGAAGAATAACTTTGGTGTCTTAGAACACAATCAATCACACAAGCATGTTGCAATCAAAACAACAATCGCAAGCACTCAAAAAAATTTAATTGGTCCCAAGTTTTGCAAAAACATAATGTGGAAAAGTGGTACAAACACAGGATGTGACAGACTTACCCCCCTTACAAGAATCTCTTCCGCGAGATTCCTTGGCTAAGCGCTAACAAGGTAAGGGAAATTGGATCTAAGGTAGTCTTCACGCTCCGATGCTGCTTCTGCTTCGATGTGGTTGCTTGACTGGACCTTAAAGTACTTAATAGTTTGGTTTTAGGTGCAATGCTCGGCTTCATCCAAGATGCACATTGGTCTCTCGAGATAAGTGAGGGCTGGCTGAAGGTCGATGTCTTGATGATCGATGTCCTTGTAGAGGTCCAGACGGTTGGGAGCTTGGAGGAACTTCTAAAGCTGAGACACGTGAAAGATGTTGTGCACATCCAAAATCTTGGGTGGTAGCTCCAGCTGGTAAGCAACATTTTCTCACCTTGCAGTGATCTTAAAGGGGCCAGTGTATCTTGGTGTGTGTTTTCCATTGACGTGGAAACGCTTTGTTCCCTTGAGAGGTGTGATAGATAGGTATACATAATCTCCGATGTTGAAGTCCATATCTCGGCGGTGCGAGTTGACGTAGATCTTGTGTCTTAACTTGGCGGTCTCGAGATGTTCCCTGACGAGTTGACCTTGCTCCTCATCTTCTCAGAAAATATCTTGTCGAAAGGTCCGTCCTTCTCCGGTCTTAGACCAACTGAGGGGAGTGCGGCACTTGTGTCCAGACAACACCTCAAATGGTGCCATCTGCAGACTGGACTGATAATTGTTGTTGTAGGAGAAGTCGACAAAGGGCAAATAGCTGTCACACTTGGCTCCATATGTTAAAACACAGGCACGGAGCATGTCCTCGAGTACCTAATTTACTCGTTCCGCCTGTCCGCCTGTCTGAGGGTGAAAAGCAGTGCTGAAGGAGAGCTTGGTCCCCATAGCTTCTTGGAACTTCTTCAGATCCTTGAGGTGAACTAATTTCCTTGATCTGACATGATATCCTTTGGAATATCGTGCAGACTCATGATGCGCTTGATGTAGCGGTTGGATATATGGATTCCATCATAGGTGGTATTGACGAGAATGAAATGGGCTACCTTGGTCAGGTGGTCGACAATGACCCAAATGGAATCATGTCCCTTGCTTGACCTGGGAAGATCGGTGATAAAGTCCATGCCGACCTTGTCCCACTTCCATTGTGGCACCTTGTGGGGCTGTAGTAGTCCAGTGGATCGCTGATTCTCAGCTTTGACCCTGTGGCATATGTTAAACTTAGCGACATAAGAAGCTATTTCCCTCTTCATGCCATGCCACCAGAATCTTGCCTTGAGGTATTGGTACATCTTGGTTCCTCCAGTATGGATAGAATGCAAAGTGTCGTGTGCTTCTTGCAAGATCATGTTCTTGAATTCAACTTTATTGGGCATGCAAATGCGATTTCCAAACATACAACTCCTTGTTCATCCATTGAGAATCCTAGGGCTTTGCCTTTATGGATCTTCTTCTTGATTCCTTTGATGCTCTCGTGTCCCTTCTGAGCTTCCTTCATGCCGTCCATCAATGTAGGCTTCGCTTTGAGGTTGGCCAGGAATCCTGGTGCGATTAGCTCCAACCCGAAGCTTTCCAGCTCTTCATACAAGGTGGGTATCCTTTCCTTGACCATAGCATTCAAGGAACAAGCCTTTCTGCTAAAGGCATCAGCCACCACATTGGCCTTTCCGGGGTGGTATTGAACACTGAGGTCGTAGTCTTTGATCAACTCCAACCATCTTTGTTGCCTCATGTTCAATTCCTTTTGAGTGAACATATACTTCAAACTCTTGTGGTGTGTGTATATCTCACATCGCTTACAGAGAAGGTAATCTCGCCATGTCTTCAAGGCGTGAACTACCACTGCCAGCTCCAGATCATGAGTGGCGTAGTTCTCTTTGTGAGGGTGCAGGTGTGTGGATATATAGGCTATGACTCTACCTTCTTGCATGAGGACACCACCATGCTCGGACCTTGATGCATCACAATATATCACATATTGCTTGTGAATATCAGGGTTGGCCAAAATTGGGGCCATTGTTAATCTGTGCTTTTGCTCCTGGAAGCACTCTTCACACTTCAGCGTCCATTAGAACTTCTTGTCCTTATTCAAGAGCTGCATCAATGGTCGGGCAATACTTGAGAACCCTTCGACGAACTTGCGGTAATATCCCGCGACTCTCATGTTCTTCTTCACACTTGGAAAAGACAAGTATGTCGTCGATGAAGACAATGACAAACTTGTACAAATACTCCATGAATACTTCGTTCATGAGGTACATGAAGTAGGCTGGGACATTGATTAACCCAAATGACATGATTGTGCACTCGTACACGCAAGATCGGGTTATGAACGCCATCTTCGGACTATCTTCCGGTCTGATCTTCACTTGGTAGTACCCAGACCTGAGGTCGGTCTTGGAGAATTCTTTGGCACCATTCAAGTGATCGAACATGTCTTCAATCTTGGGGAGTGGATAATTGTTCTTTATTGTGACTTCATTGATGGAACAATAATAAATACAAAGTCTGATAGTTCCATCCCTCTTGGACACAAATAGAATAGGCGATTTCCATGGAGAGGCAGTAGGGCCGATAAATCCTTTGCTGAGCTGCTTAGCCAGTTGTCTCTTCAACTCAGCCAATTATTTGGACCCCATTCTATAGGGCTACTTATAGATGGGTCTTTCTCCAGGCATTCTATCAATAATGAACTCGATGTCTTGGTCAGGAGGTATTTCAAGTAGTTCGTCATGCAAAACATTCGGGTACTCACATACCACTTGCACTTGGTCTAACTAAACTCCCAAAAGGCAATTAACCCGAGGGGCTTCAGCGGTGGCGGGGTTCGAAGCATACCTGACTTCAACTCCCTGACTATTGGTCATGGTGACAACCCTCTTTGCAGATTCCAGAAACCTTGGTTCTTGGTCAACTAATCCATGTCAAGGATCACATCTTAGCCTTGCGACTTTAGGATGATAAGATCTGTGATGAAGTCTACCCCGTTGATATTAATCCCAACTCCTTTACATGCTATCTTGGACCTTAATACCGCACCCTGGGTTTGTACCATCACTAGGTGTGATAGCCTAGCTTATTAGGGATGATAGACTACTCATATCAATAAGGAATTCCTTCTTTTCCGGGAGCCCATTCAAACAGAACTCTCAAGTTAAGCGTGCTCGGCTTGGAGTAGTTCTAGAATGGGTGACCGACCGGGAAGTTCATCCCGGGTGCGCATGAGTGAGCACAAAGTGCGCATAAAAGACTAGTATTGATATGTGGGGCCAGTCTAGATCCCGCCAGGAGTAACGACCGCCGGCGGGTGTGTCCGGGGCGTTACAAGTTTGGTATCAGAGCCGACCCTCGCGGTTACACGGATGTTTGCGGACAGGTGTGCAGTCATGTTGTTCATGACGTTTGTGACCCGTCGTGGCACACGGCATGGTACATGTACTGGACTGGATGCACAGACGTTTGTACCAAGAGGGAACGCTCCTATGGCCCGACGAGGACGTCGGTTCCTCTGAGTGGTGGTGTATGTGATAGCCTAGCTTATTAGGGATGATAGACTACTCATATCAATAAGGAATTCCTTCATTTCCGGGAGCCCATTCAAACAGAACTCTCAAGTTAAGCGTGCTCGGCTTGCAGTAGTTCTAGGATGGGTGACCGACCGGGAAGTTCATCCCGGTTGCGCATGAGTGAGGACAAAGTGTGCAGAAAAGACTAGTATTGATATGTGGGGCCAGTCTAGATCCCGCCAGGAGTAACGACTGCCGGCGGGTGTGTCCGGGGCGTTACACTAGACTACCCAAAGGTGTGGGCTCTATCCCACTCTTTTGTGATAACTTGTGAGTAATAAAAGAGCGTGAAGCACCACAATCAAACAGTATTGTTGTTGGAGTTGAGTTGACAAGGAACATACCCAGTATAACATCTAGGGTCTTATAGGGCTTCCTCGGTGCTGACGTGGTTCACACGAGCTTTGCCATAGTTGGGCTAGTTGTGGGGAGCGGGGTTCTTGGGTGGCTCTCCATGGCCTTGTCCTTGATTTGGCGCATTGGGGCGCAGTGCATCGGGCTTCTTTTTGGGGCACAACCTTGAGAAGTGCCTAGGCTGTCCACAACCTAAAAAGGTGAGTTGTGTGAGTTGCTGTTGTTGGCTCCACTATTGTTGGGTTTGTTGTATGCCGACTTGGGGTTGGCATACTATTGAGGCTGGTAGCTCGAACGAGATGCAGGGGGGCTAACATATTGAGGCTGATAAGTTGGTTTTGCTGGGGCCAGTTGCCAAGGGCGAGGGTTCTGGTTGCTGGAGCTGCCCTTGTTGATCATCTAGCGATTGCGAGTGTCCTCCATGGCACGATGCTTGTCTTCGAGCATAAGAGCCTTGTTCAACAACTCGAAGAAGGTCTGACATTCACAGACAACAAGTTTATAATACAGTGCTTGCTGGAACCCTTCCATGAAGCGTTCTATCTTCCCTGCCTCAGTGGTGGCGTCTTCAACTTCATACCATGACAGAAGGTTGAACTTTTGCATGTATTCCTTGATAGAGCCACTTCCTTGCTTCAGCGCTCGAAGTTCATGTTTCTTAATAGCCATAATCCCAGATAGGATGTGAGCGGTGCGTAACCGTTTCCTGAAATCAGTCCAAGTGATCACATGGTCGTCGTTCATGACCTTGAACCCATCCCACCAAGCTATCTCGGTACCTCTAAGGCAGTGAGAGGCATAAAGAACCTTCTCACGATACTCATTGCAGTTGAGCAACGCAAAGGGGTCCTCGGTGGTGAGGATCCAATCGTCAGCATCCAAAGGCTCAGCAGTCTCAGTGAAGGTTGGCGGCAAATTCCTAATGAACTCTGACAGAGTGGAGCGGCCATTGATGTTCCTTCCCAGTTGTTGGTTGTTCACAAGGGTCTGGTCCAACTGATGCATAGCGGCAGGATTAGCTTGGCGCTCCTCTCGGAGAACTTGTAGGAACTGAGCTATGGTCATGTTCTCCGGTGAAGGTAGTGGCGGGGGAATGTCACCTTGTGGCCGCTCCTGGTGACATCCAGTTGAGCAGACCCACCAGCCTCCCATTGCTGGCTAGCGCTGCCGGTGCTAGGGTTTCCAAAAGCCCTGGTGCGATCGCATTCACCATCCTGTTTGGAGCAGCTGATTCAAACAACTAATATAGGCAAGATAAGGTTACAAGAGAAAATGGATGCCCAAGGGGTTGGTAGAGTGCAAGTGTGACAAACAAAGGTCGAATAGACCCAACGCATATCATAAAGATAAGATAGGCAAGGTAGTCGCTTACATGTTGCCTAAGGCAAAAACGCGACTTGCATCGAGACACAAATAGTAAAACAGACAATAAGCACACATGGTTTCATATGAACCATTACACGAACTCGACTTCGCATGGCTTATCCTACCCTAGTGGTTCTCGGATTCAAGTGGTGAACTGGTCGGTCTCGTGGACATGTTCCTTTAGGTCTTCGTCCTGGTCATTGTCTGTACGGGCATCGTCTCCTATCGAGGGGGTTACAGAACGAAGATGTTCATCCCGACGAAACTTCGCCCGTGTAATAGTGAAGAGCCCATGATACTCCTATGTGCTCATGTGATGACGCCGTGTGTGTGCATCTGTGGCTGGGGGTTCTCCTCCTTGGTATGCAATAACTGGCCATCCCTCAGGTGCTCGATCCTTCTTGATCTTATTTGATTTCGCCTTGGCCAGTCGGAGTAGCTCGCGAGTGTGGTGAAGTTACTCGCATAGCCTCACAGACTCCTTATTCATGGTGTGAGCTAGACTGTCGGCGGGGAGGCTGAAGTAGGTCTAGAATCTGAGTGGTATTCCATCCTGTGGGGATGGGGTGATTGTCCAATATCGTCCTTTCGAAATGGTAAGTGGTGAGTAGCCGGATCATCAACCATCTCTCGAATGGTGTCTCGAAGGTGGACATGTGGCTTCCGTGCAACTGTCTCAATTGCTAGCGCCAAGGTCTCCATCCATGGTCCTTCGAAGAACCAACTCGTCGGGGAGTCATTTTCCTTCACGACCACATCAATGTGGTACTCCTTCATGGTGGCATCGACCCAGTGCTTGTGGTAGACACTACTGGAAAAACATAATTTTCTGACAGCTTTTAGCTTTGCCGTCAGCAATTTCACGGGGCTGACGGCATAGAGACTTTGCCCTCAGAGAAAATCTATGCCGTCCGCTTTATCTAAGTCGTTAGCCAGCTGACGGCGGAGGAGCAAAAGACTGACGACATAGGGCAGCTGACGGCATAGGGAGCTTCCCGATCCCACGTTCGACCAGGGCTTAACGGGAGCCGTCTAGGCCGACAGCCAGCTGACAGCAAAGCCTAACGGCTGTCTTTGCCGACAGCCAGCTGATGGCATATCCCGGTGGTTATCCCCCTCGGACACGACCTAACTACCCCAATCCTCTTCTCTCTCACCTCTCCCATCTGCTCCCCTGACCCGCCGCCATCGTCGACCCTCGCCCACCCCTACTTGCCGGCGCCGCCCCGCGCCAGCCCCGCCCAGACCACCCGCCGTCGCCCCGCACCAGGCCCACCCTGACCCGCCGCCATCGCCCCGCCCCGAGGCATCGCCCGAGGCCTCCCTGCCCCGTCGCGCCCCACCGCATCCGTCATCCCCATCCTTGTCCCCACCGCCTACGCCCAGCCGGCCGCCCACGCCACCTTCCTCCACTTCACTGCCACCTCATCGGCGCCGGCCGCCTCCTCGCCGGTGAGCTCCTCCTCCCCTTTTTTCTTTATTTTTAGTTTATTTTTTCTATATTAGTTAGATCTGTTAGTAGTAGATAACAGATTTAGTTAGCAATTAGTAGTTAAATTTAGTTATCAATTTAGTTATATTTAGTTAGCAATTAGTAGTTAAATTTAGTTAGATAATACTAACAATAATAGAAGAAGGAGGAGAAGGAGATGAAGAGAATAAGAACAAAACTAAAAGGAAGGAGGAGAAGGAGATTAATAGAAGAAGAAGAAGAAAAGGAAAAAGAGGAAGAAGAAGGGGCAGAAGGAGAGAAAAATGAAGAAAAGCAAATAATATGAAGAAAAGAAATAGAAGAAGAGAAGAGTAACAAAACTTGAATAATAAATTATTAATAATGAATAAAAAGAAGAAGAAGCGTAAATTATTAACAAAACATAAAGAAAAACAAGAAGAGATGTGAAGAAAAAGAATTATTAGCTGTATAGTAACAAGGCTATGTGTGAAGGGCCATGCACGACTTCGTTGCGGTAAGTCAGTTGTGTGAGAAGCAAGGCTATGTGTGAGAAGCAACAAGGCTATTTCTTTGACTCCTCGAAAACTAATTTGCAAGCTATGTGTGAGAAGCATGGTTTGCCGCCCCCTCCGCCGATGCCTTCTCCGGTGGGAACGGTCAGTTCCCTTTCAATGACCAACCGTGCACGGTCTTATACCATTGTCTGTCGTCGTGCTAACCACATATTTTAACTCTTGCCTTGTTGCAGCATCATTCCAGAGTTGAATCCCATGATCCCTTTACTTCTCCTGGTTAGAGCCCTAGCAACCCAGCGACCATCCGAGATGGTACTTCTCCTCCGTGACTTAGCATTCGGTAAGTTATTCCTCTCCTTATTATTCTTCTTATTGTTTAGATCAACTTAGATTATGCCATGCTTTAGTTAGCTTAGTAAATTCTAGTTGATATTAGCCATGATTTAGTTATCTTAGTAAGTTCTAGTTGATAATTAGCTTACTTAGCTAAAAAATTACATAATTAGCTTACTTACTTCAAAAATGACATAATTACTTGATAACACAAAAATAGCATAATTAGTTGATATTAGAGCTCAAAAATGACATAATTAGTTTAGAAAGTTTAAAAAGAAACCAGAAGAGATGAACAAAGAAGAGATGAAGGAATAAGAGAAGAAGAAAGAGGAGAAAAAGATATAATAAGAAGAACAAATCTTCTTATTCTTCCTTTTTCTCTTCTTTCTTTTTCTCCATCTTCTTCTTCTTCTTCTTCTTCTTCTTGTTCTTCTTCTTCTTCCACTTCTTCTTCTAATTTCTTAGCTTAATTTAGATAACTTCTTTCTGATTGTATTCTTCTTCTAACTTCTTTCTCATTATGCAGATTTTCATAAAGCAACATGGCATATGGATGGATGCTCCAGGGACTGTACTCATGTTGTCTTAGATGAACTTTGTAGTGCACTTGTATTTGCGAATGCACTTGTGATGCTTTGTAATACTTTGTGATCTTGTTTGCACTTTAATTACATATATTGGTGTTGTTTGCACTTTGTGATGCACTTGTGGTGACGTTTTCACTTTGTGATGCACTTGTGGTGCTCTTTAGGGCATGGGCAAATATATATATATATATATATATATATATATATATATATATATATATATATATATATATATATATATATATTGTTGTTTGTATCTATGTTTTGCAAATACAGGGAATTAACAGAAAACAAATATTAAAAAAAAAGAAGAGAGGGTCTTTGCCTACATCTTACTGATGGCAAAGCATATGCCGTCGGTGGGCTGACGGCAAAGAAGGACATGTGGCGACAGCCTGTGTAACCTGGCAACTGTGATAACACCAAATTTCCTGATTTTCGGCTTTGCCGTCAGCTGTGCTTCACTGGGGGCAAAGAGGGGACCCAGGGGACCCGGGTTTTTGGCTTTGCCGTCAGTTGTGCTCCGGCTGTGGGAAAAGAGGGGACCCACATGTTAGTGGTGTTAGCATCCCTAAAACATATGGCCCACCAGAACTTTGCCGTCCGCCAGCGTCCAGCTGACGGCAAAGCCTGCCGTTAACCCTCTAACGGGGCTCGGCTTGCGCCGTTGCCACCATTGCTCTGTGCCGTCACCTCGTGCCACAAAACTGATGGCAAGGGCTTTGCCGTCGGTCGATTTGCAGCTGACGGCAAAGAAGGTGATTACCGATAAAATTGTGGCCGGCTCCTTTGCCGACCGCACACTGACGGCAAAGCCTTTGCCATCCGTTAAACAGGCCGTTGCCGTCAGCTCTGGTTGTTGGCAAACCAGCAGATTCCTATAGTGAGAGAAAAATGGGTGATCGGCGGAACTCGCACTTCTCTAGGTTGTACTCAAGGAGTAGGGGAAGCTGGATGCTAGGAGCTCTCGGGGTATGACGACCATATACAAAGTATTAAGCGGAGAGTGTCAGCATGCTTTTGAAAGTAGATGTGAAAAGGTAAGAAGTGCAAAAAATCCTAAGTATAGGTATTAGGTATAGTCTCGAAAAAGGGGTTTATCCTATCTGACATCCATGCTAACTAAGGCTTCCTATAATCAAGATGGCTTTGATGCCAGCTCTATGGGGACCCCGACTTATATGTCATGGTCACCGAATGCAGGTGTACGGTGATCCCAGAGATCAATGCTCACTGAAGACACAGAAACTGAATAACAAGAGTCTTACGCCCATACATACCATCTGATACAAATAGAAACCATTATGGTCAAGTCTTCCATCGATAGGATCTCGAAGGCCGACACACCAAACATAACTAGCAGCGAAAATCTTGATCGAAACCGTGAACCCGAGCCATCTGCCTTAAAGCTACACGCATTCTGACTGGGAAGCTTCCTAGTTTGCTTGTTCCTTTCCTACGAGATCTTCTTCATATTCCTGCTCTTCCATGCCTAGCCAATTAAATAACCAGTCACAAGCCAATGAGTACTTTGAATGTACTCGAAAGCAACCCATGATGTGGAGCAAGACAATAATAATGAAAAATCTAGCACTAAGTAGGTAAGTTTTGCGGAAAGCTATATTTTAGTGTAATGACATGATCAATCTTGTAAAATCATGCATCAACTTGTCGTAAGTATCCATATGAACAAGCTATAATTATCATCATAAGTCGGGGTTGGACGTCCCATGTTCAATTCCCATACCAAGTTGTCATCCTTTTCATATCATCATCTTTTCCACATACTCACACATGCAAACTTATTTGGTTTATGCAAAAACAACTAGATGTAGTTTAAGTAGCACTACACAACCGTCCTTGATCGTGGACTCAGTTATAAGAATAGTTTTACACTCTATAGAGGTGGCGCGCTATACCCACGAGACTCGGTGAACTTTTGTCTCATCCACGACTCGAGGTATGTCTCAGACCCAAGGTAAACACGCGAAAAATGCCTTTCCCTTGGCGACACTAAACAATCATACGAGCCTCGCTCTAGATTGTACCATCCATGAAGGGACCAACGATGTGCCCGGTGCCTGTGAAAACATCTCATGGTCGACCTACCTTGCACGACCTAGTCATCGGAGTGACCACGCCACTCTCGCCACTGGTAATGTGATCTCTCTGCTAGCATTGACCAAAGTGATCAACAAAGCCGCGTCCCATAAGGGGTATCGTGGTTGCACATTTAAGGTTGGGATGGTTGACAAATCTTAAATCTAATCCCGTTTCCTTAACCACTCTGACAAAACTATTCTCGGTACACCACTTCTTCCTCAAGTGGTCACCCATTCGCACACCTTCTCCCTCAGGCATGAGTGTCACCCAACGGGGTTTTTGAAAAGCCTCAAAAATCATTTCTTTCATTATCTCATGCATAATCTCTTCCCATTTGTGTAGCGTCTACTTGCATCCTAGCTACTTCCCACCCGCACAACCCTCATAGGTGGTATGGTAAAGGGTCTACTTGCATCATAGCGTCTACTTGCATCCTAGCTACTTCCCATTTGTGTAGCGTCTACTTGCATCATAGCGTCTACTTGCATCTCATGCGCAAGTATCAACGAGGGGTTCTGGGAGACAACCCACAAAGGTGGCCATTGATTCATGATGAATCCAATGCAACGAAATATAGTACTACATCTCATGCAAAAATAAATGGTTTCCTAGACGTGGTGAAAGGGCTCCTTGCCTTGCTCAACAAAGTCTCCGGGGACTTAAAAATCATCTCGTCCAAGTACTTCATCAGCTACACAATTCATCGTTGTAAAATTAACAGGAAAAATTAATAACACCACCAGAAAGGGAAAATAATTTACTCAGAAAGTTTTCACCGTATTTTTGTAAAATACTAGGGTGATTGTAGGTATTGTAAAAATAGCTAGGTTTTATTTTTGAGGTGTAAAAAGTTTTGAAAACATTTAAAGAGAAGGTTAAAATGTTTAAAACTAGGTTTTAAAATAAAACTGTGTATAAAAGTTTCTGTAAAAATTACTCAAGTGATGTTATTAAATACTACACATTATTACATTATTTTTGGTGAAAGAATAAATGGATTTGGATGCATTTTGGCTTCTGTGGAATTTTTCCAAAACATAAAGAAATGGAAAAGGGAAAAGTAGACCTATCATGGTGATGTCCATCTACGAGAGGGGGTATTCGATCTACGTACCCTTGTAGACCGCACAGCAGAAGCGTTAGTGAACGCGATTGATGTAGTGGAACGTCCTCACGTCCCTCGATCCGCCCCGCGAACCGTCCCGCGATCAGTCCCACGATCTAGTGCCGAACGGACGGCACCTCCGCGTTCAGCACACGTACAGCTCGATGATGATCTCGGCCTTCTTGATCCAGCAAGAGAGACGGAGAGGTAGATGAGTTCTCCGGCAGCATGACAGCACTACGGAGGTTGGTGGTGATCTAATCTCAGCAGGGCTCTGCCCGAGCTCCGCAGAAACGCGATCTAGAGGTAAAACCGTGGAGATATGTGGTCGGGCTGCCGTGGCAAAGTTGTCTCAAATCAGCCCTAAAACCTCCGTATATATAGGGGGAAGAGGGGGAGCCTTGCCTTGGGGTCCAAGGACCCCCAAGGGGTTCGGCTGAGCCAAGGGGGGCCACCCTCCCCTTCCAAACCGACTCCAACTAGGTTTGGAAGGAGGAGTCCTTCCCCCTTTTCCCACCTCCTCTTTTTTTCTTTTCTCTTTGATTTTCTTCCTAAGGCGCATAGGGCCTTCTTGGGCTGTCCCACCAGCCCACTAAGGGCTGGTGCGCCACCCCCAAGGCCTATGGGCTTCCCCGGGGTGGGTTGCCCCCCCCCCCCCCGGTGAACACCCGGAACCCATTCGTCATTCCCGGTACATTCCCGGTAACTCCGAAAACCTTCCGGTAATCAAATGAGGTCATCCTATATATCAATATTCGTTTCCGGACCATTCCGGAAACCCTCGTGACGTCCGTGATCTCATCCGGGACTCCGAACAACATTCGGTAACCAACCATATAACTCAAATACTCATAAAACAACGTCGAACCTTAAGTGTGCAGACCCTGCGGGTTCGAGAACTATGTAGACATGACCCGAGAGACTCCTTGGTCAATATCCAATAGCGGGACCTGGATGCCCATATTGGATCCTACATATTCTACGAAGATCTTATCGTTTGAACCTCAGTGCCAAGGATTCATATAATCCCGTATGTCATTCCCTTTGTCCTTCGGTATGTTACTTGCCCGAGATTCGATCGTCAGTATCCGCATATCTATTTCAATCTCGTTTACCGGCAAGTCTATTTACTCGTTCCGTAATACAAGATCCAGCAACTTACACTAAGTCACATTGCTTGCAAGGCTTGTGTGTGATGTTGTATTACCGAGTGGGCCCCGAGATACCTCTCCGTCACACGGAGTGACAAATCCCTGTCTCGATCCATACTAACTCAACGAACACCTTCGGAGATACCTGTAGAGCATCTTTATTGTCACCCAGTTACGTTGCGACATTTGATACACACAAAGCATTCCTCCGGTGTCAGTGAGTTATATGATCACATGGTCATAGAACAAATACTTGACACGCAGAAAACAGTAGCAACAAAATGACACGATCAACATGCTACGTCTATTAGTTTTGGTCTAGCCATTCACGTGATTCTCCTAATGACGTGATCCAGTTATCAAGCAACAACACCTTGTTCATAATCAGAAGACCCTGACTATCTTTGATCAACTGGCTAGCCAACTAGAGGCTTGCTAGGGACAGTGTTTTGTCTATGTATCCACACATGTATACAAGTCTTTATTCAATACAATTATAGCATGGATAATAAACGATTATCTTGACACAGGAATTATAATAATAACTATATTTATTATTGCCTCTAGGGCATAATTCCAATAGTCTCCCACTTGCACTAGAGTCAATAATCTAGCCTTCACATCATCATGCGAATTACATTGTAATAAATCTAACACCCATACAGTTCTGGTGTTGATCATGCTTTGCCCGTGGAAGAGGTTTAGTCAGCGGGTCTGCTACATTCAGATCCATGTGCACTTTGCATATATTTACGTCCTCCCCTTCGACGTAGCCGCGGATGAGGTTGAAGCGTCGTTTGATGTGTCTGGACTTCTTGTGAAACCGTGGTTCCTTTGCTAGGGCAATGGCACCCGTGTTGTCACAGAACAAGGTTATTGGATTCAGTGCGCTTGGCACCACTCCAAGATCCGTCATGAACTGCTTCATCCAGACACCCTCCTTAGCCGCCTCCGAGGCAGCCATGTACTCCGCTTGACATGTAGAATCTGCTACGATGCTTTGCTTGGAACTGCACCAGCTTACCGCACCCCCATTAAGAATAAATACGTATCCGGTCTGTGACTTAGAGTCGTCCGGATCTGTGTCAAAGCTTGCATCGATGTAACCCTTTACGGCGAGCTCTTCGTCACCTCCATACACGACAAACATCTCCTTAGTCCTTTTCAGGTACTTCAGGATATTCTTGACCGCCGTCCAGTGATCCACTCCTGGATTACTCTGGAACCTTCCTGCCATACTTATGGCCAAGCTAACGTCCTGTCTAGTGCACAGCATTGCATACATGATAGAACCTATGGCTGAAGCATAGGGGACGGTGCTCATATGCTCTCTATCCTCATCAGTTGCTGGGCACTGAGTCTTACTCAATCTCGTACCTTGTAAAACTGGCAAGAACCCTTTCTTGGACTGTTCCATATTGAACCTCTTCAAAACTTTATCAAGGTATGTGCTTTGTGAAAGTCCTACCACGCGTTTTGATCTATCCCTATAGATCTTAATGCCTAGAATGTAAGCAGCTTCTCCTAGGTCCTTCATAGAGAAACTTTTATTCAAGTAATCCTTCATGCTCTCCATAAACTCTATGTTGTTTCCAATCAGCAATATGTCATCCACATATAATATTAGAAACGCCACAGAGCTCCCACTCACTTTCTTGTAAATACAAGATTCTCCAACCACTTGTATAAACCCAAATGCTTTGATCACCTCATCAAAGCGTTTGTTCCAACTCCGAGATGCTTGCACCAGTCCATAAATGGATCGCTAGAGCTTGCACACCTTGTTAGCATTCTTAGGATCGACAAAACCTTCGGGTTGCATCATATACAACTCTTCCTTAAGGAAACCGTTAAGGAACGCCGTTTTGACATCCATCTGCCAGATTCCATAATCGAAAAAAGCAGCTATTGCTAACATGATTCTGATGGACTTAAGCATCGCTACGGGTGAGAATGTCTCATCGTAGTCAACTCCTTGAACTTGTGAAAAACCCTTTGCCACAAGTCGAGCTTTATAAACGGTCACATTGCCTTCAGCGTCCGTCTTCCTCTTAAAGATCCATTTGTTCTGAATAGCCTTGCGGCCCTCAGGTAGTACTTCCAAAGTCCATACTTTGTTCTCATACATGGATCCTATCTCGGACTTCATGGCTTCTAGCCATTTGTTGGAATCTGGGCCCACCATTGCTTCTTCATAACTTGCGGGTTCATTGTTGTCTCACAACATGATTGAAAAAACGGGATTACCGTACCACTCTGGAGCAGCACGTGGCCTCGTCGACCTGCGTGGTTCGACAGTAACTTGAACCGGAGTTTCATGATCATCATCATTAACTTCCTCCTCAACCGGCGTTGCAATGACAGAGGTTTCCCCTTGCCCTGCGCCACCATCTAGAGGGATGAGAGGTTCGACAACCTCATCAAGTTCTATCTTCCTCCCACTCAATTCTCTCGAGAGAAACTCCTTCTCGAGAAAAGCTCCGTTTTTAGCAACAAACACTTTGCCCTCGGATTTGAGATAGAAGGTGTACCCAACTGTCTCTTTTGGGTAACCTATGAAGATGCACTTTTCTGCTTTGGGTTCCAGCTTTTCAGGGTGAAGCTTTTTGACATAAGCATCACATCCCCAAACTTTAAGAAACGACAACTTTGGCCTTTTGCCATACCACAGTTCGTATGGTGTCGTCTCAACGGATTTTGATGGTGCCCTATTTAAAGTGAATGCAGCTGTTTCTAATGCATAACCCCAAAACGATAACGGCAAATCGGTAAGAGACATCATAGATCGCACCATCTCTAATAAAGTACGATTACGACGTTCGGACACACCATTACGCTGTGGTGTTCCAGGCGGTGTCAACTGTGAAACAATTCCACATTGTGTTAAGTGAGCACCAAACTCGAAACTCAGATATTCACCCCCACGATCAGACCGTAGGAACTTGATCTTCTTGTTACGATGATTTTCAACTTCACTCTGAAATTGCTTGAACTTTTCAAATGTTTCAGAGTTGTGCTTCATTAAGTAGACATAACCATATCTACTCAAATCGTCACTGAAGGTGAGAAATTAACGATATCCGCCGCGTGCCTCTACGCTCATCGGACCGCACACATCGGTATGTATGATTTCCAACAAGTCACTTGCACGCTCCATTGTTCCGGAGAACGGAGTTTTAGTCATCTTGCCCATGAGGCATGGTTCGCACGTGTCAAGTGAATCAAAGTCAAGTGACTCCAAAAGTCCATCGGCATGGAGTTTCTTCATGCGCTTTACACCAATATGACCTAAGCGGCAGTGCCATAAAAATATGGCGCTATCATTGTTAACTCTAACTCTTTTGGTCTCAATGTTATGTATGTGTGTATCACTATCAAGATTCAATATGAACAATCCTCTCACATTGGGTGCATGACCATAAAAGATGTTACTCATAGAAATAGAACAACCATTATTCTCTGACTTAAAAGAGTAACCGTCTCACAATAAACAAGATCCAGATATAATGTTCATGCTCAACGCAGGCACTAAATAACAATGATTCAAGTTCATAACTAATCCTGATGGTAACTGAAGTGAAACTGTGCCGACGGCGATTGCATCAACCTTGGAACCATTTCCTACGCGCATCGTCACTTCATCTTTCGCCAGCCTTTGTCTATTCCGCAGTTCCTGTTTCGAGTTGCAAATATGAGCAACAGAACCGGTATCGAATACCCAGGCACTACTATGAGAGCCGGTTAAGTACACATCAATAACATGTATATCAAATATACCTAATTTTTCTTTGGCCGCCTTCTTATCAGCCAGATACTTGGGGCAGTTGCGCTTCTAGTGACCCATACCCTTGCAATAGTAACACTCTGTTTCAGGCTTAGGTCTAGCTTTGGGTTTCTTCGTCGGATTGGCAACAGGCTTGCCGCTCTTCTTTGAATTACCCTTCTTGCCTTTGCCGTTTCTCTTGAAACTAGTGGTCTTATTCACCATCAACACTTGATGCTCTTTACGGAGTTCAGACTCTGCGACTTTCAGCATCGCAAACAACTCGCCGGGTGACTTGTTCATCCCTTTCATGTTGTAGTTCAACACAAAGCCTTTATAGCTTGGCGGCAGTGATTCAAGAATTCTGTCAGTGATAGCCTCTTGCGGGAGTTCAATCCCCAGCTCAGCTAGACGGTTTGAGTACCCAGACATTTCGAGCATATGTTCACTGACAGACGAGTTCTCCTCCATCTTGCAAGCATAGAATTTATCGGAGGTCTCATACCTCTCGATCCGGGCGTTCTTCTGAAAGATGAACTTCAACTCCTGGAACATCTCAAATGCTCCATGACACTCAAAGCGACGTTGAAGTCCCGGTTCTAAGCCATACAAGACTACACATTGAACTACTAAGTAGTCCTCCTTACGTGTTAACCAAGCGTTCTTAACATCCTGGTCAGCCGTAGCGGGTGGTTCATCTCCTAGCGCAGCATTAAGGACATAATCCTTCTTCCCTGCTTGTAAGATTAGCTTAAGATTACGAGCCCAGTCTACAAAGTTGCTTCCATCATCTTTCAACTTAGCTTTCTCTAGGAACGTATTAAAATTCAGGGTGACAGTCGCGTGAGCCATGATCTACAACACAAATATATTCAAAGTGGACATAGACTATGTTCAAGATAATTAGAGTTTAACTTAATAAAATTACTCGCTAAACTCCCACTCAAAAAGTACATCTCTCTGGTCATTTGAGTGGTTCATGATCCACTTACACTAGCTCAAGTCCGATGATCACGTGAGTTGAGTATAGTTTCAGTCGTAAGCATCCCTATGCTAATCATATCATCTATATGATTCATGATCGAGCTTTCGATCTCATATGTTCGAGGCCATGTCTGCACATTTTAGGCTCGTCAAGTTTAACCCGAGTGTTCCGCGTGTGCAACTGTTTTGCACCCGTTGTATGTGAACGTTGAGTCTATCACACCCGATCATCACGTGGTGTCTCGAAACGACGAACTGTAGCAACGGTGCACAGTCGGGGAGAACACAATTTCGTCTTGAAATTTTAGTGAGAGATCACCTTATAATGCTACCGTCGTTCTAAGCAAAATAAGGTGCATAAAGGGATTAACATCACATGCAATTCATAAGTGACATGATATGGCCATCTTCATGTGCTCCTTGATCTCCATCACCAAAGCACCGGCACGATCTTCTTGTCACCGGCGCAACACCATGATCTCCATCAACGTGTCGCCATCGGGGTTGTCGTGCTACTCATGCTATTACTACTAAAGCTACATCCTAGCAAAATAGTAAATGCATCTGCAAGCACAAACGTTAGTTTAAAGACAACCCTATGGCTCCTGCCGGTTGCCGTTACCATCGACGTGCAAGTCGATATTATCTATTACAACATTATCATCTCATACATCCAATATATCACATCACATCATTGGCCATATCACATCACAAGCATACCCTGCAAAAACAAGTTAGACGTCCTCTAATTTTGTTGTTGCATGTTTTACGTGGTGACCATGGGTATCTAGTAGGATCGCATCTTACTTACGCAAACACCACAACGGATATATATGAATTGCTATTTAACCTTATACAAGGACCTCCTCGGTCAAATCCGATTCAACTAAAGTTGGAGAAACTGACACTTGCCAGTCATCTTTGAGCAACGGGGTTACTCGTAACGATGAAACCAGTCTCTCGTAAGCGTACGATTAATGTCGGTCCAAGCCGCTTCAATCCAACAATACCGCGGAAACAAGAAAAGACTAAGGAGGGCAGCAAAAGTCACATGACCGCCCACAAAAAGTTTTGTGTTCTACTCGAGAAAACATCTACGCATGAACCTAGCTCATGATGCCACTGTTGGGGAACGTCGCATGGGAAAAAAAATTCCTACACGCACGAAGACCTATCATGGTGATGTCCATCTACGAGAGGGGGTATTCGATCTACGTACCCTTGTAGACCGCACAGCAGAAGCGTTAGTGAACGCGGTTGATGTAGTGGAACATCCTCACGTCCCTCGATCCGCTCCGCGAACCGTCCCGCGATCAGTCCCACGATCTAGTGCCGAACAGACGGCACCTCCGCGTTCAGCACACGTACAGCTCGACGATGATCTCGGCCTTCTTGGTCCAGAAAGAGAGACGAAGAGGTACATGAGTTCTCCGGCAGCGTGACGGCGCTCCGGAGGTTGGTGGTGATCTAATCTCAGCAGGGCTCCGCCCGAGCTCCGCAGAAACGCGATCTAGACGTAAAACCGTGGAGATATGTGGTCGTGCTGCCGTGGCAAAGTTGTCTCAAATCAGCCCTAAAACCTCTGTATATATGGGGGGAAGAGGTGGAGCCTTGCCTTGGGGTCCAAGGACCCCCAAGGGGTTCGGCCGAGCCAAGGGGGGCAACCCTCCCCTTCCAAACCGAGTCCAACTAGGTTTGGAAGGAGGAGTCCTTCCCCCTTTTCCCACGTCCTCTTTTTTATCTTTTCTCTTTGATTTTCTTCCTATGGCGCATAGGGCCTTCTTGGGCTGTCCCACCAGCCCACTAAGGGCTGGTGCGCCACCCCCAAGGCCTATGGGCTTCCCCGGGGTGGGTTGCCCCCCCACCCCCCGGTGAACACCCGGAACCCATTCGTCATTCCCGGTACATTCCCGGTAACTCTGAAAACCTTCTGGTAATCAAATGAGGTCATCCTATATATCAATCTTCGTTTTCGGACCATTTCGGAAACCCTCGTCACGTCCGTGATCTCATCCGGGACTCCGAACAACATTCGGTAACCAACCATATAACTCAAATACGCATAAAACAACGTCGAACCTTAAGTGTGCAGACCCTGCGGGGTCGAGAACTATGTAGACATGACCCGAGAGACTCCTCAGTCAATATACAATAGCGGGACCTGGATACCCATATTGGATCCTACATATTCTACGAAGATCTTATCGTTTGAACCTGAGTGCCAAGGATTCATATAATCCCGTATGTCATTCCCTTTGTCCTTCGGTATGTTACTTGCCCGAGATTCGATCGTCAGTATCCGCATACCTATTTCAATCTTGTTTACCGGCAAGTCTCTTTACTCGTTCTGTAATACAAGATCCCGCAACTTACACTAAGTCACATTGCTTGCAAGGCTTGTGTGTGATGTTGTATTACCGAGTGGGCCCCGAGATACCTCTCCGTCACACGGAGTGACAAATCCCAGTCTCGATCCATACTAACTCAACGAACACCTTCGGAGATACCTGTAGAGCATCTTTATAGTCATCCAGTTATGTTGCCACGTTTGATACACACAAAGCATTCTTCCGGTGTCAGTGAGTTATATGATCTCATGGACATAGGAACAAATACTTGACACGCAGAAAACAGTAGCAACAAAATGACACGATCAACATGCTACGTCTATTAGTTTGGGTCTAGCCCATCACGTGATTCTCCTAATGACGTGATCCAGTTATCAAGCAACAACACCTTGTTCATAATCAGAAGACCCTGACTATCTTTGATCAACTGGCTAGCCAACTAGAGGCTTGCTAGGGACAGTGTTTTGTCTATGTATCCACACATGTATACAAGTCTTTATTCAATACAATTATAGCATGGATAATAAATGATTATCTTGATACAGGAATTATAATAATAACTATATTTATTATTGCCTCTAGGGCATAATTCCAACAGGAGCTTCAGGAACGAGTTGGCAGAGTGGCTTCCTCCACCGAACCAAGGGGGAAATATAGGGGGAGGCATTAGCATCAAGTTGTCGTTCGATAGGGAGAGAAAGAATGGCCGGAGCGAAATCCTACTGTGAGGAATTGACGGCGGACGAAGCGGTAGCGCCGAGCTCTATTACATGCAAAATGAGGGGGAAGTGGAGTGGGACTAATGCAGCGAGGCGACTGGGGTCGAGTGAGAGCGGAAGGGAAGGAAAGAGAGGCATGGGGGCCTTTAAGTAGGAGTGGTTGAAGTGCACTGAAGGCTTAGTGCATCGTCGAACTCGAGGCCGAGGCCAAGGGGCACAGGGGTGAGCTAGGATGAGTCTGGGGTGTTCCTGTGGTCAGTCCAGAGCGAGGGGAGAGAAGAGGGGGATCGAGGTGGCCTACACGCGCGAGGCCCATGGTTGGCCGAATTGGGCGGTGCTCAGGCGCGTCGGGAATGGTTATACGTCCCAAACGTAACATTAATTTCTACTTGTTCCATGATCTATTGGCTGACATTGTTATATGTTTTGCTACAGTTTTATATCATTTTACATATATTTGGACTAGCATACTAACTGACTGCACCCAGTGCCAGTTTCTGTGTGCTGATGTCTATTTTGTAGGGGCTTTTACCCAATTTTCCGAAGCCCGAAAAATTTCAGAAAAAATATATAAAAAATCAGCGGAACAGAAGCTTCCGGATCACCGAAGATGGGCCAGAGGGGGGGCCATGGGCCTCCCAAGAGGCCTGCTGGTGCGGCCATGCCCTAGGCTGCGCCAGGAGGTCGCCTGGGTGGGTCCCACCTCCTCCGGTGCCCTGATTTGGCCTATACTTAGAGTCCCGAGAGGAAACCCTTGCACACTATCTGGAATCGTGAATTTCTTCATCGTTCCGGTGCTGCAGCGCTTCCGAGATCGGGAGCATCAGGAGACCTCTTCCCGGCACCCTGCCGGAGGGAGGATTGACCTCTGGGAGTTTCTCCACCACCATGGACGCTTCCCCGACGTGCCGTGAGTATTTCTCCTTGTACCATGATTCCATGACCAGTAGCTATGTGATGTCTTCTCTCCGATCTAGTGCTTCAATGGTTAGTCCTTGTGAGCTACCCTACATGATCAACGCATCTATGTAATTCTCTTGCTATTGCTAAACTCGGTTTGTTGGGATCCGATGGATTATGAGATTATGTTCAGATTTTTACGAGTTGTGTATTTGATTATCCTTTTATATTATGTTCCTTAGTGATTCATGCATTTCTCTGTTGCTATTTATTCTTTGGCCGAGTAGTAGATTGTAACTCCAAGAGGGAGTGTTATGCATGATTGTGGGTTCATGCCCCTCGATGTCTAGCTTGAGTGACAAAAATATGAGACTAGGGGATGTCCTTGTTGCCACCAGGGAGAAAATAACGGTGCTTTTGACCACGGTTGCAAGGATTGTTTACCTTATGCTTAGTTTGTTAATGCAGTTGTCCGTTGCTTTGAGTTTACACTTTGGGTCGGGCTCGCAACTTAATACTGGAGAGATGTTATGGATAGATATCTCAAGGTGGATGATTAGTAAGTAGATGTTGATGAATAAACGGTCTCCTTGTCTTGGCGTACTGCATATTACTATTGAACCTCTAACTATCAAGTAGCATAATGAGCATTGCGGTGCGATCATAATTCTGTCAATTGCCAAACCATGATTTATTTACCAAAGCATAGTTGTTTATCGTCTTTCGGGAGAGAGACATCACTTGTGAACATCATGTGACTCCGGTCCATATCCCCATCATTGTTTACACCTCCATCATTCACCGCTTTCATTTACTTTTTTGTTGCAATCACTATTACCTTCCCGCTTGTGTTTTGATCTTTGCCAAACTACAAGGCCGAAGAGATTGACAACCTCTTTGTACTCGTTGGGAGGAAATATATGGGTTGTGTGTGTAGGTCCACGTCTTCTGTTGACCAGGAGAGGAGACACCAACTTGTTGAGCCTAGGAGTCCTCCTGGTTCGATAAACCTTATAGTATCCGTGTAAGGGAAATCTGCTGCTGACTACATCTCCATCTTCCACTTGGGGTAACCAACGAGGGGCGAGAAGTATATCCATCAACTAGTCACCAAGAAAATTTCTGTCGTCGTTGCCGGGGACTCCAGTCTTCAAGATAGGGGAGTTGCACGCTATCCTTTACCTTTGCTTTTTAGTCTTGTTAGTTTGTTTTTAGTTTTTGCTTTAGAGTCTTATACCAAAAACCACAAAAAATTTATTTGCTTTGTTCTTGCTTGTTGCTGCTGCTATGGGTTCCACTGAAAACACCAAGTTGTGTGACCTCACTAGTCACAACAACAATGACTTTATCTGCACTCCTATTGCTTCTCCCGCCATTGAAGCCACGTCCTTTGAGATTAAGCCTGCTTTACTGAAGCTAGTTATGAAATATCTATTCTTCGGTGCTGGAGATGATGTGGCCTTGCACTTTAAATTTTTTGTTGAGCTCTATGATATGCAAAAATATAAAGAAGTAGATGGTGATATTGTTAAACTTATGCTTTTTCCTTTCTCCTTGAGAGGAGGAGCTAAAGAGTGGCTTCAATCTTTGCCTAGGAATAGCATAGATTCTTTGGATAAGTGCAAAGATGCTTTTATTGGGAAGTATTACCCGCGTGCTAAGATTATCAAGTTGAGGAGCAACATTATGAATTTTATTCAATTGGATAATGAACTTGTTGCTCAAGCTTCAGAACATATTGACGGGGATATAGCCATAGGGTAGGGTCATAGGTCTGACCAGTACGTCCTACCCAAGGGCACCTCATTATTAGTTTAAGGACTACAAGGGAAATTCCTACTGGATCGTGACAACATCTAATCCACACGGTACAGATCCACTCAGACAAGTACATTCCATCCACTCGGATGACAGTCAACCACTCGGCCGTATGACTCACTCGGTCATGCAAATACCAATAGTCGGCAAGACATCTGTAGTGGGCTGACATTATGGCATCAATGCCCCATCTTGTAACATAAGAGGTGAGGAGGTGGCGCACTCTATATAAGCCACCACCCTCCACATAGCTAGGGGCGATCTTCTTCTCCTCCTTCGGGCTCATTCTTTCCCTGGAGCTCTGGCTCTCTCTCTATACCATGTAACTCATGTCCATGACAGATAAAACAAAGCCTCTCCAGAGCAGGAGACGTAGGGTTGTTATCTCCACTGTGAGAGGCCTGAACTCGCTAAAACGACCGTGTCACCCATGTGCATCTTGATAGATCATGCTCCGTTATCTTACCCCCTTTCTATTGTCGGAATCGTTACCACGACATTTGGCGCCCACCGTGGGGCATCGGCATCTATCGAGCCATGATGCAAATGGTTGTCTTCAATCTTAGCAACCCAAACTCTTTTGGGTGTTCTCCCAAAAGATCAAACATTCATCACCAAATATTGGACTATCGGAGTCCTGGCCATCACACCACCTACGGGTGGACAAAATACTAAGGTTGAGGGAGTTCCTCTTATCATCTTGTTTTCTTTACAATCAGACAATGATCTAATGATGGTTTATTTATCTTTTGTATGCACACGAGCTCGTACAGAAGGATACATCCCTTTGTTCTGGTTGGCGGCTCATCTCCTGGATGAAGAAGCACTGCCACACGCCCGTCGTCATCTTCGATCTCATCTTTGCCGCCCTCGCCAAGTGCCCACATACACATGGCCGCTAATGCTCGAGCTGGTTCCTTAGCCAGCTCCGTAGGTGTTGAGGCGCAACTCCGACTGACGTGGAGCTTCGGCTCCCCAAATAGAAACGCGACCACCGGAGCTCATGGTGGTCTCGCCCTTGGTTGCGCCAGCCCGCAACTCTCACGCAGGGTACCTCCTCTAGCATGGGAGATCCTGCCGTTGTTCAGGGCCGTGGAAACGACCTCGCCAGCCGCTCGCCCGATGCGTGGAAACGGCCTCGCCACATGCTCGTCTTGTGCATTGAGCGTAGACGAACACGACGCACCAGAGGTAACAGAAGGACGCAGGCCTCATAAATCTGGTACGAGTGGATTGGCCACCTAATTAATCGGGTAATTGGTGAGGAATATCCAACGCTTGTCATGGTAAGGACAAATGTGTGAAGTAATTACTTCGTTCCTTCCAGAAGTTAATTGCTTACCTTTCGGTTTCCACCGTTTTTACGCCAATTAATTTGTACATGCATGCATATATTACCACCCAGCGTTTAATCCGGCTAATTAGCATCAATACACGGTCATTTTTGTCCAGCACAAAGAATAGTGGCTATGCTTGCTAACTTGCAGGGTCACTCAGCTAGCTGGAAACCAGATTATCCCTATAACTAAGAGACTCGTCACTCGGACAACTAAACGTCCAGATGACAAGTAAAACGTTCAGGTTTAGTTTGGTGGTATTTCCATCCAGATGACTAATGTGCACGCACTTTGCAGCACCGCGCGTCGCTACACAACGGGACGTGATTTCATCACTCGATCGCCCCATGCATCATCGCTCAACCGGACATGACTTCATCACTCGGCCGGCCCCGCACATCGCCACTCGGTGAGGCGCGCCTTCTTCACTCGACCGCTCCACGCGACGTCACTCAGCCAGACGCTCCATCGTCACTCGGCTGCCCCGCACGCCATCGCTCTACCGGACGCGTCGTCATCACTCGGCAGCTCCGCACATTTCCACTCGGTGAGGCGTGCCTTCGTCACTCGACCGCCCCGCGCGTCATCACTCAGCCAAACACTCCATCGTCACTCGGCCGCCCCGCACGCCGTCGCTCTACTGGACCCATCGTCATCACTCGACAGCTCCGCACATCACCACTCGGCGAGACACGTCTTTGTCACTCGACAGCTCCACGCATCGCCACTTAGCCGGACGATCCATCATCACTCTACTGGACGCGTCGTCGTCACTCAGCAGATCCGGGCATCACCACTCGACGGGACGCTCCTTCGTCACTCGGTCGCTCCGGGCACCGTCACTAGACCGGATGCTTCTTCGTCACTCGATCGCTCCGCGTGCCGTCACTCAGTCGGACTCGTCTACCTCACTCGGATGCCCCACGCATCGCCACTCCATGTGGCACGTCTTCATCACTCGGACGCCCCGCGCGCCACCGCTCGGCTTAGCTGCGATTCAGTATCGCCTAAGTTAAAACTACTTCGAGTACGGACACGCTCCACACTCGGGAACTTAGCCCGCTTCCGTATCGCCTAAGTTAAAACTACTACGAGTACGGACACGCTCCACACTCGGGAACTTAGCTGTGACTCTGTGTCGCCTAAGTTAAAATTACTCCGAGTACGGACATGCAACACACTCGGGGACTTAGCTGCGACTCTGTATCGCCTAAGTTAAAACTACTACGAGTACGGACACGCTCCACACTCGGTAACTTAGCTGCGACTCCGTATCGCCTAAGTTAAAAACTATTCTGAGTACGGACAGGCTCCACACTCGGGGGCGTAGCTGCGCCTCCATATCGCCTAAGTAAAAACTATTCCGAGTACGGACAGGCTCCACACTGAGGAACTTAGCTGCGACTCCGTATCGCTTAAGTTAAAGCAACTCCGAGTACGGACACGCTCCACACTCGGGGGCTTAGTTGCGACTCCGTATCGCCTAAGTTAAGAACAACTCTGAGTGCGGACATGCTCCGCACTCGGGGGCTTCACTGCGACTCTGTATCGCCTAAGTTAAAACTACTCCGAGTACGGACACACTCCACACTCGGGGGCTTAGCTGCGGCTCCATATCGCCTAAGTTAAAAACTACTCCGAGTATAGACACGCTCCACACTCGGGAACTTAGCTGCGACCCCGTATCGCCTAAGTTAAAAACAACTCTTGGAGACTTGACTTTTATCTAGAAATCATATAATGCAGATACAACAAACATTCAACATGACGAGCATTGGATGACTTAAACCCTCTGTCGGACTCATCTAGTCCGACAGAGGCTCGGGGACTACACCCAGTGGGTGCACTTAGCATGCCCCCACTAGAAGAGAAATACAAAAAAGAAACATTCTGCTTGGTCAGGTCCACCAACAACATCCAAGTTCAACAGATTCAACAGATTCCAACCGACTACCAGTAGTCAGTCAGACTCTCAAGATCCTGTTGGTCACTCAGATCTACTTCAATTCTTAAGTTCTCTCGGACGTACTACTCAACGGAATCGATCAGGCGAATGATGAAGACTTCAATCAAGGCATAATTTTGCAAGACCCTGAAGCACATTCAAGTTCGGTCTGCTGCTACAAGATTTACATCGACACCTTCATCACTCGGACCCTGATCCATTCGGGGGCTAATGACGGGGATATAGCCCTAGGGTAGGGTCATAGGTCTGACCAGTACGTCCTACCCAAGGGCACCTCATTATTAGTTTAAGGACTACAAGGGAAATTCCTACTAGATCGTGACAACATCTAATCCACTCGGTACGGATCCACTCAGACAAGTACATTCCATCCACTCGGATGACAGTCAACCACTCGGCCGTATGACTCACTCGGTCATGCAAATACCAATAGTCGGCAAGACATCCGTAGTGGGATGACATTATGGCATCAATGCCCCATCTTGTAACATAAGAAGTGAGGAGGTGGTGCACTCTATATAAGCCACCCCCTCCACATAGCTAGGGGCGATCTTCTTCTCCTCCTTCGGGCTCATTCTTTCCCTGGAGCTCTGGCTCTCCCTCTATACCATGTAACTCATGTGCATGACAGATAAAACAAAGCCTCTCCGGAGCACGAGACGTAGGGTTGTTATCTCCACTGTGAGAGGCCTGAACTCGCTAAAACTACCATGTCACCCATGTGCATCTTGATAGATCATGCTCTGTTATCTTACCCCCTTTCTATTGTCGGAATCGTTACCACGACACATATGAAATATATTGCTAAGAATTGCCCTACACATGGTTTGACTACTTGGATGGTTATCCAAACTTTCTATGCAGGATTGAACTTTACCTCGCGGAATCTGTTAGACTCAGCCGCGGGAGGAACCTTTATGTCAACTACACTTGTTGATGCCACAAAGCTATTGGATAGATGATGACAAATTATTCTCAATGGCACACCGAGAGAGCTCCAATAGGTAGGAACGTAAACTATGTTGAGGAGATCTCCTCCCTTAGGCCTCGTGTGGTTAAGGGGGATTGGGGAGGTTTTGAGAGGGAGGGATTTCAGGGGATTGGGTGAATCCCTTTGTTCCACCCAATCCTCTCAAATCCCTCGGGTTTTGCTTCCACTAGTCCCCCGAGGAGGGTTTTGAAACACATGGATAGGAAGGGATTGAAGGGGGAACAGAGGGGATTGGGCTAAGCAAACCCCTCCAACCAAATCGCGCCCGAGGATCTGTGGGGTTTCTGGCCCTCCCGGGGATTTTCCTCTCAAAACCTCCCCAATCCCCCTTAACCAAACGAGTCCTTGATGATAAGGTTGACATGATCATGACTCTACTTACTGAGCAAGCTCCTATTGATCCTCAGGATGTTCCTTTAAATTCTTTGGTTGCTCAAGAAAGAGAGCAAGTGGGTGTTAATTTTATTTCTAGGAACAACTTGAATAATAATGCTTATAGGAGTAACTTTGATAGCAATCCTAGACCTTTCCCATCAACAACCTTGGGAATATTAACACTTGTAGTTACACTCCTCATGATAGAATAATGCCTAGTTATGAAAAACTTTTGGAGATAGAAAGAGCTACAAATAATTATATGCATACCCAATTTGAACAAAACAAGGCCTCTCTAAATAATTAGATGAGCATTCTTCTATCTTGCAAAACATTGGAAAACAATTTGAGAGCCTGAATAGCGAGATTTCCAATCTTGAAACTAGACTCACCACCACGGAGACCCAAGTTTCCAATATGTCTCATACACAGTCCACTTTGATAAATCAAATTGCAGCCAAACCGAAGTGGTTGTAACTCAGGAAGAGGAAGAGAGAATTAACAGCCTTCCTACACACACTACCATTGCTACTATACAAGTTGTTGAGGATCTCAAAACTTTTAGCACCCATCAAACTCCTAGTCCCAATGGACCTATTAATGGTGATGCTATACCTCAACTATAGGACAAGAAGATCCTTTAAATTTACAGACTACCAAAAGTATAAGCTTAGATGACATTACTACCACTTTAATTAATGGTAGCAACCCTGATCTTGACAATTGTAGCCTCTCTGAAGTTATCACCTTTTCGCAAAGAATGGCTAAAGACCCCCACACTAGTACACTCAATATTGCCTTCACCGAGCATATTACCAATGCTCTTATTAAATCTAGGGACGAGAAGCTCAAGCTAGAGACTTCTATTCCTAGGAAACTAGAAGATGGCTGGGATCCTATGGTCAAAATAAAGTTGAGCAGTATCCCTTGCTTCGCTTTGTATGATGTTGGAGCTAGTGCCTCTGTTATTCCCATAAGAATGTATGATATGCTTGATTAGCAACCTTATGATCCATGTTCTTTTGGTGTTCGTCTTGTCGATGCTTCCATAAAGAAACATTTAGGGAGAATGGATGATGTGATTATTATTGTCAGTGATAATTATGTGCCCGTTAATTTTCATATTGTGGACATTGAATGTGACCCTTCATGTCCAATTATTTTGGGACGTCCTTTTCTCCGCACGGTTGGTGCTATCATTGACATGAAAGAGAGAATTATTAAATTTCAATTTCCTCTTAATAAGGGAATGGAACACTTCCCTAGAAAGAAGATTAAGTTACCTTATGAGTCCATTACTCGGGCAAGTTATTCTTTTGGAGTTGATAACACTTGATCTTCTTGCATCATGCCTAGATCAAAGGCATAAAATAAAGCGCTTGTTGGGAGGCAACCCAATTTGTTTTTACTTTCTGTTTTAATGGTCTTTATGCTTGTTACCACTGTAGCAATATCATTGTATCTTTATTTTAAGCTTTTGGCCAAGTTATAGCCCCCGATTGCAAGAAAGTTAAAAAATTGTGACATGTTGTCCAGAAACAGATTTTGTGTGCTTGACGGAAAGATTCGCCAAAAATTAGCATATCATATTTTTGATATGAATTGTTTTGACAGCATGCTCTATATAATTTTCTTTGTGGCATCTGTTTTGAGTTTTTTGATTTGAATTGCAGAACTGCCCCGAAAAAATTATTTTACTACCTGCTATTCTGTTTTTCACAGATTCTGCCATATTTTGCATTTTCATTGTTTTGGAAATCCTAAGCTTACTTTTTATTTGCAAAAACCTTTTGGAAATTATGAGAATCAGTAGCTTTTCATGAAACTCTTTATTCCCAGCAGGTAATGAATTATTTTATTAAGGGAACTAACCACTCTAATCAGCTTATGATGAGTTTCGTATGAAGGGAGTTTTCAAGTACGCGATGGGAGATGACGAAAGAAGATACAGGAGTGTCAAGCGCTCAAGCTTGGGGATGCCCCCATGCACCCAAAGAAATATTCAAAGGGTAGTCAAGCATCTAAGCTTGGGGATGCCCCCGTGCATCCCCTTCTCTATCAACAATCCTTAGTTCGTCCACCTCCATGCTATATTTTTATCACTTCATATGATATGTGCTATGCTTGGAGCATCTCACTCTTTACTTTTTAGTTTGTTTTAGTTTTTCTTGCTGTTCATAACAATTTGGAACCTAGCCTACCTTGTTTGGGAGAGACACGCGCTCCATTCCACTCTAGAACACGACAAAGGTTTTCATGCTTATCCTTTTTGTGTGTTCTACATCTTTTCGTAGCTACTGTCATGCTTAGCTCTTAGTTTTCATGCTTATCTTTTTAAGAGCGATTATTTAGGTTGATCTTGGAACTCTCTTGAGTTATCATGCTTATCTTGTTTAGAGAGTTGGCTCGTTGCACTCAGATGTGTGTCTTGCATGAGTAGGTAATTGAGATTGCTATTTAAGTATAGTAGTAACTTGCAATAGTTTTGAGGTATTGATTTGAGTAATGTTTGGACTATTGGTGCCAAGACCTTGAGACTATTAGTGATAGGTGTCGTATTTTGGGAAATTCTTGTGTTTTTCAAAAAACTAAAAAATAGTTGAGAAATCTAGCTACAAAATTGATCGCTAACCTCTGGAGGTGTTGGAATATATAATGTACCCTCACGTTACCATGAGTCGAGGATGCGCAAGGATAACCAAACCCCCAAACACTCCTCCTCGGGGTACTTGTCTCTTTGTGAATTTCCTAACTAGATAGAGAGTTACCGATAATAAGTGTATGAGTTCTTCGGACTAATGTGAGTATTCGATTGTTGGCACTTCCACCATCCGTATTTTGCTAGCCTCTTCGGTACCATGCATTGACCTTTCTCACATTGAGAGTTGCTGTAAACTGCGTCCGTGCATCCAAACCATGACATGATACACTCTGTCATACGTAAGCCTCATTATATCTTTCCTCAAAACAGCCACCATACCTACTTATTAAGGAATTTCCATAGCCTTTCCGAGATACATTGCCATGCAACATCCACCATCTCATGACTTTATCTTCATGTCATACATGCTTTTGCTTGATCATAAAGCAGCATGATAGTTGGGCCTTGCCCTTATTACTGGTACATGACGCGCTAGTATTATTGCATATCCTGCTACACTGGCAGAGGCATACATTTGCATACATCATGATAGTTTTGACTTGTCTTTATGTTGAGTATTTCTTATGAAGTATGATGATTTTTATTTTCATTCATATAAAACATAGAGTGTTGGCCTTAAGTGAGGAAAAGATCCCAAAGTGGACAAAAGAAAATATCCCAAAGAGGACAAATGAGAGATAAAAAGAAAGAGCCAAAGAGGCCACAAAAAAACAGAAAATGAAAAAGAAATAAAAAGAGAGAAGGGGGCAACACTACTATTCTTTTGAAAGATCCACACTCGTACTCCATTGCTATATTGTTACTACATAGAGATTATCATTCATGCATAACTATGTGGGGACCCTTACACTATAGAACTTGGTTTGCATATTCCAATGATGAGCCTCCTCAAATGAGCTCTAGGTCTTCATGAGCAAACAAGTTGGATGCACCCCCACTAGTTCCATTGGAGAGCTTACCTTGGGTGATATGTGCATCCGTTACATGGCAATCCCTACTCCTCACATCATATCTATCATTTGGCTTTCTCTCGCCTATGGTTGTCCTAATTGATGTTAGCCTTTCACACCTTTTTGTCTTCCTTCCCCATCATTATTATATTTGCCATCCTAAGTGCCAACATATCTTGCTTACGCTCATCCATTGCATGAGTGCTCAAAATCGAAAGGGAGAGGATCATTTTGACTTGTGCCTGACTAGTGGTCTCGGGATGAATCAAAATAAGATTTCGAAGGAGAGTAAGTGTGAGGTTTAGTACATTGAGTTCTCAATTAAAAAAATATTTTATGATCTCAACCCAACTTCCACATCTTGCACACAAACACCATTTGGAGACATTCAAGTCAAGGACAGTGAGAGCTCTTGCACCTTTATGTTCTTACTTTGCTAAATCAATACTAGATATAAACTCTTGCTTGTTATTGTCTTGACTTGAATTGCATATCTCACTTGCTTTACTTGGAAGTTACTATATGTGTGTTAGCATGTGACCACATAAATTATTGTGTTATAATTTATCTACTCGAGGACGAGCAGAAATTAAGCTTGTGGATGTTGATAAGTCTCAAACGTATCTATAATTTCTGCTAGTTCCATGATCTTTTGGGTGACATTGTTATATGTTTTGCTACACTTTTATATCATTTTACACATATTTGGATTAACCTAGTAACTCAGTGCACCCACTGCCAGTTTCTGTCTGCTGATGTCTATTTTGCACGGGCTTTTACCCAATTTTTCGAAGCCCGAAAAATTCCAGAAAAAATATATAAAAAATCAGCGAAACAGAAGCTTCCGGATCACTGAAGATGGGCCACAGGGGGGCCAGGGACCTCCCAGGCGGCCTGCTGGCGCGGCCATGCCCTAGGCCGTGCCAGGTGGTCGCCTGGGTGGGTCCCACCTCCTCTGGTGCCCTCCTTTCGCCTATATTTAGAGTCTCGAGAGGAAACCCTTGTAGACTATCTGGAATCGCTAATTTCTCCATCATTCCGCCGCCGCAACGCTTCTGAGATCGGGAGCGTGTGGAGACCTCTTCCCGGCACCCTGCCGGAGGGAAGAGACCTACGGGAGCTTCTCCATCACCATGGTAGCTTTTCGGACGTGCCGTGAGTAGTCCTCCTTGGACCATGAGTCCATGACCAGTAGCTATGTGATGTCTTCTCTCCAATCTTGTGCTTCAATGGTTAGTCCTTGTGAGCTGCCCAACATGACCAAGGCATCTATGTAATTCTCTTGCTATTGCGCTGCTCGGTTTGTTGGGATCTGATGGATTATGAGATTATGTTCAGATTGTTATGAGTTATATATTTTATTATCCTTTTAGATTATGTTCCTTAGTGATTCATGCATGTTCTCCGTTGCTATTGATTGCTTTGGCCGAGTAGTAGATTGTAACTCCAAGAGGGAGCGTTATGCATGATTGTGGGTTCATGCCACTCGATTTCCAGCTTGAGTAACACAAACATGAGATTAGGGGATGTGCTTGTTTCCACCAGGGAGAAAACAACGGTGCTTGTGACCACGGTTGTAGGGATTCTTTACCTTACACATAGTTCGTTAATGCAGTTGTCCGTTGCTTTGACTTTACACTTTGGGTGGGGCTTGCAACTTAATACCGGAGAGATGTTCTAGATAAATATCTCAAGGTTGATGATTAGTAAGTAGATGCTTATGAATAAATGGTCTACTTGTCTTGGCATACTACCCATTTCTATTGAACCTCTAACTATCAAGTAGCATAATTAGCATTGCGGTGCGATCATAATACTGTCAATTTCCCAACAGTGATTTGTTTACCCTAACATAGTTATTTATCGTCTTTTGGGAGAAAGACATCACTAGTGAACATCATGTGACTCTGGTCCATATCACTATCGTTGTTTACAACTCCATCATTTACCACTTTCATTTACTTTTTCGTTGAAATCACTATTACCTTCCCGCTTGTGTTTTGATCCTTTGCAAACTACAAGGCCGGAGAGATTGATAACCTCTCTGTACTCGTTGGGAGCAAAGTTATTTGTTGTGTGTGTAGGTCCACGCCTTCTGTTGACCAGGACAGGAGACACCTACTTTTTAAGCCTTGGAGTCCTCCTAGTTCGATAAACCTTACAGTCTCCATGTAAGGGAAATCTGCTGTTGACTACATCTCCACCTTCCACTTGGGGTAACCAATGAGGGGCGAGAAGTATATCCATCAACTCGTCATCAGATGGCCATTGGAGAGAGAGAGAGTGGAGGGAGCTGACAGGGGAGATGGTCGCGGATGCCCACGCACCTCTACTGGCGCGAGGGAGTGGCTCTAGGTAGTTGACAGCGTCGGGTAGAGGGCGGCTACAGTGCGGCTGGGAACTATAGCGCGCTCCAGAGCGCCCAAATTGCATGCCAAGCATGCCAATGATGACTTTTACGAGGCCAAGCGTGTCTACAGGGTCAAGGGGAAATTAAACAAGTGGGCAAAGGTTTTGGATGCTCTCAAGATTTGACAGAGAGAGAGGGGTGGAGACAGATATGAAATATTGTTGTCCAAGAGGGGAATTGGGGTTTTTACCCCACCAATAATTGAGCTACGGCCGTGGGAAAGCTACTCGGGTGGAGAGCATCTACAGTAGAAGCTGCAGTAGAAAATTGAAGTGAAGGAGATAACAAAAGGTGGTGAAAGTAGCAATTTTACCAAACTACTGGAAGGTATTTGATGATTGCTTTGGCAAGTTACCTTTACCCAATAGATGTGAAAGTTAACAGGATTATATTGTGGTAGAAACCAAGAGTGTTCACCAAGTTTCATCTCATTTGAGAAAAGTTGGCAACGTAAACATGAAAATACCGAAGAATTGACATAATCAGATTCGTGATGACTTTGGTGACAAAATCAAGTCCCACAAATGCACAACTTGGTGTTGCATCCTTATTTGGGGCATAGATCACCTGTGTAAAATTTGAGATCGACTGAATAAACTTGGCAATGTAAAGTTGCTCAAATTTGGCTCTGGAGTCGAAGGGTTTTGAGGTTCTTAGGTGAACGAAATCAAAGTGGATTGAGATGAAATTTTGCATGGTCACCACCTATACCGTGGGTGACTTGCTAGAATTTCCGTGGAATATGTTGAGAGTATTTGGTTTGGAAATATTTCAAAAGCTTGAAATACGCAGAAAGGGTTTTGAGGGGTTTTGTCCAATATTTTGAAGATTGTGTTTCCCTAAATTTATATTTGAAAAGGTTGAAATAGGAAACTCATATGTGTGGAAAATATATGTCCATTGAGTTTCGCTAAATTGTCCCAAATATTTTGAAAGCAAGAATATAGGTTTTCAATATTAAATACCATTTCTTGCCTCGGAAAAGGGTGTTTAAATAACATAGTAAAATAATATTTAAAATAATTGTTTTGTGGTTTATGTAAATAATTTTGATAATGGAATCAAAATAAAACCTTTGGGGTAAAACATCCCTCCTAAATTAAGGACTTATAGTGCAAATCCCAATTCAGGGGTTTTGAAACTTAAAAAATTGCCATTTTGTTGAGATAACATTTTTATGAATGTAGTTCCTAGTCCTATAGACATGTCATGGTTTGGAGAGAAGAATAACTTTGGTGACTTAGAACACAAACAATCACACAAACATGTTGCAATCAAAACAACCATCACAAGCTCTCAAAAACTTTTAATTGCTTCCAAATTTTGCAAAAACATAATGTGGCAAAGTGGTACAAACACAGGGTGTGACACAATTTCTCCCTAAGGTGGTTTTGATAATTGATCACAAGATACGCATCATTGGACTAATGATCATATCCAAGTATATTTTAGAAAGGTTCAAAGATCCCTTGGCTAAAGGATTGTAAGGAGAAACCACTTGATGAAGGAAAGGAATAGGACTGGTTCAACCTTCAAGCAAGAAGACTCTAAATTTTACATTTGTGAGAAATCACTTTGAGTCCATAGGAAAGCCAATACTTTTGGAAGGGGTGATGTATTATGATGAATTGGTTGATCAAGTGCTTAGAGGTAGCCACCAAAAGTACCGAGCTATTCTCCCATAAAATGTCTTTATCCAAAGCCGAACCAACAAAATCGGTGCGACCAACTTTTTCCACTCGGCCCTACCGATTTTGCACCAGACAGTTCATTTGCCAAACCCTAATCTCTCAGTACCACCAATTTCCATATCGGTGCCATCGAGATTCGGTGACAAAATTTTCGTCAAGCAAATTCCAAGATTCGGAATTTCTGAGATTTGAATTGGTCTCAACGAGATTTGGAAACTGATCTAGGTCATCGTATCGGTACCACCGAGATTCATATATCGCTCTCACCAGGAATTAAAAAGTTGCCACATTTAGTACAACTTGGTACCACCGAGATTATTTTTGGTGTTGGTGAGTTGGGCAATAATGTTGTAATGGTTGGATTTTAGGGGATGCCTATATATACCCCATCCACCTCCTCTCATTCAAAGAGGAAGCACTGAGAACACACTTACACTTGCAAGATCCATTTCTCCTAGAGAGAGCCACCTAGTCATGTGTTGAGATCAAGAGATTCCAATCCAACCATTTGAAACTTGATTTATAGCCTCCCCAAGTTGCTTTCCACAAACTCAATCTCTCCTACGCATGCCAAATCTTTGATAGAGTTATTAAGTGTCGAGGAGACTATTTTTTGAAGCACAAGAGCAAGGAGCCCATCATTCTAATGCATCTATTACCTTTTGGAGGGTGGTGCCTCCTAGATTGGTGAGGTGTTGCTTGGGAGCCTCCTACTTCGTGTTGTGGAGTTGAACCAAGAAGTTTGTAAGGGCAAGGAGAGCGCCTAGTCCGTCAAGTTCTACCATGAGTGAGGCAAATCGTGCGTGGACGTAAGCCATGGTGGAATAGACAAGACCCCTTTTTCGTGGACCCCTTGTGGGTGGAGCCCTCTGTGGACTCTCACAACCATTACCCTATGTGGTTTTAAGTATCCACTAACGTGGACGTACGATAGCACCACCTACGTGAACCACACTAAAAATTGTAGTGTCAACCTTTGCGTTCGATCTTCCTACCATACCCTGTACATTACATTTGCATGTCCTTACTTTCCCCTGCTGCAATCTTATTGATGCATGTGTCGGGTGAACTTCACTAGTCATAATTGCCAAAACTAGCCCACAATTTTGACTAGTCATAAAATTTGGGAAAAGGCTAGGTTTTTTATTTTTTCAAGTAGTCTAATCACCCCCTATAGACATACTTCGGATCCTACAGTGACGTAGGTCGCGCAGGCAGTGAAGGAGTGGTGCTAGCAAGCATGGATAGGGAGGATTTCCGCTTTCATGCTGAGGAAGTGTAGCCAGCTGGCGGGCTCCTATAGCATATCCCAAAGGTTTCCTGATCATTGCAAGAGGACCAAGACTAGTGCGTCACAGAGAAGGGCTTTTGCAGGCGAAAACCACCTTTGTCAGGGCGGGCCGTAGTCCTATCCCCATTCCAAATGGCCTTTATGGCAACTCTTCCCGCCAATTGTGTTTTCGGGGAAGAGTACCAAGGCCAGTATAAAAGAGAGGCCCAGCCTCCGTAGCGTGGGGGAAGGCAGCCTCGTTATTCTTTACTAGGGCGAGAACTCGCATTTGCACTCGACTTCCACCTCAAGCAATCCAGACAAGCCGGAGTAGGGTTTCACACAGCAAGGTGGGCTAAACCTGGGTAAACTACTCATGTGTTCTTGCTCGCCTTCCTTAGCTAGAGCCGCCGAAGAGTAGGAGTGAAGTTGAGAGATACAACAGGGTTGGAGACAGAGTGCACCGCAGAGTTCAAACCTTTTCTGGTCTGCAGAGCCCTGATTCTGACATTTCGTGTGCCAGGTAGGGTGCGTAGACGCTCTTCGGCTCCAATTTCGCTCAGCTTCACCGACCGCATGGCCAACACTCACTACACGCGCCCCGAGTGCTCGTTGCCGGACAGCCGTTACTGGCCCACCAGCATCGTAGCCACCACCATCATCGCCCGTGGACAACAAGGCCCCTCATGGCCTCCAACATGGCAAGGCGACCGCCCAGTTGTACCTCCCGCGGCGCTTGGCTCGGCCTACGTTCACGCGGGAGATCTGAACACGCAAGGCGCGCTGCTCATGGCGGGTGAGCTGCTTCGCCACCGCCCAACAGACGAAGGGTATGATGCGTGGGTGGACCACATCGTCGAACTCTTCACTATTGCCAGGAGGTCCCTGGATCCCTATGCCCCGCTTCGTCCCCGATACTAGAAGCGGGGGTCTCGGCCGGCGAGCCACGTCCATCACCACACAATGATTTGCTCGGGCCTCAGCTCAAGGGGTCGGGCGAGGTACGTCTGTTACCATGCTCTTCCTCCTCTGAATCCTGGTGGCCGACTCTCGGCCGCCGCCGAGGCCTAGCTGGGGCACGCTCGGAAGGTTCGGCGGGATGTTCTGTTCTCACCACAAAGCGCGCACCTACAACACGGAAAACTGTCGGGTAGGCGGATCTGCCAAACGTGAGCACGCTGCCTCACGGCTGGCTCACATTTGCATCGACATGCCAGGGAGTATCGCTGCTAGCTTCGGCGCCCCGCACCTCGCTCGTTCGGACGGCGCACACCTCCCTCCGATATATGAGGCTACGCTCGACACCCACATCAGTACAGGCTCGGGGCTCCCGGCTGGGAGTCGCCTCGCTTAGTCGGCACGACCTATAGGCGCTCAGAAATCATGTGGTGGCGCACCTCGCCTGCGCCCCCACGGGCCAGAAGCATGGTGCAGGGCGCCAAGCAAACGGGGGTTCATCGTTCAAGAGGCCGACATGCTGCAACATGTGTGGCCGGGCACGCCTCGTGAAGCACCGAACCCCGTAGGCACTTGAGGCCTCAGGAGTCATCCCCGCAAGGTGTTGAAGCTTGTGGAGCGAGTCTCACTCCCTTTCAATAGGGGAAGGCCTCGGCAGCACGCGTCGTCAAGTGGCCTGATGCTCCCGCGGCAGCATGGCCGCTAGGTGACTTATTGGGATGCTTGACCGAGGCAGTTCCATGTATTTTGTCTCGCCTCGGGTGGGCATTTTGTGGATGTGTCACAAACCCAGTTAAACTTAACTTGAGATGGTGTAGTTTGTCTGAACTTCGAGATGTGGTGCTGCAACGCCACCGGGGGCTGACGCGCCCCTACAACCGCCCAGGGAAGTATTGATGGTGAGGAGCTAGGCACGGCGTCTGTGCAGGACTTGTCCTCACAGCGCCGAGAAATCTAAATGACTAAGATCTGGATCGCGGGCTGGCCACCCATGCTAGCCATCTCACCAAGGTCCTTAGTGTCACACCCTCTCGGCAAGCCGTTGCGAACAGATGAAGGGGACACGACAAGGCTCGCTCTTCTACTGGATGGGCGCCTCACAGCCTCACAAGACGACTCTCCTCATGACGTGCTATTACATCTATGCAGGGTGTGAATGGCACTCATGCTTTGGCTGTAGGGGCACACAACGGTGTTCCTGGGGTTACGCAGGGAGGGGACGACAATCATGCTTGGGCCTCAGGAGCGCACGTGAAGACAGGGTTAGGACAACCATTTTTTTGCCTTTTTCTTCAACCTATGAACGAGCCCACCAGGCTGACCCATGTTGGATAAGGCAAGCTGCACCCCCCCCCCCCCGTCTTTGTGCTCGCGAACAAGTTAGTCTCGGGTTTTTTGGTGAAAGTTTTGGTCTTCTGGATTTTTGTGGAATTTCCTTGGTTCCCACTTTTCTTACCACGCCCGTACCCAGCGGAATCCCCATACCTCGCCCTGGGGGACGTCGAAGACAGTAAGGGAATGCCTTTCTGGCACGCGCCCGCCAGTTTACCCTGGGCCTCGGGCTTGCGGGGCTGGGCACGGTGCCTTGGCATGGGTCTGCCCTTGCGGAGCTAGGAGCCTAGAGAGCCGAGTTCTTTCTCGCGGGCAACACTTCACACATGCATCACCTCATCAAGCCCCTGGTGCATATACTTCTCACGCAATTCCCAAACTCAAGTGAACAAACGCGCACCGTCAAGAAAGGGCGGCCGTGTCACACCCCAAAAATTTATTAACTTTTTTATTGAATAAAATATTGCATGGAATAGTTTTTGTTTGAAAAATAAATTGCCTCTTTGCTCATTTCAAAGCCTCTTCCCAAAAACTTTTCTCTCCAAGTAGCACTTTTGAAAATCATTGTGTGCTTGAGTAATTGTTTGAAATTGTTTACTTCCATTTTACTAGTTTAAGGGAGAAAATTTTATAATAGAACTTTCCATAATTAATTCCTTTTAAAGACATTTTCATCATTTTTAGAGCCTCCTTTGCACTACAACCCTTTCATAAAATTATTTTAATATTCCACAAAAATTTGGAGATGTCAAGTGATGTTTATGATTCACTTTTTTGAAAAATCCCATGTGTGTCCTTTCAAAAATTTGAGTAGCACAACCTTATTTCCATTCTTGACCAGATTGGCATTTTGAACTACAACCCTATTTTTTTCTTGCTCAGATGGCCATGAATTTTTTTTCAACTTATATATCCCCTACCAAACCCTTAAGTCAAGAAGTTGAGCTCCACTGGATTATTTCAATGCATAGAATAACAACCTACATTTTGTGACCAGATTTGTTTTTCTCCAAAATTTGCATTAGAAAGTTTTTGTTTTTTCGAAACTAACCTCACCACTATATTTAGAATCTGAAGCAACCTTAGCCTGCCAATTTTCATTGTTAGAGAACCACCTTAGGTGGATCTGGAATTTTGTCGAGCACCTATAGTGCATGGCTAGAATTGGCATGGTTTTCGCTTTGCACTGTGGAGTTGCTCCCATGGCCCAACCATCATGTCCAGCAATCTTAAACCAACCCATAGCCTCATCTTGTAAATTTTCACATTCATAAAATCCATTTTGGCTAATATGGCATTTCGTCGAACACGTGTCGCGCATGCTTTGGGCGTGGCCAGAACACAAGTTTTTCACGTTCTACGCCCGAGTCGCCGCGTCCACCTGCCCCTGCTCATGTGGCTGCCCGCAGAGCACACATGTTGCATGTTTGGCCGACCGCTTGTCACCACTGCCCTGCGCCACTCACATCAGCAACCGCGGCAACCCTGGCGTCTAGCCGGCTTCCGCTTCTACTACTAAAGTGACCAACATCCCCAAGGCCTTCCCCACGCGCCAGCTAACCCCCCTAGACAACTGTTGCATCAGTTTGCTAACTCCGAGCCCCGCCAAACTAGCCCTACCTCCCTTGCCATCGCCAGAATTGGTCATCGGCGATCTTATCCTCGGGACGCAGCGGAACCGTCACTACCTAGCTATAAAGGGAGGCCCCGAGAACACCGAGCAACACAGCGACCCCCTAGACCCGCATCCATCTCCCCTAGCTCCAATTTGGCCGGAGACACCAATGTCCGGCTGAATACTGACGAACCCGAGCCTCAACCAACCCACCATAGACCCGGTAGGTTTGCCCATGACCCTAGAACCCATCCCCATGCACATTTCCATCGGCAGCAAGCCGCATGCGGAGCTATGATTGCCGGAGCCATCGGTCCATCATGGTTGTAGTGGTGCTCACTCCCGAGCTCTCCGACAACCCTTGCACCCTCTAGAAAACGAGCCCTTCCCCTTGAGCAAGCCGGTGTGCCCAGCCCCAGAAAGCTCGACTGTGGCCACTATTAGTACTTTCATTAAAGCCCTTTCTGTGGTGTTGCCTAGACGCCTAACTGTGGAAAATGCTAGTACTTTCATATAAGCCCTTTATGTGGTGTCTCTTAGACGCTCGATTGTGGCACTGGGATGAAGGTTCCATGACCCTGGAATAATGCCAGTCATCCAGTCAGGGGGCGTGGGTGTTTCTGGTCTGGGACCGAGAGGGGAGGGCCCTCCCCTTGGAGCGCGCGGTATAAATTTGACCCCATGCCATTCGAGGATGTTGTCCTCCCCGTCTTATAGTTTTTTCCTAGAACCATAGTCCGGGTAATTCCCGACCTCGCTGGGTAAAAATGCGTGTGTGTTGCATTTGAGTGGTTATGTGGGGACTCCGACTTACGAGTCGAGATTGCCGAATGAACATGCTCAGTGATCCTAGAGATCAATGCTCTGCGAACACACAGATACTGAATATTGAGAGTCTTACATCCAAGTACCGAATTATTACATCATGTTACCAAATGGTCAAGTTCCCAAAGTAGGGCCTATAATGCCAAATCACACGGATACAACTAGTAGCGGAAATCTTAGGGCTAAGCGGGTGCCCATGCCATCAGCCTACACCAACAGGCATTCTGACTGGGAAGCGTCCTAGTTCACAGGGCCGTCTCCGAAGACGTACTCTACTGCAAACTCCGGTCCTTCCATGTATGGTCAAAAATATAACCAGTGGCAAGCCAATGAGTACTTTTGAATGTACTCGCAAACAGCCCATGATATGAACAATGCAAGTGAAGGATAATGATAATATGCATCTTTGGTGGATAACAACTTAACTGTAAATAAACATGATCATGGGTGTGCAACATAAGTTATATGTTACTTTGAAGAACAGTTTACAGATATCAACATATTTGTCAAGGGTTGAACCTTCCGGGTTCACCCTATATGCCAAGTCACCAAACTTGGTCATGTCAACTGCTTCATATTAACACCATTTTACCACACACACACACACACACTTGGTTTATGAGGAAACGACTGGACGTAGTTTAAGGAGCACCACCCAAATGTCCTTGACCGTGGATACGGCTATTCGAATAGTTTTACACTCTGAAGAGGTAGTACGCTGGACCCACGTGATCCGGGAAACTTCCGTGTCATCCCCGACTCGTGGTATATAACATACCCGAGGTAAGTACCCGGTCAATGCCTTTCCCCTGACGATACTAGACAAAGAGATGCACTCGATTGGTACCCAGCCGAGATGATGTACATCTTACGAGCACCGACTCTGGACAGTATCATCCATGCGGGGACCAACGGTGTGCCTGGAACACGTAAAAACGGCATAGTCGCCCTACGTGGCACGACCCCATCATGAGAGTGACCACACATCACTCCCGCCAATAGTAATGTGGATCTTTGCTAGCACCGACCAGAGTAATCAACAAAGCCCCGTCCCATAAAGGGGTAACGTTGTCGTACCTGTAAGGTTGGGACGGTCGACACATCATAAATCTAATCCCATTTCCGAAACCCTACTCACTCAAAATACCCGGTGCACCACTTCTCCAAAAGTGGCCGCCTAACTCATTACCACCTTCAGGCATTAGTGGCACCCGACGGGGTTTTCATAAACCTTTTATTTATACCAACATCATGTTCATGCTACTACTTATTCTAGCTTTACTTGTCAACATGATATTAGCGTGACCCTCATAGGTGGTAGGATCATGCTGAAAATGCAGGTGCTCCGGAGGAGCCATCGGTAACATCACTTCAATGATTCACCGATACTTATGATCACACGCAACGGAAATATCTGCTACACTTGCACGCAATATAACATATGCTCAAACATGGTCAAAGGTCTGCTTGCCTTGTTCAGCTAGGTATCCGAGGTCTTCGAGGTCTTCCGCTCCAACTCCTTCGTCACACGGGTTTTCTATCGCCGTAATAAATAAAAGCAATAAGTAGCTCACTCCAAAAAAAGATAACCAAGTCACTTTAAAAATGTTGTTTAATTCTGATAAATCCATATTGTCATTTTAAAAATATTCGTCTCTAGTTTTAGCGAAAGAATATTTTTAAAATCAACATAACAGAAGCAAAACTATTCCAATTTAACCCTTTTTATTATTAGAAAACAGAATTGTTGTTGCAAAAAATAATCCAATGGTTCTGTTAAATACTACATGTTTTTAGAAAAATAACAGTGGAAAAATCATATTATTCCACTCGTTAAATCATTTTACAAAAAAACATTTAAAATCAAGTTTTAAATAACAAGAAAAAGGGCCACAGCCCCTGGCCTGGCTCGGCCTGGGACTGGGCCGGCCAACCGACCAGCCAACCAGCCTGCCCAGGCAAGCGCACCGTCAGGTTTGAATCTGATGCGCGGTCCCCTGCGGTCAGTGGCTGCGGTCAGTGAGGGAGAGAGAGATGGGCCACCGAGAGGTGGGACACACCTGTCGGGGCCGTCTCCTACTTTTGGCCAGAAAGGAGGAGGAGCATGCCGGCGTGGCTACCGATGTCCTCGGGCCCTAACGACGACAGGAATGGGTCCGGCTCGTTGTCGCCTAATTGCTAATGGTCGAGTCAACGACGGAGGGGCTCTAGTTCACCGGCGACGAGGTAGCCACGACGGAGGGGTTTCGGGTGAAGGTGGAGGTGGTAGCTACATGCACGAAATCGCTCGGGGAAGAGGGGGAAAGCTTCCTCGGGTCATGGGGAGTGCTTTGGTGGGCAGAGGGACGCGAGAGCCGACGTGTAGACGGAGATCGACCGGAGCTCCAAGACAGAGGGGCCTTGGTCGAACTCGAGCACCGGGGCTCTGCTTGCTCAAAGGGGTGGCTAGGGAGGTGATTGAGGTCTTGGTGAGGTGGAGCGAGGGGAGGGGCTATTTATAGGCCCGCGACGGTGAGACGACTCGGGAGCGCTGGTGATCCACCGTGGCGTGAATGGGGGTGCAGAGAGAGGATGGGGTCGAAACCATGGTCTCAGGACGTGGTTTTGGACCTCCAGGACTCACTGCGAGAGAGAGGGAGAGAGGAGAGGCGAGCTATCATGGCCGCGCTCCTCTGGCGCTTCTGGTGCGGGCGGGCACGCGTCGCACCGGCTCTTAGCGTGGGAAAGGATGGGCCCTGAGAGCTGCCTAATGCAGAGGGGTTGTCGGGGGAGAGGAAAGACATCGCGGGGGGGGGCTGCAACTGGCCGAGGGAATCGCCCCACCTCGGTTGCTCTCTGTAGCGCACCCAGAGTGCAGCTTTGGCATGCCACGACATGTTGGCACGCTATGGGGTGCCTTGGACGTGTCTAGCATGTCTTGGGCACTGTCTTGGAGATGCCTAGCCATTGGAATCCCATGTGAGTCTGTGCTGGTCAAAGAGATACAAGGAAACATGTGATGTCATCCTTGGGCTGAAGCTTAAATTGGAGATTTTGGTTTATCTACTTTGAACCAGAGAGGGGCCACTTGACTGGAGTTCGGCATTCATGTCAGCCACCTAATCTATGATTTTGGGAGAAAGGTATTGGGTTTAGCTAATGCTACGAGGGGTTTTACCCAACTATCAGAAGGTGCTCGACAGTGGTTTGCGGTGGTTGGACCCCACCACTAGCTATGCAACTTAACAGGATTGGGTTGGGTGCTAAAACAAGGGCTTTCACCAAGTTTTAGCTCCATTGAACAAGTTTAGCTTTGTAAACTTGAAAACATCACCAATTGACCAAATATGTTCCTTCCAAAGAGAGTGTGGGTAAATCAAGACCCACAATTCCCATTTTTGGCATGGAGTCCTCATATGAGGTATTAGGCACTCCTGCAAAGTTTCAACTCCATTGGATAAACTTTGCTATGTAGAGTTGCTCTAACATCATACTGAACATAAGGGGTTTTGCAATTATTTGGTCACTTTAATCACCTTGGATCAAGGTTAAATTTTAAATGGGCACCAAATATGGCTTTGGGATACCACTGGAATTTTCTAGGAATTTATTTAGAATATTTCCTTTCGAAATATTTCAAAAGGTAAAAACAGACAAAAAGGGTTTTCAGGGTTTTACTCAAATAATAATAATGTAAATAGGGGTTTAAAATCTTATGTATGGAAAATATATGTCCTTTTGAGTATCTCCAAATTTTCTTAGATTTTTATAAGGCAAAAAAGTATTTTTCCATATAGGAATATCAATTCTGGCCTCATAAATGGACATGCAAATAAAATAGGAAAATAATTCATAAAATAATTATTTTATGGTTTTGGTGAACTAAAATGGTGCTAGAACCAGATGACCAACTTTGGGTAAGAGCACTCCTTTCCATCAAGGACTTGTAGTGCAACCCAAAGAAGAGTTTTGAATTAACCAGAAGTAAGAAAAAGGGTATTGAAGATAATTAGGTTATGAGAAATGTGGTTTTTGATATCACACACTCAAGCATTCAAGCATACAATGGCAATCATGGCACTCACAACATTAGTTTTGAATTTTTTTTAATAAACTCAGATTTTTGAATTACAGAAAAAGTGATAGTGAAAACAGGGTGTGACAGGTTACTTCTAAAATACCGTTCACGGGATTAGTCCTAGTGACTATTGAAACCCGTTGGCTGTGGGTAAAGAGTACACCCTTTGCAGAGTACAAAACCATTCGAGTAGCCGCGTCAACAGTTAAGGACGATAGGTTGACAGGTCAAGTGTTGGTCTTTGGAGGAATAAATTGAAACATGATGATGATCATGAACACGGATGACAACCATAATTATTATGAATTTTGTTGTGGACTAATTATTTTTGGTACATGAATTTTTGAGTATCCTTGGGACGGGTCTACCTCCCGGATACTCGATGTTATTATTTTCATATAAGCCCTTTATGAGGTTTCGCTTAGACGCCCGACTGTGGCAACTATTAATACTTTCATAAAAGCCCTTTTCTGTAGTGTCGCTTAGACGCCCGACTATAGCAACTGTGTGCACTTTCATTGAAGCCCTTTTCGTGGTGTTTCGTAGAGGCCCGACTGTAGAAACTGCTAGGACTTTCATATAAGCCCTTTATGTGGTGTCTCTTAGAAGCCCGATTGTGGCATGCGTGTTAGTACATACTTCCTAATTATTATATGTTATAAGCCCTTTTTGTGGCATCCCCCCAAATGCCCAACTATGGCACACATGTCATTATCTCATTGTAAGCCCTCTATGTGGTGTCGCCAGATGCCCGACTATGGCTTATTATGTGTGTCCTTATGAGGTGTCACCTCAGACGCCCATTTGACACCCAAATTTTGTATTTGCCAAATCAAGTGAGTGTTCACGAGCTAACAGTAGTCCTGGGGCTGGTGAACTCAAGGGCCTGTTTTCTGGAAATTGTTTTTTCGAAAACCGGTCACTACAACCTTGGTATTAGATCCAGGCTAATCATTGGTTAAACCTATCTTAGCTAGGTCTTCGTCCCTAGACCAGATGTTTATATATCCACAAGCCAGCCTAGCCTACGCAATAGCCAACCATAGTGGCCATATGATACCTTTTTGCAGTCGGTGCCCAACCTGTCAGCCCAGCCCAGAAGTTGTGTGTCCATGACCGACACTGGAGTTATCGCATCCCCTAGTGTGCGATGGAAGACTCGGTAGCTTATAAACGAGAACCTTGCCTCAACAAATCAAACCACGGACTTCAACTCACCCCGATAACCCCAAATCAACAAGATGCATGGCAGCGTTCTTTTCAACGAGAGCACTGCATCCGAGCCTCGAGACTTCATAGCCATCCTCAGCGACCTCAAACCGCCAAATTTTTGGCATAGAAGAGCCCCAGGGTATATTGTGCATGAGGAGCCTGTGAGTGATGCTATCCGTCGCTTTTGGGACACGATGCACATCTATGGAAGGATTTCCTCACTCAAATGTCCTTACCATTTCACTAGTAGAGCAGCTGCCAATGAAGCCCAAGCCCGTGAGCTTGCAGCCCGAGAAGCTATAGTCCAGCTGCGGCATTTGTCACTATGGATGAATATCCGACTGTTATGCTACTATCCTAGTCGTGAAGGCTACGGTAGCCCGACTCAAGTTTCCAGTAAAGACCTTGAGGCAGACCCTGCATTAGTACAAGTTGTGCGCTAATTGAGACCGGAGGAGGCACCGATCGATCAGATCACCTTTGGTCTGGTTGTCAACTTTACTTCAGTTGCTCATCCGACCTTGGTAAACAGTGAAGTTGCCACCATCTCCAGCAACCAGGTGGTATTATTTGGAAGACCTAATGCATCCCTGTACCCACCGCAGCCTTCCGGTTAACGAGCCCGATCGTGACCCCGGTAGAGCTTCGGTGCAGTTTGGAATGTCAGAGCAGCAGCCACTCCAACCCTTGCGGCTAGCCGACGTCCGCTTGTGCCGCTGAAGTGGCCAACAGTTGCCACAGTAACCCTCGCGGCTAGCCGGCGTCTGCTTCTGCCGTTGTAGTGGCCAACACTGCTCGAGCCTTCCCCATGCGCCAGGTAACCCCCTGGATCACTGTTTCATCCGTTTGCTAACTCCTAGCCCCGCCAGACTAGCCCTACCTCCCCTACCATTGCTAGAATTGGTCGCCCGTGATCTTATCCTCGGGCCGCCGCAGAACTGCCACTGCCTCGCTATAAAACTACTTCATATTTCCACGTTATTATATGTTATAAGCCCTTTTTGTGGCCTCGCCCCAAAATCCCAGCTACGGCACACCTGTGATTATCTCATTGTAAGCCCTCTATGCGGTGTCGCCCAGACGCCCGACTGTGGCTTATACTGCGCATCCTTAAGAGGTGTCGCCTGAGACGCCCGTTCGACACCTTTAAATTAACTATTTCCCCTTTTAGTTGCTTTCTTATACTTCATGAGTAGAAATGATTTAACTGCATAACTACACCCATGAATTTAATCTTGTGGCATGTGAGGTGGTATTAAAATTTGTGTGCATACATCCCACCTGCTTTTACTTATATGTCTTCTTGATGTTTGCGAGTACATTCAAAGTACTCACTGGCTTATCCCTGGCTATTGTCTTGGCCATATCACATATTTGTAGAGGAGCACGATAATAGAAACCTGAGAACCTAAGATTCGAGGATAGCAACATTGTGATATAGGAATTATCCAGGTCAGTTGTACGGGCAGAAATGGAGGCCATGAGCACTCGGGATTCCACGATTCACTTCCGCCTTCAGCCTCTAGAAATTTTTGTCCAACCCCCCTCATAGATCTTTATGGTCTTGTAGCCAAAAATTTTATTTTCTTGGAATATCTGTATAAAGTGAGTGATCACCAGCTAGCAGTAGTCCTGGGGCGGATGAACTCAAGGGCCTATTTTCTGGAAATTGTTTCTCCAAAAAACGGTCGCTGCAGCCCCCACCCCCCCCCCCCCCCCCGCGGGACTCCCCTCGAGGGGCCTTGCGAGGCGAGACTCGCAAACAGCAGCCCCTCACATCAGCCTCCTGTGTGAGGAAGACAAGCCCTGGGGGCCGCCTCAAGAACTTTCATAACCACGCTCGAGTGTTGGGCCTCAGCAACGCGAAGCGTCGGGATGACCTTGTACAAGGTCCAATCTTGGTGAAGGGTACCTGTGAGAAGTTTATTGTCGATCCAAAATAGCATTAGTTTTCAAGTATGAAGGATGTAACCCCTCTTACATGCCCCAAGGGGCCACCATGTTGCGTTACAGGAAAGGGAAGGCGATGCAAGAAATAAGATCACCGCTGTCGGGGACCTCGACGCCGCTGTCGCGCACGGTTAGTCAGAGCCCTCCTCCTCCTTGACGTGGGCGCTTGGGGAGCTACCGGAGTCTCTGTCGCCCCCACTTCCGCTGAAGGAGGAGCTGCTGCCACTACCGTCGGTGCTAGAAGGGCTACTGCTTCCGCTACTACAAACTTGCATGTAGCAGTCCAGGCGATCACCGACTATTCCGAAGACCTTCACCGAGAGTGTGGTGGCCCCGTCGAACTTGAAGTCGAGGATGTGCCCATCCTGCAAGCCTTGGGCCAGCGCAAACAATTTCCAACCGAGCCCCAAGAACATGAAGCCGAGGGAGTTGAAATCCATCACCACCCAGGTGGGACCATTGCAGCAATCGTCTCAGTGCAGCCAGAGGCCCAGGGGCGCAAGCTCCCCCATCTCCTCCGTGAAAAAGTCCTTGAGACGTAGCCAAGTGCGGGGTATGTCCTCCATATGTACGACAAACCCGAGGGCCACATTGGCAGTGTGACTTCACGACCTATGGGGTGGGTGCCTGCGTCGCCTTGCCGTCCCCATCTGCGGCCGCCCCGTCCTCCGCACCAGCAACCGGAAACCCTCATGCGGCTGCTCAGGCCGCCATGGGCCACTGGCGGAGGTCGCGCGCGTACCTTGAGAGGTGCCTCTAGAGCGCCGGCGGGCGCGCGAGGGCGGCCCCTTCCTCTCGCCAACCGTCGCACAACTTCTCCACTCTTGTTGATGTCTCCTTCTTGATGGCGGAGGATCCCCTTCGTTGGCGCCATCACCGCGGTGACGATGAGCGGGGATGAAGAGTAAGGGCGAGGAATTCAGCGTACGAGATCCCTCCCTCTTGACGTTATATGGATCCTTCGAGCGGGTATTTAGTCTACGCCCCCCCCCCCCCGCACACATTACATAGGCAGAAGGTTAATAGGGGCAATGATGGCCCTGCGCCTCGCGCAGGCTCAAAGCTAGCACAGGACAGGTATCGAGGCGACATGGGAAGCAGTAGCGCTCAGCGCTCGCCGCCGGCCATATGTCACGCTTGGTTCTTTGGCATGGAGGGCCCGCGCCGCTCCCAATTCCGCCATCGGATGAAGCGCACCCAATGCACGTCCGCGGGCTCTGATGTTGGGCATGAGGTCCCAGAGAATCCAGGGGCGCGGGCTTGTGGCCTTGCGGCGCATGCTGCGGCTTTGGATCGGCTCTTTGCCATGCTGCATGGGCAAGGCCCTCGCGAAGACACCAGCCACACGAGGCTCTCACCAGAAACCATCATCAAGGGCTTCAAGGCGCCCCGCGGGGCCATGCTGAGAAGTTGTCCCGAACGCCTCGCAGGAAGGACGACCAAGGCAGCGCAAGGCAACACCTGGCCAGGAAAGGGCAAATACTCACAAGCGCTCGGGGGTTGTCCCCCGAGACCCCGTCGCGTGTCAGGATGAAGGCCTCAAAATCGCACACCACGAGACCCCTAGCTGGGACACAAGAAATGAGCGAAGGTAAGCGAAGGACCTCGCAGAGTGAACAAAGACACACCAAGCATAACATGCAACCACTACTCAAAACAAAGGTATATGTTTTTTGAACGACTACTGTAGGGCCAAACACCCCACAACCTTTTGTTTTATTCCATAACACAGAATACAATGACACCCACTTTAAGAGATCATCCCTAAATCTAGCCTTAATTCTATGAGCTACTAACGAGATGTCATGTACAAAGTTTGCCTTCCGTCTGCTGAATCTAGGGTGCTCATTTCTGAAGACTCTTCCATTCCTTGTAGTCCAGAGTTCCAGCAAGCACTGAAAACCACTTTAGTGAAGAAAGGTTTTTGAAAATCCCTCCTTGCACCTACAGAAATATCCCACATTGAGTCCCCCTGCCAATTAATTTTAGGTAGTTCCACACTGTGGTGCTGAACATGCAGGTGAAGAATGGATGATCCATATCTTCTTTAATCCTTGCATGGCGTAGAACACACCGGTTAGACTAAAAATGTTTCACTGCCGTCTCTCCAGCATGTCTTGGGTATTCAACCTGTCCATGATCAACATCCAGGCAAAAACCTTGATCTTCATGGTACAACAACTCTTCCATATCCAGTTGAGAAAAGTATTTGGAGTGATTGGTTTGTGAACATGCATGCAGAGTTTTTTGGTTGAGTACCCTTTGCCATCTTCACTCCATAACGAGACATCATTGACAAACTGGTCTCTATGCAAGTTCTGAGTTAGGCCTTGCATAGTTTTCAAGTCCTCAAAATCTCTTTCAGAAAGTGGCAGATAGAACAAGCTGGTCATGTCATTTGCCTCAGAAAGGAGGAAAACCTCCTCAGCTGTGGAGTAAGCATCAATTGCATAAGAGAAAAATCTCTAAAACTTGTGTGTCAAGGGTGTTATTGAATTTCCCACCATCCAAGAATCTGACCAAAAAAGGAAAGTGTCTCCGTCGTTTGGTTGTTTGAAGGTGACAACACTGAAACTATCTAGCCTCATGCAGATATCTTTCCACCAAAATGATCCACACAAGGTTTTACATTGTGGCACTCTATCATGGTAATATGTTTTCCATATTAGATTAACCCAGGGCATATCTGCCTTATTAAAGAACTTATCAGCATGCTTGAGCACCAAAGCATCATTTTGCACAGCCAAATTGAGGATTCCATGCCTAGCCTTTGTTTTTCGTCTCCATACCAAATTCCAAGCAACAAGCGTTGGATCTTGATCTTGTCCATTCCTTCTCCATTATTACTGCCTTTGAATTCTCTCTAATTGCACGAGAATACCTAGGGGTATGTCCACGCTACAGATAAAAAATTTGGGACCGAGGACAATGCAGAATTCCGATATTGCAGTCTACTGCCTTGAGCCAAGAATGAAGAACTTGTAGAAGGTATGCTTTCCATATTACCCACAAGAGGCATTAAATCAACAATCCTTGGCCTGGTTGTGCCAACAGGCAGACCCAAATAGGTGAAACACAAGGTACCAACTTGGCATCCAACAGAAGCAACCAGTCTTTATGACTCATCTTGGCTTACATTAATTGGGACCATAGCAGATTTATGGTAATTGATGTGAAGCCGAGTGGACTGAGAGAACATTAGCAGCATGGCTTTTATTTACAGAAGTTCATACTCCACAATAGGCATGATAATAAGGGTGTCATCTGCATATTTTACAACTGGGAAGTCCTTGTCATGACAAGGAATTAGGAGCTCAATCTTACCCTTGCTCAACATATTATTAATTAGAGCATGTAGAAAATCTGCAGCAATAGCAAAAAGCATGGGTGAAATAGGATCACCCTGCCTCACACCCTTTTTGCACACAATTTTTTTGCGAGAGACTCCATTGAGAAGCACTGAAGAGGAACCTGAAGATAGTAACTCCTTGACCCAAAGGATCCATTTTTCATTAAAACCCTTGTGTTTTAAAATCTGAACGATGAACTCATGCTCAATGGAATCAAATGCTTTCTTAAAACCCAGCTTGACAATGACAATGGGCCTTTTTGACTGGTGGCACTGATGCACGTATTCTAAAGTCCAACCAACGCAATCTTGAATTCTTCTAGATTTGATAAAACCATATTGATTCTTATGAATGCACTTCATGGTTTGTAGCTGGATTCAGAAATTTCATCTTGCACAGAAAGGATTAATTCTGGTAAATCCATATTATTATTTTCAAAATATTTGTCTCTGATTTTAGTGAAAGGATTATTTTTCAAATTACTTTAACAGAAGCAAAACTATTCCAAATAACATTCTTTATTATTATAAAACAATATGGTTATCTCAAAAATTTGTGCAATGGTTTTGTTAAATACTACTCATTTTTAGAAGAATTAAGGTGGAAGAATAATAAAAATATATTGAATAATTATTTTTATAAAAATCTTTCAAAACCAGATTAAACAGAAAAAGAAAAGGCTGGGTCTGAGGCCTGGCTTGGCCTGTGGGTTTGGCCGGCCCAGCTAGTCAGCCAACCAGGCAGCCCAGGCGCGCGCGCGACCTAGTACAAACTTGACGTGCTGGCCCCTGCGGTCACTGGCAGAGAGGAGAAAGGGGAGAGATAGGAGCCACCGACAGGTGAGCCCCACCTGTCGGGGTCGTCTTCCACCTCAGGAGAGAGAGGATAGGAGGCACGCTAGCGATGCTGCCGACGGCCTCGAGCCCAACCAAAGGTAGAAATGGAACAAGCTACCGTCACCTACCTCCTGGTGGTCGAGGTGTCGACAGGGAGGCCATGGTTCGTCGGTGACGAGGTGGCTACGGCGGAGCTGTTTCGGGAGGCTGATGAATATGGTGCTACGGGCGTGGATTAGCTTGGGGAGGTGATGGGGAAGCTCCCTAAGGTTTCTAGGATCCCGTATGATATGAAAGGAGAACCGGAGTTGGCCCGTAGCCCGAGATCGATGGAGCTCCGAAGCGGCGGGGCCTCGGTCGATCTCGAGCACACGAGCTCGATGTGCTCAAATGGAGGGGCTAGGGTTGGAATTTAGGCACGAGAGAGGTGGTATGGAGGTCCTGGAGCGAGCGGAGGCCCTATTTATAGGCCCTCGACGGTGCACTGAGCCGATGGTGCTGGTGGTTTCACCGCTGCTCGCAGGAGAGGCAGTGAACCTTCGGGGCTGAAACCACCGAGAGGGAGACAAAGCAAGGAGGAGCGTGCACGCGTGGCCACGATCTTCTAGTGGATTTGGCGCGCGTGGGCACGCATCTCTCCAGTCGAGAGAGAGAGAGAGAGAGAGAGGTGGGGCCCTAGAGCTGCCCTGATGCAGAGAGGCGGCCGGGGATTCAAAATGGCAACACGTGGAGGCTCGAACTAGTCGGGGTTGGCCACCTAGCTTCGGGTGCGCCCAGCAACATGCCTAGAGCGCAGTTTTGGCATGCCATGGCATGCTGGCGCGCTCTGGGGTGCTTTGGCCTGGTCTGGGCTGTCCTGGGGCTTGGCTTGAAGATGCCTAGCTGCTTGCGAGTCGACGAGCTCACTGTTGCCCATGGGAGGAGAGGAAATAAGAGATGCCCTGTTCAAGAATCCGTCCAGTTAACTAGTTCACTTGCCGATTAATCCCTACTCGTAGGGTCACCGAGTAGCCGATTAACTGATAAATCGGGCGATTAATGGATTAAATGGCCGATTAACTTAACGATTATCCCATTACTCCCCTACTCACCAGCCAACCAAGCACTTACCAGTTAACGATTTCCTCAACAATGCCAGTGCTAGACCAGAACTTAGAATAAGGATTTTAGAGCTTTTTAGTCGAATTCGAAGAGGGGAAACTCTCGTGCAGTTGGGGAGTGGTGCTGGCTACTTGGTCAAAGAGTTTGGTGGGAAGAGCTTAACTGTGAAGTGGGGTAGGAGCTGATTTTCTAATATGGGAGAAGGTGTTCGACAGGTGTTTGGAATAGAAAAGCCTCACCACTGGTGTTGAGAGTTAACAGGATTTACCTTGAGGAAGAAATAAGATACTTCACCAAATTTGAGCCTCATTGGATGAGTTTGGCATTGCAAACTAGAAATCACCCCCCTAATAGCAGATTTGTCCCTTACAAAGGGAATGTGGGTAGATTACCTCCTGCAAATCCCATTTTTGGCAAAGACTCCTCTTTTGGGGTGTTGAACACTCCTGAAAAGTTTCATCCCATTTGGATAAACTTTGCAATGTAGAGATTCTTCAACTTGGTTCTGGACAAAAGGAACCAATTCACCTTGGAATGAGGTGAAACTTGATGTGCCCACTCAATATAGGTTCGGAAGGTTGCTGGAATTTTATGGGATTTTATTGGAAATATTTCCTTTGGAAATATTCCAAAAGATCAAAAAAGACATAATAGGCTTTCAAGGATTTACTCAATATTTTGAATATAAATAGGGGTTGAAAATCTTATGTATGGAAAATATATGACCGTCGAGTATCTCCAAATTTTCTCAGATTTTTCTAAGGCCCAAAAGTATTTTTTTTCCATATAGGAATATCATTTCTGGCCTCAAAATGGACATGCAAATAAAATTGGAAAGTAATTTAGAAAATTATTATTTTATGATTTTGGTGAGCTAAAATAGTTTTAAAACCAACTCACCATCTTTGGGTGAAAGCACTCCCTTGCTATGAAGGACTTGTAGTGCAACCCAAAGCAGGGTTTTGAAATAGTCAGAAGTAAGAAAAAAGGATTTTGAGAATATTTATATTATGAAAATATGGTTTTGATATTACACAATCAAGCATACAAGTATACAATGACAACCATGGCACTCACAACATTGGTTTTTGAAAAGTTTTAATAAACTCAGATTTGTTTTTTCTACAGTGAAAGTGAGGTGAGAACAGGGTGTGACACCTTCATGCATTCCACCGTAATACCAATAGCTGAATCCCCGATCACCGATTCTAATGCGGGAGCAACAGAATCATTAGTGAAACATAAAATATGTCTGCTAAAGGAGACCACCATGATAAAGTAACGCTAACGATCCATAGGATGCACAGAAAGACCAGAATGTCGAAACACATCATCCACAAAAACCACACCTGGAGAAAAATCCATATCAAGGGTGGAGCCATACGAGAACCCATTGAGATGGGTGTGCTCGGACGCAGGAGACATCACCCGAGAAGATGATCAGAAGAGAAATTGAGCACGATGGCTAAAATCCCAGATCGCCATAGAGCCGCCAGCTAGTAGTGTGGGTGGGTGGAGTCACCATCCACATCCTTCTGAAGGTGATGGCCCAAGGTATATTACATAACGTCTGACCCCCTTTTCAGGGAAGAGTTATTCTTGGTGCAACAGGAATGTATAAGAAAAGCCTAGGCGGAGGAGGTGTTGTCCTCATCATGGCCCCCGAAGGCCTTGACGTAGGGACTGCCGCTCCCTTCAAAAGGCGCCGCTTGGACGAACCACCCAACCAGGGGCTACACACGCCCGTGTACCTCGTCCCTGAGGTGGCTCCGGAGTTCCACGGGCACCGGCTCCATCACTCTAGGGAGGTCGGATGTGGGGTTGTGGTGGCGTAAGTTGGAGAAGACGCGCATTACTGCGCCATCCAGGAGGCCGCGTGAGCTGGACTCGACGTCTTCGTCCACCTTGGAGATACCTGACTCCAGCGCCTCCACCACCTTGAGGAATAAATTGAGGTAGCCCCCGTCACCATGCGCTAGGCAGCGGCGGGGCGTCCTTGACAAAGCGACGAAGTACACCATTCGTCCGGTGGGCGAGCTCCAAGAACTGCTTGCCGCGCCACACCTCCATATTCTGCGTGTGTGTAGCGTGGTCCTTGGCCGGGTGCATGACATCACCTTCTTCTTCGACTTGGGCCTGAAGTGTGGCCATCTGCTCCTTAGAGCCCTCCTCCACCCCTAAGGGCGGCCTGGAGACCAACCTGAGCGTCCCGCAGCTGGGACCTGAGCATGCCTAATTCCCCCTGGACCGTGTCGCACCTGAGCTGAAGGTGGTTCTCCTTCCAGGAGATCTCATCGTTATATTCCTCCAGGGTGGCCACTCGCTCTCGGGCCACCCTCGCTTCCGCTTTGGCCAACACTTCCTCACGGATCGCCGTGAAGGCGGCCTCGTCCGCAAGCAGGCGCCTCTCTAGGGTCTAGAGGTGCTCTCTCTCTACCTCTTGATCGTAGGAGGTCTGTGTGGCCTCCTTCTTGCTGAGAGCCACGTCCTTCTCTTGCCCAACGATCGCCACCTCCCATAGTTTTAGGTCTGCCTCGTGCCCGGTGCCCCTTGGGTCAGGTGTGACGGATTGAACTGTGCGTCCCCAGGGACGTACTGTCGTAGCTGAGGAGATTGTGGGCCCCCTGGGCCTTGCCAGGCCAAGAGCGAAGGACGTGGCCTCCCTAGGAGGCGGCGCATGGGAGGACGCCCCTGGCGACCCATCCCGGCGCCTATGGGGTGTCGGTGCCCTTAAAAGTTAGCGATCAGATTCGATTTGACGGATGAGGCACACAAGAAGAAGCAACGACAATGATGTACTTTCTCATCACTAGCGGTCTAGCGTTGTGGCAACAGGGGCAGCCATGTCTTAGAAGGACCCGTAGACGCTTCATCGCGTGAAGCACCCCTTCTGGCTGCCATGGAAAGGGATGAACAAGGAAGAAGGCGACATTCACGCAGGAATGGTGGAGCGACGCGAGAAGAAGGCAAAAGGAATAAGCAGTGTGGATGCAGATCCTCCCTCCGGGTGGCGGTTTTATGGCCATGACCGCGGTCCCCGAGGCATTGTGGGAAGTGGAGGCGGCATGCGCTCCGTCGTGCGCCGTGTGCCCTGACTGGCACGTGGAAGGTTACTGCTTGTTTCGCCTCGCTCCCCCAACCGGCAGCTTCTCGCATGCTACAGGCACGGGGGTAACTTCACGAGGGAAGGATGGCACAAGTGGGTGGCACCGGTCAAGAGCAATGATGGCAAGCGTCACACACATGCTTTACATGAACCCACTCGAGGCGGTTCCCAAAGCGTTGCGGGAAGAGTCCCACGTCGCGTGGGATGCCACGCGTTGACGCTGGCCCATGAGTGGTTGGGGCCCACATTGCTTCGCCCCTCCCATGAGGCAGAGTCATGCATAACGCAGGCCCGGGGGCTACTGTCGGGCCTGCGGGACCGATGGTACCTAGGCCCGTCGGCCCACGGGCAAGGTGCGACGCGGCTGGACAAGCCTGACTCTCCCCGTTAGCTGGCCTGGAAAGTAAGGCCCTCACGAGGCAGGTGTCTAGGGATCATTGCCAAGGTCCACCCCGGAGGCTCTCGCGAGACAAACTCGTCAGGAGCGACCTGACATGGGTCTCATAACCTCGTGCCTCCTCGTAGGTGATGTAGGTCTCGCACCGTTGTAGGGGTAGTGCTAGCAGGCATGGACAGGGAGGATTTCCTCTTTCGTGCTAAGGAATCGTAACCAGCTGGCAGGCCCACAGAGCATCTTTCAAAGGTTTCCTGATCGGTGCAAGAGGACCAAGGCTGGGGGCTCAGCAGGACGAAGGTCACCCCAAGCCCACCTGATCGTCACAAAGAAGGGCTTTTGCAGGTGAAGACCACCTTTGTGAAGGTCGGCCGTAGTCCTGTCCACTTCCAAAATGGCCATTGTGGCAACCCTTCCCGCCCATTTTTTTTGGTGAAGAGGACCAAGGCTAGTATAAAAGAGAGGTCGGACCTCTATAACGTTGGGCACGGCATCCGGGTTATTCCCGACTAGGGCAAGAAACCGCCTTTGTACTCGTCTTCCACTATAAGCAACCCAAACAACCAGGAGTAGGGTTTCCCACCACGAGGTGGCTTGAACCTGGATAAAGTACTCATGTGTTTTTTCTCGCCTTCCTTAGCTAGATCTTCTCGAGAGTCGCCTTGAACTTGAGAGATAAAACAGGTTTGTAGAGAGAGTGCACCCTAGAGTTTGAACCTTTTCTCGGTCTGCGGGGCCCCGATTCCGACACCCTACGTGTATGAAATTATTATGCAAGGCTCTTCTAAGCCTTCTGAATAAATGTTGTGATCTTGTATGGTTATGTTGTGATTCCATTGTTGTATCTATGCATATCCATCATGTCATGCTTACATGTGACGTGCAACATTATGTATGGGATTCGACACCTAGTTGTGTGCCTTTAGTAGTACTCTTTACAGGGAAATGCCTCTTTGTGCTTCCACTGAGCCTTGGTAGCTTGCTACTGCTTCAGACTCATTGATTGACCAGCATGTATCCTTCTTTGCTGATGTGTCTGTCCCCTCAGGGAAATGTCACACGGTATAAGGCAGTCCATGTAGCTTGCTATGACTCATCTACACAAAATTGCTGACAGACACCTGCATTGCTGGGTTATGTATGCATGTCCCTGTACAAATGTGTCACTTGGTTTTATAACTAGTTATGTCGACGAAGGTTATTTGACATTTGAGTGCTAGCGACATATTCACATACATGAGTCAAAAGATGCAAACGGTCCCGGCCAAGGTAAGGTTGCATCCATGGGGGTAACCATGCGTGAGACCGTGAAGTGATGTGTCGGTGCACTAGAGACTTGGGTCTCCCGTGCTCCAAACTTGTGCACAGGCACTAGCAACACACTTGGAGGCAACACACCAAGCCAGCCGTTAGGAAAAGGAACCTCAGGTTCTATATGACCACACCCCGCCAAAGGTGTGAAGAGCCAACCATGGCTACAAGGCCCCAGCGAGCCCTCCTTGCCGGGAAGACTCACAAGGCCGCGGCGAGCCCCTCCTCGCTGGGAAGACTGACAAGGCCCCGACGAGCCCTCCTCGCCAGGAAGACTCGCAAGGCCCCGGCAAGCCCTCCTTGCCGGGAAGATGTCCAGGACCCCGGCAAGCCATCCTTGCCGGGAAGATGGGCGAGGCCATGGGCAAGGATGCCAAGCCGGCCGGCTCTCTTCGCCCGCCAGGTGTCCCCCCCAGCCACAGTGTCACCGACCGCGACCGCTCCAGTGCATCCCTCATGCGCCAGAACAGAGCCCAGGTGTCGAAGCCACCTCGTTGTAGGTCACGGGCCAGACAAGGCATTTACTGCCCCTGACACCACAGTAGAAAGATAAGCGATGAACCATGTTCACTATGCAACCCATGAGCGCACTGTTGGTGACCCCTTTGCCTATAAAAGGATACCCAAGACTCATTTTCTAGGGATTGGACCTTTTGGGTTTTGAGACTCCCTAATCACCAGCTAAATTACTATAGCAAATAACCCTACAGTAAGCCCCCAATACAAACAAAGCAGGAGTAGGGTTTTACGCGCCAAGCGGCCCGAACCTAGGTAAACGACCTTGTCGGTGCTGATCGCTAGCTCCGCTCTGAGCGCCACCTATCTACCTCCACGGAACGATCAAGGGACCCTTAGAGCTTCCGATAGGTGTCGATTTCCCCGACATGATGTGATGTATTACATGCTAGATTCTCATTGTTTAGGATATGGGTGCCAACAATGTTAGTTTCAGAGCCTGACTAACTGTAGCATTACCAAGCCAAACTGGTCAAAGTCGAGTCTAGAAATGCTTTAGTTATATATGGGAATTGATTGTGGAAGGGAACGTAAGGCTCTTTTTACTTCTCTTCTCAACACATTCTATTTTGACTCACCCTCATCTTTTCTACGGGGATTAAGAACTAGGATTCTTATCGATCTCTCACAATCACGAGTTACTACAGTACTGGCCTGATGTTGGAGGTATCCCCCCTCTTCGTGATTCATTGTTTTTGCCAGACAGGGGACCTAGGACACATCCGTGTCCTTATGGTTCCGAGGGATCTCAGGCTAGGGTATTTCCAGACCCTCGGGTTTAGCTCCCAGTTCACGAGGGTAACCTATATGAGATGTTCTACGCAGATGCCTGAGTTCGTGAGTGGTTGTAGTAGTATTGTAGAAGTTGTATTTTCCACAGTGTTGCGTGTCTTGTGGAATATGACTGAGGTGTGTGTTTACCAACACCTACATTGTTGGGTTATGTATGCGTGTCCCTGTACGGATATGCCACTTGGGTTTATAATTAGTTATGTCGACCCACGTTCTTTGACATTTGAATGCTAGCGACATATTCACATACGCGAGGCAAAAGACGCAAACGGTCCCGGCCAAGGTAAGGTGGAAGCCGTGGGGATAACCGTGCATGAGACTTCAAAGTGATGTGATGTGTTACATGCTAGATTCTTATGGCTTAGTATCAGGATCCCGATAGTGATGTAGACGATGATGTTGATGAAGATGATCACCACGAGGATGATTCCTCCACCGCCACTCCGACGCCAATGAAACAGAGGGGGAGAGAGTCTCCCCCGTTAGGGTTCCTCCTACATGACCTCTCCTTATCTTGAGAGAGGTTCTCCCTATCGCCCTTGGCCCCAATGGCTCCTGGAGCGGGTGAGAGCCCCTCCGAGATTGGATCTCTTTGTCTGATTCTCTCCTGTTTTAGTTGTTATTTTCTGGCCCGTTATTGTTTCTTAAATATCTGGGGATCCGTAGGTCCGATCGGTCCGAAATTTTGAGGGGATTTTTATCATGAAAATATCTATCTTGATGCAGAAGGAGAGCCTCAACCGACTTAAGGGTTGGACACAAGCCATCCTGGCCCCCCCACCCCCCAGCAGCGCCCTCTTGGCTTGTGGGGCCCTCGGGCATCGTCTTGGATTGATTCCGACTCTCAAAATTTACATATATTCCAAACAAAATCTTCGTAAAATTTTATCCATTTGGAATTTGTTTGATATGGATTGTCTACGAAGCAAAAAACACACAAAAATCAGGAACTGGCAATAGGCACTGGACAAGTAAGTTAGTCCCAAAAATAATATAAAATGTTGCCAAAAGTATATGAGAGTGGTAGAACATTGGAATGAGTACTTCAAAATTATCGGTATTTTGAAGACGTATCATAGACCAATATTTAAAGATAGGAAAAAACTAGTTTCCGTGCAAAAGAAAATCAACCACACCAACTTTAATGTCCATGTTTCCACAAGCCAATCATGGTGAAGCTTGTGAATACATCCAGTGTACTGAGCCTTGTGGCTGCAATGTATCATGTTGCACGTTACCAAATCAAAGGGAAGTTACGAAGTAGGGTTATGATGATATACTCAACTCTTGCATGTTAGTTGGTGGAAGCCACAAGAGAAGAATATTATTTCGCTAGATGATTGTAATGTAAGCTAGCCATGATCTAAACATATGTGTATTGTACAGCACTGGATCTTCGATGCAAATACTATGACATGTGATGTATCCTTGGTATTTCATCATCGACTGTGCATGTCACATATTGATTCTCGGACTGACATATTAAGCGTAGATATTCGGGGCCCTACCAAAAGACGGGTCATGACATGGTGGTACTGGGTTTAATTCTGGCTGGCCTCATGTGTATTTTCTTGATTGTCTTTGTGTAAATCAAGTTGTGACTACTACCACCGTCCATGAGGACCCAGGTCAAATGATAGTTATCCATGATTGGGTCAAGGACTAAAGCCATTGGGCCCTTGAGACGGATGCTCGTTGAGTGGTCACTTTGGTCAAGGGTGATCCGGATTTCTGATTTCAAAGGCAGATGGGTTATCTAGTATTTTATCCAATGTTGATGAGCCATCCTTACTTCTCTGAATAGGTTTACGTCTATTACACCCATGCTAGCCGCTGAATACGACATTTACCTGCCCTCCTTGCCATCGCTGCTATGTCCTCTATGCAGCACTTGCTATTCTTGTGAGGTCGGGGTTTACTGTTCCCATCGCGCACCTCAGAGGTGCTCAGATCGCCGTTTTGGTTGTTGCCATAGGCGAGCCACCTATCCTCCCCGGCATAGAAGACAATCATCAAATGTGTGAGGGCGGCCACTATGAGGGGTTTTTCTTGCCCGAGCTTTCTAGCGGGCCACTCATCATGGATGTTCTGCTTAAGAACTACAATGGCCTCGCCAGCCCGAAAATCCACATTTTTATTCTTCTTGGTCAAGAACCTGTTCCAAACTTTATTGTCGACTCCCTGGTTCTTGTACAATGTGACCAAGCATGTTGGCGTCTAGAGATCGGACTTAGGTGCCTTGGAAGTTTGCTTGAAAAGCATCTTCCAAGTCCTCCTAGTTCCGGGTCGAGTTTTTAGGCAGGCTAATAAGCTAGTGGTGAGCTAATGCATGGATCTTAAGGGCGAATTATTTGATGGCGTGAAGATCGTCTCCTCGGTCCATGTGGATGTGCATGAAGAAGCACACAATCCATATGGTTGAATACGTTTTTCTGTCATACTAGTCGAGGTTGATAGGATTAAATTCTTCATGGAACTACTACTGCATCACTTTATTGTTGAAGGTGACGAGGTGAGCCTTTCATTGGGTTTGTCCTTTGACATGTCGTGCATCTGAAGTTGCCAGCGTGCGATCATTTGATTTGTCATGAGTGTCGGAATACTTGGGTGACCAATCCTATCGCCCGCATGCTCAGTCGACGAATGCTCTCTCGATCCATAGATGAATCGAGATGGGCAGCTTGTGCTAATTTCTTTTGCATGTCGTATGATTTCCGCGGTGGAGGTGGGCCCATGTCACGACGATGAGGTACCTCAGGGGGATTGGTATATCCTCCCGCTAGTGTGTATCAACCCCGAGGAGGTTGGTCCTAGGCCTATTCAGGCTTTAACAACACGGTGTCAAAGACTTCTTCATCGAACTCGAGGAACAGGATTTTCCTCGGATAATGCATGTTACCCATGAATATTCCTTCAAGCTCTTGCTCGGCATTGAGGACCTCGCTCCTCTTATCGATAAGCATGCCCTGTTCATCTCTAAGCTTTTGGGACTGGCGATTCATGCCCTTGGCGGTACTGAGTAACCACCAATGGAAGGCCTGCAACTTAGAATCATCAAATGATTCCTCGGGGATGTTGAATTCATCAGGTTTGAAGCTTAAATCTTCCATGGACTCTAGGTTATAGTCGACTTCTGGAAGGTCTTCTTCTTACCTATTGGGTGCAATGTCGTCGATGGGACCATTATTGATATTATAGCCTTTGTTTTTGTCATTGACGTTGATACGTCCATTATGCATCATGATTTCCTATTGATATTTATGTTATTCTTGGTAATTAGTCCACATTATGATACAATTCTTATGTATTTTCTCTTTCAATTTCCAACATAGGTTGGGGGCGATCCGACGATCTATGGGACTGGCAAGTCCCGTTTGCTACTGTTCTACAGGGACTATGGGTGCACAAAGAGCATCGTCGACAGCTGGATGCACGGTGGTTTAGATAGGTTGGAGCCGCTCGGAAGCATAAAATCCTATGCCGATTCTTTGTTCTGGTGGATTATGTGTGTGTTCATAGTACATGTGCACTCGCCCGACAAGGATGCTCGAGGGCAGCAGCTATGTGTGTAGAATGAATATTGAGTTGGCCTTTCTAAAGGTAGCCCTAGACATCCTTTTATAGTCCAAGGGGTTGATACGCCTCCATAGTATCTGTAAATTTTTATCGTTTCATTCCAATGTTATAAAACTTTCACATACTTTTGGCAACATTTTATATTATTTTTGGGAGTAACTTACTTATTCAGTGCCAAATGCTAGTTCCTGTTTTTTGTGGGTTTTTTGCTTCGCAAAAATTCCATATCAAACGGAGCCCAAACACGATAAAAATTTATGGAGATTTTTTTTGGAATATATGTGGTTTTTTTGAAGAAGAATCAATGCAACACGATGCCCTGATGCCTTAGGGACACCTCTTAAGTCGGTTGGAGCTCTACATTGGCCACAAGAAATATATTTTCGCTATAAAAATAGCCTCAAAATTTAAGCCCTATCGGAGTTACGGATCTCCGGATATTTAAGAAATGGTAAAGGGTGAGAAAAGTAGCAAAAAGAGAAGAGAAATAGAGAGAGAGAGAGAGAGAGAGAGAGAGAGAGAGAGAGAGATCCAATCTCGGAGGGGCCGTGCCCTGCGGAAACCATGGCGGCCATGCACAAGAGGAGAAACCCTCCTCCCAGAGGAGGCCAAGGAAAGAGAATAAGGAGGCGGCTCTCTCCACCTCTCTCCTGGTGGCGTCGGAGCGCCGTCGGGGCAACCATTGTGATGGCGGTCTACACCAACAACTTCCCTACCATCACCAAAAAATTTCTCCCCCTATATGCAGCAGTGTGAACCCTCTTTTCACTGGTGTAATATCTACTTAAACATGGTGCTTAAGTTTATATATTATTACCCAATGTTGTGTGGCTATCCTATGATGCTTGAGTAGATCTCTTTTGTCATATGGAATAATTGTGATATGATGTTATTGATATGAGTTGTATGTTGATATGACAATGTCCTAAGGTGCCTCCCATGAGGCGCTCACATGAAGGAATCCCGCTGGAGGGTTTGCAATAAGTTCATGATACACTTATAGTGGGTGGCTAGAGTGACATGAGTTTACACCCAAGTAAGGGAGTTGTTTGCATATGGGAATAAAGAGGACTTGATGTTCAATGCTATGGTTTTATTTACCTTAATGATTTCTATTAGTTCTGGATTCTGGCTAGAGGTCCAATCATAAGTTCATATGATCCAAGTACGGAAAGTGTGTTAGTGTATGCCTTTCCCTCATTGCATATGATAAGTATCTATGATGTCATATTCAATTGTCTATGGACAATCTTTCTCCTGCGTTAAAAAAAATATTTCTACTAAACAACTAAATTAATATTGATCTAGACAACCCCTAACTTCTATTTACTAGTTTTTATTACCTTCAAAAACTATCTATTACACCTACTAAGTATATACAGTTTCCTTCCCGCAAAGCACTTTCTTGCATGTTCTAGGTAAACTAAGCATTAGCATGCATAGAGTTGCATCGATGGTCGATACAACATGAGAGAATATTAATTTTACTTTAGCTCATCACTTTATTTGACACTCTTACTTATGGAAAAATGCTACAAACGATCCCTTCCACTTGTGGGTTATCAAGACCTTTTCTCGCATCATTGTCATGGAGCAATAGCGTAGCGGTTAATATACTCGTATGTGCTTGTTTGCTTCATCACTAAGTAATTTTATTTTCTGTTCTAAGTTCTTTTATATCTTTATTTACGTGTAGGAAACGCAAAATACCAAAAAGATTAGATGTACTTGCTAATGTAGTGGTTGAGGAACCACTTAAAATGTATCATACTATTGAAGCTTTTTACTTGTATCATCTTTGATCCCTTTGTGCTCGTGCTGAAAAACAAACTAGCTTAGTTGATGTAAGATCATGAAATAAGCGTGCTTATTATGTGTGACGCCGCTGATCTCAAAAGGGGAAACTCTTGTGTCATCAAATTAATACTTTGTGTTACTATGCTTGGAATATATGCGAAATACATGATTTTACTTGTTGTTCTGAAGAAACTAAAAAACACCTTCCCATCAAATGTGTGTTTAATGACAATGAAATATTATCTTCTTACGCCAAGGAGTCCTGATGTTATTATGATGTTGAGAAAATTGAAGAATTTGTTGCTTTTAAGGGTGCTTATGAAATTGCTACTTTGATTGAAAGTATGATGCTACTCTTTACAATTCTGACAATTTTGTCATACTTAAATATTGCTATGAAAACTATGCTTCTAATGCTTATGTTAGAGAATTTATTGAAAGAATATTTGCTTCCCTGGAAGAGAATAATATTTTGCAGGAATATATGGAAGAAGAAATTGCTGAAATTGTGAACTCGTTAGATGAAAGAGATGAGGAGGAGAGCGAAGAACAAAAGGAGGAAGAGAAGATTAGCTACCCGTGCCCAACTTCTAATGAGAGTAACTCTTCAAGGCATACATTGTTTAATTTCCCTTCGCACATACCGAAGGATGAATGCTATGATGATTGCTATGATCCCTTGGAATCATTTGAAATATCCCTTTTTGATGATCTTGATGCTGGCTACGCTTGTGGCCATGATGCCAATATGAATCATGCTTATGGAGATGAACTTTATGTAGTTCCTTATGTTAAGCATGAAATTGTTGCTATTGCACCCACACATGATAGCCCTATTATTTTTTTGAATTCTCCCAACTACACTATATGAGAGAAGTGTGCACTTAGTGACGGGTTGCGTTTTACCACTACACATGATGATTTTGATGGATATAATATGCATGTGTTTTACGCTCCTACTTGCAATTATGATGAGAGAGGAACCAAATCTTCACCTCTCTATGTTTCCAATATGATAAAATTGCAAGAAACTACTTATGCTATGTATTTGCCTTCACTTGACGTGCATGACTTGTTATTTTATGACATGCCAATGCATAGGAAGAGAGTTAGACTTAGTTTCTACATGATATATATATATATATCACTTTATGCTCACTACTAAATTACAAATTTATGTTAGTTAAAATTGGCTTTAATATACTTTGGGATCCGGGTGGATCAGTTACTTGACCACTATATGCCTAGCTTAATGGCTTTAAAGAAAGCACTGCGAGGGAGACAATTCGGATATATTAGAGAGTCAGTTTATTATATTGTGTGATTTTAAAATAAATAAAATTAAACAAATAAAGTGAGGAACCTAAAACTTTTTCAAAATGAAAGGTGAAAGTGAGAAAGATGAGCACCGTTGAAGTGGGGGCTAGCCTTGAACTTTGTTCATGCCCATGGAAACTTTGTGAATCTTGAGTACATAAACTATTCAACAAAAATAATTGTCCCCTTGTATAAATCCACTATATTATAAAAATCATGTGCCAAGATTTACCTTTAGGATGTTTAAATTTCTTGCTTGATATGTGTTGTGCAAAAATAGAAACTTTGGCTGTAGTTTTTGATTTTTCCTATTTCACTCGAACGTCAAAAAAATCTGAAATTGTTACGCAGTATAGTTACAAAAATTTTGACCACATCCTAATTGTTCTTAATTTTCTGAGTTAAAGAAGTATACGTTTCATTTGCATCTTTCCAGATTGTCCTATTTTTCACAGATTGATGTTATAGTTGCTTTGTGAGCCTATGTTTGAATTCTTGCTGAGCCCCCATTGACTTGGGAGCCATAGAATTCTAATAGAATATAGTAAGTAATGTTATATTATAATTATACATTAATTTTATGGCAGGACATGATGAGATTTTATGTTATATGAACTAACCCCGCTAATGATATTTCTGGTAAGTTTTGTGTGGATGAAGTGTTTGAAGGCCGAGGAGGTATCAATATGTGAAGAACAAGGAGAGACAAGAGTTCAAGCTTAGGAATTCCCAAGGCATCCCAAGTAAATATTCAAGGAGACTCAAGCATCTAAGCTTGGGGATGCCTTGGAAGGCATCCCATCTTTATTCTTCAACAATTATCGGTATGTGTCTATCGGCGTCCTGGGAACGGGATTACCCAGGCTCCCCTCTCTGCGGTCCAGGGCTGGCCCACTCTATCGACCAAGCATCAGTAGGCTCGACAAGGCCCTCATGAGGGGCCAGGCCTCACGAGGAGGAACGATATCAAGACCCACAAGGAGCCTCCTCAGGACCCCTCCGGAGCGGCAGACATTCCGAGGCAAGGCTCGGCCTCACGAGCCAAGGGTGACGCAAAAGGAGGACACGCGAACCACACATGGCAGAGAAGTGCAGCTCCCCCTTTGCTGCAAAGGGGGCCAAGACGTACGCGGGACCGGAAGGCATCTTCCAAAGGTTTCCACTTTGGTGTAACCGAGCCACCGCCACCCGCTAGTAGGGCAGACGTCACCCCTGTAGTGCGGGCAGCCACTTTGCAGGCGAAGACCACCTTTGGACAGGGGAGCATGTTACCCTGTCTCCTTTAGAAACGGCCGTTGTGGGATCCCTTCCCGCCAAAAACGATAAGGGAAGAGGACCGTGGCCGCTGATATATATAGAAGATAGGTTGCTCCGTAGAAGGGATCGGAACCCTAGCCATCTCATCCACCATCACACCGCTAAGGCCACCTAACCTCAGGGGGCCGAAGATCACTGTACGAGTTCATTCACCAACCTCCATGGTAGGCAATCCACCAAGGCAGGAGTAGGGTTTTAGGCTTCCCAGCGGCCCGAGCCTGGGTAAACTGTCATGTCCCTTGTCTCCCTCACCGTCGCGTGGGTTCTTAGCCTTGCTCGTCGAGTAACAAGCCTAGTAAATCAAATTTGTTGCGTGGCCTCCGCGCGTGCCCCTGAGTCTGAATATCGAGGGTTTTGTGGAGCCTAAAATCTGACATTTGGCACGCCAGGTAGGGGGCGCGGGTCGGAGCCTCCACGCCAATAGCAGGAACCAGATCTCGACTAGGTGGCTCCATGCAAGTGCAACCACCGACGGCTGCCGGTCCATGATAGTGGACGGCGTCCGAGCAAACAGGGACGTCCCTACGGTCGCTTGCATTCTCGCCGGATCATAGGCACCACCTTCCGGCCGCCACATCAAGCGCTTCCTGCAGGGGGACGGCTCGCCCAAGGCCCGAGCCCCCGGAACGCTGCGTGTGGCTAGAGGTCAACATCACCTTTGGGCCCGAAGATCACCCCAAGGCCCCGCCAGCTGCCAGGGCCCTTCCCATGATGTACACGCCGACCATATCCGGCGTGGCTGTCTCCAAAACCCTCATTGATGGTGGCGCGGGCCTCAACGTCATCTCAATTGAGGCATTCGACGCGCTCTAGTTACCCCGAGAGCAGCTGGCGCCCTCGAAACCTTCTCTGGGGTAGTGGCGGGATCCGTCGTTCCCGTGGGACGGATCCGTCCCCCTGACATGTTCGGCACCCGCTCCAACTTCCGCACCGAGCAGATCGACTTCGATGTTGCTCACCTCCACCTCCCGTACAACGCAATACTTGGCTACCCCGCCCTCGCGCAGTTCATGGCGGCGGCGCACCCGGGCTTCAACGTCGTCAAGATGCGCGGGATCGGCGGCATGATTACCGTCGTGGGGGACATCAAGGACGCCTCACGGGTGCTCGGGCTATCCCATAAGCCCACGGCCAGGGCGCGTGCCAACTCCAAGGGTGAGGCACCTGCCACGGAGGACCAGGGAGACGTCCACGACATCGCGCCCGTGTAGAATAAGCAGTTGTTTTCCCAGGACCGTGCGGAGACGAAGCAAGTGCCGGTGGATGAAGGAAGCCTGGCTCCCACCTTCACCAATGGCACGAACCTTCCCCAACACCAAGATAAGGCATTGGTGGGCTTCCTTAGGGCAAACAGGGACGCGTTCGCCTGGAGCGCCTCCGACCTTGTGGGGGTACCGAGGGACGTCATTGAGCACCACCTCATGGTCTACCCGAACGTGCACCCGGTGAAGCAGAAGGCAAGGAGGAAAGCCCCGGAGAAACAAGCGTTCGTTGCCCAGGAGGTGCGCAAATTGAAGGAAGAAGGGGTCATAAGGGAGGTGCGCTACCCAGAATGGGTGGCCAACCCAGTGGTTGTCCCGAAGAAGTGGGGGAAGGAGCGCATGTGCGTTGACTTCACGAATCTCAACAAGGCTTGTCCTCAGGACCCGTTCCCGCTGCCACGCATCGACCAGATCGTGGACTCAACCGCGGAGTGTCACCTCCTATGCTTCTTGGATGCACTCTCGAGCTACCACTAGATCAAGATGACAGTGGAAGACGTCGAGAAGACATCTTTCCTCTCTCCGTGCGGGGTATACTTCTATGGGGGCATGCATTTTGTGTTGCGGAATGTCGGGGCGACCTTCAAGCGGTTGATGCATATTGCCTTGGGGCCGCAGCTCGGGAGGAATGCGGAGGCCTACGTCGACGACATCGTGGTCAAGTCAAGGCAAGCAAAAACCCTGGTGGAGGACTTGGAGGAGACCTTCACCAGACTGTGGGAGGTCAACCTGAAGCTCAACCCCGAGAAGTCCGTCTTCGGGGTCCCATCAGGCAAGCTGCTTGGTTTACTGGCGTTGCACTAGGGGATCGAGGCAAACCCAATAAAGGTTATTGCCATAAACAAGATGAGTGCGCCCACAACCCTCAAGGAAATGCAGAAGCTGGCGGGGTGTGTCACCTCCCTGGGTCGTTTCATCTCCAAGCTTGGCGAGCGGGCCCTTCCTTTCTTCAAGATCATGAAAAGAAAGGGGGCCTTTGAGCGGACCCCGGAGGCCCTAGTGGGCCCCAGTCCGCAGCGCCTGGGGGCTAGCACGACTCACAAGCTCCAATTCCCCCGCAAGAAGAACGACCTGAGGCCTAGACTGATGGATCGTGTCATGAGGAGCCTTGCCCTCCTAAGGCCCCCGTTCTTCCTTCGGACGACGTAATGCCCCGACCTCCTGAAGCCACCGAGGAGCATCATGCCCTGGGTGGACGCACACTCGTCGAGCACCCAGTGTACTTTGTCAGCATGGTACTGCGGGACGCACGCTCGCGCTACCTCATGCAGCAGAAACTCCTTCTAGCGCTCCTCGTCGCCTCGCGCAAGCTGCGTCACTACTTCCAAGGACACCCGATTAAGGTCGTCTCTAGTTACCCCTTGGAGAAGATCCTGCACAACCCAAACACAGCAGGAAGAGTTGTCGAATGGAACATCGAGCTTCAGGCCTTCAACATCGAGTTCAGCACGACCAGGGTCATCAAGGGGGCGGCCCTGGCCGACATCGTGGCGGAATGGACGGACGCACCGGACCAGGGGCTGGAAGGGAGCCAATTCCTTGCCCCCGGAGTGGAGGTGCCCGAGGGATGGATAATGCACTTCGACAGAGCCTTCATGCCAAAATGAGCAGGGGCTGGTGTCCTGGTCAATTCCCCGATGGGAGATAGGCTTCGCTACGCCGTGCAGATCTGCTTCTAGCGGGGCGAGAAGGTCTCCAACAACATAGCAGAGTACACACCCATAGCAGTGGCGGCCTTGGGGGTCCAGCGCCTCACCGTGATGGGCGACTCTCAGCTCCTCGTCAACTTCTCCAACAAAGAGTACACACCCAAGGACGAACATATGAGGCATATCCGCAGGAGGTACGTAAGATTGAGAAATATTTTCAGTCCCTAGAGCTGCAGCACGTCCCACGAGGCGAAAACAAGGAGGTGGACGACATCGCGAAAAGAGCTTCCGTCGCGAGGCTCAAGAGTGAGGCGTTTTCGAGGAGTGACTCTTGAAGCCTTTCGCAACGCCTTCACCTGAGGATCCGGTACCACGTGGAGAGGAGCTCCCCCAGCACCACCCTCGGGGGCTCCGGACTGCGGCTAGGCCTCGTGGGCTCGACTGCTCCTGGCCCTGCATGCTCAAGACGATGATTGGATGCAGGAGCTTGGGGCATATCTGCTTCGCGGTACCTTTCCAGAAGGAAGAGGATGCGGAACAAGAAGTACGACAAGCCTCAACCTACTGCATGAGAAACGACACCTTGTACCACAGGCGCCCGAACGATGTCACATTATGGTGCATTTCGGGGAGAAGGGGTGCGAGCTACTGGCCGATATCCACGGAGGGGACTGTGCACATCACTCCTTTTCGCGCACGCTCACAGGTAAGGCGTTCAGTTCAGCTTTCTACTGGGATATAGATGACGCTACCGAACTCGTGAGGACTTGCGAGCCCTGCCAGTTCCATGCCAAGCAGATCTACCAGCCCGCGGAGGGCCTCCAAACCATCCTGCTTTCCTGGACTTTTGCAATCTGGGGGCTGGACATATTGGGGCCTTTCCTGCGGGCCGCGGGGGGCTTGCTCTACCTCGACAAATACACCAACTCGGTGGAGGTGGGGCTCTTGCGCACCATCCCAGCCGGGTCCACCGTCAACTTCATAAAGGGCCTCGTGAGCAACTTTAGCTTCCCAAACCGTATCATCACCTATAACGGTTCGCAGTTCACCAGTCAGCTCTTCAAGATTTACTGTGCTAACCTCGGTACGCAGATATGCTATGCATCGGTGGCCCATTGTCGAAGCATTGGCCAGGTGGAGCACGCCAACGCGGAGGTGCTGTGGAGCTTCAAGAAAAAGCTTGAAGCTTGCGGCCGGGGTTGGGTCGACCAGCTCCCATCGGTAATGTGGTTCATCCACACCACTGCAACTAAACCCACCGGCAAAACCCCATTCTTCCTCGTCTACAAAGCAGAGGCGGTCATTCCCCACGAAATCAAGCACCGGTCGCCGCGGGTCTTGGCGTTCGATGAGGAGCATCAGGAAATTGTGTGGGGGATAGACCTCGTGCTTGGAGAGGAGGCACGCCACTAGTCCTCTCTCCGAGCCGCAAGGTTCTAGCAGGCCTTGCAGCGCTACTACTGTTACAACATCCGCTCCACGACCCTCGAAGTCTGTGATCTCATCCTAAGGCGGGTCCAATCCAGGGAGGGTTTGCATAAGCTTTCGCCCATCTTGGAGGGCCCATTCAAGATCGCCCACGTCTCCAGGCCTGGCTCCGTGCGTCTGGAGACTCAAGATGGGGTTCCCATCCAGAACACTTGGAACATCGAGCACCTCCGCAAGTTATACCAGTGACGACTATGCACCGCCCGTGCACTGCCTCTATGCCTCCTGTGCGTCAACTCGGCATCCTCCTTCAATCCTTCCGGAACCTAATTCATCCCGTGACACTCTCGCGTAATAACGAGCCGAGGCTGTATACGCCCAGGGCCCCCCGAGGATGCGGAAGGGGTCCATCCACGCCTAGTGGAGAAATCGGAGGAAATCAACACAGTCCACCAATGACTCCAGAAGCTCAGGCCCCAATGTCTCGAGGGTAGGGACACTCGCGAGGCCAAAGCATCCTTGTAACCTCCCCTATACACCCCCACCGTGACACTCTCACATAATAATGAGCCGAGGCTGTATACGTCCAGGGCCCCCCGAGGACGCGGAAGGGGTCCACTCCACGCCTATTGGTAGCCCTATGCTCAGCGCTGGGGGCGATGGAGGCGGAGAATAGATTAGGTGCCGGACGTGGCTTGCATTTGCTTTTTCTGGCTTGGTTTTGTTGATATTTATGAAATCAAAACTCAGGGCCTTTCCAAATGAAGCCTTTGCAAAAGCTTTTTTTTCTCGAACTCTTCGTAGCACGCTCTTTTCCTCTGAGTCCACCATCCGCTCGCCACCACTCGCTCGCACCCTGCGAGCAGGGTCTGGGGTGCACGGTGCCGGCACCTCGCCAAGGCCTTGGCGCCCGAACCCACGCGTGGTACTCACTGACGAGTCGGCAGACTCATGCCAACCAATACTCGCTCAAAAGTCCTATGCGCGGCTGGGCTCACCATCCTGCAGAGGGAACAACATTTAGTCTTTTCTCACAACAGCTATTTATCTTGGGACATTTTGAGCACCTAAGGGGGCTCTTGAGCATAACTCCTCAGGACCCTTACCGGTCAAAAAGCCACCTGGCACCCCGGTGCCGGGGCCTGGCCCCGCGAGGAACCACCTTGGTAATGGGTCGTGCCTCACGACGACAGGGAAATATGCGGGACTGGACATGCCGACGCAGAGCTTCCTGAATGCAGACTAGGGACCTCCAAAAACGGAACTCATGAGGGCCTCTTGAACGTCTAAGGAGGCTTAGGAACTTGACTGGTCACAAAGCCACCTGGTACCTGGGTGCCAGGGTCTTGTTCCGCGAGGGGCGACCTTGACAGGTCGTGCCTCACGGCAGGGAAATGTGCGGGACTAGGACCTGTCGACGTACAACCGCTTGAATGTCTAAGGGGGTTCCTGAGCATAACGCATGAGGAGCTTTACTGGTCACAAAGCCACCTGGCACCCCGGTGCCAGGGCTTTGCCACGTGAGGAACGACCTTGGTAATGGGTCGGGCCCTCACGGTGGCAGGGAGATGTGACGGGCCGGGGCCAGCTGACATAGAGCATCAACCCACTTCACGTGCAACAAGGAAAAAACCAACCGATCAAGAGCCCCCCCCCCCCCGAGCACTTCAGTCATGCGCCACAAGGGAGGAGATCCCGCAAGCATAACAAGCTAAGTATCTAAACCAGCGGAGAAGCAACATCACTAACAAAAGGGGCGGCCGCCCAAATCCATTATAGACCCAAAGGGCCTATCTCTGTTTCCGTGGATGCGGGATCAAAAGCAAGGAGGTGACAACTAGCGATGGAGATCCCGAAGGAGGGCTGCAGCCTCCAACGCCAGGCACCTACACGCCGACACTCAATCCGTGTCCTCCTCCTTCACAGGCGCCGCAGGAGCAAATGGGCGCCGCAGCGCTTGGGGCTCCTTCCCGATGCTCGGGCACGGCGGCGAGGCGGCTCGTCGTAGCTGCTATCGCTCGGGCTCCCTCCGGAGGGGGTATTGTTGTTGCCGGAGGATCAGCGCCCGTCATCGGAGACGGGCTCGTCTACGGGGCCGCCGCAACCGGCGTCCTCCGGGCAGCAACCCAGGCGGTCACCCTCGACCCCAAAGATCTTAACGAAGAGCGTCGCCTCCCCATCGTACTTGAAGTGGAGGTAGCACCTCCCCTTCAGGCCTCGGGCACGGGCGAAGGTCTGCCACACGCGGTTCAGATACACGTAACAGTCGGGGGTGACTTCAACCACAACCTAGGATGGCCCGCCGCAGCAGCCGTTGCCCTGCAACTAGAGGCCCCAAGGCCAGCCGGTCGGCAGCACCTTCGCGAAGAAGTTGGCAGCTGGAGCCAAGCAATTTCCAACCTCTCCACCCACGTCATGAACTCCATCGCCGTATCAGGCGAGTGGATCCGCGGGCGAGGTGGTCAGGTGGCCATCACCGAGCTCCCACTACGGCCGCTACGGGCACCGACACCAATCGACGTCCCGCCATTGCTGCCCATGGAGATCCCCGGGCGGGTGGAACCACGACCGCGTCCGCTGGAGGCCTCTGTCGGCGCAGCCACATAATTCTGAGAGTGGCCTCGTCCCCTCTTGGTAGATAGAGTAGCAGGACCTTCGCCAGGGCCTTCCCCTTATCGGCGGTAGAGAATCTCTTCGTCGGCGCCATGCTGAGGGAGTGAAGGGCTCAAGGTGGGAGGCAAGGAAGACTGATGCGATGCAAGCCTTATCACCCTCAACAGGTTAAATAGGCAGCTAAGAGCAGGTTGGCGTCCCTTCGCATCCCTGGGCCCGTGCAATTCGTGAGGGACGCGCCCGCGTGGCGTGTGTACAAGTGTCGCCCCCAAGGAGCAATGATGGCTGGCGTCGCATCCAAGCGTCACCCCAATCGGATCGTCCGTGCCTCCGGTCGCCTCGGGAACTGGAGCGTTGCCACCAGGCTGGGCGGCGCGTGCTTAGCCTGACCTGCAGACATTTGGGACCCGCGACGCTTCACGCTGCCTCCAAGGCTTCACCGGGAAGCCATCCCGGGCGCGCCTTGGGCCCGGGGGCTACTGTCGGTGTTCTTGGAATGGGGGTACCCAGGCTTGCCTGTGTGCGGCCGAGGGGTGGCCCACTCTACCGACCAAGCATCAGCAGGCTCGACAAGGTCCTCGTGAGGGGCCAGGCCTCACGAGGAGGAACGGCATCAAGACCCGCAGGGAGCCTCCTCAGGACCCCTCCGGAGTAGCGGACATTCCAAGGAAAGGCCCAGCCTCAGGAGTCAAGGGTGACGCAGAAGGAGGACATGCGAACCATAGATAGCAGAGCAGTGCAGCTCCCCCTTGGGTGCAAAGGTGGCCAATACGTACGGGGGACTTGAAGGCATCTTCCAAATGTTTCCACTTTGGTGTAACCGAGCCACCGCCGCGTGCCAGCAGGGCGGACATCACCCGTGCAGCGCGGGAACCCACTTTGCACGCGAAGACCACCTTTGGACAGGGGAGCATGTTCCTCTGTCCACATTTATAACCGGTCGTTGTGGGATCCCTTCCCGCCAAAAATGATAAGGGAAGAGGACCGTGGCCGCCGATATATAGAGAGGATAGGTTCCTTCGTAAAAGGGATCGAAACCCTAGCTATTGACTTATCCTCCATCACACCGCTAAGGCCACCGAACCTCAGGGGGCCGAAGAACACTGTACGAGTTCATTCAGCAACCTCCACGAGAGGCAATCCACCAAAGGAGGAGTAGGGTTTTATGCTTCCTAGCGGCCTGACCCTGGGTAAACTGTCGTGTCCCTTGTCTCCCTCAGTGTCGCGTGGGTTCTTAGCCTTGCTCGCTGAGTAACAAGCCTGGTAAAATGAATCAGTTGTGTGGCCTCCGCGCACGCCCCTGAGTCTGAATCTCGAGGGTTTTGTGGAGCCCGAAATCCGACAGTCTCAGTTTTTGTTTTGTTCACATGATATGCGTAAATACTTGGAGCATCGTCTACTTTTTATTTTACTTTTAGATATGTAGCAAGATGGTATGGGAAATTACATTGTTGATTTATATAATTCTCTTTCCACTTCACTTATATCTTTTGAGTATGGCTTTATAGAATACTTTATGTGCTTCACTTATATTATTTGAAGTTCGATGCCTCTTTCTCTACTTATAGAAAACCATTATTTGCACAATGCTATTTTGTCTCCCTTTTATTGATTAGTGCTGGTGTTTTGTCGAAATAATTAAACTCTCATGCTTCACTTATACCTATTTAGAGAGTCAAAAGGAATTGGTCGTTTACAATGTTCGTCATAAAATCCTACATAAAACTTGTAGATCACTGAATATGATATGTTTGATTCCCTGCAATAGTTTTGTGGCATTAAGATAGTAATGTGTGGGTGCACTAGTGGATAATTATGGATAACTATGGATAAGTAAGATAGTAATGTGTGGGTGGACTAGTGGATAATGATGGATAATTATGGCATTAAGATAGTAATGTGTGATTCCCGAAGCATGCACGTATAGTCTCTAGTTATGTGATGAAGTTGGTGCATAATTTATCCTTGATTGAAATCCTTTGTACGGTTATAATTGGGGGCGCAAGATGGTTAACTCCTACGAACCTCCTACATAGGGGCATGTGAGTAGTGCTTTGCTTCGAGAGAGCAAATAATATTTGGCAACAAGTATGTAACTTCTTTATGAGTAATGTGAATCCCTGGATATACACACTCTCACCTCCACATATTTGCTAGCCTCTACGATACTATGCATTCCCCAATCTCACCTCGAGGATCGGGGCAACTTTTGCCGGTGAATCCAAACCCCGCGACATGATACACTATGTTGCACATAAGCCTCATTATATCTTCCAAAAAACAGCCACCATACCTACCTATCATGGTGTTTCCATAGCCATTCCGAGATATATTTCCATGCAACTTCCATCATCATCATATACATGACTTGGGAATTCATTGTCATATTGCTTTGCGTGATCATAAGATAGCTAACATGATATTTCCATGGCTTATCCCTTTTTTGATATCTTTTGCTACGCTAGATCATTGCACATCCTCGTACACTACCAGAGGCATTCATGTTGAGTCATATTGTCTCATATATTTTCATATCTAGTTGTAAGTAAATAAAAGTGTGATGATCATCATTATTAGAACATTTTCCCAATGATAAAAGGATGATGGAGACTATGATTCCCCCACAAGTTGGCATGAGACTCCGGACATAAAATGTAAAATGGAGGCTAAATGATCCCACCAAAAAAATAGAAATGGGGCAGGTGGAAAAAAAGTACCCACCATGGAAACAAATATAGAAAAAAACAAAAACAAATAAATAAATGAGAGAAAAAGAGAGAAGGGACTTTACTACTATCCTTTACCACACTTGTGCCTCAATGGGGCACCATACTCTTCATATAGAGAGTCTCTTGTTTTGTCACTTCCATATGCTAGTGGGAATTTTTCATTATAGAACTTGTCTTTTATATTGTCACACCCTCTTTTTACCTTACTTCAACTATAGCGTTCCAAAAATCTGAGTTTATTAAAACTTTTTAAGAAAGTGCCTTGAGTACCATTATTGCCATTGTTTGTGTGTATGCTTTATATTTCCATAAAAACCTTTTTCTCATTTTTAACTCTCCAAAATCATAAAATAATTATTTGCACTATTTTAACTCTCCAAAATCATAAAATAATTATTTTATAAAATGTTTTTCTATTTTATTTGCATGTCCTTTTCTAAGGCCAGAAATGATATTCCTGGATGGAAAATTACTTTTCTGCCTTGGAAAATGTGAGAAAATTTGGAGATACTCACACGACATATATTTTCCATACATAAGATTTTCAACCCTTAATTAAGTTCAAAATATTTGAACAAATCCTTGAAAACCATTTTGTCTGTTTTGACCTTTTGAAATATTTCCAAAGGAAATATTTTCAATAAATTCCCAGAAAATTCTAGCATGCTTCCCAAGCTATATTTGGTGGCCATGCCAAGTTTCACGTCATTCCAAGGTAGTTTGGTTCACCAAATAATACTATAAACCTATGTGTCTAGAATCAAGTTGAAGCAACTCTACATATCAAAGTTTTTCCAAAGGACTTGAAACTTTGCAGGAGTTCTCAACACCTCAAGTGAGGAGACCCTGCCAAAGATTAGATAGGTGCGGATTAATTTACCAACATTCCCTTTTGAAAGGGCATAGCTGCCCATTTGGGGTGATTTCAAGTTTGCACTGCCAAACATGTCAAATAAAGCTCAATTTTGGTGGAACATCCTATTTTTCCATCAAACCCAATCATGTTAACTTTCATCCCCAGTGCTGAAGGGTAGCTACCCCAAACACCTGTCCAACACCTTTTGCGAGCTTGGTAAAAAGGCACTTTTTCACTCTACACCCACACCCTTTCCACCAAACTGTTCGTGCAAGCTGCCAGCACCACTCCTCAACTGCAGATGAATGGCCCCTCTCAGGTTCCAAGAAGAAGAGCCCAAAATCTCTATTGTAGTTACTGGCTCAAGTGTGACATCTCCTTTTTAATCACTTCCTTTGACTAGCAGGGAGATACTTGGCTCTCTAACGGCTAGGGATCATCCAACCCAACCCCCCGGACACGATAGATGCAGCCAAAGCACCCAAAGCCCGCCAGCATACCATGGCATTCTAAAACTACGCTCTCGACGCGCTACAGGGCGCACCCAAGGCAAAGGTGGCCAGCCCCGGCCGGTTCTCACCTCCCCTCGGTGCCTCTCCGCGTCTCCGATAGCCCACCTGAAGTAGGGCAGCCTCAGGGCCCCTCCGCCCCCTCTCTGCTGACCAGGGCGACGCGTGCCCGTGCGTGCCAGATTTGGCCAGAAGAACGCGGCCACGTAGCACGCGCGCACCTTGTCCTCTCTCTCTCTCTCTCTCTCTCTCTCTCTCTCTCGTTGAGTCACTAGGGTCCTAAACCACGTCCGGAATACCGTGGTTTCGACCCTGAGCTCTCTCTGCCTCTCCTGCAAGCCACTGTGAAACCACCGACGCTCCCTGCTCGGTATGCCGTCGCTGGCCCATACATAGGCCTCCCCCTCGCTCCAGCACCCTCACACCACTCCTCTAGAACCTCAATCGAGCCCCCAACAACCCCATTCGAGCACAAAGCGCTCTAGTGCTCGAGATCGACCGAGGCCCTGCCACTTTGAAGCTCCGTTGATCTTGCGCTCTTCTCGCCTCCTCCGTGACCGTAGTGAGCTCACGGAGCTTCCCCACCTCTCCTCCGAACAAATCCCTGCCCGTAGCACCCTTCTCCTCCACCTCACAAATTGGCTCCGTTGCGGCCACCTCTTCGTCGGTGCCCCAAGGCCTCCTCGTCGTTCCTTCAACCACCAGTAGGTAGGCGGCGATGTGCTGGTTCCATTCCTGCCGTCGTTGGGGCATGAGGGCGTCGGTGTCGCCGCCAGCGTGCCTCTCCTCCGCTCCGTCCACAGGAGGAAGGCGACCCCAACAGGCATGCGCCACCTATCGGTGGCGCATCTCCCCCCTCTCTCATCTCTATGTCGTTGACCGCAGGGGGCCGCGCATCAGGTTTGAATCTGACGGCGCTTGGCCGGTTGGGCCGGCCCAGCCACTGGCCGAGCCATGCCAGTGCTGAGCCCCTTTTTCTTTTTTACTTTTATTCTGTTTTTAAAATATTATTGCATAGATTATTATTTAATCAAATTTAATTATCTTTCCACCACAATTCTTCTAAAAATGTGTACAATTTAATAGAGATGTTATACAAATTTTTAGGAAAACTTTTCAGCATAGTTATAATTAGACGGCTTATTTTAAATATTTTAGCTCCTCTTAATTGCATATTAAAAATAATATTTTCATCAAAACCAAAGACAAATATTTTTAAAACTATAAAATATAGATTTATCAGAATAGGATAACATTTTTAAAGTAAGTGTGTGCTCCATTTTTGAGTGAGTACTCATATTATTACTATTACTACGATGATTGATTCCGCGTTTGACGAAGGAGTTGGACTCAAAGACCCCGAAGACCCCGAATACTTAGCTGATCATGGCAAGCAGCCCTTTGACCATGCTTGAGCAAAATATCATTTGCATGCCAAGTAGAGTGTTATTCCTGTTGCATATGATCATGAGTATTTGGTAACTCATCGATATGGTGTTACCGATGGCTCTTCTCGAGCCCTTGCATTTGAGCATGATCCTAATACCTATGAGGGTCACGCTAACATTATGTTGACAAGTAGACGGTAGTTCTACTCATAGTAGAAGCATCAGCATGATGAAGGTAAATATCACTGGTTTACGAAAACTCCGTCGGGTGCCACTAATGCCCGAGGGTGATGATGAGTTAGGTGGCCACTTGTGAAGCAATGGTGCACCGGGTATGTTTTGTGTGAGTGGTTTCAGAAACAGGATTAGATTAATGATGTGTCGACCATCCCAACCTTACATGTACGACCATGATACCCCTTTAAGAGATGGGGCTTTGTTGACTACTTTGATCAGTGCTAGCAAAGAGCCACATTACTAGTGGCGGGAGTGATATGTGGTCACTCTCATGACGGGGACGTACCAAGTAGGTCGACTATGTTGTTTTTACGAGTTCCGGGCACACCGTTGGTCCCGGCATGGATGATACTGTCCAGAGTCGGCGCTCGTAAGACGTACATCATGTGGGCTGGGTACCAATTGAGTGGAACTCTTTGTTTAGTATTGTCAGGGGAAAGGCAATGATTGGGTACTTACCTCAGGTATGTTATATACCACGAGTCGTGGATGACACGGAAGTTTCTCGGATCTCGTGGGTATAGCTTACAACCTCTGTAGAGTGTAAAACTATTCGAATAGCCCTGTCCATGGTCAAGGACAGTTGGGTGGTGTTGCTTAAACTACGTCCAGTCGTTTCCGCATAAACCAAGTGTGTGGGTGTGTTCAAAGAGATATGTGAAAGAGTTGATATGACCAAGTTTGGTGACTTGGCATATCGGGCGAACCCGAAGTGTTCAGCCCTCAACATATCTGTTGATATATGTAATCTATCCTTTTAAATATCATCTAGCTTATGATGCATATCCATACTCGTCTATGATCAAGTTTATTTACACTCAATGTTGCTTTCCGCCAATGCTGCATATCGCTTATTATCATACCCACTGCATTATCTATATCATGGGCTGTTTGTGAGTACATTCAAAGTACTCATTGGCATGCCACCGGTTATGTTATTGACCAGACGTGGAAGAACCGGAGTTTGGAGAAGAATTCGTCATCGGAAACGGACACGCGAACTAGGACGCTTCCCAGTCAGAATGACTGTAGGTGAAGGCTGATGTCATAGGCTCCCATTCATCCCCAAGATTTCCGCTAGTAGTTGTATCGATGTGATTGGCCTTATAGGCCCTAGCTATGTGAGATTGGCCATGATGGTCATTTGTTGTATTAAACAGTATGTTGGATGTAAGGCTCTTATTATTCAGTATCTGTGTGTTCAGTGAGCATTGATCTATGGGATCACTCAGCACGTTCATTCAGCGATCTCGACTCGTAAGTCGGGGTCCCCACAGAGCTGGCATCAAAGCCATCCTGATTGTAGGAAGCCTTAGGTAGCATGGACGATAGCCGAGTCGATTAGTACACTCAACCCCTACACTTGATATTTTCTACACCCTACTACCATTTCTTACGACCCACAAATTTCTAACCCTCTCCTAAAAACCCTGTAGATGGTCATCGTACCTAAGATGCTTCTAGAAATTGGACTTCTCCTACTTTTGGGAGACAACCTGGAGAAGTGTCAAGTACGCCATACTCCCATTTTTCTATACGACGAGCACTGGGTCAACGCCGACATGAAGGAATATCACGTGGAGGTGATAGTGAAGGCAAATTACTCCCCAACTAGTTGGTTCTTGGATGGACCACAGATGGAGAATCTGATGTTGGTAGTGGAGATAGCCGCACGAGAGGCACTCGTGCATCTCCGCGATATTCTTCCCGAGATACCCAACGATCCGGTTACTCGCCGCCTGCCTTTTGTCAAGGACGGGATTGACGGGAGCTGGACACTTAACCCTTCACCGGAAGATGGGACGCCACTCAGGTTTCAGACATAATTTAGCCTCTCCACCGACACCTTCACTCAGCTTCTAATCAAGGAATATGTGACGCTTCACCAAGAACTACATCAAGTCAAGGACCTACTTCGCCTAGAAAAGACGAAGACCTGCAAGGTCAAGAAGGAAGCAGCACCCAGAGGGCAGTCAGCCGTTGCCTTTAGAGGAGGGATACCTCCGCTCCAGACTACTCCCATACAGAGTCATCATCTGACCGCGGAAGAATACACTGGGCTCCTCACCACTGCGCCAACAAAGCAACACTGTAATGGACCTCTCCCATTCCCCACACCTCTGGAGGAAGAAGACGCCAATGAGGATGAAGACGAAGACCCTGTAGAACCTGCTTACGAAACCGAGCAGTCCGCCGCTTAGAGTAATGTCTTAGGCAAGTTAGAAATCTCCCCTGCGAAGTCAAGTCCATGTATCGGTTCATGAGAACCATGAGTGTTGTGTGCTTCATGTTCATGTTTGATGCAAGCCGCATTTCTGCCTTAGGTAGCTTGTAAGCGACTACATCACTTGTTTTAATTAAGTAATTGCATTAGTCTTCTCAAAACCTTTTGTTGTCTCACACACTTTCACAGTACCAAACCCCTTTATCTAGCAGCGTCATCCCTTATGATTCCCTGACTACTTCGTTGTATTGACCTGTCTACTCCCAAACAGGATGGTGATTTCTACCCACACCAGCACCTTCGGCAACCCCAGCACTGGAACTTCTAGCCAGCAGCCAGGAACTGGTGGGTCTATCCAAGCTGGAGAACACCCCGAGAAGCAGCAAGGCGACATTCCCCCGCCACCGCCTCCTACGGAGAGCATGACTGTGGCTCAATTCCTCCAGGCTCTCCGAGAGGAACGTCAAGCCAACAATGCCGCCATCCAATAGCTGGCTCAAGTCTTAGTGAACAATCCACCGCAGAACGGAAATGGCAATAGTCGCTCCACTCTGTCTGAGTTTATGAGGACTACACCTCACATATTCACAGAGACAACTGAAGCGTTGGATGCCGATGACTAGATCCGCACCATCGAAGACCTCCTCGTGCTGGTCAAATGCACCGACGACCGCTAGAAAGTCCTTTACGCTGCTCACTGTCTCGGAGGCACAGCCATGGCTTAGTGGGACGGGTTCCAGATCATGCGGGCAGGGCAAGCTATCTCCTAGACTGACTTCAAGGAAGGATTCTGCGCCCCTCACATTATCCCTGGAAAAGCGGGAATTCCGAGCTCTGAGGCAAGGTAGTGGAACTGTCAAGGAGTGCCTGCAAAAGTTTAACCTTTTGTCAAGGTATGCACCGGAAGACGTCAGCACTGAAGCTGCGAAGGTGGAATGCTTCATGGAAGGACTACAACAGTCGCTTCAGTATCAGCTGGTTGTCTGTGAATGTCGGACCTTCTGCGATCTGGTGAACAAGGCCCTCATGTTGGAGGATAAGCATCGTGAGATGGATGACACCCATAAACGTAAGCTGATGGGTAATGGAGGTTCCAGTAACGAGAAGACACGTCCGAGGCAATCCGCCCTGGCAAAACCCAGCTATCAACAATAGCAGTATAAGGCACCAACATTTTGCCAGAACTACCAGTCCAGTAGCAAGTCAACCCCAATCCATCGATCAACCCGCCCAACAAAAGTGGAGTGAAGCCCAACATCCCAAGGCAGGTTACCTGCTTTGGATGTGGTCATACTGGGCAGTACTCCAGGCAGTGCCCCAACAAGAATCCCGATGCCTAAAACGACATTCGTAACCCGGTATTACCAACTGAATATTTGACCCGACGACATACCTAAGACGGCATTCGTAACCCGGTACGATCTATACGTGTGCACAGTCATGTCATTTGGGTTGACCAATGCCCCAGGATACTTCATGTACCTCATGAACAAAGTCTTCATGGAATACCTGGATAAGTTTGTCGTCGTCTTCATCGATGACATATTAATCTTCTCCAAGGCCGACGAAGAGCATGAGCAACACTTGAGGGTAGAGTTGGAAAAGCTTCGAGAGCACCAGTTTTATGCCAAGTTTAGCAAATGCAAATTCTGGTTGTACGAAGTTCGATTCTTGGGTCATACCATGACGGAAAACTGATTGGCAGTCAATCCTTCCAAGATTACCATGGTAACCAACTGGGAGTCACCAATCGATGTGAAGGAAGTTAGAAGCTTCCTCAGACTCGCGGATACTACCACAAGTTCGTGGATGGATTCTCCCGCATCGCCCGACCAATGACTCAGCTCTTGAAGAAGGGCAAGAAGTTTGAATGTACGCCGGAGTGCGAAGAAAGCTTCCAGGAGCTGAAGAAGAGACTGACTACCGCCTCGTACTGGCTACTCCGGATATCATCAAGGAGTTTGTGATATACAGTGTTGCCTCAAGGACCGCACTCGGTGGCTTCCTAATGCAAGACGGCAGGGTCGTGGCATACCTATCACAAGAACTGCGCCCACATGAGGAGAACTACGCCACTCATGATCTTGAGTTGGCAGCCGTAGTGCATGCTTTGAACACAGGGCGACATTACTTTCTCGGGAAGCGATGTGAAATATACACTGACCACAAGAGTCTGAAGTATATTTTTACTCAACGGGATTTGAATATGAGGCAGCGAAGGTGATTGGAGCTATTCAAAGACTACGACCTCAACATTCAATACCACCCTGGTAAGGCCAATGTGGTGGCCGATGCCTTAAGCCGGAAGGCCAACACCTTGAATGCTATGCTCAAGGAAAGGCTACCCGCCTTATATGACGAGCTAGAGAGCTTTGGGTTGGAGCTAGTTGAACCAGGATTCCTAGCTAACCTCGAAGTGAAACCCACTCTGGCAGACAACAACAAAGAGGCACAGAAGGGGCACAAGAGCATTGAAGGCATCAAGAAGAATATCTAGGAAGGCACGACCCCAGAATTCTCAGTGGATGAGCAAGGATCGTGTGGTTTGGGAAACGTTTATGCGTACCCAATAAGGATGAACTCAAGGACTTAATCTTGCAAGAAGCCCACAACAGGCCCTACTCGCTTCACCCCGGTGGGACCAAGATGTATCAAGATCTCTTGGAAAGGTTCTGGTGGCATGGCATGAAGAGGAAAATAGCTTCCTATATCACCAAGTGTGATGTGTGCGAGCGTGTCAAGGCTGAGCACCAGCGACCTGCTGGACTGCTACAACCTCTACAAGTGCCTGAATGGAAGTGGGACAGAGTCGGCATGGACTTCATCACCGGTGTGCCCAAGTCAAGCAAGGGACACAACTCCATATGAGTCATCGTTGACCACCTAACCAAGGTGGCCCATTTTATTCCGGTCAACACCACTTATGATGGTAGCCAACTGGCCAGCCTGTATATCCATCGTATTGTGACCCTCCATGGAGTCCCCAAGGAGATCACATCTGACCGAGGCACGCAGTTCACCTCAAGATTCTGGAAGAAGTTCCAATAAGCCCTCGGAACCAAGCTCTCTTTCAGCATCACTTTCCACACGCAGACGGGCAGACAGACAGAGCGAGTGAATCAGATACTTGAGGATATGCTTCACGCTTGTGTCTTAGCACGTGGGACCAAATGGGAAGACTGTCTGCCATTCACTGGGTTCTCATACAACAACAACTATCAGTCCAGTCTCCAGATGGCCCCATTTGAAGTGTTGTACAGACGAAGGTGCCTCACCTAGCTCAACTAGTCCGAAACTGGTGAAGGATTGATTTTCGGGCCAGATGTTCTTCGTGAAGGAGAAGACAAGGTGCAACTTGTCAGGGAACACCTGAAAGCGGCCAAGTCGGGACAGAAGAGCTATGTGGATTCTCGCCGCATTGAAGTGGAGTTCAACCCCAGAGACCAGGTGTAACTTCGCGTCACACCTCTCAAGGGAACCAAGCGTTTCCACGTCAAGGGGAAACTTGCTCCGAGGTTTATTGGACCTTTTAAGATCATGGCAAGGCATGGAGAAGTTGCTTACCTGTTGGAGCTACCTCTGGAACTTTCGGGTGTGCACAACATCTTCCACGTGTCACAACTTTGTAAGTGCGTGCAAGCACCGAACCATCCAGATCTTTATAAGGACATTGAACATCAAGGCATTGACCTTCAACCCGACCTCACCTACCGTGAGAGGCCGATCCGCATCCTGGACGAAGTCGAGCGTTGTACCAGAAGCCGCACCATCAAGTACTTCAAGGTTCAGTGGAGCAACCACACCGAAGTATAAGTAACATGGGAGCGTGAACACTATCTCCGATCTGCACTTTCGTATCTTTTTAGCACCTAGTTTAGGAATCTCGGGGACGAGATTCTTGTAAGAGGGATAGGTCTGTCACACCCTGTTTTTAACTTACTTCAACTCTAGCTTTCGAAAAATCTGAGTTTATTAAAACATTTTAAGCAAGTGCCATGATTGCCATTGTTTATTTGTATTCTTGAAGGAGTTGATCCAAAAACAGCATTTCTATAACATGATATTTCCATAAGAACTCTTTTTCTCATCTTTGACTATTCAAAAACCTTGCTTTGGGTTTGCACTACAAGTCCGTGACTTCAAGGAAGTGCCTCCACCCAAAGATGGTAATCTGGTTTTAGCACTATTTTAACTCTCCAAAATCATCAAATTATTATTTTATAAAATATTTTTCTATTTTATTTGCATGTCCTTTTCTGAGGCCAGAAATGATATTCCTGGATGGAAATTACTTTTCTGCCTTCGAAAAATCTGACAAAAATTGGAGATACTCAGAGGACAAATATTTTAAATACATAAGATTTTAAACCCCTATTTAAGTTCAAAATATTTGAATAACTCATTGAAAACCATTATGTTTATTTTGACCTTTTGAAATATTTCCAAAGGAAATGTTTCCAATGAATTCCCAGAAAATTCTAGCATGCTTCGCAAGCTATATTTGGTGGCCATGACAAGTTTCACCTCATTCCAAGGTAGTTTGGTTCACCGAATAATCCTAAAACCCTCTATGTCCATAATCAAGTTGAATCAACTCTACATAGCAAAAGATTATACAAATGACTTGAAACTTGTAGGAGTGCTCAACACCCCCAAATGAGGAGACCCTGCCAAAGATTAGATTTGTGGGGATTAATTTACTCTCATTTTCTTTTGAAAGGACAGAACGAACCATTTGGGGGTGATTTCAAGTTTGCACTACCAAACTTGTCCAATGAAGCTCAAATTTGGTGGAGCATCCTATTTTCGCATCAAACCCAATCGTGTTAACTTTCATCACCAGTGGTGAAGGGTAGCTACCCCAAACACGTGTCGAACACCTTCTCCAGCTTGGTAAAACATCACTTATCTCACTCTACACACACGCCCTTTCCACCAAACTCTTAGTGCAAGCTGCCAGCACCAATACTCAACTGCAGATGAGTAGCCCCTCTCTGGTTCCAAGCAGAAGAGCCCAAAATCTCCATTTTAGTTTCTGGCCCAAGTCTAGCATCTCCTCTTTAATCACTTCCTTTGACAAGCAGGGAGACCCTTGGCTCTCAAACGGCTAGGGATCATCCAACACAACCCATGGATACGCTAGACGCAGCCAAAGCACCCCAAAGCGAGCGAGCATACCGTGGCATGCCAAAACTGTGCTATGGGCGTGCTACAGGGCATACCCGAGGCAATGGTGGCCAACCCCGGCTGGTTCTCACCTCCCCTCAGTGCCTCTCCGCGTCTTCGACAACCCGAGCTGAATCAGGGCAGGATCAGGGTCCCTCCTCCGCCTCTCTACTAACAAGGGCGACGTGTGCCCGTGCGCGCTAGATTCGGCCTGAAGAACGCGCCACGCAGCACGCGCGCACCTCGTCCTTTCTCTCTCTCTCTCGTTGAGTCACTAGGGTACTTAACCACGTCTGCAAGATCGTGGTTTCGACCCCGAGCTCTCTCTGCCTCTCCTGCAAGCCACGGTGAAACCACCAGCGCTCCCCGCTCTCTGCGTCGTCGCTGGCCTATAAATAGGCCTCCCCCTCGCTCCAGTACCCTCACACCACTCCTCTAGAGCCTCAATCGAGCCCCCAACAACCCCATTCGAGCACAAAGCGCTCCATTGCTCGAGATCGACCGAGGCCCTGCCGCTTTGGAGCTCCATCGATCTCGGGCTACAGGCGAGCTCTCACGATCTTCTGGCCTCCTCCGTGACCGTAGTCAGCTCAGGGAGCTTCCCACCTCTTCCCCGAACGAATCCCTGCCCATACCACCATTCTCCTCCACCTCCCGAATCGGCTCCCCCGCGGCCACCTCATAGCCGGTGACCTAGGGCTTCCTCGTCGTTCGTTCGACCACCAGCAGGTAGGCGGCAATGTGCTCGTTCCATTCGTGTCATTGTTGGGGCATGACGGTGTCGGTGTCGCCGCCGGCGTGCCTCCCCTCCCCTCTGTCCATACGAGGAAGACGACCCCGACAAGCATTCCCCACCTCTCGGTGGCCCGTGTCTCCCCCTATCTCCTCTCTGTATCGCTGGCCGCAGGGGCCCAAATGCGCGTTAGGTTTGAACCTGACGGCGCGCGCCTGGGTTGCTGGCTGGCTGACTCGCCGATTGGCCAGTTGGGCCGGCCCATCTACTCGCCGAGCCATGCCAATGTTGAGCCCCTTTTTCTTTTTATTTTTATTTTGCTTTTAAAAGATTTTTGCGGAGGTTATTATTTAATCAAATTTAATTATCTTTCCAGCATATTTTTTTCTAAAAATGTGTAGAATTTAATAGAGCTGCTATACAATTTTTTAGGAAAACTTTTGTGCATAGTTATAATTAAAAGGCTTATTTTGAATATTTTAGCTCCTGTTAATTTGATTTTAAAAATAATATTTTCATCAAAACCAGAGATAAATATTTTTTTAAACTATAATATAAATTTATCAGAATAGGATAACATTTTCAAAGTAAGTTTGTGCTCTGCTTTTGAGTGAGCTACTTATATTATTACTATTACTACGACGATAGATCCCGTATTTGATAAAGGAGTTGTACTCGAAGACCCGAAGACTCCGGATACATAGTTGATCAAGGCAAGCATCCCTTTGATCATGTTTGAGCAAAATATTATTTGCATGCCAAGTAGAGTATTATTCCCATTGCATATGATCATGGGTATTCGGTAAATCATCGATATGGTGTTACCAATGGCCCCTCTGGAGCCCTTCCATTTGAGCATGATCCTACCACCTATGAGAGTCATGCAAACATTACGTTGACAAGTAGACAGTAGTGCTACGCATAGTAGAAGCATGAGCATGATGATGGTATATATCATAGGTTTACAAAAATCCCGTCGGTTGCCTCTAATGCCCGAGGGTAATGATGAGTTAGGTGGCCACTTGTGAAGCAGTGGTGCACCCGGTATATTTTGTGTCAGTGGTTTCGGAAATGGGATTAGATTTATGATGTGTCGACCGTCCCAATCTTACATGTACGACCACGATACCCCTTTATGGGGCGGGGCTTTGTTCACTACATTGATCGGTGCTAGGAAATAGCTACATTACTAGTGGTGGGAGTGATATGTGGTCACTCTTGTGACGGGGTCATACCAGGTACGTCAACTATGCCGTTTTTACGTGTTCCGAGCACACCGTTGGTCCCCGCATGGATGATACTGTCCAGATTCGGTGCTCGTAAGACGTACATCATGTGGGCTATGTACTAATCGAGTGGAACTCTTTGTCAAGTATCGTCAGGGGAAAGGCAATGATTGGGTACCTACCTCGGGTATATTATATACCACGTGTGGTGGATGACACGAAAGTTTATCGGATCTCGTGGGTACAGGGTACGACTTCTGCACAGTGTAAAACTATTCGAATAGCCATGTCCACGGTCACGGACAGTTGGGTGGTGCTGCTTAAACTACGTCCAATCGTTTCCGCACAAACCAAGTGTGTGGGTGTGTTCAAAGAGATATGTGAAAGAATTGATATGACCAAGTTTGGTGACTTGGAATTTCGGGTGAACCCGAAGTATTCAGCCCTCAACAAATATGTTGATGTCTGTAACCTGTCCTTTTAAATATATATCATCTAGCTTATGATGCATATGCATACCCATCCATGATCATGTTTATTTACATTCAAGCTTGCTTTCTGCCAATGTTGCATATCGCTTATTATCATACCCACTGCAATATCCATATCATGGGTTGTTTGCGAGTACATTCAAAGTACTCATTGGCTTGCCACAGGTTATGTTATTTACCAGATATGGAAGAACCGGAGTTTGGAGAAGAATTTGTCATCGGAGACAGACACGCGAACTAGGACGCTTCCTAGTGAGAATGTGTGTAGGTGAAGGCTGATGGCATGGGCTCCCGTTCATCCCCAAGATTTCCGCTAGTAGTTGTATCGAGGTGATTGGCCTTATAGGCCCTACCTATGTGATACTTGGCCATGATAGTCATTTTTTGTATTAAATGGTATGTTGGTTCTAAGACTCTTATTATTCAGTAGTTGTGTGTTCGGTGAGCATTGATCTGTGGGATCACTCGGCACGTTCATTCCGCGATCTCGACTCGTAAGTCGGGGTCCCCACAATATTATGATGATGGGATTTCTTAAATGCCCGACAGCTTCATGAGCAAGCAAGTGGATGCACACCCACTTAGCTTCAGTTGAACTTTCATACACTTATAGCTCTAGTGCATCTGTTGCATGGCAATCCCTACTCCTTGCATTGATATTATTGATGGGAATCTCCATAGCCTGTTGATATGCCTCATCAATGTGAGACTTTCTTTTCCACCTTGTCCCCTTTGAAACCTACCACCATATTCTATTCCATCTTTATGCTATATCCATGGTTCACGCTCATGTATTGAGTGAGTCATAAAAAGTTGAAGCGCCTTAAAAAGTATGATCCAATTGCTTGGTTTCACACCGGGGTGCTCATGATTTATACTTTATTCTAGGAAGACCAAGCATGAGAGGCTGTATGATTTTTTAGGGATAGCACTCTTTAGCATTTTTATTTGGAAAGGACATAATTGTTTGCTAGTAAACCTGAGTATGGATATCTTTTTGTCGAATGATAGGCTATTGCCTTGAATTAGTTGTATTTCAATATTCATGCCATGATTCGACTTTTGTTCAAGATTATGTGTGGTTTTAATACACATCAAAAATTATCTTGTTATCATTTACCTACTCTAGGAAGAGTAGGAATTAAGCTTGGGGATGCCAATAAGTCTCCATCGTATCTATATTTTTTTATTGTTTCATGCCAATGTTCTACAAATTTATACACATTTGGTAAAATTTCATATTATTTGTGGGACTAACTTACTTATCGAGTAACCAGTGCGAATTCTCGTTTTTTGTCTCTTTTTTTGTTTTGTAGAAATTCCATATCAAGCCAAGTCGAAACAAGATAAAAATTTACGAAGATTTTCTCTAGAATATATGTGAATCTTGGGAATAAGAATCAATCGACACAATGCCTTGATGCCTTGGGGACATCCTTTAAAGTTGGTTTGAACTCTACTTTGTTTGCAAAAAATATATTTTCGCGATTAAAATCCCCTCAAAATTTAAGCCCGATCGGAGTTACGGATCTCCGGATATTTTAGAAACATTGAAGGGCCAGAAAACAGCAACAAAAATGGGGAAGAAAAAGACAGAGAGATCCAAGCTCTGAGGGGATCCTACCCTTCGGCGGCCACGGCGGCCATGTAGTAGAGAGGAAACCCTCCTCCCACCTGGGGAGGAGGCCAAGGAAAAAGAAGAAGGAGAGGGGCTCTCCAACCTCTCTCCCGGTAGCGTTGGAGAGCCGTCGAGGCAACAATCATGAGGGCGATCTACACCAACATCTTTGCCGCCATCATTACCAACTCTCTCCTCCTATATAGAGCGGTGTAAACCCTCTTTTCCTCGTTGTAATATCTACTTAAACATGGTGCTTAATGATATATATTGTTACCCAATGACGTGTGGCTACCCTATGATGTTTGTGTAGATCTCTTTTGTCCTACGGGTTAATTGTGGTATGATGTTATTTATGAGTTGTACATTGATAGGATGTTGTCCTAAGGTGCCTTCCGTGAGGCTCACATGTGAAGTAATCCCACTGGAGGGTCTGCAATATGTCCATGATTAGCTTATAGTGGGTAGCTAGAGTGACGGGAGCTTACATCTGAGTAAGGGAGTTGTTTGCGTACGGGAGTAAAGAGGACTTGATGTTTAATGCTATGGTTGGGTTTACCTTAATGATTTATAGTAGTTGCAGATGCTTGCTCGAGGTCCAATCATCATTTCAAATGATCCAAGTACGGAAAGTGTGTTAGCATATGCCTCTCCCTCATTGCATATGATAAGAATCTATTATGTTATATTCAATTGCCCATGGACAATGTTTCTCTTGCATTACAAAAAAGCTTTCTACTAAACAACTAACTAAATTACTATTTATCTAAACAGACCCTAACTTTTATTTACTAGTTCTTTATTACCTTGCAAAACTACCTATTACACCTACTATGTACTTCTAGTTTCCTTTCCGCAAAGTAGTTTTATACCTGTTGTAGGTAAAGTAAGCATTAGTGTGCGTAGAGTGGTATCAGTGGTCGATAGAACTTGAGAGAATATTAATTATACATTTAGCTCCTCATTGGGTTCGACGATCATCCTTATTGAAAAGGGCTACAAACGATCCCCTACACTTGTGGGTTGTCAGGAGTTACCATAGTGGCTAAATTGGTCTTTTCGTGGAAGAATAGTCCACATGGTAGCTGCCAAAACTACTGGCATAAGCTATAATGGGAATACCTAACTCTGACACACTAGGTCAGGCACATTAAATGCATTGTGAGGTGGCTTGTTCGCGACGTTCCCCGGCAAGGATTGCCTCTCCTTCTTTGTCATTCGCCCAGCTACCCTTTATTTACTTCTCATGCTGCGGGGCGGGTGTCTTTAAAGATGATGCATGTCTGTGACCGTTGCCAGAGGCCTCTGACTAGACCCACCTAACCGTCCGTCCACTCGACACCTCGGTAATGTTGACAATCTGCCTCATGAGGTGGAGCGGAGGAGATCCTGAGGATTCCTACCTCTCGTGATGGTTGTCGGGCCTTCTTCCTACTGGGAAGGTGTCTTGTGGGTTCCTTGTTTTGGGCCTTTGCTTGATGTTGCTTGAGAATTGATATTTTCCGGCAACGCCTTCCCAGCCCTGGAGGCCGCTGTTGTGTGTGTACGAGTCTGGGTACTAAAAACCCCATTTCTTAGTACATCGACATTAGCCCCCTAGCCTAGGCCACACTTGCGTATGTGACGTTGTTGGGCTAGGCCCAAAAAAAGTGCATAGGCACACGCGACCCCAATTCCTTGTAGTTATAATGGTTCTTACTGCTTTCCCACGATGCACAATGACAAGGGGTCATGGGAGTGCTGGAGAGAGGCGTTTGCTTCGAGGAGTCTCGCTTGAGAACCACATGCCATTGATGGAGGAGAGCAGTCCTCCAAGCCCGCATGCTTGGTAGCGAATGGTCTTGTCGGATAGTGAACGATCAACTCCTGGGTCCCTCCAAAGGAAAGGAGGAAGATGGAGGTGGTGCATGCTCACTTCTCGTTGTTATGCTCTGTCTCGTCCTTTTCTGTCTTTTGTGACACTTTTGATGACGCGCATCACATGCGAGACCCTGTGTTGGTTGGGAGGGGCGGTCGATGGTGCTGAATGTGCGCTAGTATGCATTCGCCTTGGTTTATGAAGAGCCAACCCCTTCGCCTCCCCTGCCCTATAAAGAGAGGGGTCGATGGAGGGGGCCTTGCTCATTCCCATTTCCCCCTCATCATTCTATTGACCAATGTCTTCTTCTTCTTCTCGCCATCTTCTACAGTGTGTCAGTCTTCAGTTGGCGAGGGGTCACGGTCGCGATCGCGGGTCTCGTTCCCCTGTGAGAGGCACTCCCTAGAGCATGATGCGAATCGTGGTTACATCGGTGGGGGTTGGCTCCAGCTACCATGGGAGGATGTCATCCAGGGGTCGAGGAATGACGGCTCCAACGGACTGCGATAATAGCGACAACACGCGTCCCCATGCAAGGTCCACGCGAGGTAGGTGGCACATGAGTTCATCGTGGAGTTTCCCCGAGGACATCAAAGCTGGCTTCGCCTTCCTGACGCTTTTTCTCGGGCTAAGGAATGCACCTGGCCACAAGGACTATGAATCCGGGCAGAAGGTTGCTGCAACCGGCCCGTGTGGGTGGTTGTCGCCCTCACTCCTAGGAGTGATATGTTCCTCACGCGGGGGTGGAAGTCGTGTGAGGACCACGACTTATAGGCCGTGATCATCGAATGTACATGCACGATGATCCCAGAGATCAATGCTCACTGAACACATTGAAACTTAATATCAAGAGTCTTACATCCTTTATGTATCGTTTTGCTCGAATATGGACTTTATGGACAAGTCTTCATATATTTGCAGTGAAATGCCTTCATTGATAGCCTGAACCCATGCCATCTGCCTTTACCCTAAAAGAATTCTGACTGGGAAGCTTCCTAGCTCGCTCGTATGTCACCAAGTATTCTTCATCGTATCATGTTCTTTCATGCCTCGCTAATGAAATAACTAGTGGCAAGCCAATGAGTACTTTGAATGTACTCGCAAGAAACCCATGTTTGGAACAAGGCAATAACAATGCATGAAATAGCACTAAGTCGGTAAGTTGCAGAAAGCTAGCTTTGAGTGCAATGTAATGATAAATCAACTTGTAAAAGCATGCATCAACAGGTTGTAGATATCCATACAAATAAGTTATAAATATCATCATAAGCAGGGGTTGAACATCCCATGTTCATTTATCATGACAGGTCATCCGACTTAACTAGATCACCATCTTTCGCACACTATCATTTTCTCACTCACACACACCAAGTTTGTGAAAACATCTATACATAGTATAAGACGGACCACCTAACTTTTATTGACCGGGGACACATCTATTCCAATAGTTTTACACTCTGCAGAGGTTTGCGTGATGTACCCACAAGACTTGAGGAACTTCCGTGTGATCCATGAATCGCGGTATATTACATACCTGAGGTAAGCACCCGAACAATATCTTTCCCCTGGCAACACTAAACAAAGAGGTCACTCATTGGTGCCATACCTGATGATATACATCATACGAGCCTCCTCCAGATCGTACCATCCATGAGAGCACGCAACAGTGTGCCCGGAATTTGTGAAAATAGCCCATAGTCACCCTACCAGGCATGACCCCGTATCGAGAGGGTAACTCTGGCCCTCTCACTACTAGTAATGCAGGCTCTCTGCTAGCATCGACCAAGGTGATCAACAAACTATATGCCATAAAGGTCTATTGTGGTCCCATATTTAAGGTTGGGACGGTCAGCTAATCTTAAATCTAATCTGTTTTTGAAAGAACACACACCTCTTGTCTTGGTACACAACTTCTTTCGTAAGTTGTTACCTAACTCAACATGAGTTCCCTCACGCATTAGTGGCATCTGATAGGGTTTTAGAAAAGTCTTTGAAATCACTTTATTTTTCCGATGCCATGCATATTCCCATCCCATTTGCATAGAGACTACTAGCATCCTAACTACTTATCACCCACACAACCCTCATAGGAAGGTAGGGTCATGCTGAGTTAACGAGGAAATATCAGAGGCAACTCACCAAGGTGGTCACCGATTCAACAAGATTCAGATGCAGCAAAACGAAGTGTCATATGACATGCATCAAAAAGATTCATACTCATGGTCAAAGGGCTGCTTGTCTGGTTCTGCAAAGTCTTCGAGGTCTTCACGAGCTTCTAGTCCAACTCCGATCACTTCATCTACTTTGTCAACTATCGCCAGAAACACCCACAATAAGCAGCACAACAAATATAAAATAAAAGTTCTCTAAAATAGGAGTTTAATTTTTTCTGGACACCTCTAGTCACAAGAAAAAAAATCTAAAGTTGCTCTAATGGATTTGGATCACGAGAGATTTTTGAACAGTGGAAATGGAGGCATTACTGGCTCCACAAGAAGTCTACAGAGAACATTTTCCTAAAAATGAGTGGAGGCACGCATTAAATAGGGCATGATTTTAGAAACATTTAGGAAGTGTTTTATTGTATTTGGAGTAGCGATAAATATTCTAGGGATTCTCTAATATGGAAGAAATGATAAAGAGCGCTATTTATTTGGCCCAAGCAGAATTGAGCATAGGAAAAATGTTAACCATGTGTAAATAAATATGGCGTGATTTTTAGAGCATGTACAAATTAGAATCACCCCATTTGGAGTTTATTTGGATGTTCTAGGAATTTCTCGAAGTGGGCCCTAATGGTTTAAATTTGAATTTGAAATTAAACGGTACAAAAAGATGTTACTGAAAAATACGGAAGTGGTACCATTAAATATATTGAAATTTTAGAAAAATTTACGAGTTTGAATCATGGCATGTGGAGTTGTATTTATTTAAAGGTCGCACTATGGCCATGGGCCATAGTCTGTGCAGCCAAACCGACCCAAAAGGAACTGACCCAGGTGAATCGTCGTGCACGCGCGTGTGCGAGTTTGAACCTGGACGGTGGAGCTGGCCAGTCAGTAAGAGAGAGAGGAGGGAGACAGGGGAGAGGGTGACAAGCGGGACCCGCTCGTAATCCCCTTCCTCGCGATAGAGGAGGCCGAGGGGCTCGATGTTGGTACCTCCGGTGATGGATGTGACGTGGGGATGGCACAGGTGGGATCAGAGATTCGCCGCTCGTCGGTCAGTGGTGGAGAGGAGAGTCAGAAGGCTCGGGTTTCTCGACAACATTGAATTCTAGCGGGGCACTCCATAAGGAGGAAGCCCCGGTCATCCTAGGTACCAAACAAAGGGGGAAATGGAGGGAAATGGGTTAGAAGTTTGAGGTGGTCCCATATTAGAGGAGAACGGGGTCGGAGGGGGCTCTTACTGCACGAAAGCCGACGGTGTGTGATGTGAAGTTCGGCCGCCAGTACATGGAGGTGGGTAGGAGGAATAGGTGGCGTGGGAGGGAGATTAGGAGAGGGAGGGAGCATCCGGAGGGGAGAGAGGAGAGCGAGGGTGGCTTATATAGCCGAACGCCAGTGTGCCACGGGCGGAGCTCACGTGTTCCCGCCTGAGGGGCACTAGTGGACACGGGAGGATGCTGGGGGAGGTCTACCATGCTCGTGGGGTTGGTCCAGGTGCGAGGGAGGTGAGATGGGGAGGGGAGCAAGGTTAAAGGGCTCACACGTGTGGGCTTGTGCGTTGGCCGGTTCGAGAAGCCCGACGCTCGTGTGATGGAGGCAAGAGGAGGAAGTGAGAGGAGGAGGGCGACAACTAGTCGTGTCACGCACACCGAGGGGCTATGGCTAGCATGTTGGGGAGGCCTGAAGTGGTCGGGAGGTGGGATGGCAGCCGGCTACAGTCCAGGGGGCACTATAGCGCGCCCCAAAGTGCCCAAAGGGTGTGCGATGGCATGCCATTAGGAGTTTGGTCGCGGTCAGCTTTGTGCAAAATCTCAAAAGGAGTATAAACAATGTGGGAAACACATAGGATGCTCTATTGGCTACCTTGTTTGAGAAGGAAGGCTCGGAGGGTGAGAAAATATGATGTCCATAGGGGCTAAATGAGGGTTTTACCCCCCCCCCCCCAAATGATTGATCTTTGGTCGTGCAAGGTTTACCGGATGGAGAAGGCAACTAGATGGAGATGTGGTCAAATTTTGAGAGCAAGGAGAATAGTAAAAGTGGTGTAACCACTAATTTTTACAAATGACCAGAAGGTGTTTGTTGCTGGTTTGTGCACGTAGAATGACTCCACTGGACATGAGGTTTACGAGGATCAAATTTTAGGTGAAAATGATGTTTATGACAAAATTTGGGATTTGGTGATGAAAGTTTCCAAAGTAAACTCTTTAAAACGTGGAAATGGGCAGAAATGGTTTTCCCCAGATCTATCCTTGCAAATTAATCCCCCCTAATGCACCCCTTGGTGTGGTGGCATTATTTGAGGATTAGAGCATTCCCAAAAAATATGGGAACAATTGGAGAAAGTTGACAATGCAAATATTCCCAATTCTAGAAATCATTATAAGTGGTGTTGAGGGAATTTGTACAAGTGGATCTGTTCTCCTTGATGCACCACTTGGTGCGGATGCATTATCAGGGTATTAGAACACGTCCTCAAAATTTGAGCACAAATGGAGGTACTTGGTAATGTAAAGTTGCTCAAGCTTGGATCCGGAGAGAGAGGGTTTTGGAATATTTTTTGAACCAAAACAGTTACGATTGAGATGAAACTTCGCAAGATCATCACATATATAATGTGTCCTTTGCTAGAATGGTACTGAAATTATTTAAGAATATTTCTTATAGAAATATTGCAAATACTTGAAATACATGGAAAAGGTTTTGAAGGGTTTTATCTAATATTTTGAACATGACCATGTGTTTAAACTCTTATATATGTCAAATATATGTCCACTGAGTTTCCCTCAATTTTCATAAATATTTTGGAACCATGAAAATAATTTCTCCTATAAAAGACCATTTCTGGCCTCAAAAAAAGTTATTTACATACAATAGGAAAATAACTTTTAAAATAATAATTTTGTGGATTTGGGAAGTCTTTTTGATAATAGGATCCAAATAAAATATTTGGGGAGAAATATTTCTCCTCATTTGAGGACTTGTAGTATAAACCTTAACTCACTGGATTTTGAAAGCTTAAATCAAATAAATGCTTTTTGGACAAAATAAAATTTTGAAAAAATTGTTCTCGATCCTATACGCATGGTATGGTCATTCGGCAAGGATATGGACCAAGGAGATGAGCGTGGTGAGAAGGAGAAATTTTTTGAATTAAACCACAAACAAGCAAACAAGCAATCAACAGTCAATGCAAGAACCAAAAGCACACAAAAAAATTAATTGGTCCTAATTTTTGAGCTATGTTAACTTAGTTTGGAGAGGTAAAGCACAGAGTGTGACAGACCTAGCCCCTTGCAAGAATCTCGTCCCCGAGATTCCTAGGATAAGCGTTGAAGAGATACGAAAGTTCTGGTTTGAGATAGTCTTCACGTTACCATATTGCTTCTTCTACGATGTGATTGCTCCATTGGATCTTGAAGTGCTTGATGATACAGCTTCAAATGCTTCTCTTGGCTTCATCCATGGGTGAACTAGGTTCTACCAATATGTTATGTTTGACCAAGGTCAAGGGATGGACGAACAAGGTTCGGCAAGGGTCTAGCTCGTATGTGTACTCCACTGTCAGAATACATGGCAAAGTAGCGTGTCAGCGTGCTAGTCTTGGGGTTACTCATGTTGGTTAGTGAAATCTAGATGGCTTATGTTAGAATAGAAGAGTCAAGGTTTTGTTGTAGCTTCTCATCGACGGGGACAATCCTTGACATCCTCAAGGCAGGTAATCTACCATCGCAGGTGGTCTTTTTTCTTGAGAGTGTTAAAGTGTGGCAACGTAGGCTTCTCATCGAGATCTTCAACTTGAGAAGTTGCCCAGGTATGTTGTTCATTTGTATTCCACCATTTGTCTTTGTCATCACGAGTGCACGTCTCCGGCGTCTCTTCGGATGTTTGGTCTTCAATCCCCTTCATAGCTACTTGCAAAAAAGTCTGGGTTGGGTCTCGTCCCTAAGATTAAGATTAGAGACTTGGTATTTAAAACAGGTTCTACCATCTAGGAACGTGTTTGAGGAGTCCTAGATGAGCTGGCTACCCAAAAGCATATACCAGTTATCTAATACCCAAGGTCTGAGGCTTGGCAAGTGGGGTGAACCACCTTTCACACGGGTTTCACCATGATCCACTCAAGACTCACGTCCTTGATTAGACCAAAAAGGGGCTCCCTCACTTCTTTTGATGCCCGAGGGCTTCACTGATTGAGTGTCAGTGCTTCTTGACATAGTCTAGCTGATGTAGTCGACAGAGGAGTGGCCTTTCACTACTATTGTTCATGTTTTATCATCGTGGTTCCCAACCATATTGGTTCTTCATCTTACTTGGGAAAGATTCTTTGTGAGGAGTCCACTTCCTCAAGGTAAAACCTTACACTTGAGAAGAATGGCAATTGGTGCTTCTGGGACTTATCCAAATAGGACTAAGGTGTTCCTTCTCTTATTGGGTAAATAAGTATGTCATCGATCAGGACAACAACATATTTCTCCAATCATCACATAAGCTCATTGCTCATGGGATAAGAGAGGGGAACGGGCATTTTACCCGGATGGTCACTTGTAGAGGGGGGTTGTGGTTAAACATAATCTAGCTCTTCATGTCCACCTCCATTATGGACATGGTTGGTTGTGGTCGAGGTGGATTATTGGCCATAGTCTAATGACTTAGAGCCAAGACCTACGACCGTAATCCGACCATACAATGGCTTGGTAAAGCTTCGGGGTTTCAAGAAGTTTAGGATGTGAGTGAACGTCTATCATCCTATCCTTGAGCACAGTTCTTGGATGCCAATAATCCTACCTATTTCTCTAAATAGAATCATCCAATATCATCAAAAGTATCATCTCATATAAGTTAACTCCAACATCTGTTATGTTATTCAACACTAATTGGGAGACTTCAGGATATTGGCGCGGAGCTGGGAATTGAACAGAAGCTGCTCACTGTGGAGGCACTTACAGCAGATCCACTGGTTTCTATTAGTAGTTGTTATTATGATTAGTCTCCTTAATTCTATATGGGTTTGGCAAGCCTCTAAATTTGCCTCTATATGTAATAGTTATGGTATTTACATGGGGTACTTGTCCTATGTAATATGTCTGAAACTTGTGCTACCGTTGGGTGTGCCTGTGACATGGATTGTCAACAGGGTTCATGGTATTTTCCTTTCATGTTTTAATGAATAGCTCAACAAGAAGTTGCAATGTCCTATGCTAGAATGTTAGGGGCCTAAATTTTGGGAATAGGCAAAGCATTGTCAAGAAGAAAATGGAAGAAAGTCAGTGTGCTATTGCATGCTTGCAGGAAACTAAGTGCACTTCATTTGACACTAAGCTACTCAAAAATTTCTGCCCAAGGAAGTTTGATTGTATTTCTTTTTCTCCTTTTGTCTAAAATTCTGGTCTGAAATTCTCTTATTTTTGTTGGATCTCTGTTGGAAGTCAATCAGTTTCCTGTGGTGGTTCAATTCACATCTAGGCAAAGTAATGATCAAGGGACTCTAGTGTGTGTGCATATGGTCCATGCCAAGGTGAAGTGAGGGACCACTTTCAGAGCTAGCTTTATAACTTGCAGATACCACTAGGAGAGCATTGGCTTTTGGTTGGTGATTTCAATATTATTAGGTCCATAGATAACAGAAATTTTCTTGGGGTTATTTAAATGATATGTTCATGTTTAATGAAATTATTGGCCATTTGGGACTGCTGGAATTGCCCTTAATAGGAAGGTCATATACTTGGTCTATTATGCAGGACACCCCACTCCTAAAACAACTAGACTAGGTGTTTTACCTCTTTTGATTGGATTTCTGCATACCCTATGACTGAAGTGGTGCCATTAGCTAACACTGCATCACATCATGTTACTTTCATAGTTAGAATCACGACTTCGATTCCTAAGTCTAATATTTTTAGGTTTGAGAATTATTGGTCAGAATTGGATGGTTTTATGCAATGTGTGGAACAATCTTGGAAGAAGCACTCAACAAAGGTGCATACCACTTCTAGAATTGCTCACAAGCTTAAGAGAATGAGATTGGACCTCAAAAAGTGGCAGTTGAGTGTCTCCAAACTTAAAAGTCTTGTTGCGAAATGCAACGAGGTAATCGTTCTTTTGGATAATTTGGAGGAGCTCACACCTCTGTTTAGGTCTGAGTTCAGTTTTAGAAAGATTGTAAAAATCCATGTGGAAAAGTTGCTCCATTTGCAATTCCTATACTAGAAGAAGAGATGCACTATTAGATATATCAAACTGGGGGAGAAAATACCAATTTCTTCCATGCAATGGCCATTGAAAGGCACAAAACAAACTCCATAGCTAATCTAAAATTGTTAGATGGATCTGTAATAACTAAGCATTCACAAATGGACGGGGTCGGTTGTAGTTGTTTCAAAAACAGAATGGGAGTGTGTAGGGGCATTTTAACTGGATTTGATCTAGCATCATTGCTAGCACCCATTGAAGGTCTTGAGGAGTTGACCAAACCCTTTGAGATGGAGGAAATGGATGACATTGTCAAACATATGCCCATTGTTAGGGCTCCTAGACCAGATGGATACAATGGTCTTTTCTTGAAAAATTGTTGGCACATTATATGTGATGACTTTTATGAGCTAGCCCAATCCTTCTATGATGACACTTCTACTCTAGAAAACATTAATGGATCCTACATCACCTTACTTCCAAAAAAGTTGGACCCTAAGGGGGTTGGTGATTATAGACCAATCTCCCTCACTAGCATGGGTTTGAGTTTTCTTTGAAAATTGTTGGCAAATAGACCCTAGAAACTAATTATAAAGTGCATCCATAAGAACCAATATGGATTCATCAAGACAAGAACTATTCAAGACTGCATTGGATGGCCTTTGAATATTTGCATAAATCTCACCAATCCAAGAGGCCTATTGTTATCTTGAAATTAGATTTTGCAAAAGCATTTGATTCTTAGGAGCATGAGGCAATTGAGCAAATACTGAAGTTCAAGGGTTTTAGTGACAGGTGGATTTCTTGGAAGACACAACTTTTAACTACTGGTACCTCTTCAATACTCCTTAATGTGGTCCGTGGGTGAAAGTTTCTTTGCCAAAAGGGGGCACGTAGGGAGATCTTGTTTCCCATCTGCTATTTGTAATTGCTGCTGATCTCTTGCAATGAGTAGTTAATGATATGCATGCTAGAGGGATTTTGCACCTGCCAATTCCATGCCATGAAAAGGTGTCACACCCCAAAACTTCAATCTTATTTTTATAGATTAAAATATTGCTAATAATAAAAATGTTGAGAAATAATTTTCTTCGTGATTCTTTTCAAACCCTCTTTCCAAAAACTTTTCTTTTCAAGTGGCATTTTAAAATACCATTTAGTGCTTGAGCCCTTACTTGAGACCATTTTAAATTCTTTATTTCATAAAATGGGGATATTTTATTTAATTGGGCCATGTTTGTTTAAAATCTGAATTTCAGGGTTTTCAATTGATTTTTGAACCACTCCTTTTGCCTAATTATAAAGTTCTCCCCCAAGTAAAAGTTTTTGAAAATCTTGTTGGAACTTGAGTGCTTGCATCAAAATATTCCTTTTCTTCTCACAAATTCATCTGAGAATTTTTTTTAATATTTTTGCCAATGTTTCTTTTATTCAAAATTGACTTGTGGGTGACATGTGATGTTCCTGCACTGCAACATTTTGATAACCTTTTCTACAAATTCTGCAAAAATTTGTGGGTGACATGTGATGTTCCTGGATCAAGTTTTGGTAAAAAGTTAGCCAAGTGTTTTGAAAAATTTGAGCACATTAATTTCTTTTCTATTATGTCCCAAATTGGTATTTGTACTACAACCCCTATATATAACCTTTCAAAAATTCTATAAAAATTTGGGGATGTCAAGTGATGCATGAGATTAACTTTTATGCGAAAACCCAACTATGTGCCTTGGAAAATTTTAGCAAAACAACCACTTTTCTATTATGGTTCGGTTTGGTACTTTGTAGTACAACCATGTTTTTCTTTGCTTTATTTGCCTTGAGATTTTTCCTACTTTTATAACACCCTACCAAAACCTTAAGTCCATGAGTTGAGCCCCATTGGAGGATTTTAAATGCATGTAATATTAGCCTCGACTTGCTGGCCAGAAATGATTTTCTCAAACAATTGCCTTAGCAAGTTTTGCATTTTGCCAAACTAACCACACCACTCTTCTTAGTGTCTAAAGAGACATCACTCCGGAAAGTTTTGGTGCCAAAAAATTATTTTAGATGCCTATGGCATTCCAACAAACACCTAGAGTGCATGTCCAGATCTGCCATGGTCCTTCGTCGCATTTTGAAATTGCTCCCCTGACCCTAATACCTTGTCCAATATCTTGCCCTTAGTCCATAGCCTAACCATTTGACTTTGAGCAGATTTGGAGTCCCTTTGTGTGTGTAGGCATTTTCACGAAAGCCTCGTGGGCGTGCCTAGAGCGTGCCTAGAGCGTGCCCAGAGCGGCCATTTTGCACACACACTTGCCCGAGCCGCCGCGTCCCTGCGTTGCCTCTTGATAGCTCGAAGAGCCGCGTCGCGCCGCGTCTACCTTCCTCGACAAATGCTCGCCACTCCTTGTGCCATTCTGGGACGTAGCAGCGTGATAGTCGTGGCATCTAGCCGACGTCAGCACTACGGCTCTAGTGGCCGGCGCCGCCCAGGCCTCCTTCGCCCGACAGCTGCCCCTTGGACCACCCCCTCTCCTCGACCTCGTGCTCCCCATGCCACTAGCATGCACCTGCCATCCCCGTGCCATCGCCAGAACCTGTCACCAGTTTTCTTATCCGAGAGCGACCGCGGAACCACCTCGGGCCGACTATAAAAGGAGGTCTCGAGCTTCATTTGAGAAATAAGCGCCATCCCTGGACCCTCAGGACCCTCCCTCGCTCCAATTTAGCCGGATCCGCTCGCTCTACTCCTCTCTGGCCGCATCGCTACCGCCGGCCTCCGGCAAAATTGTGGCAGTTATGAGCCCCTGCCATTCCCCCTTGGCCCTTGCTAACCTCTTCAAGCCCACCGAACCCATTCCCCGTGCAAAATCCATCCATGGCGGGCCGTGGTGGAGATGGGGGTACGCCGGAACTCTCTGTCCGCCATGACCAGGGTTGTGCTCGCCCTCGAGCTACCCTGCTACCCGTGTGCCCCCTAGGTGATGGGGCCCTCCCTCTCGAACACCCCGGCGTGCTCAGCTCCGAGGATGGCGCCGCTTGCATCGGTAACCGCCACCGGCGTCTTCTCTTCACCCACTCCAGTTCGTGTGTGCGAGGTAGGAGAGGAACACGACAGGCGGGCCCCACCTGTCGGTGAGTGAAACCAAGCCCCTGATGGCGCCTGCCACGCAACACGTCTTCCCCCTGAGAAATCATATCAACTTGAGTACGCCTCCCTTATTCGGTTAGCGCACTTTAAGCGAAACGTTTTCTTTTTTCTTTCCTTAAAAAAACATATTTGACCAGGATCTTTAACTGGCTCTAACTTTTTACTCCAAATGGATTAATACTTTTTCCAACCTCTCTAAAATGACCTCTATTTTATTTACAAATTTATGTTGAAATTATTCAAACAACTTTTATGTGTTGTTTTGAATTTATGTGCTAGTTCAAATATTTTCAAAATAGGAACTTGGAGAAAGGAGGCTTACTTCAAGATTTTGGGGTGCACACCACCCTCCTCAACTCCAAAGGCAACCATCCTGAATCTCATTTGTATGGAGTTGTGTGATGTTTGCTATGGTGCATTGATTGCGTGATTTTGGGTTATGTTGATAAAAAACCCACATAAAATCATACTTGCATGAGTGCTTGTGATGGATAGTTATGTTTCCGAACATAGGGGATGCAAATGGTGAGTGGGTACTACCTCATGCCTCGTATGCCATGTTGGTCTCGATGACCTCGGAGGAAGGTTGTTAGGGTGGATATGAGACCATGGGGATGGCATCTCATGGGACGAGAGTGGTCAGTGAAGGCATGTCGGGTTGTCATAGTAGTAACACTGAGATAATTCTTTCTGCAAGATTTTGTGGTACTACCCTTGCAGGAAAACTTAAACCTCCTAAGTCGATCGTAGATCGAGTCTTGTGTGTCTGTCACCTTACTTTTCATGCTACCACAGGTATTCTCTGAAGGGAACGGTTTAGTAGGTCGTAAGACTATTACCAGGTACACACCAAGTAGAGAGGCCAGTATGAAGGTATCCATGGACCTGGACTAAATCCAGTCATCCGGTGAGGGGGCATGGGTGTTTTCGGTCTAGGACCGAGAGGGAATGGCCCTTCCCTTGTAGTGCGCGGTATAAATTTGATTCCATGCTAGTCGAGGTTGGAGCCTCCCTGTCTTACGGTTTTTCCATGACAGCATAGTCCTGGTGAGTCAGGTCTTCGTGGTGGAAAAATGGGTGTGTGCTGCTTCTGAGTGTTTACTTCTAAAATACCGTACACGGGATTAGTCCGAGTGACTATTGAAACCCGTGGGATGTGTGTAAATAGTACACCCTCTGCAGATTCAAAATTATTCGAGTAGCCGTGTCCATGGTCAAGGACGACTAGTTGACTAGTCAAGTTTCGGTGTGAGTGTCGGTCTTCGGAGGAATTAAATTAAAACCGGATGATAACCTCTATTATTATTATGAAATCTTGAGGTGGACTAATCATTGTGGTATATGGTGAATGATTATGATTATTATTTAACTGTGGACTAACGCTCATGATTATGATTGTTGAATATCCCTGGGACGGTTCTACTTCTTGGATATTCATCGTTATTATTATTATTACTTTTATTAAAGCCCTTTATGTGGTGTCGCTTAGACTCCCGACTGTGGCAACTGATATTTCTTTCATATAAGCCATTTCTGTGGTGTCGCTCAGACACCCAATTGTGGCACGCATGATATTACTTACTTATCGTTACCTTCATATAAGCCTTTTTTGTGGTGTCGCTCCAGACGCCCAACTGTGGCATGTTAGTATTATTCCATTGACAAGTCCCTTTATGTGGTGTCGCTAAGATGCCCGATTGTGGCTTGTATTACTTGTCGTTCTGAGGTATTACCTCAGACGCCCGATCCACAAACTTATAATTGATTAATTACCCTCCTTGTTGTTTATACAATATTGGTGGAAATAAGTTATCTGCATGAATGCATCCGTGAATCAATTATTATGACATGATAGAGAAATTAAGTGGATTATGCATGCATCTCACCTACTCTAACTTACATGTTTTCTTGATGTTTGCGAGTACATTCAAAGTACTCACTGGCTTGTCCGTGGCTATTGTCTTGGACAAATTGCGTTAGGAGAGGAGCACGATGCCCTCAACCTGGAACCTAGAAGTCCAGGATAGAAGCCTTGTTAAATAAGAATTTATCGAGGTCGGCTATTCCTGTGGGAATGGAGCCCCATGGGCACTGGAGATTCCTCAAGTCGCTTCTGCCGTCAGCCTCAGACTTTTGTCCGAACTAGTAGACCTTGATGGTCTTGTAACCCAGATTTTGTATTTTGCTTGGAATTTCTGTATCAAGTGAGTGTCAACTAGCTAATAGTAGTCCTAGGGCTGGCAAACACAAAGACCTGTTTTCTGGAAATTATTTTCTGAAAAACCGGTCACCACAACCTTGGAGTCAGAGCCAGGCTGGCCATTTGCTAAACCTATCTTAGCCAGGTCGCTATCCCTAGCCCGGATATTCATATATGTGCAAACCAGCCTAGTCCACCCTATAGCCAACCAAAGTGGCCAACCGACACCATTTGGCAGTCGGTGCCGAGCCTGTCAACCCAGCCTTTTAGTTGTGTTTCTATGACCGACACCGGAGTTCTCGCATTCCCTAGTGTGCGAGGGAAGACTCCTTAGCTTACATAGCGTGGCCTTACCTAAAACCAGCAAATGGCACCCTTGAGACCCCCACCCAAGTAAACCCTAGACCAACAAGATGCCTGGTCGCGTTCTTTGCAACGAGACCACCACGTCCAAGCCTGGAGACTCCGTAGCCCTCCTCGCCGACCTCGGTCGCCAAGTTTTTGGCATAGTAGAGCCCCCAGTGTATATTGTCCATGAGGAACCTACGAGTGATGCTATCCATCACTTTTGGGCCTCGGTGCACACCTATGGAGGGAATTCCTTGCTTGAGTGACCTTACCATTTCACTGGTAGAGCAGCCGCTAGGGAAGCCCAAGCCCGTCAGCTTGCAGCCCGAGAGGGTATAGTCCAACTGTGACATTTGTTGTCATGGATGAATAACCGATCAGTCTGCTACTATCCTAGTCATGATGGCTATGGTAGTCCGACCCATGTCGCCAACGAAGACCTGGAGACACACCCTGCCTTGGTACAGGTTGTACGCTATTTAAGAGCGCACGAGGCACTCATCAAGCACATCACCTCTGATTTCGTCGTAAGCTGCACGCCAACTACTCGCTGGACCCCGGCAAGCCATGAAGCCGCAACCGCCTCCAGCAACCACCCCGTATTGGCTAGAAGACCTATTTTATCTGTGAGGTCTGCCCCATCCTTCATGTTAGCCAACCCAACAATGACCCTGGTGGAGCTTCACCGCAGTTTGGATGCCTTCTGCAATGAAGTTGTGCCAAGGGCAAGCATTCTGAGACGTCGTCGCCACCGCAACCCTGGAGCCTCGTTCCATGCCAGTTGACCCTGGAGCTATGACAAATGAAGGAGGCTTATTGGCTACTGAGCACGTCCGCTCATATGGCAACGAAGGCAGAACGAGTCCGTCGGAGTAGCTGTCAAGCCCGAGTAACCGTGTTATCGTGTAACGTTGTATTCACATGTTGTTATAAGACGGTTTTAATAAAAATGAAAATTTTGCAGGATGCGTGCCCGACTTCTCTTTTAAGGTATAATAGCGTAACTAGTATTTGCAAGACCGGGTGGCCTTAGAATTAAATATTTGAGTGTGACCACCTAGCCACCACATGAGCTGCCCAAATGATGTGTCACTTGGGAGTTTATAACCGAGTTTCCACCCCGATGACCCAGGTCACACCAGTGTTATATTGTGTGTCCCTAAACCAGGCATCTATTGAGACCACCAATGACCGCTCCTAGCACTTCCCACCAACCACACTACCCAGAGCCAGTCCTCCCCATGACTACCCATTGGGATTCATTTGGAAATTTTGGATGCAACCCCACAATAGAAACTATGTTGCCTCGCCCAGTATAAAGCAGCCCTAGTGTGGCCATCCCTTGTCCTTCAGGTCATCCCCAAGGGTGTTGCCCCATCAACGGGTGGATTAATTCCACACCCTTGCTATAGGAAACTTTTCTATATTTTCCATTGGTAGGTCGTTATTGTCACACCAAAGGGGACACGTTCTCCGTACTCCTTCTAGGAGAAGTAGAATGTGTTTCCCCGACCGAGAATATTTTCTAGGGAAACCCTTGCTCGTATCTCGTTCACCACCCTCGAAGTGTACGTTAGTCCAATAGTATGTTTTCCTAATGCTAGGTGAGTGACAATGTATTATATGATTCTATGGTTTGCTCCTGCATATGAGTGACTGTGTGCTATATGATTGGTTTGTTTGCGCCTGCATTTGAGTGATCATGTTCCGTGTTTTCATGAGTAAATTATGTTCTTTCCCTAAGGAAATCTCGGGGACGAGATTTATTTTTAAGGGGAGTAGTGTCTGTCACAACCCAAAATTTAATCATATTTTTATAGATTAAAATATCACTTAGAATAAAAAAATTCAGAAATAATTTGCTTCGTGACTCTTTTCAAAGCCTCTTTCCAAAAACTTTTCTTTTCAAGTGGCATTTTAAAAGATCATTTAGTGCCTGAGCCCTTACTTGAGACGATTTTAAATTACTTATTTAATCAAATGGGTATGTTCTTTTTAATTTGGCAATGTTTGTTTAAAATTTGAATTTCTCGGTTTTCAATTGATTTTTGAACTACTCCTTTTCCCTAATTATAAAGTTCTCCCCCAAGTAAATGTTTTTGAAAGTCTTGTTGCAACTTGAGTGCTTGCATCGAAACATTTTTTTTCTTCTCACAAATTCATTGGATACTTGTTTTTATTTTTTTTCCCGAAGTTTCTTTTATTCAGAAGTGACTTTTAATTCCTTTAAGGGCCTGTTTTGCACTCGAACCTTTTGATGACTTTTTTTAAAAAATTCTACAAAAATTTGTGGGTGACATGTGATATTCCTGGATCAAGTTTTTGTAAAAACTTACCATGTGTTTTGAAAAATTTGAGAACAGTAACTTCTTTTCTATTCTGGCCCAAATTGGTGTTTTTACTACAACCCCTAGATACAACCTTTCGAAAATTCTATAAATATTTGGGGATTTCAAATGATGCATGAGATTCACTTTTATGCAAAAACCCAACTATGTGCTTTGGAAAAATGTAGCAAAACAACCATTTTTTTGTTCAAGTCCAGTTTGGTATTTTGTACTACAACCATGTTTTGCTTTGCTTTATTTGCCTGGAGATTATTCTTGCTTGTATAAGACCCTACCAAAACCTTAAGTCCATGAGTTGAGCCTCATTGGAGGATTTTAAATGCATGAAATATTATCCTCAACTTTTTGACCAGAATTGATTTTCTCAAACAATTGCATTACCAAGTTTTGCATTTTGCCAAACTAACCACAACACTATTCTTAGTTTCTAAAGAGACATCACTCTGGAAAGTTTGGGTGCCAAAAAAGTATTTTACATGCCTCTTGCATTCCAACAAACACCTAAAGTGCATGTCCAGATCTGGCATTGTCCTTCTTTGAATTTTGAAATTGCTCCCATGACCCTAAAACCTTTTCGAACATCTTGGCATTAATCCATAGCCTAACCATGTTGAGTTTGAGCAGCTTTGGAGTCCCTTTGTGTGTGTAGGAATTTTGACGAATGCCTGGTGGGCGTTCCCAGAGCGCGCGAGAGCGACCGTTTTGCAAGCACACTTGCCCGAGCCATCGCATCCCTGCCTTGCCTCTTGCCAGCTCAAAGAGCCGCGTCGCGCCGTGTCTACCTTTCCCGACAAATGATCGCCGCTCCCTGTGCTGTTCAGATCCGCAGCAGTGCGACACCCATGGCGTCTAGCCGCAACACCGCCCTGTAGGGCGTGTTTGGTTCGTTGTATTGCATCTGGCTCGCACCCACCATGCAAAATATAGATTGTTTGGTATGCTGTATGTGTAGTTGGACCTGGCCCGACAGATCCAAAAAACGCCTCCGGGCCAGGCTGCGGGGAAACGCAAGTTCGGGCCGTTTCCGCGAGCCTGCACCCGCGCGTGCATCGCTCTCGCCTGGAGGATAGGGTTCCCTCCCGACGCGCCGCTCTCGTCCGCTCTCGTCCTCGCGCCGCGCCGCGCTCCCGTCCCCGCCCCCGCCCCCGCCCCGGCGAGCCACTCCCGTCCCCGCCCCCGCCCCGGCGAGCCGCTCCCGTCCCCGCCCCCGCCCCGACGCGCCGCTCTCGTCCTCGCGCCGCTCCCGTCCCCGCCCCCACCCTGACGCGCCGCTCCCGTCCCCGCCCCCGCCCCGGCGAGCCGCTGTCCTCCCCCGCCCCGGCGAGCCGCTCTCCTCCCCCGCCCCGGCGACCCACTCTCCTCCCCCACAGGTTGGTTCTCCTCCTCCCTCAATCCCTCTCGGATCTGATAAGGCTGCCGCCAGAAACGCTGCCGCCAGAAACGCGAGGGAGGGGGGGTCCTGGCCATGGCCGTCGTGGCCATGGGAGCTGCTTCTGAGGCTGCTCCCTCGTTACCCTGTTTAAATTTTTTGCACATATTTTCTATTTTGTTTTGATGTAAATATTATCAGTGTTAATTTATTAGTATTAAATCTGTGCTACATTTATATAGATGGATGACAACAGCAAGACTCGAGATACGCTGATAGTGCAAGCTGCTGGTTTGGTTGCTGTTTTGTGTGCATATATGGCCACTATAACTACAAGGGCTAGAATTAGAAATTATCGTGCTCCAGTCCGTTATGTTATGCTTGAGAGAGACATAGCTAGGTTGTCCAATCTACGTTTTACTATGATACCAATGATATAAATTGCCATGACCTACTAAGGATGAATAGGGCCCCATTTTATAACTTGTGTGCCTTGTTCCGTGACCGAAAGTTGCTGGAAGACAGCATTCATACCCCGTATTTTAAGGTAATATGTTACCATTTAGAATTTTATGGACATGCTGGATAACCAAATTTTACAAAATATACCTCACCTCTTTTCCTAGGATTGTGTTGGTGCAATTGATGGCACCCATGTGCTTGCCAAGGTACCCGCTGCTATTGCTTCGGCATTTAGGGGTAGGAAAGGTGGCACCACCCAAAATGTCACTATTTTAATTCATTTTAATTCTTTTATGTTTCAGCTCCATTTTAATTCTTTCATGTCACTATTTCAGCTTCATTTTAATTCTTTTATGTCACTATTTCAGCTCCATTTTAATTCTTTTATGTCACTATTTCAGCTCCATTTTAAATCTTTTATGTCACTATTTCAGCTCCATTTTAATCAGATTCCTTTGTTTGCTTTGTACATAGGAGTGATGGCTGAGATGGGGGCTGATGGTGGGCATGGTGGTGGGAATCACCCATTGCGTTGGACATCTCCAATGTCTGGTTTCATGTTACGTCGATTTGTAGAGCTCATTGCTAGTGGAGTGAAGACTGACAAAGGCTTTAAGGAGGTGCACTTAAACCAGGTGGCTAAGAATTGTAGTGACCACTTTGGTCTTGCAATAACCGGGACCCAAGTCTACAACCACCTCCGCAAGTCGCGTGCTAGGTGGGTGAAGATTAGTAAGCTTTGAGACATTAGTGGGTCACTTTGGGATGATACTAACTGTGTCATATCACTGAAGGAAGAGCACTATCTGGGCCATATCAAGGTTTGTACTTTGAACTGACCTATAATTATTTCCTTTCACATGCTTCCTATTTGTCAGTATATAACATTTCCATAACCACACTACATATAGGACCATCCCAAAGATGTTGAGTACCTCAGTGTGCCTTTAGAGAACTATGTTCAAATGCTTGCTATCTTTGGGACTGGTATTGCTACAGGGAGGTATGCAATGACATCTAATGAGGCTCTTGGGGTTGCTTCAATGGTGGGAACCTCCCCATCGGTTGTCAACATTGAAGGTTCTGGTTTTGAATTTGTTGTTGATGGGAATGAACCTGACTCGAGTGCTACTGCTGCTGCTCATGGGGAAGCTGCTGTTGCTCATTCCACTGGTAAAAGGAAGAGGGCTAGCCTCATGAGCGAAGAAGAAGTTTTGGTCATGACCAACATGTCTGAAGCAGTCCGTGAAGTTGCTAATGCTATCAAGTCCACTACAGAGGCACATCCTGAACTTTATGATGCTGTGATGGAGCTCCCTGGTTTTAGTGAGGATGATCTATTGATTATCTTGGATTATCTCAATGAGAGTGCCAACAGGGCTAGGAGCCACTCATTCGTGCAGATGACGGAGACTCGCCGCACTCGTTGGGTCATTCACCACCTTTCCAAGCTCAAGGATGATGTGCCCAAGGGTGGAGTGTGAGCAAATCTTTGCTGATTAACTAGTTGACCATATTTTATTCCATTTGGTCAGAAAAACAATGCCCCTATATATATGTGATGTATGGAATGTAACTTAAATCTTATGTGATGCTTATGCGATGTACTGGATTAATATGGATGTGTGGCCCTATAATATGTGAACTTTTAAGATGTATTGGATATTGATTTATGTGTATTGGATATTGATTGTATCATAAGCTGCTTCTATACCGTACAAACAAACAAGATGCTGCCAATTTTTTAAATTACTTCAATCATATTCTTTCATTATTCCAATCATCAAAGATATTACCAAAACTATCTTGTAATTATTTTATATCATACAACCCACCAAACAATATCTGTTGTATATTGCATCTCTCATACAACCCAAGATGCAATATACCAAACAAAATCTGAATTGAACCCAGCTCGTATCATGCACCCAACCAAACACACATCTCATTTTTATTTTACATCAGATCAACCAGGCCAGGACCACCCAAGCTCCTTCATGCAATGCATCCTGGATGCACCAGGCAACCAAACACGCCCATAGTGGCTGGCACCGCCCGAGCCTCCTCCGCGCGCCAGCTGCCCCTTGGACCAACCATCGCCCTCGACCTTTTGTTGCCCATGCCGATAGCGTGCACGTGTCGTACCCCTGCCATCGCCATAACCTGTTGTCGGCGTTCTTATCCGAGGGCGGTCGCTTAACCGCCTCGGGACGGCTATAAAAGGAGGTCTCGAGCTCCATTTGAGTAACCAGCGCCATCCATGGACCCTTAGGAGCCTCCCCCTCGCTCCAATTTAGCCGGAGCCGCTCGCTCTACTCCTCTCTGGCCGCAGCTCCTCCGTCTGCCTCCGGCAAAATTGCAGCAGTTCCGAGCCCCTGTCGTTCCCCCTTGGCCCTTGCTAACCTCTTCAAGCCCCACCTAACCAACCCACCTGCAAAATCCATCCATGGCTGGTCGTGGTGGAGATGCCGGTGCGCCAGAACTCTCTGTCCGCCATGACCTGGGTTGTGCTCGCCCTCGAGCTACCCTGCTACCCGCATGTCCCCTAAATGATGGGGCCCTCCCTCTCGAGCATTCCGGCATGCTCAGCTCCGTGGATGGCACCCCCTTGCATCGTCAACCGCCGCCGGCGTCCACTCTTCACCCTTTCCAGTGCACGCACGGGAGGTAGGAGAGGAACCTAACAGGCAGGTCCCGTGTGTCGATGAGTCAGCCCAAGCCCGTGATGGCGCCTACCCCGCAGCACGTCTTCCCCCTGAGAAAGCGTATCAACATGAGTACGCCTCCCCTATTCGTTTAGCGCAATTTAAGCAAAACGTTTTCTTTTTCTTTCCTTAATAAAACAGATTTGACCAGGATCTTTAACTGGCTCTAACTTTTTAAAGAAAACTCCAAATGGACTGATTCTTTTTTCTACCTCTCTAAAATGTCCTCTAGTTTATTTAAAAATTTATTTCCAAAATATTAAAACAACTTTTATGTGATCTATTGAATTTATGTGTTAATTCTAATATTTTCAAAATAGGAACTTGGAGAGAGGAGGCTTACTTCAAGATTTTTGGGTGCACACCACCCTCCTAAACTTCAAAGGCAAGCATCTTGAACTCTTATTTGTACGCAGTTGTGCGATATTTGTTGTGGTGCATTATTGCGTGATTTTGGGTTATGTTGATAAACCCCCCACATAAAATCATACTTGCATGAGTGCTTGTGATGGATAATTGTGTTGCCGAACATATGGGATGCAAACGGTGAGTGGGTACTACCTCATGCCTCGTATGATATGTTGGTGTGGATGACCTTGGAGGAAGGTTGTCACGGTGGATATGAGACCATGGGCCTCACATCTCGTGGGACAAGAGTGGTCCATGAAGGCATGTCGAGGTCTGATTGTAGTAACACTGAGATAATTCTTTCAGCAAGATTTTGTGGTACTACCCTTGCAGGAAATCTTAAACCTCCTAAGTCGACCGTAGATTGAGTCTTGTCTATGTGTCGCCTTACTTTACGTGCTTCCACATGTCTTCCTAAAAGGGAATATGGTTTAGTATGTCATAAGACTAGTACCAGGTACACACCAAGTAGAGACGTCGGGATGAAGGTATCCATGGCCCTGGACTAAATCCAGTCATCCAGTCAGGGGGCATGGGTGTTTCCGGTCTGGTACCGAGAGGGAATGGCCCTTCCCTTGTAGCGCGCGGTATAAATTTGATCCCATGCTTGTCAAGGTTGGAGCCTCTCCATGTTATGGTCTTTCCATGGCAGCGTAGTCCTTTTGAGTCAGGTTTTTGCGGTGGAAAAATGGATGTGTGCTGTTTCTGAGTGTTTACTTCTAAAATACCATACACGGGATTAGTCTGAGTGACTATTGAATCCCGTGGGCTTTGGGTAAAATGTACACCCTCTGAAGAGTCAAAACTATTCGAGTAGTTGTGTCCACGGTCAAGGACGACTTGTTGACTAGTCAAGTGTTGATGTGAGTGTCGGTCTTTGGAGGGAATTAAAATAAAACCGGATGATCACCTCTATTATTATTATGAAATCTTGAGGTGGACTAATCTTTGTGGTATATGGTGAATGCTTATGATTATTAATTTAATTTGGACTAACCCTTATGATCATGATTGTTGAACATCCCTGCGACGGTACTACTTCCTGGATATTCATCATCATTATTATTATTACTTTCATTAAAGCCCTATGGTGTCGCTTAGACGTCCGAGTGTGGCAACTGTTATTTCTTTCATATAAGTCATTTTTGTGGTGTCGCTCAGACGCCTGATTGTGGCACACATGATATTACTTACTTATCATTACCTTCATATATGCCTTTTTTGTGGTGTCGCTCCAGACGCGCAACTGTGGCATGTTAGTATTATTCCATTGACAAGTCCCTTTATGTGGTGTCTCTAAGACGCTCGAGTATGGCTTGTGTTACTTGTCATTTTGTGGTGTCGCCTCAGACGCCCGATCCACAAACTTATTGATTAATTACCCTCCTTGTTGTTTGTACAGTATTGGTGGAAACAAGTCTCGACATGATAGAGTCATTAAGTTGATTATACATGCATCTCACCTGCGTTAACTTACCTGTTTTCTTGATGTTTTGGAGTACATTCAAAGTAGTCACTAGCTTGTCCTGGCTATTGTCTTGGCCAGATTGTGTTTGGAGATGAGAACGATGCCCTCAACCCCGGAACCTAGGAGTCCAAGATAGTAGCCTTGTGAGATAGGAATTTGTCCAGGTCAATTGTTCCTGTGGGAATGGTGTCCCACGGGCACTGGAGATTCCTCGATTCGCATCCGCCATCAGCCTCAGAATTTTGATCGAACAAGTAGACCTTCATGGTCTAGTAACCCAGATTTTGTATTTTTCTTGGATTTTCTGTATCAAGTGATTGTCCACCAGTTAATAGTAGTCCTGGGGCTGGTGAACACAAAGACTAGTTTTCTAGAAAGTATTTTCTGAAAAACCGGTCACCACACCAGGACTATCCTATTGTTCAATATGCTGATGATACTCTCATCATTCTACCAGTTGATAAGGTGCAATTACTTGCTCTCAGGGACATGCTCAAGATTTTTTCTCAGTCAAGTGGGCTTGATGTTAACTATCATAAGTTCTCTATCATACCAATTAATGTTGATGATGAGACCATAAAGGAACTTGTGAAACTTTTTCCTGTCAACCGGGTAAAATGCCTTTCACTTATTCAGGGCTCCCCCTAGGGACATTTGGACCAAAGATGGTGGATTTCATGCCATTGGTTGACTGCATAGAAAGGAAAATGACTGCCAGTTCTGCTTTCCTTAACCCATGGTAAAGGTTGCAATTCCTTTATTGTGTCTTATCTTCACTGCCAGTGTTCTTCTAAAGTAGCTTAGCTATTCCTCTTGGCATCCCTAAATAGCTTGAGAGAATTCAGATACAGTATCTTTGGGGGAAACATAAGGATGGACCTGCTCCTTCTCTTGTTGCCTGGGACTTGGTTTGCACACCCAAAGCTAAGGGAAGACATGGAATCATGAATCTTGGAATCCAGAATGTGGTATTACTGCTAAAGCATGCAAATCACTTCATGAATAGAAAAGATGTTCCTTGGGTATCCCTAATTTTGGGCACTTATTATTGTGAAAGAGTCCCCCAACCAACTAGGGATTGTGGATCATTCTGGTGGAAGGATATTTGCAAAGTTCTGACTCAATTCAGGCCATCAAGATGGGTAACAATAAATGCTAGGGACACTGTGTCCCTTTTGTTCATATCATTGGAAAACTGGTGATAATATTGCCACTTTGGAATCAAGGTTCCCTAGGCTCTTTTCTTATGTGAAAGACCCATGGATGTCTACCAAGGAAGTTTTCAATGTGCACCAACTCATGGGTCTATTCCACCTGCCGTTGTGTGAGCAAGCCTAAAAGGATTTTTGGACTTGCAAAATCTGACAGGGGCCCATGGAAGAGATGCAGATCTCAATGATACTTGGTGGTGGTAGGGTTCTTCCAAACAATTCAAGCCCAAGTGTTTCTATATGAGCATGCAATTCGACCTTACTTTTAATCCTTTGCTCTCTTAGATTTGGAGGTCCTGTTGCACCATGAAAATCAAGGTCTTTTCACGGATGTTGATTATGCATAGGCTGAACACCAAAGATATGGTTGAAAGGAGGCATTGGCACATGGAGGATGGTGTTTAGTGTGTTCTCTGCCCATTGGGTGAACAAGAAACAAGGGATCCTCATTTCTTTGAGTGTCACTTCAGTGTTAGAGTCTGGAATTACTTGTAGATTGACTATTCATAGGGGAATACTATGGTAGAAGTTACCATCAATGCAAGGAGAGATTTCAAGATGTCGTTCTTGTGTGAAGTGATATTCCTTGCTTGTTGGAACATTTGGATAATCAGGAATGCAAAAGTATTTAGGCATGAAAGACCCAATTTTTATAGGTGGGGAGGAGTATTTGTGCATGGTATTTCTCTCATGCAGCACAGAATTAAGCCAGCCTTCAAGGATGACATCTTGGAATGGATCTCACACTTACCACTTGATTATTGATCTCTAAATACCTGTAATTTTAGCTTTAATCCCCCTTGTTACCCCTTGTAACACGTGTAAATACCCTTTCTTAAAAATAAAATTAATGTTGTAGGGGTTTTCCTATAGTTCCCAATCAAAACAAATTTAGGTATGGTCGTGGGAAAGTTACTGGGGTGGAGAGCATCACTAGGAGAAGTTGTGGTAGAAAATTGAAGTGAAGGAGATGAGAAAAGGTGGTGAAAGCGGCAACTTTACCAAACTACTAGAAGGTGTTTGAAGATTGCTTGGACAATTTACCTTTACCCAATTGTTGTGAAAGTAAATAGGACTGCATTGTGGTAGAAACCAAGAGTGTTCACCAAGTTTCAGCTCATTTGAGCAAAGTTGGCAATGTAAACATGAAAATACCCAAGAATTGACATAATTAGATTCTTCGTGACTTTGGTGACCAAATCAAGTCCCACAAATGCACAACTTGGTGTAGCATCCTTATTTTGGTCCTAGATCACCTTTGTAAAATTTGAGATCAATTGGATAAACTTGGCAATGTAAAGTTGCTCAAGTTTGGCTCTGGACACGGAGGGTTTTGAGGTTCTTAGGTGAACCAAATCAACTTGGATTGAGATGAAATTTTCCCGGGTCACCACCTATACCATGTGTGACGTGTTAGAATTTTCTTGGATTTTATTGAGAATATTTCATATGGAAATATTTCAACGGCTTGAAATAGGCAGAAAGTGTTTTGAGGGAAAATATTTCATATGGAACATGATCATGTGATGAAACTCATATGTATGGAAAATATATATCCACTGAGTTTTGCTAAATTTTCTCAAATATTTTCAAAGCAAGAAAAATATTTTCCCTATGAAATACCTTTTATGGCCTCAAAAAGGGTGTTTAGATAAAATAGGGAAATAAATTTTAAATTAATTATTTTGTGTTTTTGGGAAATCATTTTGATAATAGAATCAAAATAAAATCTTTGGGGTATAACAACCCTCCTGGTAATGCAAATCCCAATTGAGTGGTTTTGAAACTTTTAAAATAAATAAATTCCCTTTTGTTGAGATGATATTTTAATAAAAGTAGTTCCTAGTCCTATACACATGGCAAGGTCATTAGGCAAGGTTTTGGATCCAGGAGAGGAAGTTTTGGAGAGAAGAATAACTTTGGTGACTTAGAACACAATCAATCACACAAGCATGTTGCAATCAAAACAACCATCACAATCACTCAAAAAGTTTTAATTGGTTCCAAATTTTGCAAAAACATAATGTGGCAAAGTGGTACAAACACAGGGTGTGACAGATCAGCCCTTTACAAGAATCTCGTCCCCGAGATTCCTAGGCTAAGCTCTAAAAAGATAAGGGAACTTGGATCTAAGGTAGTCTTCATGCTCCCATGTTGCTTCTGCTTTGGTGTGGTTGCTCCACTGGACATTAAAGTACTTGATGGTGCGGCTTCGGGTGTAACCCTTGGCTTCATCCAAGATGCAGATTGGTCTCCCTCGATAAACGAGGTATGGCTGAAGGTCAATGGCTTGATGATCAATGTCCTTATAGAGGTCCGGACGGTCGGGAACTTGGAGGCACTTCCGGAGCTGAGACACGTGAAAGACGTTGTGCACATTCGAAAGCTCGAGTGATAGCTCCAACTGGTAAGCAACTTTTCCTTGCCTAGCGGTGATCTTAAGGGGCAAATGCATCTTGGTGTGGTTTTTCCCTTGACGTGGAAACGCTTTGTTCCCTTCAGAGGCGTGACGGAGAGGTATACATAATCTCCGGCGATGAAGTCCACTTCTCGGCCGTGCGAGTTGGCGTAGATCTTCCGTCTTGACTTGGTGGTCTCGCGACGTTCCCTGACGAGTTGAATTTGCTCCTCGTCTTCTCAGAGAATATCTGGTCCAAAGATCAGTATTTATCCGGTCTTAGACCAGTTGAGGGGAGTGCGGCACTTGCGTCCATACAACACCTAAAATGCTGCCATCTGTAGACTGGACTGATAGTTGTTGTTGTAGGAGAAGTAGGCAAAGGCCAAACAGTTCTCCCACTTGTCTCCATATATTAAAACACAAGCATGGAGCATGTCCTCGAGTACCTAATTTACTTGTTCCATCTGTCCGCGTGTCTGAGGTTGGAAAGCAGTGCTGAAAGAGAGCTTGGTTCCCATAGCTTCATGGACCTGCTTACATAACCTTGAGGTGAACCGAGTTCCTTGATCTGCCACGATATCCTTTGGAATATCATGCAGACTCATGATGCGGTTGATGTAGAGGTTGGCTAGCTTGCTTCCATAATAGGTGGTTTTGACTGGAATGAAATGGGCTACCTTGGTCAGGTGGTCGACAATGACCCAAATGAATCATAACCTTTGCTTGACATGGGCAGATCGGTGATAAAGTCCACCCCGACCTTGTCTGACTTCCAATCTAGCACCTTGAGGAGCTGTAATAGTACAACGGGTCCGGATGCTCAACTTTGACCCCTAGCATATGTCGTACTTAGCGACATAATAAGATATTTCCCTGTTCATGCCATGCCACCAGAATCTTTCCTTGAGGTCTTGGTACATCTTGGCTCTATGGGGACCCCGACTTACGAGTCGAGACCGCCCAATGAACATGCTCAGTGATCCCAGAGATCAATGCTCACCGAACACACACATACTGAATATTAAGAGTATTACATCCAAGCATACCATTCGGTACAACAGAGGACCACCATGGTCAAGTCTCACATAGGTAGGGCCTATACGGCCAATCGCACCAATACAACTACTAGCAGAAATCTTGGTAATAAACGGGAACCCATGCCATCAGCCTTCACCAACAGGCATTGTAACTGGGAAGCGTCCTAGTTCATGTGTCCGTCTCTGGTGACGAATTCTTCTCCGAACTCCGGTTCCTCCATGTCTGGTCAATAACATAACTAGTGGCAAGCCAGTGAGTACATTGAATGTACTCGCAAACAACCCATGATACGGATAATGCAGTTGCAATAATAAAATAATATGCAGTCTTTGCGGAAAGAAAGTTTTAATCGAAAATGAACATCATGAAGTACTTGTGTGGATATGCATCATAAGCTAGATGGTAATCTTAAGAACAGGTCGCATATATCAACATATTTGTTGAGGGTTGTATACCACATGTTCACCCTATATGCCAAGTCACCGAACTTGTCATATCATCTTTCTCAGACAACGCCTTTTTACCCACACACACACACACACTCATAATTTATGCAGAAACGACTGGACGTAGTTTAAGAAACACCACCCAATTGTCCTTGATCGTGGACACGGTTATTCAAATAGTTTTAGACTCTGCAAAGGTTGTACGATGTACGCACGAGATCCGGGAAACTTCCTTGTCATACACGACTCGCGGTATATAATATAACCGAGGTAAGTACCCGATCATTGCGTTTCCCCTGGAGACACCAGACAAAGAGTCCACTCGATAGGTATCCAACCCACATGATGTACGTCTTACGAGCACAAACTCTGGAATGTATCATCCATGCAGGGACCAACGGTGTGCCCGGAACACGTAAAAATGGAATAGTAGACCTACCTGGTACGACCCCATCACGGGAGTGACCACATATCACTCCTGCCACAAGAAATATGGCCTCTTTGCTAGCACCGACCAAAGTAGTCAACAAAGCCCCGTCCCATAAATGGGTATCGTGGTCGCACATGTAAGGTTGGGACGGTCGACACATCATCAATCAATCCAATTTCCGAAGCCACTCACACAAAAACTTTCCGGTACACCACTTATTTCTCAAGTGGTCATCCAGCTCAAAACCATCTCCCTCGGGCATTAGTGGCACCCAACGAGGTTTTCATAAAACCTTTGTTTTCATCTTTGTGTTAACATCATTATGGATATGCTCATCCTATGCGTAGCACTACTATTACATGTCAACTTTTTATCAGCATGATCCTCATAGATGGTAAGGTCATGCTCAATGCAAGTGCTCCAGAGGAGCCATCGGAAACACCATGTCGGGGTGTACCGGTTAGTCTTAACTAGATGCATCGGAATAAAATAATCAACATGTATTGCATATTTTTTCCCACACATGGTCAAAGGGCTGCTTGCCTTGATCAGCTAGTTATCCGCGGTCTTCGGGTTCAAGTCCTTCGTCGAACCCGGAATCTATCGTCGTAATAATAGTAATAAAAATAAGAAGCTCATTCCAAAATAGAGCACAAACTCACTTTAAAAAGTTATTTTTAAAACCTAATTAATAGGGGCTAAAATATTTAAACTAGGCATTTTAATCAAAGCCATGCATAAAAGTATTTACAAAAATTTGTGCAACAACACTAATAAATTCTACACATTTTGAGAAGAATTGTGGTGGAAAATATTTCTATTTGATTAAATATTTAACTTTACAAAAATAATTTGGAATCAAAATAGAAAGAAAAAGAAAAATGGCTTAACCCTGTCCTGGCTCGGCCAATGGCTAGGCCGGCCCAACTGGCCAACCGGCTAGTTAGCCAGCCAGCAGCCTAGGTGCACGCGCGCCGTCAGGTTTGAACGTGACGCACAGGCCCCTACGGTTAGCGGCAAAGACAGGAGAGAGGGGGAGAGACTGGCCACCGATATGTGGGGCATGCCTGTCGGGGTCGTCTTCCTCCTCTGTACAGAGAGGAGGGGAGGCAGGGCGGCGGCGATTCTGACGCCCTCGAGTCCAGGTCACGGCAGGAATGGCACCGTGGGATCATCGCCTACCTGTTGTTTGTCGAATGAACGACGGGGAGGCCCTTGGTCACCGGCGACGAGGTGGCCCCGACGGAGGTGATACGGGTGGTGGTGGAGTTGGGTACTACGGACAGGGAAATGCTCTACTAAGAGGTGTGGAGGCTTGCTGAACTCTCTACGGTCACGGAGGAGGTGAGAGGAGCGCAAGAGCTGGCCTGTAGCCCGAGATTGACGAAGCTCCAAAGCGGCGGGGCCTCGGTCGACCTCGAGCACCGGAGCTCTCTCTGCTTGAATGGAGTGGCTAGGGCCTCGATTGAGGGTCTGGAGGAGTGGTGTGAGGTGCTGGATTGAAGGGGGAGGGCCTATTTATAGGCTAGCAATGATGCACCAAGCGGGCAGCGCCGGTGGTTTCATCGCGGCTGCAAGAGAGGGAGAGAGGGCTCTGGGTCGATACCACGGTTTCACGGACGTGGTTTGAGACCCCAGAGACTCAACGAGAGAGAGAGAGGAGGCTCATTGTGTGCGTGCTACGGGGCCGCGCACTTCTGGCCGAATCTGGCGCGTGCGGGCACGCATCGCCCTGGTCAGCAGAGAGGGGGAGAAGGGGCCCTGGGGCTGCCCCAAGTCAGGAGGTTTGTCGAAGACGCAGAGGGACACCTAGGGGAGGTGAGAACCGGCCGGGGCTGGCCTCCTTTGCCTCGGGTGCGCACTGTAGCGCGCCCAGAGCGCATGTTTTGGCATGCCACGGCATGCTAGCGCGCTGTACGGTGCTTTGGCCCTATCTGGCATGTTCGGGGGTTGTCATAAATGCCCCTTAGCCGCTTGGGAGCCGAGGGACTCATTGTTGGTCAAAGGAAGTGCTTGGAGAGAGGCTGTCAGCCTTGAATCAGAGACTAAATTGGGGTTTTTGGCTTTCCTTCTTGGAACCAGAGAGGGGCCACTCGTCTGCAATTGAGGAGTGGTGCTCTCAGCGTGCACTGAGAGTTTGATGGGAGGGAGTGGGTGTAGAGGATGTTAAGTGTTATTTGACCATACTGGCAGAAGTTGTTTGATATGTGTTTGGGGTAGTTAACCTCCACCGCTGATGCCAGAAGTTAAGAGGATTTGGTTTTATGCAAAACTAGGATGCTCCACCAACGTTGAGCTCCATTGGACAAGTTCGACAGTGCAAACTTGAAATCACCCCCAAATGGGCAGTTTTGTCCGTTTAAAAGAGAATGTGGGTAAATTAATCCCCACAAATCCAATTTTTGGCAGGGTCTCCTCATTTGGGGTGTTGAGCACTCCTCCAAAGTTTCATGCCATATGGACAAACTTTGCTATGTAGACTTGCTACAACTTGATTCTGGACTGGGAAGGTTTTAGGAATATTTGGTGAACCAAACCATCTTGGAATGAGGTGAAACTTGGCATGACCACCAAATATAGCTTTGGAAGCATGCTAGAATTTTCTTAGAATTTCTTGAAAATATTTCAAAATGTCAAAACAGACATAATAGGTTTTCAAGGATTTGATCAAATAATTTGAACATAAATAGGGGTTGAAAATCTTATGTATGGAAAATATATGTCGTGTGAGTATTTCCAATTTTTCTCAGATTTTTCTAAGGCAAAAAAATAATTTTCCATTCAGAAATATCATTTCCGGCCTCAGAAAAGGACATGGAAATAAAATAGAAAAACATTTTATAAAGTAATTATTTTATGATTTTGGAGAGTTATATTAGTGCTAAAATCAGAATACAATCTTTGGATGAAGGCACTCGCTTGGGATGAGGGTCTTGTAGTTCAAACCCAAAGCAAGGTTTTGAAATAGTCAAAATGAGAAAAGGATCTTTTTGGAAATATCATGTTATAAAAATATTGTTTTTGGATACACTCACTCAAGCATACATACATACAATGGCAATCACGACACTCATAGCACTTGCTTAATGTTTTTTAATAAACTCAAGTTTTGAAGAGACTACTGTTTAAATAAGGTGAAAACACGGTGTGACAGGTTCCTCTAGGGTGGATGGAATACGGAGTGTCGTGTGCTTGCGGCAAGTTCATGTTCTTCAGTTCAACTTTGCTGGGCACGCAAATGCGATTTCCAAACTATACATCTCCTTATGCATCCACTAAGAATCCTGGGGCTTTGCCTTTACGGATCTTCTTCTTGATTCCTTCGATGCTCTCGTGTCTCTTCTGAGCTTCCTTCATGTCGTCCATTAATGTAGGCATTGCTTCGAGGTTGGCCAGGAGTCCTGGTGCGACTAGCTCCAACCCAAAGCTTTAAAGCTCTTCATACAAGGCGGGTAGCCTTTCGTTGACCATAGCATTCAAGGAACAAGCCTTTCTACTCAAGGCATCAGCCACCACATTGGCCTTTCCGTGGTGGTATTGAACGCTTAGGTCGTAGTCTTTGATCAACTCAAACCATCTTCGATGCCTCATGTTCAATTCCTTTTGAGTGAACATATACTTCAAAGTCTTGTGGTGTAGGTATATCTTACATCGCTTACCCAGAAGGTAAAGTCGCCATGTCTTCAAGGCCTGAACTACCGCTGCCAGCTCCAGATCATGAGTGGGGAAGTTCTCTTTGTGAGGGTGTAGGTGTTTGGATAGATAGGCTACGAATTTACCTTCTTGTATCAGGACACCGCCAAGCCCGGACCTTCATGCGTCAGAATATATCACAAATTGCTTGCGGGTATCGGGGTTAGCCAAAATTGGGGCCGTTGTCAATTTCTTCTTGAGCTCCTGGAAGCACTCGTCACACTTTAGCGTCCATTCGAACTTCTTGTCCTTATTCAAGAGCTGCGTCATTGGTCGGCGATGCTTTAGAACCCTTCGACAAACTTGCAGTAATATACCGCGACTCCGAGTAAGCTTCTAACTTCCTTCACATTGGTAGGAGAATGCCACGTCGTCATAGCCTCAATCTTGGTAGGATCAACTGGCAACCCTTATGTTGTCGTCACAAGACCCAAGAATCGAACTTCATGCAGCCAGAATTCAAACTTGCTGAATCTGGCATAAAGTTGGTGCTCTTGAAGCTTGTCCAGGACCATCCTCAAGTGTTGGTCATGTTCTCCTACAGACTTGGAGAAGACAAGTATGTCGTTGATGATGACAACGATAAACATGTCCAAATACTACATGAAGACTTTGTTCATGAGGTACATGAAGTGGGTTGGCACATTGGTTAACCCAAATGACATGACCATGCACTCATACAGGCCATACCGGGTTACGAACGCCGTCTTCAGAATATCTTTGGGTCTAATCTTCAGTTGGTAGTACCAGACCTGAGGTCGATCTTGGAGAATTCTTTGGCACGATTCAAATGATCGAACATGTCTTCAATCTTGGGGAGTGCATAATTGTTCTTTATTGTGACTTCATTGATGGAACGATAATCAATATAGAGTCTAATAGTTCCGTCCCTCTTGGACACAAATAGAACATGAGATTTCCAAGGAGAGGCACTAGGGCAGATAAATCTTTTTCGTGAGCTGCTCAGCGAGTTGTCTCTTCAACTAAGCCAATACTATGGACCCCATTCTATAGGGCTACTTATAGATGGGTCTTGATCCGGGCATTAGCCTAATAATGAACTCGATGTCTCGGTAACGAGGTATTCCGTGCAGTTTGTCATGAAAGACATCCGGGTACTCACAGACCACTGACACTTGGTCCAACTCAACTCCTTGTCTATTGGTCATAGTGACATCCCTCTTGCCATACTTCACGATGATAAGATCTGCCAGGAAGTCTACATCATTGATATTAATCACAACTCCTTTATAGCCTATATTCGACCTTAATACCGCACCCGGGGTTTGTACCATCGCTAGACTACCCAAAGGTGTGGTCTCCGTGCCACTCTTTTGTGCAAACTTGTAAGTAACAAAATAATGTGAAGCACCACAATCAAACAATATTGTTGTTGGGGTTGAGTTGACAAGGAACGTACCCACAAAAACATCCGGGCTTCTTGGGCTTCCTCGGTGGTGACGTGGTTCACGCGAGATTTTCCATAGTTGGGATGGTTGCGGGGAGCGGGGTTCTTGGGTGGCGCTCTATGGCCTTGTCCTTGATTTGGCGCATTGGTGCGTGGTGCATCGGGCTTCTTGTTGGGGCACAACCTTGAGAAGTTCCCAGGCTGTCCACAACAAAAAAAGGTGACCTGTCCTGAATTCTTGTTGTTGGAATCACTGTTGTTGGGTTTGTTGTATGCCAGCCTGGGGTTGTCATACTGCTGAGGCTGGTAGCTCGGACGAGGTGCAGGGGGCCTAACTTGCTGAGGCTGATAAGTTGGTTTTGCTGGGGCCGGTTGCGAAGGGCGAGGCTTCTGGTTGCTGGAGCTGCCCTTGGTGATCATCTTGAGTTTGCTAGTGTCCTCCATGGGACGATGATTGTCTTCTAGCATAAGAGCCTTGTTCACCAGCTCGAAGAAGGTCCGACAGCACAGACAACAAGTTGATACTACACGGCTTGCTGGAGCCCTTCCATGAAGCGTTCTATCTTGGCTACTTTAGTGCTGACGTCTTCAGCTGCATACCTCGATAGAAGGTTGAACTTTTGTAGGTATTCCTTGACAGAGCCACTTTTTTGCTTAAACGCTAAAAATTCATGTTTCTTGATAGCCATAATCTGAGATGGGATGTGACTGGTGCGGAACCGTTGCTTGAAATCAGTCCAAGTGATAACACGGTCGCCTTGTATAACCTTGAACCCATCCCACCAAGATCTGGCGGTACCTCCGAGGCAGTGAGAGGCATAAAGAACCTTCTCACAATCCTCATTAAAGGTGACCAACGGAAGGGGGGCCTCGATGGTGTGGATCCAGTCATCAGCATCCAAAGGCTCAGTAGTCTCAGTGATGGTTGGTGAAAAACTCCTCATGAACTCTAACAGAGTGGAGCAGCCATTGCCGTTCTTGCCCCGCTGATAGTTTTTCACAAGGGTCTGGGCCAACTGATGCATAGGGGTAGCATTAGCTTGGCACTCCTCCCGAAGAACTTGGAGGACCTGAGATATGGTCATGTTCTCGATTGGAGGAGGTGGCGGGGGAATGTCATGTTGTGGCCGCTCCTGGCGACCTCCAACTTGAGAAGACCCACCAGCCTCCGACTGCTGGCTAGCGCTGCCGATGCTAGGGTTGGCAAAAGTCCTGGTGTGAGTCGTAGTCACCATCCTATTTGGAGCGACACAGTCAAACAACTGATAAATGCAAGATAAGGTAACAAGAGAAAATGTGCGCCTAAGGGGGTTGGTATAGTGCAAGTGTGACAAACAAAGGTCGAAAAGACCCACCGCATATCATTAAGATAAGATAGGAGATGTAGTCACTTACATGTCGCCTAAGGCAAAAAATGCGACTTGCATCAAGACATAAATAGTAAAACAAACAATAAGCACATATGACTTCATATGAACCATTACACAGACTCGACTTCGAATGGCTTATCCTACCCTAGTGGTCCTCGGATTCAAGTGGTGGACTGCTCAGTCTTGTAGTCACATTCCTCTGGGTCTTCCTCCTAGTCATAGTGTGTACGGGCATCGTCTAACATCGAGGGGGTCGGAGGACGAAGAGGTTTATCCGGACGACACTTTGTCGGTGGAATACTGAAGAGCCCACAATACTCCTTCGCACTCATGCAATGACGTCGTGTGGGTGCATCTATGGCTGGGGTACTCCTCCTCGGTATGCGACAGCTGGTCGTCCCTCGGGGGCTCCATCCTTCTTGATCTTATCTGGTTTCACCTTGGCCAGTCGGAGTAGCTCACGAGTGCGGTGAAGTTCCTCGTGGAGCCTCACAGACTCCTTAATCAGGCTATGAGCTAGACTGTCGGCGGAGAGGCCAAAGTAGGTCTAGAATCTTAGTGGTCTTCCATCCTCTGGGGATGGGGTCAATGTCCAACTCTCCCCACTATCGTCCTTTTTAAACGGGAAGTGGTGAGTAGCCGACTCATCATCCATCTCTGGAATGATGTCTCGAAGGTGGACAGGTGCCTTCTGTGCAAGTGTCTCAATTGCTAGTGCCAAGGTCTCCATCTGTGGTCCTTCAAAGAACCAACTCATCAAGTAGTCATTTGCCTTCACGACCACATCAATGTGGTACTCCTTCGTGCTGGCATCGACCCAGTGCTCATTGTAGAGGAAAACGGGTGATCGACGGAACTCACACTTCTCCAGGCTATACTCAAGGAGTAGGGGAAAGTTGGATGCTATGAGGTCTCTAGGTACGACGACCATCTACAAAGTATTAAGGGGAGGGTGTCAGCATGCTTTTGGAAGTAGATGGGAAGAGGTAAGAAGTACATAAAATCCTAAGTATAGGTATTAGGTATAGTTTGGGAAAAGGGGTTTATCCTATCTGACGTCCATGCTAACGAAGGCTTCCTACAACCAGGATGGCTTTGGTACCAGCTCTTTGGGACCCCTACTTATATATCGTGGTGACCAAATGCACGTGTACGGTGATCCCAGAGATCAATGCTCACTAAAGACACAGAAACTGAATAACAAGAATCTTATGTCCATACATACCCTCAGATACAAATAGAGACCATAAAGGTCAAGTCTATCATAGATAGGGCCTCGAAGGTCAACACACCAAACATAACGAGCAACAAAAATCTTGATCGAAAGTGTGAACCCGAGTTATCTACCTTAAACCTACAGGCATGCTGACTGTGAAGTGTCCTAGTTCGCGTGTTCGTCTCCTACCAAAAATTCTCCATATTCCTACTCTTCCATGCCTGGCCAATTAAATAACCAGTGGCAAGCCAATGAGTACTTTGAATGTACTCACAAGCAACCCATGATGTGGAGCAAGGCAATAATAATTCATGATCTAGCACTAAGTAGGTAAGTTTTGCGGAAAGCTAGTTTTTGAGTGCAATGACATGATTAATCTTGTACAACGTGCATCAACTTGTTCTAGGTATCCATATGAGCAAGCTATAATCATCATCATAAGCCGGGGTTGAACGTCCCACGTTCAATTCCCGTACCAAGTCGTCAGACCTAGCTCAAGTATCATCATTCTCATATCATCATCTTTTCCACATAATTACACACACACACACACACACTTATTTGGTTTATGCAAAAACAACTGGATGTAGTTTAAGTAGCACTACCCAACTGTGTTTGAGGATGGACTCGACTATTCGAATAGTTTACACTTTGCAGAGGTTGCGCGTTGTACCCACGAGACTCGGGGAACTTCCGTGCCATCCACGACTTGCGGTATGTCTCATACCCGAGGTAAGCACCCAAGAAATGTTTTCCCTTGGTGACACTAAACAAAGAGTCCACTCGATTGGTACCCAGCCCTCATGATGTACATCATACGAGCCTCGCTCTAGATCGTAACATCCATGATGGGAACAATGATGTGCCTGGTGCGTGTGAAAACATCTCATAGTCGCCCTACCTTGCACGACCCCGTCATGAGAGTGACCACTCCACTCTCGCTATCATCGACCAAAGTCATCAACAAAGCCCCGTCTCATAAGAGGTATCATGGTTACACATGTAAGGTTGGGACGATCGACAAATCTTAAATCTAATCCCGTTTCCGAAACCACTCACACAAAAGTTTTCTCGGTACGCAACTTATTCCTCAAGTGGTCACCCATTCTCACACATTCTCCCTCGGGCATTTTTGTCACCCGACGGGGTTTTTGAAAAGCCTCAAAAATCATTTCTTTGTTTGTCTCATGCATAATACCGTCCCATTTGCGTAGCGGCTATTGGCATCCTAGCTACTTCCCACCTTCACAACCCTCATAGGTGGTAGGGTCATGCTCACGTGCAAGTATCAACGAGGGGTTCTCGGGGACAACCCACCAAGGTGGTCACCGACTCAACATGAATCCAATGCAATGAAATATAGTGCTACATCTCATGCAAAAGTAAATGGTTTTCTAGACATGGTCCAAGGGTTGCTTACCTTGCTCAACAAAGTCTCCGGGGACTTCAAAATCTTCTCGTCCAAGTCCTTCGTCAACAACGCAATCTATCATTGCAAAATTAACGGGCAAATATAAGAACACCACCAAATAGGGAAAATAATTTACTCAGAAAAATGTCACTCTTTTTTGTAAAATACTAGGGTGATTGTAGGTATTGTAAAAATACCTAGGTTTTATTTTTGAGGTGTAAAAAGTTGTGAAAAACATTTTAACAAAAGGTAAAAATGTTTGAAACTAGATTCTAAAATAAAACAGTGTATAAAAGTTTCTGTAAAATTACTCAAGTGATGTTATTAAATACTACACAATATTACAATATTTGTGGTGAACGAATAAATGGTTTGGATGCATTTTGGCTTCTGTGGAAATTTTCCAAAATATAAAGAAATGGAAAAGGGAAAAAGAAAGGGAGGGGGGCCTCAGAGTGGCCATAGGCGCTAGCAACTGGGCCGGCCTAGATAAAGCAGCCCACGCGTGTAAGGGCTTGCGCGCGTGGTAGGTTTATTTTTAACCTACATGCGTGCCCTGCCAGCGAGAGAGATGAGAGGAAGGAGAGGCTGACGTGCGGGTCCCACCCTGCGGTCGTCTTCTACCTCCCGACAGGGGTGAGGGGAAGCTCACCAGCGACAATTTCGGTGATGGCGAGGGAAGCAAGAGGCGGGAACTGACTCAGAATGGTACCGTCATTATGCTAGTGGTCGAAGGAAGGCCGGAGGTGCAGGATGTCACCAGCGACGGTCACCCGCGGCGGAGGAGCTTCGGGAAGGAGTCGCGGGAGTGGTTTCCTGCAGCAAACCGACGGGGAAATAGAGGGGGAGGTATTAGATTCGAGTTGTCGTTCTAGAGGGAGAGAAAGAATGGCCAGAGCGGCATCCTACCATGGGGAATCAATGGTGGCCGAAGAAGGGGTGCCGAGCTCAATTCCGAGCACATAGAGGGAGGAGTGGAGTGGGACTGTTGCAAGGGTGCGATTGGGGTTGGGTGAGAGAAGAAGGGAAGGAGAGAGGCCTAGGGGCCTTTAAATAGGAGTGGTTGCGGTGCACCGAAGGCTTGGTGCACTGGCAAGCTTGAGGTCGAGGACAAGGGGCAAGGGGTGAGCTAGAATGTGTCTAGGGAGTTCATGCAGTCAGTTCAGGGCGAAGGGGAGATAAGAGAGGGAGTGTGGTGACCTGCGCGCGTGAGGCCTGTGGTTGGCCGAATTGGGCGATGCTCGGGCACGTCGGGGATGTCCGTTGGAGAGAGAGAGGAGGGGCGATAGGGGAGATGGTCGTGATGCCCACACGCCACGACTATCGTTATGGAGTGGCTCTAGGCGGTCGGCAGCGTCGGTCAGAGGGCGGCTATAATGCAGCTGGGCACTATACCGCGCTCCAGAGAATTGCATACCAGGCGTGCCAAAGACAAGTTTTGCGTGGCCAAGCGTGTCTAGGGGATCAAGGGGGAATTAAACAAGTGGGCAAAGGCTTTGGATGCTCTCGAGATTCGACAGAGAGAGAGAGGGAGGAGTGGAGAGAGAGATGAAATCTTGTTGTCCAGGAGGGCAATTGGGGTTTTTACACCACCAATAATTGAGCTATGGACGTGGGATAGTTACTAGGGTGGAGAGCATCACCACGAGAAGCTGTCGTAGAAAATTGAAATGAAGGAGATGAGAAAAGGTGGTGAACGTAGCAATTTTACCAAACTAGTGGAAGGTGTTTGATGATTGCTTGGGCAAGTTACCTTGACCCAATTGTTGTGAAAGCTAACAGTATTGCACTGTGGTAGAAACCAAGAGTGTTCACCAAGTGTCAGCTCATTTGAGCAAAGTTGGCAATGTAAACATGAAAATACCCAAGAATTGACAGAATCATATTCGTGATTACTTTGGTGACCAAATCAAGCCCACACATTTAGAACTTGGTGTAGCATCCTTATTTGGGGCCTAGATCACCTATATAAAATTTGAGATCAATTGGATAAACTTGGCAATGTGAAATTGCTCATATTTGGCTCTGGACGGAGAGGGTTTTGAGGTTCTTAGGTGAACCAAATCAACTTGGATTGAGATGAAATTTTGCAGGGTCACCACCTATACCATAGGTGACTTGGTAGAATTTTCCTGGAATTTATTGAGAGTATTTCGTTTGGAAATATTTCAAAATCTTGAAATAGGCAGAAAGGGTTTTGAGGGGTTTTGTCCGATATTTTGAACATCACCATGTGTTGAAACTCATGTCTATGGAAAATATATGTCCATTGAGTTTCCCTATATTTTCCCAAATATTTTCAACGCAAGAAAATGGTGTTTAAATAAAATAGGAAAATAACATTTAAAATAATTATTTTGTGGTTTTGGGAAATCATTTTGATAATAGAATCAAAATAAAATCTTTGGGGTAGAACATCCCTCCTAAATTAGGGACTTGTAGTGAAAATCCCAATTTAGGGGTTTTGAAACTTCTAAAATAAATAAATGCCCTTCTGTTGAGATAACATTTTTATAACAATAGTTCATTGTCCTACACACATGGCATGGTCATTGGTTAAGGGTTTGGATCAAGGAGAGCAAGTTTTGGAGAGAATAATAACTTTGGTAACATAGAACACAATCAATCACACAAGCATGTTGCAATCAAAACAACCATCACAAGCACTCAAAAAGTTTAAATTGGTTCCAAATTTTGCAAAAACATAATGTAGCAAAGTGGTAAAACACAGGGTGTGACACAATTGCTCCCTAAGGTGGTTTTGATAAATGATCACAACATATGCATCATTGGACTAATGATCTTATCCAAGTATACTTCAAAAAAGTTCAAAGACGCCTTGTCTAAAGGATTGTGAGGAGAAACCCCTTGATGAAGCAAAGGAATAGGATCGGCTCAAGCTTCAAGCAAGAAGACTCTACATTCTACATTTCTGAGAAATCACTTTGACTCCATAGTAAAGCCAATACAATTAAAAGGGGCGAGGTATTATGATGAATTGATTGCTCAAGTGCTTAGAGGTAGTCACCAAAAATCTTCAACTATTCTCCCACAAAATGTCTCTATCCAAAGAAAACCAGCAAAGTCGGTGCGACCAACTTTTTTCACTCGGCCCTACCAATTTTCCACCAGACGGTTCCTTTGCCAGACCCTAATCTCTCGGTACCACCAACTTTCATATCGGTGCCACCTTGATTCAGTGACCAACTTTCCATTGGGAAAATTTCAAGAATCGGAATTTCCGAGATTGGAATAGGTCTCACCGAGATTTGGAAACTGGTCCAGGTCATCATATCAGTACCAACGAGATTCATATATTAGTCTCACCGTGAATTCAAAAGTTTCCACATCTCGTGCAACTCGGTACCATCGAGATTCTTTTTGGTGTCAGTGAGTTCGGAAATAGTGTTGTAATGGTTGGATTTTGGGGGATGCTTATATATACCCCATCCACCTCCACTCGTTCAAAGAGGAAGCACTCAGAACACACTTACACTTGCCAAATCCATTTTTCTAAGAGAGAGTCACCTACTTATGTGTTGAGATCAAGAGATTCCAATCCAACCATTTGAAACTTGATCTATAGCCTCCTCAAGTTGCTTTCCACAAAATCAATCTCTCCTACCCATGCCAAATCTGTGATAGAGTTATTGAGTGTTGAGGAGACTATTTTTTGAACAACAAGAGCACGGAGTCCATCGTTCTATCACATACATTACCTTTTGGAGGGTGGTGCCTCCTAGATTGGTTAGGTGTTGCTTGGGAACCTCCTACTTCGTGTTGTTGTGTTGAACCAAGAAGTTTGTAAGGGCAAGGAGAGCGCCTAGTTCGGGAAGTTCTACCGTGAGTGAGGCTAGTCCTGTGTGGACATAAGCCATGGCGGAATAGACAAGACCGCTTTTTCGTGGACCCCTTATGGGTGGAGCCCTCCGTGGAGTCTCACAAACATTAGCCTGTGTGCATTGCAATCTCCACTAACATGGACGTACAATAGCACCACCTATCGGAGCCACACCAAAAATTCTTGTGTCAACATTTGCGTTTGATTTTCCTACCCCACCCTCTACATTACATTTGCATGTCTTTACTTTGCACTGTTGCACTCTTAGTTATACATGTGTAGGGTGAAATTGACTAGTCATAATTGCCAAAACTACCGCACAACTGAAATTGGGAAAAAGATAAGTTTTCTATCATGTCAAGTAGTCTAATCATTACCTATAGACATACTTCGGATCCTACAGTGACGTAGGTCGCGCAGGCGGCGCAGGAATGGTGCTAGCAAGCATGGACAGGGAGGATTTCCACTTTCATGCTAAAGAAATGTAGCCCGCTGGCGGGCACCTAGAGCATCTCCCAAAGGTTTCCTGATTGTTGCAAGAGGACCAAGGCTGGGGTCTTGGCAGGATGGAGGTCACCCCGAGCCCGTCAACGCGTCATGGAGAATGGTTTTTGCAGGCGAAGACCACCTTTGTCAGGGCAGGCCGCAGTCCCGCCCCCTTTCAAAATTGCCTTTGTGGCAACCCTTCCTGCCAATTGTGTTTTCGGGGAAGAGGACCAAGGCTAGTATAAAAGAGAGGCCCAGCCTCCGTAGCGCGGGAGATGGCATCCTGGTTATTCTCGACTAGGGCAAGAACCCCCATTTATACTCGTATTCCATCTCAAGCAATCCAAACAAGCAGGAGTAGGGTTTCACATCGCAATGTGGCCTGAACCTGGGTAAACTACTCGTGTGTTCTTGATCGCCTTCCTTAGCTAGAGATGCCGAAGAGTAGCCATGAAGTTGAGAGATAGAACAAGGTTGGAAACAGAGCGCACCCTAGAGTTCAAACCTTTTTTGGGTCAGCGGAGCCCCGATTCTAACATTTAGCACGCCACGTAGGGGTGCATAGACGCTCTTCATCTCCTGTTTCACTCCAGCTTCACCGACCCCATGGCCGACGCTCACTACACGTGCCCCGAGTGCTCGGCGCTGGACAACTGTCACCGGCCAACCAGCGTCGCAGCCGCCACCCTCGTTGCCCACGGACAACAAGCCCGTCGTGGCCCCCAACTTGGCAAGGCGACCGCCCTACCGCGCCCCCACGGCGCCTGGCTCGGCCTGTGTTCACGTGGGAGATTTGAACGTGAAACGCACGCTTATCATGGCGGGTAAGCTGCTTCGCCACCGCCCGACAAACGGAGGGTACGACGCCTGGGCGGACCACATCTCCGAACTCGCCACTGTCGCCAGGAGGGCTCTGGATCCCTATGCCCCGCTTCGTCACTCGATGCTAGAAGCGGGTTTCTAGGCCAATGAGCCACCTCCACCACAACGCGACGATTCGCTTGGGCCTCAGCTTGAAGGGCCCGAGCGAGGTACGCTCGCCGCCATGCTCTTGTTCCTCCGGATCCTGGTGGCCGGCTCTCGGCCGCCGCCGAGCTACCGCGGGGGCACGCCCAGAAGGTTCAGCGTGATGTTCTATGCTCACAACAATGCACACACCCATAACACGGAGGACTGCCGGGTAGGCGGATCTGTCAAATGCGATTACACTGCCTCACACCGGGCCCCGTTTGCTCCGACGGGCCAGGGAGTGCCGTGGCTAGCGTCGGCGCCCCGCACCTCGCGCCTTCGATCGGTGTGCACCTCCCTCGGGCATAGGATGCTACGCCCGACACCCTCATCAGGCCAGGCTTGGGGGCTCCCGGCTAGGAGTCGCGTGGCTTAGCCGGCACGACGTATCGGCACTTGGAAACAATGTGGTGGCGCACCTCGGCCAACTCCGCCACATGATAGAAGCATGGTGTAGGGCGCCAAGGATGCGGGAGTTCATCGTTCAATAGACTAGCAAGCTGCAAGAGGTGTGGTCGTGCACGCCTCGTGAAGCGCCGAACCCCGCAGGCCCGTGAGGACTCATGAGTCATCCCCTAAGGTGTTGAAGCTTCCGGAGCGAGTCGCCCTCCCCTTCCATAAGGGATGGCCTCGGCAGCACGCGTCGTCAAGCGGCCTGATGCTCCTGCAGCAGCATGGCCGCCAGGTGACTTATTGGGATGCTTGACCCAGGCAGTTCCGTGTATTTTGTCTCGCCTCGAGTGGGCGTTTATTGGATGTGTAACAAACCCAAATAACCTTCACTGGAGATGGTGTAGTTTGTCTTAACTTCGAGCTGTGGTGTTCCAACGGCGCCGGGGGATGACGCTCCCCTGCAACCGCCTAGGGAAGGATTGACGGTGAGGTCTTACACATGGCGTCTGTGGAGGACTTGTCCTCACAGCGCCGAGAAATCTAAGTGACCGAGGTTTGGATCACGAGTTGGCCACCCGTGCTAGCCATCTCACCAAGGTCCTTAGTATCGCACCCTCTCGACAAGCCATCGCGAACAGATGAAGGGGACATCACTCGGCTCGCCCTTCTGCTGGATGGGCGCCTCGCAACCTCACATGATGACTCTCTTGATAACGTGCTCTTACGGCTATGCGGGGTGTGAATGGCACTCATGATTGGGCTTTAGGAGCATGCAATGGCACTCCTAGGGTTATGCATGGCGGGGACGACACTCATGCTTGGGCCATAGGAGCGCACTTGAAGACTCGGTTAGGAACTCCTAAGCCTTGTGCCTAGGGTATCCGCCCAACTATCGGCGCCCGTTACACTCACACGGAATAATGAGTTTTGGGGCTTTACACGCCCAGGGGCCTCCTAAGTGGAACCGCACGATGAGTCGCGTCGTGGCCTTGGTGGAGGGCCCTCGCCCACACCCAATTGGAAGTCCCTATGCTCCCCGCTGGTGGAACAATATGATCGAAGAAGATGCCTCGCGAGTCGCACCTCTTTTTTTAGGTTGACCCATGCTGGATACAGCAATCGCTTTTCTTTCTAGGTTGACCCGTGATGCATACGAGAACCGTTTTATTCGCCTTTTTCTTCAACCTATGAACGAGCCCACCAGGCTGACCCATGTTAGATACGACAAGCCACACCCCCCTTTTTGGACTCGCTAACAAGTTAGCCTCGGGTTTTTTGATGAAAGTTTTTGTCTTGTGGGTTTTGTGGAATTTCCTTGGTTTCCTCTTTTCTTACCACGCCCGGACCCAGCGGAAGCCCCATACCGCGTCCTAGGGGACGACGAAGACAACAAGGGACTGACCCTGTGGCACGTGCCCGCCAGTTTATCCTGGGCCTCGCACTCGCAAGGCTGGGCATGGTGCCTTGGCCTGGGTCTGCCCTGGCAGAGCTGGGAGCCTATAGAACCAAGTTCTCGCTCATGGGCACAATCCACACATGCATCACCTCATCAAGGACCTGGTGCATGTACTTTTCACGCAACACCCACACGCAAGTGGACAAGCGCGCACCATCAAGACATGGCGACCATGTCACACCCCAAAAATTTAATCACTTTTTTACTGATTAAAAAATTGCATGGAATAAAAAATTTGAAAAATAAATTGCCTCTTTGCTCATTTCAAAGCCTCTTCCCAAGAACTTTTCTCTCCAAGTAGCACTTTTGAAGATCATTGTGTGCTTGAGTAATTGTTTGAAATTGTTTCCTTCCATTTTACTAATTTAAGGGAGACAATTTTATAATAATTTTTTTGACAATTAATTCCTTTTAAAGATATTTTCATCATTTTGAGAGCCTCCTTTGCACTACAACCGTTTCATAAAATTATTTAAAAATTCCACAAAAAATTGGAGATGTCAAGGGATATTTATGATTCACTTTTATGCAAAATCTCATGGTTGTCCTTTCAAAAATTCATGCAGCACTTCCTCATTTCCATTATTGACCGGATTCGCATTTTGAACAACAGCCCTATTTTATCTTGCTCACATGGCCCTAAATTTTTTCAACTTATATATCCCCCTACCAAACCCTTAAGTCTAGAAGTTGAGCTCCATTGAATTATTTTAAGTGCATGGAATAACAGCCTACATTTTCTGACCAGATTTGTTTTTCTCCAAAATTTGCATTAGCAAGTTTTTGTTTTTGCCAAACTAACCTCACCACTATCTTTAGCATCTAAAGCAACCTTAGCCCCCCAATTTTCATTGTTAGAAAATTCCCTTAGGTGGGTCTGGCATTTTGTTGAATAGGTGTCGCGCATGCTCTGTGTGTGGCTAGAGCGCAAGTTCTGCATGCACTGCCCCCGAGTTGCTGCGTCCACCTGCCCCCGCCCATGTGGCCGCCTGTAGTGCACACATGTTGCATGCCAGGCTGACCGCGTGTCGCCACTACCCTGTACCGCTCAGAGCATCAGCCACCGCAACCCTGGTGGCTAGCCGGCTTCTGCTTCTAACGCAAGAGTGGCCAGCATCCCCCAAGCCTTCCCCATGCGCGAGCTAACCCCCTGGACCACTGTTGCATCAGTCTGGTAACTCCAAACCCCACCAAACTAGCCCTACCTCCCCGGCCATCGCCAGAATTTGCGTCGGCGATCTTATCCTCGGGCCGCAACGGAACCACCACTGCCTGGCTATAAAGGGAGGCCCCGAGAACACCCAGTAACCCACCAACACCCTAGACCTGCAGCCATCTCCCCCTAGCTCCAATTTGGTCGGAGCCACCTTCCTTGCTCGCCTCCGGCAGTTTCACCGCCGCCAATGTCCGGCCGAATTCCGACGAACCCTAGACTGAACCAACCGACCATAGCCCCGGTATGTTTGCCCACGACACTACAACCCATCCCCATGCCCATTTCCATAGGTGGCAAGCCGCAGGTGGAGCTATGATTGCCGAAGGCATCCATCCGCCTGGTTGAAGTCGTGCTCAGTCCCGAGCTCTCCAGCAACCCCAACACCCTCTAGAAGACGAACCCCTTCCCCTTGATCACGTTGGTGTGCCCAGCCCGAACAACGCTCGACTATGGCAATTGTTAGTACTTCCAATAAAACTCTTTCCATGGTATTACGTAGACGCCCGAGTGTGGAAACTGCTAGTACTTTTATATAAGCTCTTTATGTGCTGTCTCTTAGATGCCCGATTGTAACATGCATGTAATTATGTTCATCATTATTATATGTCATAAGCCCTTTTTGTGGAGTCGTCCCAATTGCCCAACTACCACACACATGTCATTATCTCATTGTAAGCCCTCTATGCGGTCTCGCCCAGATGCTCGATTGTGGCTTATAATGTGTGTGCTTACGAGGTGTTGCCTTCGACGCCCGTTTGACACCTTTAAATTAGCTATTTCCCCCTTTCCTTGCTTTATTATACGTCATGAGTAGAAATTATTTAACTACATAACTGAACCCACGAATTTAATCTTGTGGCATATCAGGTGGTATTAAAATGTGTGTGCATGCATCTCACCTGCTTTTACTTATGTGTCTTGTTGATGTTTGCGAGTACATTCAAAGTACTCACTAACTTGTCCTTGGCTATTGTCTTGTCCAGATCGCATATCTGGAGAGGAGCACGATGATAGTAACCTCGGAACCTGAGAGTTGAGGATAGTATCCATGTGAGATAGGAAGTATCCAGGTCAACTGTTCTTGTGGCAACGGAGCCCATGAACACTGGAGATTCCACGAGTCGCTTCCGCCGTCAGTCTCTAGACATTTTTGTCCAACCTCCCCTCATAGACCTTCATGGTCTTGTACCCAAATTCTGTATTTGCTTCGTATATCAGTATAAAGTGAGTGTTCACCAGCTAAGAGTAGTCCTGGGGCTGATGAACTCAAGGGCCTATTTTCTGAAAATTGTTTTTCCAAAAAACCGGTCGCTAGAACATTGGTATTAGAGCCAGGCTGACCATTGGCTAAACCTATCTTAGCTAGGTCGCCATCCCTAGACCGGGTATTTATGCATCCACAAGCCAGCCTAGCCTACGCAACAGCCAACCACAGTGGCCATATGACACCTTTTTAGAGTCGGTGCCCAACCTGTCAGCCCAGCCCGGAAGTTGTGTATCTATGACCGACACTGGAGTTGTCGCATCCCCTAGCATGCGATGGAAAACTCCTTAGCTTATAAACGAGAGCCTTGACTCAACCTAGCAAACCACGACCTTGAACTCACCCCAATAACCCTAGATGAACAAGATGCTTGGCCGAGTTGTTTTCAACAAGACCACTGCATCCGAGCATGGAGACTTTGTAGTCATCCTTGCCAACCTCAAACCGCCATGTTTTTGGTCCATGATGAGCCTCGAGATGCTATCCGTCAGCTTTTGGTCCATGATGCACATCTATGGCGGGAGTTCCTCACTTGAATGCCCTTGCCATTTTACTAGTAGAGCAGCCGGCAATGAACCCCAAGCCTGTCAGCTTGCAGCCCGAGAAGCTATAGTCCATCTGCGACATTTGTCACCGTGGATGAATAGCCGACTGTTCTGCTACTATCCTAGTCGTGAAGGCTATGGTAGCCCGACCCAAGTTGCCAGTGAAGACCTTGAGGAAGGCCCTGCTTTAGTACCGGTTGTGCGCGATTTGAGAGCGCAAGAGGCACTGATCGATCAAATCACCTTTGATCTAGTTGTCAACCGCACGTCAGTTGCTCAATGAACCTCGGTAAGATGTGGAGTTGCCACCACCTCCAGCAACCAGTTTGTATTATTTGGAAGACCTAATGGATCCTTGAGGCCCGCCCCAACCTTCCCGTTAGCCAGCCCAATTGTGACCCCGTTAGAGCTTCACCGCAGTTTGGATGCTCAAAGCAGCAACCACGGCAACCCTCGCGACAATCCGGCGTCCGCTTCTACCGTTGCAGTGGCTAACAGCTGCCACAACAACCCTCATGGTTAGTCGGCGTCCGCTTCTGCCGATGCAGTGGCCAACACTTCCCAAGCCTTCCCCACATGCCAGCTAACCCCATGGACCACTACTACATCAGTCTACTAACTCTCAGCCCCGCCAGACTAGCCCTACCTCCCGTGTCATCGCCAGAATTGGTCGCCCGTGATCTTATCCTTGGGCCGGCGCAGAACTGCCACTGTGTGGCTATAAAAGGAGGACCCGTGCACCCAAAGCAACCCAGTGACCCCCTAGACCCATTGCCATCTCCCCCTTGCTCCAATTTGGTCGGAGCCATCCACCGTGCTCGCCACCGGCTGTTTCACCGCCGCCAACGTACGGTTGAATTCCGGCGAACCCGAGCCTCAACCAACCCACCCTAGCCCCTGTAACTTTGCCCTCGACCCTAGAACCCATCCCCATGCCCATTTCCATGGGCGGCAATCCACAGGCGGAGCTATGATCGCCGAAACCATCCGACCACCATGGTTGAAGTGGTGCTCACTCCCGAGCTCTCCGGCAACCCCTGCACCCTCTAGAAAACTAGCCCCTTCCCCAGAGTACGCTGGTGTGCCCCGCCCTAGAAATGCTGCCCCTAGCACCGGCAATCACCGTCAACATCAGCCCTGTCGTGCACATGAGAGGAGGGAGACGAACACCATAGGTGGGTTCCACCTATCGATGAGCCAGCCCCAGCCCTGCTGGCGCAGAAACCCTTGGTGCATTTTCTCTTCAGGAAAGCCATGCCCCGAAGTGCATCTCTCTATTTCGAAAGTGTATTTCCTACTGAAATGTTTTCTTTTATATTTTATTTTAAAACCAGATTTTGATTAGAGCTTATACTGCTCATAACTTTTAAAACACAACTCCAAATGAGTTGATTCTTTTTCTATTTTTTCCCTAACTCCACCTAGTTTATTTTCATATATATTTCAAAAGATCAAACAACTTTTATGTGCTGTTTTAGAATTGTGTGTTAAATTGAATATTTTCAAAGTAGCAAATTAGGGCGATGATAACTCCTTCAAGATTTTTGGGTTGCACACCACCCTTCTTCATTCCCAGGGTAAGATCTTGAACTCTGATTTTGCCTTAATTTGTGTGATTGCTTGTTCCGATGTATGGATGCACGACTGCGTTACTTTGATAAGAGCTCCCACACAGAATCATGCTTTGCATAAATGGATGTGATGGATATTTTCTTGCTATTGAGTATGTGATGCAGATGGTGAGTGGGTACTACCTCATGCCACGTATGCCATGCTGGTCTGGACAACCTTGGAGTAAGGTTTGCCGTGCTAAATATGTGACCATGGAACTGACATCTCATTGTGACAAGAGTGATCAGTGAGGGGATATCGAGGTGTGATGGTGCTAACACTATGTTATATCATTCAAAAAATTGTGTGTTGTTAACCCTCGCAGGAAAACTTAAACCTTCTGAGTCGACTGTAGATCCACTTTTGTTAGTGCGTCACCTTACTTTTTGTGCTGCCACAGGTCTTCCTGAAAGTTAATATGACTTAGTAGGTCGTAATCCTATTACCATGTGCACACCAAGTAGGGGCAGAATGAAGGTTCCATGGCCCTGGAATAATGCCAGTCATCCGATCAGGGGGCATGGGTGTTTCTGATGTAGGACAAAGAGGGTAGGGCCCTCACCTTGGAGCATGCCGTATAAATTTGATCCCATGCTATTCGAGGTTGCTGGCCTCCCCGTCTTATTGTTTTTCCCTGGAAGCATAGTCTGGGTGATTCCGGACCTCGCTGGGTAAAAATGGGTGTGTGCAGGATTTGAGTGGTTACTTCTAAAATACGGTACAGAGGATTAGTCCTAGTGACTATTGAAACCCGTTGGTTGTGGGTAAAGAGTACATCCTTTGTAGTGTAAAAAACTATTCGAGTAGCTGCATCAACGGTTAAAGACGATAGGTTGACAGGTCAAGTCTCGGTCTAAGTGTCAGTCTTCGGAGGAATAAATTGAAACATGATGATGATCATGAACCGGGATGAGAACCATAATTATTATGAATTTTGTTTCGGACTAATTACTTCTGGTATATGAATTATTGTGTATCCTTGGGATAGTTCTACCTCCCAGATACTCAATGTTATTATTTTCATGTAAGCCCTTTATGTTGTGTCTCTTAGACGCACAACTGTGGCAACTGTTAGTACTTTCATATAAGCCCTTTTTTGTGGTGTCGCTTAGACGCCCGATTGTGGCAACCGTCTGTTCTTTCATCAAAGCCCTTTCCATGGTGTTGCGTAGACGCCCGACTGTGGAAACTGTTAGTACTTTCATATAAGCCCTTTATCTGGTGTCGCTTAGACGCCCGATTGTGGCACGCATGTTAGTACGCATTTCATCATTATTATATGTTATAAGCCATTTTTGTGCCCTTGCCCCAAATGGCCAACTACGGTACACCTTTCATTATCCCATTGTAAGCCCTCTATGAAGTGTCGCCCAAACGCTCGATTGTGGCTTATAGTGCGCGTCATCACGAGGTGTCTCCTAACACACCCGTTCGACACCTCTAAATTAACTATTTCCCCTTTTCCTTGCATGCTTATACGTCATTTGTAGAAATGATTTAAGTGCATAACTGCACCCATGAATTTAATCTTGTGGCATATCAGGTGGTATTAAAATTTGTGTGCATACATCCCACCTTCTTTTAGTTATATGTATTCTAGATGTTTGCGAGTACATTCAAAGTACTCACAAGCTTGTCCCTGGCTATTGTCTTCGCCAAATCGCATATTTGCTTATAGTGCGCGTCCTCACGAGGTGTCTCCTAACACACCCGTTCGACACCTCTAAATTAACTATTTCCCCTTTTCCTTGCATGCTTATACGTCATTTGTAGAAATGATTTAAGTGCATAACTGCACCCATGAATTTAATCTTGTGGCATATCAGGTGGTATTAAAATTTGTGTGCATACATCCCACCTTCTTTTAGTTATATGTATTCTAGATGTTTGCGAGTACATTCAAAGTACTCACAAGCTTGTCCCTGGCTATTGTCTTCGCCAAATCGCATATTTGCTTATAGTGCGCGTCCTCACGAGGTGTCTCCTAACACACCCGTTCGACACCTCTAAATTAACTATTTCCCCTTTTCCTTGCATGCTTATACGTCATTTGTACAAATGATTTAAGTGCATAACTGCACCCATGAATTTAATCTTGTGGCATATCAGGTGGTATTAAAATTTGTGTGCATACATCCCACCTTCTTTTAGTTATATGTATTCTAGATGTTTGCGAGTACATTCAAAGTACTCACAAGCTTGTCCCTGGCTATTGTCTTCGCCAAATCGCATATTTGGAGAGGAGCACGATGATAGCAACCCCAGAACTTGAGAGTCAAGGACAGCAGCCTTGTGAAATAGAAATTATCCAGGTCAGTTGTTCGTGCGGAAATGGAGCCCACGAGCACTCGGGATTCCATGAGTCGCTAACGCCGTCAGCCTCTAGACCTTTTTGTCCAACCTCCCCTCATAGATCTTCATGGTCTTGTACCTAAATTTTTATTTGCTTGGAATATCTGGATAAAGTTAGTGTTCACCAGCTAACAGTAGCCCTGGGGGCTGATCAACTCAAGGGCCTGTTTTCTGGAAATTGTATTTCTGAAAAACCGGTCGCTACAGCCCCTCGCGGGACTCCCCTTGAGGGTCCTCGCGAGGCGAGCGCCACAAGCAACAGCCCCTCGCATCAGCCGCCTGCGTGAGGAAGACGAACCCCTGAGGGGCCGTTTGAAGATATTTCATACCCATGCTCGAGGGATGGGCCTCAACAACCCAAAGCATCGGGATGACCTTCTACACGGTCCAAGCTTGGCGAAGAGTGCCGAGGAGAAGTTTATTTTCGATCAAAAATAAAATTGGATTTGAAGTATGAAGGACGTAACCCCTCTTACATGCCCCATTAGGCCAGCATGTTGCGTTACAGGAAAGGGATGACGATGAAAGAAATAAGATAGGGACCTTGAAGCACCGTTGTCGGGGACCTCGATGTCGGCGTCGTGCACGCTTAGTCGGAGCCCTCCTCCTCCTTGACGTGGGCTCCCGGGGACTACCAGAGTTGCAGTTGCCCCCACTCCCGATAAAGGAGGAGATGTCGCCGGTGCCGGCAGGGCTACTGCTGTCGCCACAGCCACATTCCATGTAGTAGTCCAGGCAATCGTCAGCGCTTCCGAAGACCTTCATGGAGAGCATGGCGGCCCCGTCAAACTTGAAGTGGAGGATGTGCCCGTCCTACAAGACATGGGCGAGGGCAAACAATTTCCATCTGCGCCCCAAAAACATGAAGCCGAGGGAGTTGAACTCTGTCGCCACCCAGGTGGGCCTGTTGCAGCAGCCGTCTCACTGCAGCTAGAGGCCTGGGGGTGCAAGCTCCCTCATCTCCTCCGTGAAAAAGTCCGAGAGCCGAAGCCAAGTGCGAGCCATGTCTTCCATCCATACGATGAACTCGCAGGCCACGTCGGCAGTGTGACTTCACAACCTAGGGGGCAGGTGCCTGCGCCGCCCTGCTGGCACGTTTGCGGTCGCCCCGTCCGTCGTCCCCGCGAGCGGAATCCCTCCTGCGGGTGCTCAGGCTGCCATGGCCCGCTGGCAGAGGTCATCCGCGTAATCTGAGAGGTGCCTCGAGTGGGGCAACGGATGCGCGAGGGCGGACCCTTCCTCTTCGTTGATGTCTCCTTCTTGACGTCGGAGGATACCTTCGCTGGCGCCATCACCGCGGCGACGATGAGCGGGGATGAAGAGGAAGGGCGAGGAGGTAGGGGTACGAGATCCCTCCCTCTTGACCTTATATGGATCCTTCGAGCGAGAATTTGGTCTACGCCGCCGCACCTACATTCCATAGGCGGAAGGTTAATAGGGGCAATGATGGGCCTGTGCCGCGCGTAGGCTCTATGTCAGCGCAGGACAGGTATCGAGGCGACATGGGAAACGGTAGCGCTTAGCGCCTGCCGCGCTCCATATGTCACGCTTGGTTCTTCAGCATGGAGGGCCCGCGCCGCTCCCAATTCCGCCATCGGATGAAGCGCACCCAATGCACGTCCATGGGTTGTGCTGTTGGGCATGAGGGCCGAGAGAATCCAGGGGTGCGGGCTTGTGGCCTCGAGGCGTACGCAAAGGCTTGGCATGGGCCCGTTGCCATGGTGCATGGGCAAGGCCCTCGCGAAGATACCAGCCTCACGAGGCTCTCACCAGCAACCGTCATCAAGGGCTTCAAGACGCCGCCGCGGGGCTGCAGTGGGAAGATGCCCTGAAGGACTCGTGGGAAGGACGGCCAAGGAAGCGCAAGGCAACAACCTGGCTAGGCAAGGGCAAACACTCACAAGCGCTCGGGGATTTCCCCCGAGGCCTCGTCGGTCGTCAGGGATGAAGGCCTCAAAATCCACACACCACGTCTGGGGACCCCGACTTACAAGTCGAGATCGCCGAGTGAACATGCTGAGTGATCCCAGAGATCAATGCTCACCGAACACACATATACTAAATATTAAGAGTCTTACTTCCATACATACCGATTGATACAATAAATGACCTTATCAGTCAAGTCTTACATATATAGGGACTTGAGGGCCAACACACCAAACTGGACCAATAGTGGAATTATTGGTCGAAAGCGTGAACCCATGCCATCACCCTTAACCTACAGGCATTCTGACTGGAAAGCGTCCTAGCTTGCAAGAACGTCACCGAGTTAGTCTTCACCATATCCTGTTCTTTCATACCTGGTCAATGAAATAACCAGTGGCAAGCCAATGAGTACATTTGATTGTACTCACAAATAGCCCATGATATGAATAATGCATGTGAGGGATAACAATAACATGCTTCTTTGGTGGATATCTCTTGGTGGTAAATAAACATGATCACAGGTATGCATCATAAGTTAAGAACTACTTTTGAAGAACAGGTTACAGATATCAATATATCCGCCATGGGCTGAACCATCCGGGTTCACCCTATATGCCAAGTCACCAAACTTGGTCATATCGTTACTTTCATAATAACTCCTTTCATCACAACACACTCACACTTCGTTTACGCGGAAACGTTGGACGTAGTTTATGCAAGATTACCCAACTGTCCTTGACCGTGGACACGGCTATTCGAATAGTTTTACACTCTGCAGAGGTAGTACGATGGACCCACGAGATCCGGGATACTTCCGTGTCATCCACAACTTGAGGTATATAACATGCCCGAGGTAAGTACCCGATCAATGTTTTTCCCCTCACGATACTAGACAAAGAGGTCCACTTGATTGGTACCCAGCCGCCATGTTGTACGTCTTACGAGCATCGACTCTGGACACTATCAACCATTCGGGGACCAACGGTGTGCCTGGAACTCATAAAAATGGCATAGTCGTCCTACCTGGCACGACCCCATGATGAGAGTGACCACACATCACTCCCGCCACTAATAATGTGGCTCTTTGCTAGCACCGACCAGAGTAATCAACATAGTCGCGTCCCATAAGGGGTAACGTAGTCGTACTGGTAAGGTTGGGACGGTCGACACATCATAAATGTAATCCCATTTCCGAAACCATACTCACTCAAAATACCCGATGCACCACTTCACCAAAAGTTGCCACCTAATTCATCATCACCCTCGGGCATTAGTGGCACTCGATGGGGTTTTCATAAATCTTTGATTATACCAACAACATGCTCTTGCTTTTTATTCTAGAATTACTTGTCAACATGATACTAGCATGATCCACAAAAGGGGGTAGGACCAAGCTCAATGCATGTGCTCCGGAGGAGCCATCAGTAACATCACCTTTGTGATTTACCGGCACTTATGATCATATGCAATGGAAATACTTGATCTTACCATGTAATATAACATATGCTCAGTCATGGTCAAAGGGATGCTTGCCTTTGCTCACATAAGTCCTCGGGGTCTTCGAGGTCTTCCGCTCCAACTCTGAGTACTCCGTCTACCCGTCAACTATCGCCGGAAACAACAACGGTAAGCCACACAACAGGAAGAAACAAAAGTGCTACATAAATAGAAGTTATATTTTTCTTGGACCTCTCTGGTCATAAGAAAAATACCTGAAGCTTGCCATAGAAGGTTTGGACCATCAGGGATTTCTGAATGGAGGAAAGGAGGAGTAGGGGATTCTATGTGAAGCCCAAAGAAAATACTATGATAAAAATGAGTGGAGGCACTCATTTAACACAGAACAACTATAGAAATATTTTGGAAGTTGTTTCACTGGATTTGGAGTTGAAATAAATATTCTAGGAATTTTCTAATATGAAATAAATAGCAATAGGAAGCTATTTATTTAATACAACAGAATGAAGCCTGATAAAAATGTTAACCAAGGCTCTAAAAATAGGGCTATAGAAATTGGAATCACTCCATTTGGAGTTGATTTGAACCCTTTAGGATTTTCACAAAGTAGGGCCAAATATATTCATATTTGGATTAAAATAATAACACCACAGAAAGGTTGCTTGGAAAACCGTGCAAGGCACATATTTGGATAGCCCTGAATTTTAGGAACCTGCAGGAGTTTGAATCAAACAATTTGGAGTTAGAATGATTTCTGGATGGATTTTTGAAGTTCTACAAAAAGAGAAAATCAGAAAAGGCTTCAACTTCAGCAGCTATCTTGCACCTAGGGCGTTAGATAGGCCTTCAGGCCGGCCCAGCAGCTCGGGCTGCTAGCGAAATGAATCGCCGAAGGCGTACTTCGGGGATTGCGCCTCTGGCGCGGGGAAGCGTACACGAGGGAACCGTCTCCACTTATCCTGGCCAATGGGCCCGGCCAACGTCCTAGAGACTGACCAGTGGGGTCGCTGGCCCCACTGGCAGGCGCTTCTTCCTCCTCGCGCGCTCCCGCATGCCCGACAGAGAAGGGAAGGCCCGAGACGCCGGCGGCGCTTCCCGCCAGCTCAAACCAGCCTTGGCGGCGCCCCGGCGGCCGGCATGCTCGGTCGATCTCCCGCCTCCGACCTAGGGGGTCAGCCCCCCGCAGAGGAGCGCCAGGGAGAGGGGCTTCTGGCCGCGACGGTGGCCGATGACGGCAATCGTGGGCAGGCCGCGTCAGGTGGGGAGAGAGGGATCTAGGTGGAGGGGGTCTTCGGGGGAACGAGGGGGACACCACAGGGTTGCCGAACAGAGGGAAGGGGCTCAGGAGAGCCGGAACTTTGGTGAGGCCGAGGCGGCATTCAACGGCCATTGAAGTGAAGGAGAGCTCGAGATGGGGATTGGGGAGGTTCGGGAGATTGCTAGGAAGAGTGGGAATAAGATGTGAGGCAGCAAGGGCTTAGGGAAGGCTCAAAAGGAGGGGATAGATGAGAAATATCCCGGATGCTCCCTGGTGCTCTGTGGGCCTGAGCCACCTTGGCTGCATCCTGGCGTCGGGGAGGGCTTGGACCGGACAAGGGGAGCATCCTGGCGCGCTGAGACACACGGCAACGGTCGGATGAGGTCTGGAGGGAGAAAACAAGGTGCAGAGCACCCGGTTTGCAGGTCAGGGTGGTGGTCACCACGGCCACCTGTGCCTACTGGGCCCTAATGACCAGTCAAAGTTGTCTGGGAGGTGGGGCATTCTATCTGGAAGATGTGTGAGGAGTTTGGTCTCTACTGGAGTTGATTAGAATGGTTGTTGACTGAGGTTAAGTTTGTAGCAGCAAACTTAGGGCTAATGGGGAGGCAATTACCTGAGAGATAAAGGGGAAAAAGCATGTCTAGCAGTCTTAGGCATGGAAGGACTACATTCCTGCAAAGTTTCAGCTCAAGCAAGGAAGTGTAGCTAGTACTTGCTATACAAAGCTATATTTCAGCCACAATTAAACTTGAGGATGTGCTGCTCATTTTCTCCACATGAGGATGCCATCTATTGGCTTTAAAAAATGCTTTGGGTTGCTAGGGACCCTCTGGAACGAGGTGGGGCCTTTGGCTTAGGCAGAAGTGAGGCAAGAGGGTAAAGATGGTGATTCCAAGGGTAAAATGAGGAGTAGTTACATGGAGCCTCTCTCTATTAATTGACCAGTGGCCATGGAAATGTTATTGGAGGTAAAATGTAACTATGTGAAGCTGTGGTAGAAAGTTGAGCTCAAGGGTTAAAGTGGAAGGGGCCAAATTAGCCATTAAAGTGAACGCACACAAGGTGTTTGATGAGTGGGACAACCATCAAATGGACTTCAATTGGTATGAAACTTAACAGGATCTAATAATAGATGAGAATAAGCTTGGACACCAAATTTGGGATTTGGTGGAGAAGGTTTCCAATGTAGACTTGGAAAACCCATGAAATGGGCAGAAAAGGCTTTCTGCTTACAATTCCATTCAAATCAATTCCCACAAATCCAATATTTGGTGTGGGGCATTATTTGACAATTAAGGCATGCACAAAAAGTTTGGGTTCAATTGCAGAAACTTTATAATGTAATGTTTTCCAAAGTCAGAAATCAACACAGAGGTTTTGATGGGCTCGGGACAAGTTCTTCTATTCTCCTTGATGCACCACTTGGTGTGGATGCATTATTGGAGTATCAAAACATGTCTACCAAATTTGAGCACAATTGGGGATACTTGAAAATGAGGAGTTGCTCAAATTTGGATCTGAACAGATATGGTTTTAGAATAATTAGGGGAGTCAAATCAACTTGGATTGAGATGAAACTTGACAAGATCATGAAACATATCGTAGGTGATATGCTTAAATTTTACTGGAATTTATTGAGAATATTTCTTATAGGAATACTCCAAAAGATTGAAATAGGCACGAAGGGTTTTGGAGGGGTTTGCCCAATATTTTGAACATGACAATGTGTTGAAACTCATAGATATGGAATAAATATACCCAGTGAGTTTCCCTAAATTTTCACAAATATTTAGAAAGCAATAAAAATAACTTTCCTTCATAAGAGACCATTTCTAGCTTCACAGAAAGGCATTTAAATAAAATAATAAAAATAAATTTTAAAATAATAATATTGTGATTTTTGGAAGACATTTTGATAATAGGTTTTAAATAAAATAATTGGTGCAAAAGGAATTCCCTAATTTGAGGACTTTTAGCACAAACCTCACCTCAGGGGTTTTGAAGCCTTAAATCAAAGAAATGGATTTTGGTGAAAATAATATTTGGTAGAAATAGTTTATGGTCCTAAACACATGGCATGATCGTTAGGCAGGAGAACATGGGATAAGGAGGTGACTCTGGAGAGTAATAGAAATTGTTGAGAAGCAAACACAAGCATTCAAGCAAGTAAGAACACAATAGTCACTTCAAGCATCTCAAGCATTCTCAAAAAACATTAATTGGTCCTAATTTTTCAAATAAGTTAATTAGTCAAGAAAGCTAAACAGAGGGTGTTACAGACCTCACCCCCTTAAGAAAATCTCGTCCCCAAGATTTCTAGGCTAGGGTTTGGAGAGATACAAAATCTTGAGTTGGAGGCAGTCTTAATGTCCCCATGTTGTTGTTCTGGTCTTGAGGTGCTTAATGATACAACTTCAGATGTTGTGCACGACCTTTCCTGATCGTGAGCGGGGTCTGGCAATAAGTTACGCTTGACTGATGTCAAGGGCTTGGTGAGCTAATTCCATGCAAGGTTCTCGCTTGCAAGTGCACTCCAAAGTCAGGTTACGTGGCAAGATAGTGTGCCTGGGTTCTGGTCCCGGGGCTTCTCATGCCGGTTAGTGACATCTAGATGTCTCGCGTTAGAACATAAGGGTCAAGGCCTTCGCATGGATCCCTGCTCTTGAGGAAGTCATTGACTCCCTTAAGGCAGACGAGCTATGGTCGTAGGTGATCTTCATCCTTGAGGGTGTTGCAGCTGTCTTCGAAGGCTTCTCGCGAAAGGGTCCGGGTTGGGTCTCACCAATGAGTCTAAGCTCGGAGACTCAGAGTCCAGAACAGGTCCTGCCATCTCGGAGGGTTTGCGAGGGGTTCTGGATGAGCTGGCTACCAAAGAGTATAGACCAGTCGCCCACTCCGAAGGTCTGCGGCTCGGCGAGCAGGTGAATCACCTTTGGCAGGTTTTCACAACGACCCAACTAGTACTCTCGTCCTTGATTTGGACCAAGGAGAGGCCCTCTGATTTCTCTCGATGTCCAAGGGCTTCATCGTCTTGAATCGTCTAGGCTTCTTGACATCGTTGTTGTTGTCGGTTGACGTCTTCTGCTTCTTCCTCGTTGTGGTCCAACACGACCTAGTCCTTCATGCCAATGCTCGTCATAGACGCGATGGGTGAAGCTTTTAGGGTCTCAAGGAACTTAGGATGTGGGCAAACAGTTATCATCTTATCTCTAAGCACATTCCTTATATGCCAATAGTTCGACCTCTAACTCGGGACGACATCACCCTATTTCATCAAAGATACCATCTCACATGGGTCAACTCCACACTGCTCATGCTAGTCAACTCCGGGGTTGAGGGAAGAACTAAACCCAAACACTACAAGTACGGTGTAGCTACAATGCACATGTATTACTATGCAAGAACCTCAGGGAGGCATACAAACTCCTAAGATTGAATTTAAGACATCACAAATCCAAATGTCCGGCTAGATCATTCAGTGGACAGGGTAATGCATTACTAGATTAAGGAAACACATAGTATACCAATCCAATATCTTGTTTCCTTTCTACGAATCCGATCAAGTGATTCATCAATCTGATCAATCATGACTGGACCCATCACTCCTACAAATCCAAAATTTATGGGCTCTACATAATCTCTTAGAGTCCTCATAATTCGCATGTTATTGCAAGGATTACGTTATAGTATAACCACCAACTTCAATATCATGGCCATCTAATCTCCCAGGCCAGTTCACATAGGCTCGAAAACCAATTCGACAACTCCAAGCGTACGCACCTGTTATCCACCGAGAAACATGGTATCATGATTAAGATCATCAGGCTAAATCCAATTTACTCCAAACCATGTGGCCTCGTATATCATTAATAGTCTAATGGAACTACCTATTTAATCCCAACTCAAGTCCAATAAGAACTCTTGCTCGATACTCCAAGTCATTATGGTAAAATCATCAAACCATGTTAGTTACTTGATAAAGTGAATTATACCACCACGAATTATTGTTCGCGATCAAAATCGTCCTACTGAATCCAAACGTACTCCAGGAATATGTAGGTTATGCTACTATATCAACTTGTTCCACCAAATTCACCTACTTTATGAGGGTCTTATGATCCACCAAGATAATCTAGCTATATCTTCAAGACAACTACCATCATCACAACAATCCTTAGTCTAATACTCTTATATCAGAGAACGGTCCTACTTATAGCATGAGGGTTATGTGCTAGCTTAAGAAGCAAGGATACTTGTTCACTGTGATCACTCGTCCCACAAGGAACCCGGTGCCACGCGGGGTTTATCGGGGATCTACAGGTGTTCTGGCAAATCAGTGTACTAGACATGTGACCAGAAAATTTGATCCAGAAAGGCTTGTGGAAGTTAGTCTGGTCTAGTGTGGTTTTCCAATCTTGAGGGAAAAGCATAATTACTATGGGTTGCATGTGGTTTAGCATAGCACAGCCAGTGTCTTTAGTGTCAGTCGTCCTTCGAAGTGGATCCTTGGTCCATCTTGTCTTGCTGACTTCAGTTGTCGAGAGGGTGAAGGAGAGGGAGTAGCATAGAGTGAAGTGTCTAAGGGTTTTAGTGCAATCAAACAAGTGTTGGAAAGTCAACTCCACAAGTGCCAAATCATTTCGAACATCAAAATAAGATAGGTGATATAACCGCATGCTTGTTTCTTAAGCAAAAGTGTGACTTACAGCATAGCACAAACAACAAAAACAACAACACACAATATGGTCCATCCGAACCATTTCACGGAATCGACTTAGCATAGGGGATTTACGACGCTTCCTACTCTAGGGGTTCTCGGACTCGACAGTCGAGCTTGCTTCGTGCTCCGAGGAGGAGTTCGCTAAGTCTTCTGGACCTCCTCATGGTGTTTCCACGTCTCTTGTTGTTTCTCATCGAAGCAACTCGGTTGAGTTGGAAAGAGCTCTTGAGGTCTTCTTGTCTGGGGAGTCGCTGACGAAGGTGGTTCTCCATGGCTTTCATTGACAGAGTCTTCTATTGTCTTTGTGATCTTGTCATGGTCTTCTTGTCTTCTGAGGCTTCGAGAGTCACAAGTGGACAACTTCGTGCAATGACATTTGCAAGGCATGATAGAGTTCCGACCTGCGAGTCATACTGGCCGCGATATCGACACCTAGAGCGGGGGATGAAGAGAACTGTTTTCCTGCTCACTAAGGTGAGACAGACCAAATGGCGAGGTTCTCATCCACCGGTGGTGGCCGACATAATCCTTAATGTTGGCAGGGTCGCTCTATTAGCGATGCAATCATGGTATTGCACATATTATGTCTTTATTATCGTAAGTGAAGGTGGCATTACCCTGGAACAGTGTCAAGGGTGTCGCCATCTTCTGGGTCTCTTTGTCCTTGTTCCTTATGGAGGTCCTTCTTTAGGTGTCGTCTGGTCGTAGCTTGTCACCCTGGTCCTTCAGTACATGTATGGTCGCTTGGAAGGATTGCTTCCTCTCAAGTTACCCAAGAGGATTTAGTAATCCCGTGGTCAGGCATAAGGGTGCTAGCGACTATTTGCAGGTTTGAAGATGTAGACGAGGAGTGTCAGAGAATACATTTGAAAGTGTTAAGGCAATAACCTTGCTTCTTTGGAAATGTTTACGAGAGGTGATAAAGATAGAGGTTTTGCAAATACTTTTGAAGGGTCTGGAAATTAGTTTTTATCATAACTAACGTCCATGCTAACTAAGGGCTTCCTACAGTCAGGATGGCTCTGATAACAGCTCTGTGGGGACACCAACTTACGAGTCGAGATCGCCGAGTGAACGTGCTCAGTGATCCCAAAGATCAATGCTCACCGAACACACAGATACTGAATATTAAGAGTCTTACATCCATACATACCAATTGATACAATAAATGACCTTATAGGTCAAGTCATACATATATAGGGCCTTGAGAGCCAACACACCAAACTTGACCAATAGCGGAATTATTTGTTGAAAGCGTGAACCCATGCCATCAGCCTTAACCTATAGGCATTCTGACTCGGAAGCGTCCTAGCTTGCAAGAACGTCACCGAGTTACTCTTCACCATATTATGTTCTTTTATACCTCGTCAATGAAATAACCAGTGGCAAGCCAATGAGTACTTTTGATTGTACTAGCAAACAACCCATGATATGAACAATGCAAGTTAAGGATAACAATAACATGCTTCTTTGGTGGATATCTCTTGGTGGTAAATAAACATGATCACAGGTACGCATCATAAGTTAAGAACAACTTTTGAAGAACATGTTACATATATCAATATATCTATCACGGGCTGAACCATTTGGGTTCACCCTATATGCCAAGTCACAAAACTTGGTCATATCGTTACTTTCATAACAAATCCTTTCATCACAACACCCTCACACTTGGTTTATGCGGAAATGACTGGACGTAGTTTAAGCAGGATTACCCAACTGTCCTTGACCATGAACACGGCTATTCGAATAGTTTTACACTCTGCAGAGGTAGTACGCTGGACCGACGGGATCCGGGAAACTTCTGTGTAATCCACGACTCGCGGTATATAACATACCCGAGGTAAGTACCCGATCAATGCTTTTCCCCTGACGATACTAGACAAAGAGGTCCACTCGATTGGTACACAACCCACATGTTGTACGTCTTACGAGCACCGACTCTGGACAGTATCAACCATGCGGGGACCAACGGTGTGCGTGGAACTCATAAAAATGGCATAGTCGTCCTACCTGGCACGATCCCTTCACGAGAGTGACCAGACATCACTCCCGCCACTAGTAATGTGGCTCTTTGCTAGCACCGACCAGAGTAATCAACATAGCCCCGTCCCATAAGGGGTAACGTGGTTGTACTGGTAAGGTTGGGACGACCGACACATCATAAATCTAATCCCATTTCCGAAACCATACTCACTCAAAATACCCGGTGCACCACTTCACCAAAAGTGACCACCTAACTCATCATCACCCTCGGGCATTAGTGGCACCCGACAGGGTTTTCATAAATCTTTGATTATACCAACAACATGCTCATTCTTTTTATTCTAGCATTACTTGTCAACATGATACTAGCATGATCCTCAAAAGGGGGTAGGATCAAGCTCAATGCATGTGTTCCGGAGGAGCCATCGGTAACATCACCTTAGTGATTTACCGGCACTTATGATCATATGCAACGGAAATACTTGTTATCTTAACATGCAATATAACATATGCTCAGTCATGGTCAAAGGGCTGCTTGCCTTTGCTCACATAAGTCCTCGGGGTCTTCGAGGTCTTCCGCTCCAACTCTGAGTACTCCTTCTACCCATCAACTATCGCCGGAAACAACCACGGTAAGCCACACAGCAGGCAGAAACAAAAGTGCTACATAAATAAACGTTATATTTTTCTTGTACCTCTCTGGTCATAAGAAAAATACCTGAAGCTTGCCATAGAAGGTTTGGATTGTCAGGGATTTCTGAATGGAGGAAAGGAGGAGTAGGGGATTCTTTGTGAAGCCCACACAAAATACTACGATAAAAACGAGTGGAGCCACTCATTTAACAGAGAACAACTTTAGAAATATTTTGGAAGTTGTTTCACTGGATTTGGAGTTGAAATGGAATAAATAGCAATAGGAAGCTATTTATTTAATATAACAGAATAAAGCCTGATAAAAATGTTAACCAAAGCTCTAAAAATAGGGCATGATATTAGAAGGCTCTAGAAATTGGAATCACTCCATTTGGAGTTGCTTTGAACCCTTTAGGATTTTCACAAAGTGGGGCCAAATATATTCAGATTTGGATTAAAATAATAACACCATAGAAAGGTTGCTTGGAAAAATGTGCAAGGCACATATTTGGATAGCCCTGAATTTTAGGAACCTGCAGGAGTTTGAATCAAACAATTTGGAGTTAGAATGATTTTTGAATGGATTTTTGAAGTTCTACAAAAAGAGAAAATCAAAAAAGGCTTCAACTCTAGGAGCTATCATGTGCCCAAGGCGTTAGATAGGCCTTCAGGCCGGCCCAGCAGCTCGGGCTGCTAGCGAAGGACTCGCCGAAGGCGTACTTCGGGGATTACACCTCTAGCGCGGGGAAGCTTACATGAGGGAACTGTCTTCACTTATCCTGGCCAATGGCCCGGCCGACGTCCTAGAGACTGAACAGTGGGGTCGCCGGCCCCACTGGTAGGCACTTCCTCCTCCTCGCGTGCTCCCGCATGCCCGACAGAGAAGGGATGGCCTGACACGTTGGTGGCGCTTCCCGGCGGCTCAGACCAGCCCTAGCGGCGCCCCGGCCGCCGGTGCTCTCGGTGGATCTCCCACGTCCGACTTGGGGGTCAGCCCCCCGCAGAGGAGCACCAGGAAAGGGGCTCCTGGCCGCGACGGTGGCCGACGACGGCGAGCGTGGGCAGGACGCATCAGGTGGGGAGAGAGGGAGCTAGGTGAAGGGGGAGCTTCGAGGGAACGAGGGGGACACCACAGGGTTGCCGAACAGAGGGAAGGGGCTCAGCAGAGCCGGAATTTTGGTGAGGTCGAGGCGGGATTCAACGGCCATTGAAGTGACAGAGAGCTCGAGAGGGGGAGTGGGGAGGTTCGAGAGGTTGCTAGGAAGGGAGGGAATAAGATATGAGGCAGCAAGGGCTCGGGGAAGTCTCAAAAGGAGGGGGAGACGAGAAATATCCCGGATGCTCCCTGGTGCTGTGTGGGCACGGCGGCCACGCGTGCCTGAGCCACCTTGGCTGCATCCTGGCATTGGCGAGGGCTTGGACCGGTCAAGGGGAGCGTCCTGGCGCGCTGAGACACGTGGCAATGATCGGATGAGGTCTGGAAGGAGAAAACAAGGTGTAGAGCACCCAGTTTGCAGGTCAGGGTGGTGGTCACCACGGCCACCTGTGCCTACTGGGCCCTAATGACCAGTCAAAGTTGTCTAGGAGGTGGGGCATGCTATTTGGAAGATGAGTGAGTAGTTTGGTCTCTAGTGGAGTTGATTAGAATGGTTGTTGACTGAGGTTAAGTTTGCATCAGCAAACTTAGGGCTAATGGGGAGGCAATTTCCTCAGAGATAAAGGGGGGAAAGCATGTCTAACAGTCTTAGGCATGGAAGGACTACATTCCTGCAAAGTTTCAGCTCAAGCAAGGCAGTGTAGCTAGTACTTCTTGTACAAAGCTATATTTCAGCCACAATTCAAATTGAGGATGTGTTGCTCATTTTATCCACATGAGCATGCCATCTATTGGCCTTAAACAATGCTTTGGGTTGCTAGGGACCCTCTCGAAAGAGGTGGGGCCTTTGGCTTAGGTAGAAGTGAGGCAAGAGGGTAAAGATGGTGATTCCAAGGGTAAAATGAGGAGTAGTTACACGGAGCCTCTCTCCATTAATTGACTAGTGGCCATGGAAATGTTATTGGAGGTAAAATGTAACTATGTGAAGCTGTGGTAGAAAGTTGAGCTCAAGGGTTAAAGTGGAAGGGTCCAAAGTAGCCATTAATGTGAATGCACACAAGGTGTTCGATGAGTGGAAGAGCCATCAGATGGACTTCAATGGATATGAAACTTAACATGATCTAATAATAGATGAAAATAAGCTTGGACACCAAATTAGGGATTTGGTGGAGAAGGTTTCCAATGTAGACTTGGAAAACCCATGAAATGGGCAGAAAAGGCTTTCTGCTTACAATTCCATTCAAATCAATTCCCACAAATCCAATATTTGGTGTGGGGCATTATTTGAGAATTAAGCCATGCACAAAAAGTTTGGTGTCAATTGGAGAAACTTTAGAATGTAAAGTTTTCCAAAGTCGGAAATCAACAGAGAGGTTTTGATGGGCTTGGGACAAGTTCTTCTATTCTCCTTGATGCACCACTTGGTCTGGATGCATTTTTGGAGTATCAGAACATGTCCACCAAATTTGAGCACAATTGGAGATACTTGACAATGAGGAGTTGCTCAAAATTGGATCTGAACAGATAGGGTTTTATAATAATTAGGGGAATCAAATCAACTTGGATTTAGATGAAACTTGGCAATATAATCAAATATATCATAGGTGATATGCTGAAATTTTACTGGAATTTATTGAGAATATTTCTCATAGGAATACTCCAAAAGATTGAAATAGGCAGGAAGGGTTTTGGAGGGGTTTGCCCAATATTTTGAACATGACCATGTGTTGAAACTCATATATATGGAATAAATATACCCACTGAGTGTCCCTAATTTTTCTCAAATATTTAGAAAGAAATAAAAATAACTTTCCTTCATAAGAGTCCATTTTTGGCTTCACAGAATGGTATTTAAATAAAATAATAAAATAACTTTTAAATAATAATATTGTGGTTTTTGGAAGACATTTTCATAATAGGTTTTAAATAAAGTAATTGGTGCAAAATGAATTCCCTAATTTGACGACTTGTAGTACAAACCTCACCTCACGGGTTTTGAAGACTTAAATCAAAGAAATGCATTTTGGTGAAAATAATATTTGGTAGAAATAGTTTATGGTCCTAAACACATGGCATGATCATTAGGCAGGAGAACATGGGATAAGGAGGTGAGTCTAGAGAGTAATAGAAATTGCTGAGAAGCAAACACAAGCATTTAAGCAAGTAAGCAAACAATAGTCACTTCAAGCATCTCAAGCATTCTAAAAAAAAAAAATTTAATTCGTCCTAATTTTTGAAATAAGTTAATTAGTTAGGAAAGCTAAACACAGGGCGTTACACCACGGGACCCCCCGGCTGGGACACATGGAATGCGCGAAGGGCAACGAAGGACCTTGCAGAGGGAACAAAGACACACAAAGGTAACATGCAACCACTACTCAAGACAAAGTTATATGTCTTTTGACCGACTACTGTAGGGCAAAACACCCCACAACCTTTTATTTTATTCCATAACGTAGATTACAATGTATAGGACTAGTCTACTAGAAAAAAGAAAGACTGTCAGAACTAACCTCAAGGGGGTAAGAATGAAACCCACTTTAACTAGCCTTAATTCTATGAGCTAGTAAGGAGATTCCATGTACAAAGTTTTCCTTCCATTTGGTGAATCTAGGGCGCTCATTGGTGAAGACTCTTCCATTCCTTGTAGTCCAGAGTTCCAAAAGCACTGAAAACCACTTCAGTGAAGAAAGGTTTTTGAAAATCCCTGCTTGCACCTAAGGAAATATCCCACATTGAGTCCCCCTGCTAATTAATTTTAGGTAGTTCCACACTCTGGTGTTGAACATGCAAGTGAAGAATAGATGATCCCTGTCTTCTTTAATCCTTGCATGGCATAGAACACATAGATTAGACTCAAAAACGTTCCAGTGTCGTGTCTCCAGCATGTCTTGGGTATTCAACCTGTCCATGATCAGCATCCATGCAAAAACCTTGATCTTCATGGTACAACTACTCTTCCAGATCGAGTTGAGCAAAGGATTGGGAGAGATTGGTTTGTGAACATGCATGTAATTTTTTTTGGCTGAGTACCCTTTGCCATCTTCACTCAATAACCAGACATCATTCACAAACTGATCTCTGTGCAAATTCTGAGTTAGGCTGTGCATAGTTTTCAACTCCTCAAAATCTCTTTCAAAAAGTGGAAAACGGAACAAGTTGGTCATGTCATTTTCCTCAGAAAGGAGGAAAACCTCCTCAACTGTGGAGTAACCATCAATTGCAAAATAGAACAATCTCTAAAACCTGTGTGCCAAGGGTGTTATTGAATTTCCCACAATCCAAGAATCTGAACAAAAAAGGAAAGTGTCTGCTTTGTTTGGCTGTTTGAAGGTGACAACTCTGAAACTATCTAGCCTCTTGCAGACATCTTTCCACCAAAAGATCCACACAAGGTTGTACCTTGTGGCACTCTGTCATGGTAATATGTGTTCCATATTAGATTAACCCATGGCACATCTGCCTTATTAAAGAACTTGTCAGCATGCTTGAGCAGCAAAGCATCATTTTGCACAGCTAGATTGAGGATGCCAAGCCCGCCCTTTGTTTTTCGTCTGCACACCAAATTCCAAGCAGCAAGTGTTGGAGCCTAATCTTGTCCATTAGTTCTCATTTGGAACTGCCTTTGAATTCTCTCCAATTGCTTGAGAATACCTAGGGGTATGTCCAATCTATATAGAAAAAATATTGGGACTCAGGACAATGCCGAATTCAGATATTGCTGTCTAACGCCTTGAGCCAGGAATGAAGAGCTTGCAAAGAGTCTCCTTTCCATATTATCCACTACACGCATTAAATCAACAATTCTTGGCTTGGTTGTGCCAACAGGCAGACCCAAATAGGTGAAACACAAGGTACCAGCTTTGCATCCAACAGAGGTAACCAGTCTCTTCAACTTATCTTGGCTTACATTAATTCACATCATAGCAGATTTATGGTAATTGATGTGAAGCTGAGTGGACTGAGAGAGCTTTAGCAGCATGGATTTTAATTCCAGAAGTTGAGACTCCACAGCAGGCATGATAATAAGGGTGTCATCAACATATTGTACAATTGGGAAGTCCTTGTCATTACAAGGGATTGGAAGCTCAATCTTACCCGTGCTCAACATATCTTTAACTAGAGTTTGTAGAAAATCTGAAGCAATAGCAAAAAAGCAAGGGTAACATAGGATCACCCTGCCTCACACCCTTTTTGCACAATTTTTTTTCCCAGGGACTCCTTTGAGTAACACTGAGGAGGAACCTGAAGATAGTAGCTGCTTGACCCAAAGGATCCATTTTTCATTAAAACCCATGTGTTTTAAAATTTGAAAGATTAACTCATGCTCAAAGGAATCAAATGCTTTCTCAAAATCCAGCTTGATGATGACAATGGGCCTTTTTGACTCGTGGCACTGATGCTGGTATTCTAGAGTCCAAGCAACAAAATCTTGAATTGTTCTAGATTTGATAAAACCATATTGATTATTATGGATGCAATTCATGATTTGTAGCTAGAATTTACTCGCTGTCATCTTGACAGAAATTTCAGACACATCCTTGTTAATGAGATTGGCCTAAAGTCCCCAACCTGCTCTCGGGGTCCCTTGTTAACAATTCATATTTTCCAACAAAGCAGACATAGCATGAAAAACCTCAGCAAGTGTGTAAAAATCCCAACACATGATGTGGCAACACTTCTTGAAGAACAAACCATTAAAACCATCAGGTCCTGGAGCCTTGTTAGTGGGCATCTCCTTAACAGACCTATCCATCTCCTCTTTGGTGAAGGGCAATGTAAGATCATCCAAGTTATCCACCCTAACAACAGAGAATGTAGGTCAAAAGCAAGGTTAATTCCTTGTGACTACCCCATCCTCGCGTTGAAGATTGACCAAATACCACCAGCAATTTGATGATGATCAGAACTCAATGTTCCATCTTCAAGCTGCAGGGAGGAAACTGAATTCCTTCTGTATCTTTCAGTGGCCATGGCATGAAAGAATTTGGTATTTTCTTTCCCCACTTTGATATTCCTAATAGTGCCCTCTTCTTCCACTAAAGAAACTGCAAATGCAGCAGATGTTCCAAATGCAGCTTATCAATCCCCCTGAAGTTTATCTCAGGCTTGAAAACATGCCTTAGTTCCTTAAGGTTATCCAGAATCAAATCACCTGGTTGCACTTGCCTATCATTGTTTTTATTTTTGACAAACTAGTCTGCCATCTCTTTAGAGCATGTCTCAGAGATTTAAATTTATCCATGACTATTGCAGTTATGCGGCTTTTCCTGGAGGGAACCTTCCAAGATGTTTGCGCACATTCCATAAAACCATCAAGCTCAACCTAGTAGTTCACAAAACGAAAAAGGTTACTCTTAGGGATTGTCGTGTTTATGGTGACCACACAGGGCACATGATCTAATGCAGTTTTGGATAAGACATCACTTGAGTAAGAGGATAGCAAGAAATCGAGTTAGCTAAGACGAGGAACCAATCCAATTGCTCAAGAAGAGGGTTATCCTACATGTTAGACCATGGATATGATCTTCCTTTAAGAGGTAACTCTAGGAGACAAAGGTGACCAATGATTTCATTGAAAATGAAAATATCATTAAGAGCAGCTCCAGGAAGGTCTCTATTTGTGGGAGACCTAATGAAATTAAAATCTCCAAGCATCAACCAGTTTTTATCCATAGGTATATCTAGATTGTATAGCCAGCTAACAAAGAGGTCCTTGTCTTCATCCTGGCACGACCCATACACATTAACCAATGTACATTGCTCATTGTTGTGCTATGAGGTGATGTTGATGATCATATCAAATCGTTGAGAGTCTACTAACACAACATTTAGAAAAAATGAATTATGTAGAACAATGATCCTACCTGAGGCCCCAAAAGAAGGGCAATACACAAAACAATCGAAGCGTTTAGGGCAGAAATTACGAATGCATCTATGGTCAATGTGCTGCATTTTTGTTTCCTGAAGGCAGACTACAGAGGCTAGACTTTCATCAACTTTTTACTAACCATCCTCTAATGCGCGTCAGAGTTGAGGCCTCTCACATTCCAGCAGAGGACACGCCAGCTTCTAGTAGACCGACTATCCATACGAAAATGAGATAAAGCATAAAAAGCAAAGTCACACATCAAGTGGCACCAATAAAGTCTTAAGTTCACCATCGGAAGAGACCCAAAATAACAGCTACCAGAACAAGTTTAGGGCCAAAGCAATTATTGAAGCGGACCAACAGGGGGTCCCTCCAGACCAAAAGAAACACATTCATTCTAGTCATTAGAATTATCCTTGGAGGAGCCAGTAGGATATTCCATAAGAAGTTGTGTCATTAGCTTTTCACGTGCAATGCGCAAGCTTTGGCCCATAGTTTGAATCACTGGGATAGGTGTGGTAGGTGGGACCTCCTCATTGTGCTGGTCATGTGTAGATTGATCATTCTCATTGTGGCTTGCGAGCGCTTCCACCAATGGCTTGGATCTGGGCTTCCTCTTCTTGGGTGGTGGCGGTTGCAAGCGCTACGGGTGCACCTGCGAACAGAGGAGTCAACAATAGGTGTTTCCTTCTTCTTCGGAGCTCCCCTCCTTGCTAACGGGGCGGAGAAAGAAAATTGCTCAACAACAGTGGCAATAGTGGCCGAATTGTCCACACATGCATCAGAAACATCATTGAAAAGAGCTCTTGCTATAGGACGGGCTTTGGTCACCACTAGCGGCACAATACTATTGTCCACCAAACAAACCATCTTAGAGACCGAGTTGACCTCATCAAATGCAATCGACCAGGACAGTTTGGAAAGCACCAAACTCTCACCAAGCACAAGCGCAAGTGGCCTAGGGATCGCGGGGCACATAGTACATCCATCAGCATCTCTAAAGTCCTTCTCTAGGCCATAACTGCACGCAAAGGTGGCCCATAAACCACCCTGACCAAACCAATTATCGGATTGACATGATGCAAAATAGGTTGCTGATAGGGTACAATGGCAAGTGGGTTGATCTCAGGATGTGGGTGCTGATCTACCTGCACATCATTTTGATCAACCTCCTGGTGGATGACATCAACGACCTAAATAGAGCCAAAGGAGCTTGGCTGGTCTATAAACATGGCTTCTTGATCCTGTACTGGTTCCTGCGGTTGAGCAGCTGGTTCCTCAGCATCCCCCCCCACACATTAGCATCATGCTAGTCTTGTAGCTCGCCTTGATGTTCTGGAATTGGTGGTAGTGGGGCATCATTCCACCCAAGAGCAGGGTAGGGAGCCAGGGAAAACATTAGATTATCACGTACCAGATTAGCCGGTAGTGGATGTGGATTTACGTCCAAGGGCATGGGGTCTTCATCTTGTGGCATCTTCATAGCAAAATTGGCACCAAGTATATAGAGAGTTGTCGTCCAAGAAACCCGTGCTCCCCCATCCAGTATATTCAGAGAAGGTGACATTGCGGGGCACCAGAGCACCATCCAGGAATGAAGCAAAAACCATAGATCTCACTAAATATGGATCATCGCTGAACCAATGGTAGAATTCACCAAAGGTGTTAACCGCAGCCCTCAAGTCTTCCGTGTTGCGCAAATCAAATGGAACTCCTAGAGACATGAGACATCCCTGACGAAAACCATCATTGGCATGAAAACCCTCTCCTTCATTGTGCTTCATGATACAGACATAAGAGTCGTTCCCTAAATCCTGTGGAACCAACTGGACAACAGAAAATCTCTCCCCAACATCTCTTAGGTCAAAAAGACCCACACCCAAAATCCAATGCTGAGCGGAGCAAACATGAAAATCCCGATTGTTGAGGAGCTCGACAACTTGTTGTCGTACCTGACCAATATGATTTGCTGGCAGCGCACGCATCACTTTCGCCACCAAATATTGCTCAGGCCAGCGGCCGGGGGGGGGGGGCAAAAGTCCGAGGAAGACAATGGGGACCATCGTCGATGATTTGGTGACCAGCAGGGACATAGTGCACCAGGTCGAACTCAAAGTTGGCCATCATACATGAGGATACTGGAGGTGGTGATGCCAGAGGCGGTGGTGTTAATGGCGATGGCTCTAATGGAGGGCCTAGAGAGATTGAATGCGATGGGACAGGACGGGGCGACATTGCAACTTGCATGGTTTCAACGCAGGCAGTAGTTCCCGAAAGATCCAAAATCGGGGAGGGACTCTTTCGTTTCCAAATAAGCCCATGTTCGAGAGCAGAAGAGGCACACCCAAATTTGGTGTGGCCCACCCGGTAGCAAGAGAAGCAAACTCCCAAGATGGGCAGTTAGAAGGCAGGTGTGCGTACAGGAGCAAATGGTACACGTCAGTACTCTAGTGACCATGTCATCTACCATATTATCAAAAGCATCCTAGGCTTCCTGAGAAGAAGGGATTTGAGGCCCACGATCAATATTGAACTCCAGATGCCCATGAGGAGGGCGTTGATTGAAGGCAAGCCGAAGAGAATGGTCTGCCAGAATTGATGGTGGATCTGAATATTGATCCTGGGAATTTGAAGTTCCTCGATTCCCGCTCAAGGAAACCTCCGAAATAGAAAGAACCGGAGAAATCGGCGTAGATTGTTGCACCGTTCCGAAAGTAATGTGGGGCGAGGCTACCATCCACCAAAGTTCCGGCAGCGGCGAGGGATGAATGACAACACGCTCATGAGTTGGTAGAGCATAACCACCATATTGAAAACAAATTAGCACGTTCTGCCATACGGGGCTGCGATAACCTTTACAAATATCATATTGCTGAAAAGTTGCAAATGATAATTTCTTATGGACCGAAGGACCAGATTTGATGGAATATTTTTGTGCTCTGGAATGCATGGCCATCAGACCTAAAGCAGAACACCTCTTGGAAGGTCTAACCAATATCCATTCTGTGTCACATTTCTTTTTCCATTGCTTGAACTCACGCCACCAATTTGGGCCACCATTAAACCAAAGGTGAAAATAGAACTTGAAACTAGGGCATGAGAAAGAACGCATATCAAGAATATGAAAACCAACTTGTTTGCATGAAACCCTGAAAGAAAAAACCTTGTCCTTGATGCATTCCACCATAATATCAATAGCTGAACCGCCGATCGCCAATTCTAATGCGGCAGCAACAAAATCACCAGTGAAACAGAAAACATGTCTGTTAAAGGAGACCACCATGATAAAGTAACGCCAATGATCCATAGGATGCAGAGAAAGACCAGAATGCCGAAACACATCATTCGTAAAAACCACACCAGGAGAGAAATCCAGATCGAGGGTGGAGCCAGTACCAGAACACACTGAGGTGGGTGTGCCCGGATGTAGGAGACATCGCTGGAGAAGATAATCAGTAGAGAAATTGAGCACAACTGCTAAAATCCCAGATCGCCATAGAGCCGCCATCCAAGATGATGGGTGGCTGGAGTCGCCATCCATATCCTTTTGAAGGTGATATCCCAAGGTATATTGCATAATGTTTGACCCCATTTTCAGGGGAGAGTGATTCTTGATGCAACAGGAAAGTGTAAGAAAACCCTAGGCTGAGGAGGCCTTGTCCTTGTCGTGGCCCCCGGAGGCCCCGGCGCCAGGACTTTCGCTCCCTTCGGGAGGCACCACTTGGACGAACCACCCAACCAGGGACTCCATGTGGCGGCGAAGTTGGAGAAGACATGTGTTAGTGCGCCATCGACGAGGTCGTGCGCGCTGGACTCGATGTCTTCGTCCACCTTGGTGGCACCTGACTCCAGCGCCTCCACCACCTTGAGGAATAAATCGAGGTAGCCCCCGTCGCCATGCGCTAGGCCGCAGCGGGGCGTCCTTGACAAAGCGACGGAGCGCACCATTCGAGTGGCGTGCGAGCTCCAAGAACTGATTGGCACGTTGCGCCTCCATCATCCGCGCATGTGTCGTGTCATCCTTGGCCGTCTGCACGACGTCATCAGCTTCTTCGATTTGGGCATCAAGTTTGTCTAGCTCCTCTTTAGAGCCCTCGTCGCACCTAAGGGCGGCCTGGAGAGCGACCTTAGCGTCCAATAGATGGTCCCTGAGTGTGCCTACTTCCCCATGGAGCGTGTCGCACCTGAGCTGAACGCGGTTCTCCTGCCGGGCGAGCTCATCGTTATATTCCTCGAGGGCAGCCACTTGCTCTCGGGCCACCCTTGCTTCCACTTCTTCTAGGGCTTCCTCACGCATCGCAACGAAGGCGGCCTTGTCTGCAAGCACGCGCCTCTCTAGGGTCTGAAGGTGCTCTCTCTCCGCCTATTGATCGTAGGCGGTCCGGGTGGCCTCCCGCTTGCGAAGAGCCATGTCCTCCTCTCGCCCGACGAGCGCCACCTCCCATAGTTTCAGGTTCGCCTCGTGCCAACATGTCCTTGGGGCTCGTGTGACAGATTGGACTGCACGCTCCCAGGGTCGTACAATCGCACCTGAGGAGGGTGTGGGCCCCTTGGGCCTTGCCACGTGAACAACAAAGGAGGAGGCCTCCCTAGGAGGCGGCGCACGGGAGGATGATCCTAGCGATCCAACCCGGCGCCTTTGGGGTGTCGGCGCCCTCGAAAGTCAGTGATCAGATTCGATGGGACGGACAAGGCATGTAAGAAGAAGCAACGACAACGGTGTACTTTCTCATCACTAGAGGCCCAGCGCTGTCGCAGCAGGGGCAACGATGGCTCAGGAGGAACAAGGCGACATCACACAGGAATGGCGGAGCGGCACGAGAAGGTAGGAGGAAGAAACAGTGTGGAGGCAGCTCCTCCCTTTGGGGTTGCGGTTTTATAGCCATGACCAGAGCGCCTGAGGAGTTGTGGGAAGTGAAGGCGGCATGCGCTCCATCGTGCGTCACGTGCCCTGACTGGCCCGTGGATGGTTACGGCTTGTGTTGCCTCGCTCCCCCAACCAGCAGCTCCGCGCATGCTCCAGGCACAGGGGTAACTTCACGTGGGAAGGATGGTGCAAGTGGGTGGTGCCGGTCAAGAGCAATGATGGAAAGCGGCGCGCACGGGCTTTACATAAACCCACTCTAGGCGGTTCCTGAAGTGGTGCGGGAAGAGTCCCACGTCGCGTAGGATGCCACACATTGCGCCTAGCCCATGGGCAGTTGGGCCCACATTGCTTTGCCCCTCCCACGAGGCGGAGTCGTGCGCAACACATGCCCGGGGGCTACTGTGTGGCCCCTAGGACTGGGGGTACCTAAGCCCGTCGGCCCATGGCCCAGGCATGACGCGGTTGGACAAGCCTGACCCTATCCATTAGCAGGCCTGGCAAGGAAGGCCCTCGCGAGGGCCCTTGCATCGCGAGGGAGGTGTCTGGGTATCACCGCCAAGGGCCACCCTGGAGACTCTTGCGGGACGAGCTCATTAGGAGAGATCTGACGTGGGTCTCATAACCCCGTGCCTCCTTGTGGGTGATGTGGGTCGCGCACGCGGTGTAGGAGCCGTGCTAGCACATATGGACAAGGAGGATTTCAACTTTCGTGCTAAGGAAGCGTAGCCAGCTGGCGCCCCCCTCCCGGAGCATCTCCCAAAGGATTCCTTATCGGTGCAAGAGGACCAAGGCTGGGGGCTCGGCAGGACAGAGGTCACCCCAAGCCCACCTGCTCGTCACGGAGAAGGGCTTTTACCGGCGAAGACCACCTTTGTCAACGCCGGCCGCAGTCCTATCCACTTCCAAAATGGACATTGTGGCAACCCTTGCCACCAATTTTGTTTTCGGGGAAGAGGACCAAGGACAGTATAAAAGAGAGGCCCGACCTCTCTAGCGTTGGGAACGGCATCCTGGTTATTCTCGACTAGTGCAAGAACCCGCCTTTGTACTTGTTTTCCACCTGAAGCAATCTAGACAAGCAGGAGTAGGGTTTCACACCGTAAGGTGGCCTGAACCTTGGTAAACTGCTCGTGAGTTCTTGCTCGCCTTCCTTAGCTAGATCTTCCGGAGAGTAGCCTTGAACATGAGATATAGAACAAGGTTGGAGAGCAAGCGTACCCTAGAGTTTGAACCTTTTCTGGGTCTGCAGAGCCCCAATTCCGACACCCTATGTGTATGAACCTATTTTGCAAGGCTCTTCTGAGCCTTCTAATTAAATGTTGTGATCTTGTATGGATATGTTGTGATGCCATTTTTGTATCTATGCATATGGGGCATGTCGTGCGTACGTGTGATGTGCAACGTTATGTATGGGATTCGACACCTAGTTGTGTGCCTTTAGTAGTACTCTTTACGGGGAAATTCCTCTTTGTGCTTCCACTGAGCTTTGGTAGCTTGCTATTGCTTCGGGCACATTTATTCACCGGCATGTATCCTTCTTTGCTGATGTGTTGGTCCCTCGGGGAAATGTCACACGGTGTAATGGAGTCCATGTAGCTTTCTACGACTCATCTACACACATTTACTGACAAACACCAGCATTGTTGGGTTATGTATGCATGTCCCTGTACAGATGTGTCACTTGGGTTTATAACTAGTTATGTTGACCGAGGTTATTTGGCATTTGAATGCTAGCAACATATTCACATACATGAATCAAAAGATGTAAACGGTCCTGGCAAAGGTATGGTGACAGCCCTGGGATAACCGTGCATGAGACTGTGAAGTGATGTGATGTGTTACATGCTAGATTCTTATAGCTTAGGATCGGGCTGCCGAAAGTGTTGGTATCAGAGGATGACTAACTATAGGATTACCAAGCCAAACTGGTCAAAGTGGAGTCTAGAAATGCTTTAGTTATATAAGGGAATTGATTGTGGAAGGGAACGTAAGTCTCTTTTTACTTCTCTTCTCAACACATTCTATTCTGAGTCACCCTCATCTTTTCTACGGGGATTAAGAACTAGGATTCTTATCTATCTCTTAGGATCACGAGTTACTACTCTATAACTTGTAGGGAAATTTTGTTTGAGAGTCAACTCCAGTTTTCAAGTATCTCCCTGTGTGAAAACTTAGTTGGCCATGGAATCTTGAAGCTAGAAAGTTGTGTGGTTATGCTATCGAATCTTTTGCACGATGTCTCAAACTTGTTTTTTTAGCATTTTCAGTCGTTATGCTGCCCAATTTTTGCTAGGATCTCTAATGCATTTGCACTATTCTCTATTTCAGATGCCTCCTCGTCCCTCCCATCAGGTGGTACGTTTGACCAGGTGCATTGATGTACCGGGTCAGACGGTTATGTTGGTCAGAGTGATGTTGGAGACCGGTTACTGCTAGTACCCCGAGTGCACAGTGGAGGAGCAGTACCGTGATTTCAACCACAGCCAGTACCTTTGTACTGTTAGGATATATCCATCGTACCCTGGAGCTGCAAAGCCTCTACATTGTTCGTGTGGATCGGGGGTTACCACCGACATGGTGGCTCAGCATGCCGCTTATTCGATGCTAACCATTATGAGAGCCAACCATGGATTGCTGTAGAACATGGAGTTTTGTTATATTCTAGTATCTCTGCCAGAAGAGGAAGGATATCCTAGTGGAGTCTATTATGATTCTTCTCAGGAGGATCCGAGACTACAGGTTACTGCTCAGATGTTCGAGAACACAGACCGTGATGTCTGTCCACTCCGCTTGAAGCTTTATGCTACTCGTGCCCATCTGTGGACCGCCCTGACATGGCTAGGACGTGTCGTTCAGACAGGCTATGGAGACATGGAGATGTTGAACCCATTATGGACTCATCTGCTAGCTCGTGTAGACTGGCCCGATGTTGGAGGTATCACCCCTCTTCGTGGAGATTTGTTTTTGATAGCCAAGATATCTAGTCCACATCTGTGTCCTAATGGTTCCTAGGGATCTCAGGCTAGGGTTTTTGCATACCCTCAGGTTTAGCTACCAGTTCTGGGGGTAACCTGTATGAGATGTTCTACGCAGATGCTTGAGTTTGTGAGTGGTTGTAGTAGTATTGTAGCAGTTGTATTTGCCACAGTCCTAGTAGTGCAGTAGTTCGTAAGTGATATGATGTGTTACATGCTAGATTCTTATGTCTTAGGATAGGGATCCCGACAACGATGTAGACGGTGATGTTGATGAAGACGATCACCACGGCGATGGTTCCTTCGCCGACACTCCGGCGCCACCACAAGAGAGGGGAGAGAGTCTCCCACCTTAGGCCTCTTCTTATCTTGGGAGAGGTTCTCCCTCTGCTCCTTGGCCCCCTTGGCTCCTGGAGGGGTGAGAGCGCCTCCAATATTGGATCTCTTTGTCTCTTTCTCTCCTCTTTTCGCTGCTGTTTTCTGGCCCTTCATCGTTTCCTAAATATCCGGAGATCCATAACTCCGATCGGGATGAAATTTTGAGGGGATTTTTACCACGAAAATATCTTTCTTGCTGCAGAAGGAGAGCCTCAACTGACTTAAGGTCTGGCCACAAGCCATCAGGGCGCCCCCTAACCGCGCCCTGTTGGCTTCTGGAACCTCGGGCATCGTCTTGTCTTGATTCTGACTCTCAAAATTCACATATATTCCAAACAAAATCTCCGTAAAATTTTATCGTGTTTTGAATTCATTTGATATGGATTTTCTGCGAAGCAAAAAATGCACAAAAATCAGGAACTAGCACTAGGCACTGGACAAGTAAGTTAGTCCAAAATATAATATAAAATGCTGCAAAAAGTATATGAAAGTTGTAGAATATTGGCACGAGTACTTCATAAATTATTGATGTTTTGAAGATATATCATAGACCAATATTTCAAGATAGGAAAAAAAATATTTTTCGTGCAAAAGAAAACCAACCACACCAACTTCAATGTTCATGTTTCAACAAGCCAATCATGGTGAAGCTTGTGAATACATCCAGTGTATTGAGCCTTGTGGTTGTAATGTATCGGGTTGCAGGTTACCAAGTCAAAGGGAAGTTACGAAGTAGGGTTATGACGCTATACTCAACTCTTGAATGTGAGCCGGTGGAAGCCACAAGACAAGAATATTATTTCGCTTCATGATAGTAATGTAAGCTAGCCATGATCTAAGCATGTGTGTATTTAGTGCACTCGATCTTCGATGCAAATACTATGACATGTGATGTATCCTTGGTATTTCATCATCGACTGTGCATGTCAGGTATTGATTCTCGGACTGACATATTAAGTGCAGCGATCCGTGGCCCTACCAGAGGCCAGGTCATGACATGGTGTTACTGGGTTTACTTCTCGCTAGCCTCATGTGTATTTTCTTGATTGTGTGTGTGTAAATAATGTTGTGACTACTACCATAATCCATGAGGACCCAGGTCGGATGAAAGTCGTCCATGATTGGGTCAAGTACTAAAGCCATTGTGCCCTTGAGACGGGTGCTTGTTGAGTGGTCACTTTGGTCAAGGGTAATCCGGATTTCTGATTTCAAAGGTAGATGAGTTATCTAGTATTTTATCCAATATTGATGAGACATCCTTACTTCCTTGAATAGGTTTATGTCTATTACACCCGTGATAGCCGATGAATCCGGCATTTACTCGCCCTCCTTGCCATCGTTGTTGTGTCCTCTATTGCAGCACTTGCTATTTTTGTGACGTCGGCGTTTACCGTTCCCATCGCGCACCTGAGAGGTGCTCGGATCACCGTTTTGGTTGTTGCCGCGGGCAAGCCACCTATACTCCTCGGCATAGAAGCCAGTCATAAAATGTGTGAGGGCGGCCACTGTGAGGGGTTTTTCTTTCCCGACCTTTCTAGTGAGCAACTCGTCATGGATGTTGCGGTTAAAATCTGCAATGGCCTCGGCATCCGGGAAATCCATGATTTTATTCTTCTTGGTCAAGAACCTGTTCCAAACTTTTATGGTCGACTCCCTCGTTCTTGTACAATGTGACCGAACTTGTTGGCATCTAGAGATCGTACGTAGGTTCCTTGTAAGTTTAATTGAAAAGCATCTTCCAGGTCTTCCCAGTTTCTGATCGAGTTTTTAGGAAGGCTAATAAGCCAGTGGTGAGCTAATGCTTGGAGCTTTAGGGACAAGAATTTGGTGGCGTGTAGATCATCTCCACGGTCCATGTGGCTGTGCATGACGAAGTCCACTATCCAAATGGTTGAATATGTTGTTCTGTCGATGTTGATAGGTTTAAATAATTCATGGAACTACTGCTACATTACTTTGTTGGTGAAGCTGATGAGGTGATCCTCTAATCGGGTTCGTCCTTTGACATGTTGTGCATCTGATGTTGCCAGCGTGTGATCATTTAATTTGTGATGAGTGTCGGTATAATTGTGTGACCAATCCTATTGCCCTGCATGCTTGATCGAAAAACGCTCTCTCAATCCATGGAGGAATCGAGATGAGAAGCTTGTGCTAATTTATTTTGTGTGATGTATGATTTCTGTGGTGGAGGTGGACCTATGTCATGACGATGAGCTACCTCGGGGGATTGTTATATCCTCCCGCTAGCGTGTCTCAACACCGAGGAGGCTGGTCCTGGGCCTATTCAGGCTTTGACAGCACGGTGTCAAAGACTTCTTCATCGAACTCGGGGAACGGGATTTTCCTTGCATACTGCATGTTTCCCATGAATATTCCTTTAAGATCTTGCTCAGCATTGAGGACCTCGCTCATCTTATCATTAAGCATGCCCTGTTCAACTCAAAGCTTTTGGGACTTGAGATTCATGCCCTTGCGGTACTGAGTAGCCAGCAGTGGAAGGCCTGCAACTAAGAATCATCAAGCGATTCCTCGGGGATGTTGAATTCATTAGGTCTGAACCTTAAATCTTCCTGGGACTCTAGGTATTATTCAACGTGTGCAAGGTCTTCTTCTTACCTATTAGGCACAATGTCGTCGAAGGAACCATTATCGATATTATTGCTTTATTTTTGGTCATTGACGTTGTATGTCCATTCTGCATCATGATTTCCTATTGACATGTTATTCATGGTAATTATTCCACATTATGATACAATTCTTATGTCTTTTCTCTTTGAATTTACAATGTATGCCGGGACGATCCGACGATCTATGGGACGGCAAGGCCCCTTCGCTACAGTTCTACGGGGACTATGGGTGCACAAAGAGCATCACCGACAGCTGGATGCACGGTGGTTTAGATAGGTTCGGGATGCTCGGAAACGTAAAATCCTATGCCAATTTTGTGTTCTGGTGGATTATGTGTGTGTTCACAGTACATGTGTGCTCGCCCGACAAGGATGATAGAGAGCAGCAGCTACCCGTGTAGAATCAATAGAGAGTCGACCTTTCTGAAGGTAGCCCTAGACATCCTTTTATAGTCCAAGGGGTTGATACGCCTCCATAGTATATGTAATTTTTTATCATTTCATGCCAATGTTCTACAACTTTCATATGCTTTTGGCAACATAATATATTATTTTTGGGAGTAACTTACTTATCCAGTGCCCAGTGCTAGTTCTTGTTTTTTCTTTGTTTTTGGTTTCAAAAATTCCATATCAAATGGATCCCAAACACGATAAAAATTTACAAAGAGTTTTTGGAATATATGTGAATTTTGGGAAGAAGAATTGATTCCACACGATGCCCCCATGCCTTGGGGACACCTCTTAAATTGGTTGGAGCTCTACATTGGCCACAAGAAAGATATTTTCGCGATAAATATGGCCTCAAAATTTCTGACCGATCGGAGTTACGAATCTTCAGATATTTAAGAAATGATGAAGGGCGAGAAAACAATAGCGAGAAGAGAATAGAAATATATATATATATATATATATATATATATATATATATATATATATATATATATATAGAGAGAGAGAGAGAGAGAGAGAGAGAGAGAGAGAGAGATCCAATCTTGAAGGGGCCGCTGCCCTCCGGGAGCCATGGTGGCCATGCACGAGAGGAGAAACCCTCCTCCCACCTAGGGAGGAGGCCATATAAAAAATAATAAGGAGGGGGCTCTCTCCCCCTCCCTCCCGTTGGCGTCGGAGCAGCATCAGGGCAACCATTGTGATGATGATCTACACCAACATTTTCCCTACCATCACCACCAATTCGCTCCCCCTATATGCAGTAGTGTAAACCCTCTTTGCTCCGGTGTAATATCTACTTAAACGTGGTGCTTAAAGATATATATTATTACCCAATGATGTGTGACTATCCTATGATGTTTGAGTGAATCTCTTTGGTCCTATGGGTTAATTGTGATATGATGTTATTGATATGAGTTGTATGTTCATATGATGTTGTCCTAAGGTGCCTTCCGTGAGGCGCTCACATGAAGGAATCCCGCTGGAGGGTTTGCAATATGTTCATGATACACTTTTACTGGGTCGCTAGAGTGACACGAGCTTACATCAAAGTAAGGGAGTTGTTTGCATATGGGAGTAAAGAGGGCATGATGTTTAATGTTATGTTTGTATTTACCTTAATGATTTCTAATAGTTCCGGATTCTTGCTAGAGGTCCAATCATAAGTTCATATGATCTAAGTACGGAAAGTGTGTTAGGGTATGCCTCTCCCTCATTACATATGATAAGTATCCATAATTTTATTGCAAGATGTTCATGACACACTTATACTAGGTCGCTAGAGTGACACGAGCTAACACCAAAGTAAGGGAGTTGTTTGCATATGGGAGTAAAGAGGGCATGATGTTTAATGTTATGTTTGTATTTACCTTAATGATTTCTAGTAGTTCTAGATTCTTGCTAGAGGTCCAATCATAAGTTCATATGATCCAAGTACGAAAAGGGTGTTAGGGTATGCCTCTCCCTCATTGCATATGATAAGTATCTATAATGTTATCTTCAATTGTCAATGGACAATCTTTCTCTTGCGTTACAAAAAATCTTTCTACTAAACAACTAAATTGATATTTATCAAAACATCCCCTAAGTTCTATTTACTAGTTCTCTATTACCTTCCAAAACTATCTATTACACCTACTAAGTATACATAGTTTCCTTCCCGCAAAGCAGTTTCTTACATGTTCTAGGTAAAGTAAGCATTAACATGCGTATAGTTCTATTAATTATACCATTAGCTCATCGTTGTGTTCAACACTCTTACTTATGGAAAAAGGCTACAAACGATCCCTTGCAGTCGTGGGTTATCAAGACCTTTTTCTCGCGTCGTTGTTGGGGAGCAATAGCAGAGCGGTTCATATTCTCGTATGTTTTTTGCTTCATCACTATTCTACGTTGTTTTATATCTTTAGCTACGGGTAGGAAACGCAAAATACCAAAAAGAATAGATGTACTTGCTAACCCAGTGGTTGAGGAACCACCCAAAATGTATCATATTATTGAAGCTTTTTACTTGGATCATCTTCGATCCCTTTGTGCTCGTGTTGAAAACCCAACTAGCTTAGTTGACATAAAATAATTAAATGTGCATGCTTATTATGTGTGACACCTATTATCTCAAAAAGGGAAACTCTTGTCTCATCAAATTAATACTTTGTGTTACTATGCTTGGAATTTATGCGAAATACATGATTTTACTTGTTGTTCTCAAGAGACTAAAAACACCTTCCCATCAAATGTGTGTTTAATGATAATGAAATATTATGTTCTTATGCCAAGGAGTACTATTGTTATTATGATGTTGAGCAAATTGAAGAATTTGTTGCTTTTAAGGGTGCTTATGAAATTGCAACTTTCATTGAAAAGTATGATGCTACTCTTTAGAAATCTGAAAAATTTGTCGTACTTAAATATTGCTATGAAAACCGTGCTTCTAATGCTGATGTTAAATAATTTTTTGGAGGTATATTTGCTTCCTTGGAAGAGAATAATATTTTGCAGGAATCTATGGAAGAATAAATTGTTGAAACTGCGAGCTCATTAGATGAAACAAATGAGGAGGACAGCGAAGAACAAAAGAAGGAAGAGCAGATTAGCTACCAGTGCCCAACTTCTAACGAGAGTAACTCTTCAACTCATACATTGTTTAATTTACCTTCACACATACCGAAGGATGAATGCTATAATGATTGCTATGATCCCTTCGATTCATTTGAAATATCCCTTTTCGATGATCTTGATGCTTGCTATGCTTGTGGCCATGATGCCGATATGAATTATGCTTATGGACATGAACTTGATATGGTTCCTTATGTTAAGCATGAAATTGTTGCTATTGCACCCACACATGATAGCCCTATTATCTTTATGAATTCTCCCAACTACACTATAACAGAGAAGTTTGCACTTATTAAGGATTACAGTGACGGGTTGCGTTGTACACATGATGATTTTGATGGATATAATATGCATCTGTTTTCTTCTCCTACTTGCAATTATTATCAGAGAGGAACCAAATCTTCGCCTCTCTGTGTTTCCAATACGATAAAATTGCAAGAAACTACTTATGCTATGTATTGGCCTTTACTTGATGTGCATGAATTGTTATTTTATGACATGCCAATGCATAGGAAGAGAGTTAGACTTTGTTTCTACATGATATATATATATCAATTTCTGCTCACTACTAAATTACAAATTAAGGTTAATTAAAATTGGCTTTGATCTACCTTGGGATCCGGGTGGATCAATTACTTGAGCACTATATGCCTAGCTTATTGGCTTTAAAGAAAGCACTGCCAGGGAGACAACCCGGATATATTAGAGGGTTATTTTATTATGTTGTGTGTTTTTCAAATAATTAAAAATAAAAAAATAAAGTGGGGAACCTAAAACGTTTTCAAAATGAAAGGTGAAAGTGAGAAAGATGAGCACCGTTGGGGCCTAGCCTTGAACTTTGTTCATGCCCATGGAAACTTTGTGAATCTTGATTACAGAATTTTTTCAACAAAAATAATTGTCCTCTTGTATAAATCCATTGTATTATAAAAATAATGTGCCAAGATATACCTTTAGGATGTTTAAATTGCTTGCTTGATATGTGTTGTGCAAAACCAGAAACTTTGGGTGTAGTGTTTGATTTTTCCTATTTTACTAGAACGCCAAAAAAATCTGAAATTTTTACATAGTACAGTTACACAATTTTTTACCAGATCCTAATTGTTCTTAACTTTCTGAGTTAAAGAAGTATACGTTTCATGTGCATCTTTCCACATTATCCAATTTTTCATAGATTGTTGTTATAGTTGCTTTGTATGCTTATGTTTTAATTCTTGTTGAGCCCATTGAGTTGGGAGACATGGAATTGTAATAGAATATATTTGGTAATGTTATATTATAATTATACATTAATGTTATGGCAGAAAATGATGAGGTTTTATGTTATATGAACTAACCTCTCTAATGATATTTCTGTTAAGTTTTGTGTGTATGAAGTGTTTGAAGATCGAGGAGCTATCGATATGTGAAGAACAAGGAGAGACAATAGTTCAAGCAAGGGGATTCCCAAGGCACCCCAACTAAATATTCAAGGAGACTCAAACGTCTAAGCTTGGGGATGCCCTTGAAGGCATCCAATCTTTATTCTTCAACAGTTATCGGTATGTCCCAGTTTTTGTTTAGTTCACATGATATGCATAAATACTTGGAGCATCGTGTGCATTTTATTTTACTTTTAGATATGCACCCAGCTGTTATGGGAAATTACATGGTTGATCTGTAGAATTCTCTTCGCTCTTCACTTATATATTTTGAGGATGGCTTTATAGAATGCTTCATGTGCTTCACTTATATCATTTAAAGTTTGATGCATGTTCTCTACATATAGAAAACCATTATTTGCATAATGCTCTTTTGTTTCACTTATAATTATTAGCGCATGGTATTTTGTAGAAATAATTAAACTCTCATGCTTCACTTATACCTATTTAGAGAGTCAACATGAATTGGTCATTTACATGGTTAGTCATAAAATCCTACATAAAACTTGTACATCACTGAATACGATATGTTTGATTCCTGCAATAGTTTTGTGGCATTAGGATAGTAATGTGTGGGTGCACTAGTGGATGATTATGAATTATTAAGAATATTGATGTTAAGGTTTGTGATTCCCGACACATGCACGTATGGTCTCTAGTTATGCGATGACGTTGGAGCATAATTTATCCTTGATTGAAATCATTTGTGATGTTATAATCGGGGGCGCATGATGGTTAACTCCTACGAACCTCCTACATAGGGGCATGTGAGTAGTGCTTTGCTTCGAGAGAGAAAATAAAATCTGGCAACAAGTATGTGATTTCTTTATGACTAATGTGAATCCATGGATATACACACTCTCACCTCCACATATTTGCTAGCCTCTTCGATATCGTGCATTGCCCAATCACACCTCGAGGATCAGGGCAACTTTTGCCAGTGCATCCAAACTGTGCGACGTGATGCACTATATTGTACATAAGCCTCATTATATCTTCCGCAAAACATCCACCATACCTACCTATCATGGTGTTTCCATAGCCATTTCGAGATATATTGCCATGCAACTTCCATCATCGTCATATACATGAATTGAACATGCATTGTCATATTGCTTTGCATGATCATAAGATAGATAACATGATATTTCCATAGCTTGTTCGTTTTTGATATCTTTTGTTATGCTAGATCATTGCACATCCACGTACACTACCAGAGGCATTCATGTTGAGTCATATTATTTCATATATTTTCATATCGAGTTGTAAGTATATAAAAGTGTGATGATCATCATTATTAGAACATTTTCCAAGTGATAAAAGGATGATAGAGACTATGATTCCCCCACAAGTTAGGATGAGACTTCAGACAAAAAATGAAAAATGGGGGAGGCTAATGATCCCACCAAAAAAATAGAAATGGGGCAGGCGGAAAAAAAGACACCACCATAGAAAAAATATAGAAATAAACAAATAAATAAATGAGAGAAAAAGAGAGAAGGGACTTTACTACTATCCTTTACCACACTTGTGCCTCAAAGGGGCACCACGTTCTTCATATAGAGAGTCTCTTGTTTTGTCACTTCCATATGCTAGTGGGAATTTTTCATTATAAAACTTGGCTTGTATATTATGATGATGGGCTTTCTCAAATGCCCGAGGTCTTCATGAGCAAGCAAGTTGGATGCACACCCACTTAGCTTCAGTTGAGCTTTCATACACTTATAGCTCTAGTCCATCCGTTGCATGGCCATCTGCCATGACCGGTTTCCAAATAAATTAATTAGTTGGAAATCAGCCATGTGCGTCTCCAGTGTAGAAAAATATTTCCCACTGATATAGTCATCTTGATATAGAAAACCATTAGTACTTAATATTAAACAGATAGAGAGGAGGTTGCTCTACAATTTATTACAACATGTTCATGTTTCACACAGACGGATATGTTACAGTGGAATAGGATAACTCTACTGCTCATAATAAAAGGGGCATGTCACATCGGGGCAATGTGGCATGGCAAGTACTACTACGCGCCAAGATTCAGAGTGAAGCTTGACGATTTATTCGCGGTGGCGGAAGCGGTGAAATAATACAACGGCAGGCTCCAGGATTGCAAGACTGACTGGGACTCCTCTAGACATTAGACTCGCTATCGAACTCTTCATCGATGAGGTCTCCTTCATCCATATCTGGCCACATCAACAAGCTAGTGAGTACTTCAAAAAGTACTCGCAAACAGTTTGCAGAAAAGATGAAATGCATGTAGTTGGTTATTAATATACATGGTATACGTCTGAGCGATACCACATACATGGAATAAAATAAATAGCAAGGCACAGCCGCGCGTCTTAGCGACACCGCAGAAGGGGCATAAAAATAATTAACAAGCCGCAATCGGGCGTCTTAGCGACACCACAGAAAGGGCATATAAAAAAATAGCAAGCCGCAGTCGGGAGTCTTAGCGACCCCACAGAAAGGATATGTAAATAAATAACAAACCGTAGTCGGGCGTCTTAGCGACACCACAAAATGGGCATATAAATAAATAACAAGCCGCAGTCGGGTATCTTAGCGACACCACAGAAAGGGCATATAAATAATAAGAAGTATCCGGGTGGTACAACCAACCTTCAGGATAATTCTTGAACCAAAAGATAATCATATCATATTCCACATTATTGTTAGATAGCCATTATTTAATCCACCACTTGTACTCCAGGGACCGACTCTAAGACCGATACTTGACTTGTCAAACGACCGTCCTTAATCGTGGACACTGCTACTCGAATAGATTTAACTCTGCAGAGGGTGTACTCTTTACCTATAGCTCACGGGTTCCAATAGTCAATAAGACTAATCCCGCATACAGTATTTTAGAACTAGACACTCAGAACCAGCACACACCCATTTTACCCCTACGAAGCCCAGCTCCAACCGTACTACGCTGCGAGGGCAAAACCATAAGATGGGGAGGCACCGACCTCCACTAGCATGGGATCAAATTTATACCGCACGCTAAAAGGGAGTGCCCTCCCTCTCAATCCCAGACCGGATACACCCATGCCCCCGGACCGGATGACTGGATTTAGTCCAGGGCCACGGATACCTTCATCCCGGCCCCTCTACTTGGTGTGTGACTGATAATAGGCCTAAAACCGACTATACAAAATCCTTACTCATGAAATTGTGGTAGCACGATAAAGAAAGTAAGACACTCACAAGACTCGATCTAGGTCAATACTGGAGTCACCAATTTCCATACCATTAGGCTCTTGTCAAGACCAGGCCATAACCTATAATGTTCCGCGTGACTCAGTTATCCACGACCTCTCATGACCATCACTTGCCATTGTCATGTTTTATCATAGTCTATAAGATATGCAACACGTATGAATAATGAAAATTGATGAATATTAAATACTTGTTAGTGAGCAAACAATCACATCAAAAGTTCAAACATGCTTGTGTGGTTCCATGTAGTCAGGATCAAGCTCGGTGAAGTTAACGTCGGAGTTTCCTTTATCAGAATCTACGTTATATAACATGTAACATCGTAAGAGATGAGGCCTATCTACTGGTCCTAAAATAATTTTAGATAAATCCGAAAATAAACTAGACCCTCAGACAAAGATTTTGCAAAAAGAATCAATGAAAAATCTGTTGTAGAATAAAAGTTATGGGAAAACAAAATCAGGGACTAATCTGTAATAAGACAGAGTTAATCTAGGGGCTAGCCTGAAAAAACTCAAAGCGCCCAAGTCTGAATACGCCAGCAGGCAGCAAAGGCGGTTTCTGGCAAATACACTTTAACCGAAAACATTTAAGAGGGAGTGAGAGACACTGGCGAGGGGGTCCTCCTTGTCAGGTTTGAAAACATCACCGGTGCCAGAGGCTCGCGGTGGTCGTCGGCAGTGATAGAGAAGAGGAGGGGGCTGGCTGAGTGTTACGATGCACTCACCATGGACCCGCAAGTCGGTGAGAAGAATCTTCGGACAAAGACAGGGCTCCACGTCCACGGCAGCCTAGCTCCGGCGGAGGGCGGCTTCGAGCAACTTAGAAACTTCACCGAGGAGCTTCCTACGATCGATTCGATGAGGGTTTAGGAGGAGGAGATCACTAGAGGGCAACTGAGATGATCCAGAGCTCATTTCACTGCCTACCTAACTCGAAAGCAGTCGAGGTCAGCGGCGGATCTGAGCAGTCGGAGTCGGAGAAGAAGGCCTCTCTGAGGCCTTTCTCTGGCTTGGCCAAAGCTTCGGGTGAAGGTGTGATGGTGGAGGGGTGGATGAGGGTCTATGGAGCAGGGGAGGGGGGCTAATTATAGGGTCACAAGAGGTGGTGCCGTGGATCTCATCTCCGGCGACAAATTCCAGCGATCTCGACGCTTAGCTAGCAAAGTTAGGGGTCGGGTTAGCATCTACGGTGCATGAGGGTTCCATTTTTTCCCTAAAACCTCGTGGTCATGGACGGATTCCTCGGGTCGACGATGGCGGAGCTTGGTGTGCACTGCGGCAACAAAGCTTGTGCTCTGTGCTGTCTGGTGCGTGGCGACGGCATCCGCGGCGTGCAGGGGCGACCAGGGACACGCGGAGGTTGCTGGAGCTTCGGGCGGTGCCTAACTACAAGCAGCTATAGCAGGGGAGGCTCAGGTGGCCGTGGCAGCGCTGTTGTTATCGCTGTAGAAGCTTGACCGGCTCAGCCAGCTCCACCACCGATGCGCGCATGTAGCCAAGGGACAGCGCGACACGTGGATAAGAATTATGGCACATGGAGGAGAGACTCTAGCCGAAGGCACTGCAGAGATTGACGAGGCTGGAGCTCTGATTCGACTAGGCACTGAAGTATGAATTAACTGAAGATGATTTAGAATTGGTGGCTACTGCACACCAAGTGCTCGAGCAATTGAAACAGGCACTTGCACGAAAGCTTTTGAGATGAAATTGTTTGGGGTGAGATCTCTTTGGGTGTAGAGGCAGTGTGCAAAATATCAGAATTTTTGAAAAGGTTTAAGTCAGGTTTTTACTGAAAACAGAAATTTGTGGTCAAACTTGAGTGAAACCGAATTTGAAATTTTCAAACTTGTGAACCCAAGGTTTTTGGTGAAAGAGGTTGAGGGTACTAAGGTCTACTAAGTGCAAGAGTTTGGGTCAAAACTCCAAAGGAATCACTAGGTTCCTTTGTAAATTTACGAGTGTCAAATCTGATTACAGAAATTGCTTTTATTAAACATAAAATATGAAAGGTGGTCCAACCATTCTAAAGTTTGGTAAATAAATAAGAAAGAAGACCTAGGTGATGTAGAAGGGGAAAAGGGTCTAAAACAGGATGGAGGAAAAGGAAAGTCCCTAATAGGAATAATTGAACTCATAGGAATAATTTTCAAGTTTTGTAAAGGAAAGAATATTCCCTCAAACCAATTCATTTTGAGAAAGGGCTAAGGGATTAATTTTAAACCAGGTAGGTTGAGAAAATAAGCTCCAACAGTTTTCTAAAAGAGGTTGTGAAGGAATTCCAAAGCTTTTTATCAAAGCCAAAATTTTAAAAGTCAATTTTTTTTCAAGAAATCCAAATAAAAACTTGGATGTTACAACACCTAGCCCCTTAAGAAAAATCTCGTCCCCGAGATTTCAGCTAGCCTTCAAGAAGTTGTGGTTGCTCTTTCTGCAGAAAATCATCTCTTTCCCAAGTGGCCTCATCCTCTGAATGGTTGCTCCTGTTGGGGAACGTCGCATGGGAAACAAAAATTTTCCTACGCGCACGAAGACCTATCATGGTGATGTCCATCTACGAGAGGGGATGAGTGATCTACGTACCCTTGTAGACCGTACAGCAGAAGCGTTAGTGAACGCGGTTGATGTAGTGGAACGTCCTCACGTCCCTCGATCCGCCCCGCGAACTATCCCGCGATCAGTCCCACGATCTAGTGCCGAACGGACGGCACCTCCGCGTTCCGCACACGTACAGCTCGACGATGATCTCGGCCTTCTTGATCCAGCAAGAGAGACGGAGAGGTAGAATAGTTCTCCGGCAGCGTGACGGCGCTCCGGAGGTTGGTGATGATCTCATCTCAGCAGGGCTCCGCCCGAGCTCCGCAGAAACGCGATCTAGAGGTGAAACCGTGGAGATATGTGGTCGGGCTGCCGTGGCAAAAGTTGTCTCAAATCAGCCCTAAAACCTCCGTATATATAGGTGGGAGGGAGGGGACCTTGCCTTGGGGCTCAAGGAGCCCCAAGGGGGGAAGGCTCCGCCCCCAAACCGAGTTGGACTTGGTTTGGTGGGTGGGAGTCCTTCCTTCCCTTCCCACCTCCTTTTTTTCTTTTCTCTTTGATTTTCTTTCCTAGGCGCATAGGGCCCTTTTGGGCGGTCCCACCAGCCCACTAAGGGCTGGTGTGCCACCCTCAAGGCCTATGGGCTTCCCCAGGGTGGGTTGCCCCCCCGGTGAACTCCCGGAACCCATTCGTCATTCCCGGTACATTCCCGGTAACTCCGAAAACCTTTCCGGTAATCAAATGAGGTCATCCTATATATCAATCTTCGTTTCCGGACCATTCCGGAAACTCTCGTGACATCCGTGATCTCATCCGGGACTCCGAACAACATTCGGTAACCAACCATATAACTCAAATACGCATAAAACAACGTCGAACCTTAAGTGCGCAGACCCTGCGGGTTCGAGAACTATGTAGACATGACCCGAGAGACTCCTCGGTCAATATCCAATAGCGGGACCTGGATGCCCATATTGGATCCTACATATTCTACGAAGATCTTATCGTTTGAACCTCAGTGCCAAGGATTCATATAATCCCGTATGTCATTCCCTTTGTCCTTCGGTATGTTACTTGCCCGAGATTCGATCATCAGTATCCGCATACCTATTTCAATCTCGTTTACCGGCAAGTCTCTTTACTCGTTCCGTAATACAAGATCCTGCAACTTACACTAAGTCACATTGCTTGCAAGGCTTGTGTGTGATGTTGTATTACCGAGTGGGCCCCGAGATACCTCTCCGTCACACGGAGTGACAAATCCCAGTCTCGATCCATACTAACTCAACGAACACCTTCGGAGATACCTGTAGAGCATCTTTATAGTCACCCAGTTACGTTGCGACGTTTGATACACACAAAGCATTCCTCCGGTGTCCGTGAGTTATATGATCTCATGGTCATAGGAACAAATACTTGACACGCAGAAAACAGTAGCAACAAAATGACACGATCAACATGCTACGTCTATTAGTTTGGGTCTAGTCCATCACATGATTTTCCTAATGATGTGATCCCATTATCAAGTGACAACACTTGCCTATGGCCAGGAAACCTTGACCATCTTTGATCAACGAGCTAGTCAACTAGAGGCTTACTAGGGACAGTGTTTTGTCTATGTATCCACACAAGTATTGTGTTTCCAATCAATACAATTATAGCATGGATAATAAACGATTATCATGAACTAAGAAATATAATAATAACTAATTTATTATTGCCTCTAGGGCATATTTCCAACAGTCTCCCACTTGCACTAGAGTAAATAATCTAGTTCACATCACCATGTGATTCCAACGAATCCAACACCCATATAGTTATGGGGTCTGATCACGTCTTGCTCGTGAGAGAGGTTTTAGTCAATGGTTCTGAAAGTTTCAGACCCGTGTGTTCTTTACAAATCTTTATGTCATCTTATAGATGATGCTACTACGTGCTATTCGGAAATGCTCCAAAGATCTACTCTACTATACGAATCCTTTTCACTACTCATAGTTATTCGGATTAGTGTCAAAGCTTGCATCGACGTAACCTTTTACGACGAATTCCTTAACCACCTCCATAATCGAGAAAAATTCCTTAGTCCATTGGTTACTAAGGATAAATTTTGACCGCTGCTAGTGATTCAATCATGGATCACTCTCTGTACCTCTCAACAGACTTTGAGTCAAGGCACACATCAGGTGCGGTACACAACATGGCATACTTTAGATTCTACGGCTAAGGCATAGAATACGACCTTCGTCTATTCTCTTTATTCTGCCGTGGTCGGGTTTTGAGTCTTACTCAAATTCACACCTTACAACGCAACCAAGAACTCCTTCTTTACTGATCTATTTTGAACTCCTTCAAAAACTTGTCAAGGCATGCATCTTGTTGAAACTTCTATTAAGCGCTTTCGATCTATCTCCATACATCTTTGATGCTCAACGTTCAAGTAGCTCAATCCAGGTATTCCTTTGAAAACTCCTTTCAAACAACCTTGTATGCTTTATAGAAATTCTACATTACTTCTGATCCACAATATGTCAACCACATATACTTATCAGAAATTCTATAGTGCTCCCACTCACTTCTTTGGAAATACAAGTTTCTCGTAAACCTTGTACAAACCCAAAATCTTTGATCATCTCATCAAAGTGTATATTCCAACTCCGAGATGCTTGCACCAGTCCATTGAAGGATCACTAGAACTTGCATACTTGCTAGTATCTTTAGGATCCACAAAACCTTCTGGTTGTATCACATACAATGTTTGCTCAAGAAAACCGTCGAGGAAACAATGTTTTGACATCCTATGTGCAATATTTCATAAATAATGCAGCAACTACTAACATAATTCTAACAGACTTTTAGCATCGCTACGAGTGAGAAAGTCTCATCGTAGTCAATTGTTTGATCTTGTCGAAAACATCTTTGCGACAAGTCGAGCTTTTCTTAATAGTGACTTATCACCATCATCGTCTGTCTTCCTTTAAAGATCCATCTTTACTCAATAGTCCTATGACCATTAAGTAGTTCTTCCAAAGTCTACACTTCGTTTTCATACATGGATCCTCTCTCGAATTTCATGGCCTCCAGCCATTTGTCAGAATCCGGGCCCACCATTGCTTTCTCCATAACTCGTAGGTTCACTGTTGCTCAACAACATGACCTCCAAGACAGGGTTACCGTACCGCTCTGCAGTAGTACGTGACCTTGTCAACCTACGAGGTTTGTAGTAATTTGATCTGATGCTCGATGATCACCATCATCATCTTTCACTTCAATTGGCGTAGGCGCCACAGGAACAACTTCCTGCGCCCTGCTACACACTGGTTGATGTGATGGTTCAATAACCTCATCAAGTTCTACCACTCTCCCACTCAATTCTTTCGAGAGAAACCTTTCCTCGAGAAAGGATCCGTTTCTAGAAACAAACACTTTGCTTTTGGATCTGAGATAGGAGATGTACCCAACTGTTTTGGATATCCTATGAAGATGCATTTATCCGCTTTGGGTTCGAGCTTATCAGACTAAAACTTTTTCACATAAGTGTCGAAGCCCCAAACTTTCAAGAAACGACAGTTTAGATTTCTCTAAACCTCAGTCTATACTGTGTCATCTCAACGGAAATACGCGGTGCCCTACTTAAAGTGAATGCGGTTGTCTCTAATGCATAACCCATAAACGATAGTGGTAATTCGATAAGAGACATCATAGCATGCACCATAACAAATAGTGTGTGGCTATGACGTTCACACACATCATTACCCTATGATGTTCTAGGTGGCATGAACTGCGAAACAATTTCCACATTGTCTTAACTGCGTACCAAAACTCGTAACTCAGATATTCATTTCTATGATCATATCGTAGATAGTTTATCCTCTTGTTACGACGAACTTCACTCTGAAACGGAATTGAACTTTTCAATATTTCAGACTTGTGATTCATTAAGTAAATATTCCTGTATCTACTCAAATCGTCAGTGAAGTAAGAACATAATGATATCCACTGCGTGCCTCAGCACCCATTGGACTGCATACATCAAAATGTATCACTTCCAACAAGTTACTATCTTATTTCATCTCAATGAAAACAAGGCCTTGCTCATGTGGTATGATTTGCATGTCACTAGTGATTCAAAATCAAGTGAGTATAAAGATCCATCAGCATGGAGCCTCTTCATGCAATTTATACCAACATGACTCAAGCGGCAGTGCCACAAGTAAGTGGTACTATCATCATTACCTCGTACCTTTTGGCACCAATATCATGAACATGTGTAACACTACGATCGAGATTCAATAAACCATTGAAGGTGATTATTCAAGAAAATAGAGTAACCATTATTCTCTTTAAATGAATAATTGTTTTGCAATAAACATGATCCAATCATGTTCATGCTTAACGCAAGCACCAAATAACAATTATTTAGGTTTAACACCAATCCCGATGGTAGAGGGAGCGTGCGACGTTTGATCATATCAACCTTGAAAATACTTCCAACACGTATCGTCACCTCACCTTTAGCTAGTCTCTATTTATGCCGTAGCTTTCATTTCGCGTTACTAATCACTTAGCAACCAAACCGGTATCCAATACCCTCATGCTACTAGGAGTACTAGTAAAGTACACATCAACATCATGTACATCAAATATACTTCTTTCGACTTTTTCCAGCCTTCTTATCTACCAAGTATCTAGGGTTGCTCCGCCTCAGTGACTGTTCCCCTCATTACAGAAGCACTTAGTCACGGGTTTGGGTTTAATCTTGGGTCTCTTCATTAGTGCAACAACTGTTTTGCCGTTTCACGAAGTATCCCTTCTAGCCCTTGCCTTTCTTGAAACTTAGTGGTTTTACAAACCATCAACTATTGATGCTCCTTCTTGATTTCTACTTTCGCAGTGTCAAACATCGCAAATCGCTCAAGGATCATTGTATCTATCCTTGATATGTTATAGTTCATCACGAAGCTCTCATAGCTTGGTGGCAGTGACTTTGGAGAACCATCACTATCTCATCTGGAAGATTAACTCCCACTTGATTCAAGTGATTGTGGTACTCAGACAATCTGAGCACACGCTCAACGATTGAGCCTTTCTCCTTTACTTTGTGGACAAAGAATCTTTGTCGGAGGTCTTGTACCTCTTAATAAGGGCACAAGCATGAAATCACAATTTCATCTCTTTAGAACATCACTTATGTTCCGTGACGTTTGAAAACGTCTTCGACGCCTTGCTTCTAAGCCATTAAGTATTTTGCACTAAACTATCGTGTAGTCATCAGAAACGTGTATGTCGGATGTTCACAGCATCCACAGACGACGCTCGAGGTGCAGCACACCGAGTGGTGCATTAAGGACATAAGCCTTCTGTGCAGCAACGAGGACAATCCTCTGCAAAGTTTGCTACTATCAACTTTCAACTAAATTTTCTCTAGGAACATATAAAAACAGTAGAGCTATAGCGCAAGCTACATCATAATTTGCAAAGACCATTAGACTATGTTCATGACAATTAGTTCAATTAATCATATTACTTAAGAACTCCCACTCAAAAAGTACATCTCTCTAGTCATTTGAGTGGTACATGATCCAAATCCACTATCTCAAGTCCGATCATCACGTGAGTCGAGAATAGTTTCAGTGGTAAGCATCTCTATGCTAATCTTATCAACTATACGATTCATGCTCGACCTTTCGGTCTCATGTGTTCCGAGGCCATGTCTGCACATGCTAGGCTCGTCAAGCTTAACCCGAGTGTTCTGCGTGTAGAACTGTTTTGCACTCGTTGTATGTGAACGTTGAGTCTATCACACCCGATCATCACGTGGTGTCTCGAAACGAAGAACTGTCGCAACGGTGCACAGTCGGGGAGAACACAATTTCATCTTGAAATTTTAGTGAGAGATCACCTCATAATGCTACCGTCGTTCTAAGCAAGATAAGGTGCAAAAAGGATTAACATCACATGCAATTTATAAGTGACATGATATGGCCATCATCATGCGCCTCTTGATCTCCATCACCAAAGCACCGACACGATCTTCTTGTCACCGGCGTCACACCATGATCTCCATCATCATGATCTCCATCAACGTGTCGCCATCGGGGTTGTCGTGCTACTCATGCTATTACTACTAAAGCTATATCCTAGCAAAATAGTAAACGCATCTGCAAGCACAAACGTTAGTTTAAAGACAACCCTATGGCTCCTGCCGGTTGCCGTACCATCGACGTGCAAGTCGATATTATCTATTACAACATGATCATCTCATACATCCAATATATCACATCACATCGTTGGCCATATCACATCACAAGCATACCCTGGAAAAACAAGTTAGACGTCCTCTAATTTTGTTGTTGCATGTTTTACTTGGTGACCATGGGTATCTAGTAGGATCGCATCTTACTTACGCAAACACCACAATGGAGATATATGAGTTGCTATTTAACCTCATCCAAGGACCTCCTCGGTCAAATCCGATTCAACTAAATTTGGAGAAACTAACACCCGCCAGTCATCTTTGAGCAACGGAGTTACTCGTAGCGATGAAACCAGTCTCTCGTAAGCGTACGAGTCATGTCGGTCCGAGCCGCTTCGATCCAACAATACCGTGGAATCAAGAAAAGACTAAGGAGGGCAGCAAAACGCACATCACCACCCACAAAAACTTTTGTGTTCTACTCGAGAAGACATCTACGCATGAACCTAGCTCATGATGCCACTGGTGGGGAACGTCGCATGGGAAACAAAAATTTTCCTACGCGCACGAAGACCTATCATGGTGATGTCCATCTACGAGAGGGGATGAGTGATCTACGTACCCTTGTAGACCGTACAGCAGAAGCGTTAGTGAACGCGGTTGATGTAGTGGAACGTCCTCACGTCCCTCGATCCGCCCCGCGAACTATCCCGCGATCAGTCCCACGATCTAGTGCCGAACGGACGGCACCTCCGCGTTCCGCACACGTACAGCTCGACGATGATCTCGGCCTTCTTGATCCAGCAAGAGAGACGGAGAGGTAGAATAGTTCTCCGGCAGCGTGACGGCGCTCCGGAGGTTGGTGATGATCTCATCTCAGCAGGGCTCCGCCCGAGCTCCGCAGAAACGCGATCTAGAGGTGAAACCGTGGAGATATGTGGTCGGGCTGCCGTGGCAAAAGTTGTCTCAAATCAGCCCTAAAACCTCTGTATATATAGGTGGGAGGGAGGGGACCTTGCCTTGGGGCTCAAGGAGCCCCAAGGGGGTCGGCCGAGCCAAGGGGGGAAGGCTCCGCCCCCAAACCGAGTTGGACTTGGTTTGGTGGGTGGGAGTCCTTCCTTCCCTTCCCACCTCCTTTTTTTCTTTTCTCTTTGATTTTCTTTCCTAGGCGCATAGGGCCCTTTTGGGCGGTCCCACCAGCCCACTAAGGGCTGGTGTGCCACCCTCAAGGCCTATGGGCTTCCCCAGGGTGGGTTGCCCCCCCGGTGAACTCCCGGAACCCATTCGTCATTCCCGGTACATTCCCGGTAACTCCGAAAACCTTTCCGGTAATCAAATGAGGTCATCCTATATATCAATCTTCGTTTCCGGACCATTCCAGAAACTCTCGTGACGTCCGTGATCTCATCCGGGACTCCGAACAACATTCGGTAACCAACCATATAACTCAAATACGCATAAAACAACGTCGAACCTTAAGTGCGCAGACCCTGCGGGTTCGAGAACTATGTAGACATGACCCGAGAGACTCCTCGGTCAATATCCAATAGCGGGACCTGGATGCCCATATTGGATCCTACATATTCTACGAAGATCTTATCGTTTGAACCTCAGTGCCAAGGATTCATATAATCCCGTATGTCATTCCCTTTGTCCTTCGGTATGTTACTTGCCCGAGATTCGATCATCAGTATCCGCATACCTATTTCAATCTCGTTTACCGGCAAGTCTCTTTACTCGTTCCGTAATACAAGATCCTGCAACTTACACTAAGTCACATTGCTTGCAAGGCTTGTGTGTGATGTTGTATTACCGAGTGGGCCCCGAGATACCTCTCCGTCACACGGAGTGACAAATCCCAGTCTCGATCCATACTAACTCAACGAACACCTTCGGAGATACCTGTAGAACATCTTTATAGTCACCCAGTTACGTTGCGACGTTTGATACACACAAAGCATTCCTCCGGTGTCCGTGAGTTATATGATCTCATGGTCATAGGAACAAATACTTGACACGCAGAAAACAGTAGCAACAAAATGACACGATCAACATGCTACGTCTATTAGTTTGGGTCTAGTCCATCACATGATTCTCCTAATGATGTGATCCCATTATCAAGTGACAACACTTGCCTATGGCCAGGAAACCTTGACCATCTTTGATCAACGAGCTAGTCAACTAGAGGCTTACTAGGGACAGTGTTTTGTCTATGTATCCACACAAGTATTGTGTTTCCAATCAATACAATTATAGCATGGATAATAAACGATTATCATGAACTAAGAAATATAATAATAACTAATTTATTATTGCCTCTAGGGCATATTTTCAACAGCTCCATGATACCCTGAATAGCTTGGTGACCTTTTGTCGTGTCCTCCTTTTTGATTCCTCTAATATCTTCACGGGGTGTTCCTCATAGAATAGGTCTGGCTGCACTTCTATACTATCATGGGCTACCTGTTGGTCGGGGATCCTTACACACTTCCTTAATTGAGAAATGTGGAACACGTCATGCACGTCTGACAATTCTGCGGGTAGATCCAGTTGGTAGGCAACTTGGCCCCTTCGAGAAATTATGCGAAATGGTCCGATGAAACGGGGTGCAAGTTTTCCCTTGACCTTGAACCTTTGTAGTCCTCTCATGGGTGATACCTTTAGATATACGTAATCATTGGGGTTGAAGCCGACGTCACGGTGTTTCTGGTCGTAATAACTTTTCTGACGGCTTTGGGATGTCTTGAGTTTGTCTTTTATGAGTCTTACCTTATCCTCTACCTCTTGAAATAGTTGCGGGCCGAAGATATGGCTATCTACGGTTTCTGACCAATTTAGAGGTGTGCGGCATCTCCTTCCATATAAAGCTTCAAAATGTGACATTTGTAAGCTTGCCTGATAACTGTTGTTGTAAGAGAACTCGTCGTAAGGCAAACAGTCCTCCCAACTGTTTCCATATGTGAGCACACAAGCCCTGAGCATGCATTTGAGAATCTGATTTACACGCTCGGTGTGTCCTCCAGTTTGAGGGTGATATGCTATGCTGAACACTAACTGAGTTCCCAAAGGTTGTTGTAAATAATCCCAAAACTTTGATGTAAACTGGGTGCCTCTATCGGATACAATAGTTTTGGGTATCCCATGCAAGCACACAATACGAGCGAGCTATAGTCTTGCTAGCTCCTGAGTGGAGTACGTAGTCTTTATGGGTATGAAGTGAGCCACCTTTGTGAGTTGATCTATGATAACCAGGGTAGTCCGACAATGAAGTACATGCCTACCTCATCCCACTTCCACTCGGGTACCTTCGTAGGTTGCAATAGTCCTGCTGGCTCTTGTTGTTCCGCCTTGATTCGTTGGGATGAATCACAGCGGGCAATGAAAGAGGCATTATCTTTTTTCATTCCGTGCCACCAATATTTTGTCTGGAGATCTTTGAACATCTTTGTACCTCCTGCGTGGATAGAGTATGGCACATTGTGAGATTCTTCCAAAATTTGAGCCATGAGTTCCTCTTGGTCTGGTACACACAGTTGGTGTCCGTACAATAAAATCCCTTGTTCATACACAATAAATTCGGGGGCTTTCCCAAGGTTCACTTTTTTCTTTATGCCTTCAATGGTGGGGTGTTCCTTCCGAGCCTCCTTGGTACTCTCGTCCAGAGTGGGTTGTATTTCTAGTTGTGTCACTCTGCCTTCAGGAACGAGAAGCAGGTTTAGCAGAGTGAACTCTTTCACAATCTCAGGCCTTAGCTTTGGTACATGGCCCATGCATGAGGTGTGTTTCCGGCTAAGAGCATCAGCTACCAAGTTATCCTTACCAGGGTGGTAATGAATGCCCACATCATAATCTTTAATTAACTCCAATCAACGCCATTGTCGTAGGTTGAGATCTGGCTGCGTGAAAATATATTTGAGACTCTTATGATCCGTGTATATCTCGCAGCGATTTCCCAGAAGAAAATGCCTCCATTCCTTGAGAGCATGTATCACGGCGGCCAACTCCAAATCGTGAGTGGGGTAATTTTCTTCGTGTCGCCGTAGTTCTCGTGATACATACACCATATCCTTCCTTTCTTGCATAAGTACGCATCCCACGCCTTTCCTTGATGCGTCACAGTATAGTTCAATTTTTTTGTTTAAGTCTGGCAAAATCAACACGGGAGCCGTGGTCAGTCTCTTATTCACTTCTTTGAAACTATTATCTCATGCCTCAGTCCATTCGAACTTCTTTTCCTTTTTGAGTAGTTGGGTCATGGGCTTGGCAATAGTGGAATTTTTTTCAATAAATCATCGGTAGTATCCCGCCATTCCGAGGAAACTTCGGATGTTTGTCACGTTGGCTGGTTGCGGCCATTCACTTACATCCTTGACCTTCTCAGGATCCACAACTATGCCTTCTTAGGTCATTACGTGTCCCAAAAATCCAACTTGCCTCAACCAAAACTCACATTTGTTGAACTTGGCATACAATTGATGTTTACGGAGCTCCGTATGTTCTTTGGGGTTCTTGGAGTAGACAAGTATGTCGTCGATGAAAACTACGACAAACTTATCCATGTACTTCATGAATACCTTATTCATTAAATGCACGAAGTAACCTGGTGCGTTGGTTAGTCCGAAAGGCATCACTGTAAACTCATACAATCCGTATCGTGATGTAAATGTTGTCTTTGGAATGTCTTCTGAATGTATCTTAAGTTGATGATACCCAGACCGCAAATCGATCTTTGAGAATACCTTTGCTTCTCCTAACTGATCAAACAAATCATTTATCCTGGGTAATGGACATTTGTTTTTGATGGTGGCCATGTTGAGGGCTCAATAATCGATGCAAAGTCTTAGAGACCCATCTCTCTTTTTATCAAATAATACCGGCGATCCCCAAGGTGAAGATCTTGGTCTCGTGTATCCTTTGTCCAATAGTGCCTTAATTTTCTTCTTGAGTTCTACTAACTCAGTAGGTGTCATGCGGTATGTGTTTTTGTATATTGGGGTTGTACCCGGTGCAAGTTCAATGACAAATTCTATTTCCCAGTCTGGTGGCATGCCAGGTAGTTCATCAGGAAATACATCCGGAAATTCACATACCACTCGTACGTCTTTCAGCCCACTAGCTGCCATCTGATTTAGTCTTGCTTGGTTTGATTTTTCCTTCTTTAAGGCTGCAACTTTTACTCTTTTACCGTGATGGTGAGTGAGTGTGACTGTTTTGTTGAAGCAGTCAATAAATCCTTTGTCGGTATTTAGCCAGTCCATGCCCAGAATAATATCCACATTGTTGCTCTCGATTACAATGAGATTTTCCCAAAATGTCAAATTTTCGATCTCAATAGTAATGTCCTTGTCGTGGACTCCCGGGGACTTGATAGTAATGTCCTTTTCGATCTCAATAGATTTGTGTAATCTGCTGTACTCCCGGGGACTTGATGGTCATCAAATTTTTGAAAAATTGTGTTTGGAAACAAAGTTTTCCAAAATGAATGAATGGGAAGCTCCAGAATCAAACAAAACCATGGCAGGAATTTTGTTGACACGAAACTTACCGAGCACTATTTCAGGCGTGTTCATAGCATCTTCCTTAGCGACGAGATTTACGTGACCCTTCGTGTGATTGTTGTTGGGGTTGAAGTTGTTGTGCTTGGGGGCCGAGTCAAAGCTGGAAGGGTTGGTTTTAGTTGCACCATTCCCGGCCTTTGGGCACTGTCTCGCAAAGTGTCCATCCTCTCCACAGGCAAAACACACGATACCGGGGCGGGGAGTAAAATCCTTGTTCCTTGCATAATAGTGGTTGTTGACTTTAGTGGTTGATGTTGGAGTGCGAGGAGTTTGATTCTTTGTGTCCTGAGTCTTGTGCTTGATGTTGCGTGCTAGTGTCGAATTGTTACGGCGGCGTTTACGAATGTCATCCAAGCTGTGACGTTCGATTTCTAGCATGTTGGCCTTGTCCACAAGTGTTTGGAAGTCTCGAAATGTGTGAGCAACCAGCTGGCATTTTAATGCCGGAGCGAGTCCATCCAGGAACTTCTCCATTCTTTTCTCCTCTGTCTTATAATCTTCACTTGCATTACGGGATAATTGATTATACTGTTCCATATAATCCATCACAGTGGAACTCCTATGTTTAAGGTCTTCAAATTCCCTCTTCTTGATTTTCAGGATGCTGTTTGGAATGTGTGCGCCACGAAAACTCTCCTTGAATTCAGCCCAGGCGATGTTGTTCTCGTCAGGATGTACGCGGAGGATATTGTCCCACCACGAGGCTGCGGCTCTAGTCAGATAGTGAGGTCCATAGAGTACTTTCTCATGGCCGGTACACTGAGCAATTGTAAGCTTCCTCTCAATGTCATGTAATCAATCGTCTGCTTCCATTGGTTTGTCCGTGTGCGAAAAATTTGGCGGACGTGTCTTTTGTAACTCAGCCAATCTGGAGTGTTTTGGGTGTGGTTCACGCCGATTCCCCATATTCATAAGTTGATTCATCATCTCGTGATGCCGTTGTTGGCTTTGCTCATACAGACGACAAACCTTTGAAAATGCTGGGTCGCTCTCGTGTCGGTTTGACTGCCTTGAGTGGAATCATTCCCTGTCTTAGCAGATTGATTTCCTCACTGCATCCTGGGACTTGTGCCTCAATGTGGCACCATGTTCTTCATATAGAGAGTCTCTTGTTTTGTCACTTCCATATGCTAGTGGTAATTTTTCATTATAGAACTTGACTTGTATATTCTGATGATGGGCGTCCTCAAATGCCCGAGGTTTTCATGAGCAAGCAAGTTGGATGCACACGAACTTAACTTCAGTTGATCTTTCATATACTTATAGCTCTAGTGCATCCGTTGCATGTCAAACGTTAAGTATGTGTAGAGTTGTATCGATGGTCAATAGAACTTGAGGGGATATTTGTTCTACCTTTAGTCCCTCATTGGGTTCAACACTCTTATTTATCGAAAAGGACTACAAATGATCTCCTATACTTATGGGTTATCATGCACCAATTTATATTATTTTTTAGCACTAACCTATTAACCCAGTGTCGGGTGTTAGTTGCTATTTTCTGTGTTTGTTTTGTTTTTTAGGTTCTCAGTATCAAACAAAGTCCAATTGCCACCAAAGTTTATGATGATTTTTCTGGACCAAAAGAAAACCTGGAAGCTTTGGGAGGAGACCTGAAGCCACAAGAGAAGACCACGAGGCAGTAGGGCGCGACTAGGGGTTGTCGCGGCCTAATGCCTTGTTGCCTCCCTATCGTCCCTATTGCCTTGTTCTCTTTTCTATAAATTCCCAAATATTCCAAAAAACCCTAAATATATCCACGAAACACTTTTTACGCCACCGAAAGTCTGTGTTCCATGGCGACCCCATGTGGAGCTTCGTTCCAGCACTCTGTCGGAGGGGGTCGATCACGGAGTGCCTCTTCATCAACATTGGTGCCCTCTTGATGATACGTGAGTAGTTCACCATAGACCTACGGGTATGTAGTTAGTATCTAGATGGCTATATCTCTCTCTTGTTATTCACTACAAGTATTATTGCATCTTCGTTTTCATCTATCCGATGTAACTCTTTCGTATGGTGCATTTCTTGGGATCTGATGAATTGTGGGTTTATGTTCAGATTATTCATGAAAATTATTTGAATATTCTCTGAGTTTTATGATTCTTATTTACATGATCGTCATAGCTTTGTAAATCTATCCGATCTATTGATTTGCTTTGGCCAAGTAGTTTGTTCTTTCTTCACTCGTAGATGTGTGTCGGTGCACTAGAGACTGGGGTCCCTTGTGCCCCAGACTTGTGCACGTGCATCGGCAACACCCCCGACAGCAGTGTACCGGGAAGAACAGCAGGGAGGAAATCCAAGACCCACCAAGGCCACGCCCTTCTTGCCGGCGTGGGATACGAGGGCTCCAGACGCAAGGCCCCGGCAAGCCCTCCTTGCCGGGAAGATTCCCAAGGCCTCGGCAAGACCACTTCGCCGGGAATACTATCTGAAGATTAGCTAGACCCCGGCAAGCTTACCTTGCCGGGAACACTCACGCAAACTGACAAGGCCCCCGGAAAGCCCTCCTTGCCGGGAAAGTGTTCAAGGCCCCCGGCAAGCTTTCCTTGCCGAGGAGGTGACCAAGTCACCCAAAGGAGGCTCCAGGGCAGCAAGCCCCTGTTCGCTGGCCAGGTGTCCCCACCAGTTTCTACCACAATCCGACCGCTTCAGCACACCCCTCGTGTGCCAGCACAAGGCCCAGGTGTCGAATCACCTGGGTACGTGTCGCAACCATCTTGCGGCAGGTCAGGGGCCAGACAAGGCATTTACTGCCCGTGACACCACCGAAGAAGTATAGCTGTGAACACTGTTCACTGTACATCCCGTGAGCGCACGGTTGGTGACCCCTTTGCCTATAAAAGGAGGCCCAAAGCTCATTCTTAGGGGTTGGACTTTTGGGGGATCAGAGACTCCCTAATCATCTACTAAGTTACTGTAGCAAAATCACCCTACAGTAAGCACACAATACAAACTAAGAAAGAGTAGGGTTTTACGCACGAAGCGGCCTGAACCTAGGTAAAAAGAACCTTGCCAGTGTTGGTCGCTAGTTCCGCTCTCGGTGCATACCTCTCTCTCCCCGCCAAACGATCAAGGGACTCCTCGAGTTTCCCATATGTGTTGGTTTTCCCCGACAATGTGCGTTGTAGTGGGTTCAACCTAGCGAATTTATATATCCGAGTGACAGAAATGGGACAAGATGCATATTTATGTTGCTACCACTAAGGATAAAACTATGGTGTTTATTCATATTGATTGAGTTTACTTTATCTACATCATGTTATCGTTCCCCAAGCATTACTCTATTTCACTTAATACTCTAGATGCATGCTGGATAGCGGTCGTTTGGTGGAGTAATATTAGTATGTGCTGGAAGGAGTTGGGTTATTTGCTTATGGAAATGATGCCTATATACACATCATAATTGTCGTGAAAATTTCATAACTATCTCTTGATCTATCAATTGCCCAACAGTAATATGTTTACCAACCATATGTTGCTTTGATGAGAGATGCCACTAGAGAAAACTATGACCCCGGGTGTATTCACTTATATATTCAGAAAACTTATAATTTCCTTGCTGTTATTATTTGTCTTTTATTTTATTTTGCAAGTCACAACTATCTACAATTATCTACACACCTCATTTGCTAGCAAATAACAAGATCAAGTGGATTGACAACCCTCTTACCTACATTGGGTGCAAGTTGTTTGCTTTTTTGTGTGCAGCCGCTGAAGACGATAGAGGATTTTTATTACTATTGGTTAGATAAACCTTGTTTCTTAATTGAGGAAAATACTTACCCACATTGGGCTGTGATAACCCATTCCTCTTCACAAAAACCTAACGCATGTCACAAGCATCAGGAAGGATTTCCGGCGCCGTTGCGGGGGACTATCATCACCAACCATCAAGTAAATTCACACAATCTATCATTCACTTGTTCTTCTTTTGACTTGTTGTTATAGATTGCTTGCTTAAAAAATCAAAAATACAAAAATATTTACCTTTGCTTGCTTAGCTTGTGACAAGTTTAGATCTTCGCTCTCTAGTTTACTTGTCCTACTTGTTACTTTGCTTCCTCGATCACCATGTCTCAAGATACTACTAAGTTGTGTGAATTCTCGAATACTAATAGTAATTATTTTGTTAGTACTCCAATACATCGTGTCACTAGTGCGGATGCCTTTTAAATTAATGCTCAATTGTTAAATCTTGTCATGAAAGAACAACTTTCGGGAGGGCCTAATGAGGATCGCGCTGCTCATCATAATGCATTTGTTGAACTTTGTGATATGGAAAAGAATAAGGATGTGGATAATGATATTGTGAAATTAAAATTATTTCCTTTTTTGCTAAGAGGTAAAGTTAAGGCTTGGTTTTCATCTTTACCACGTGATAGTATTGGAGCATGGGATAAGTGTAAAGATGCTTTTATTGCCAAGTATTTTCCTCCTGCTAAGATCATATACCTTAGAAATCAAATAATGAATTTTAATTAGAAAGATCATTAACATGTTTCACAAGCTTGGAAAAGCATGAAATTAATGAATAGAAATTTCCCTACGCATGGTTTAAACTTGTGGATGATTATCCAAAATTTCTATGCGGGGCTAAACTTCGTATCCAGAAATCTTCTAGATTCTACCGCAGGTGGTACCTTCATGGAGGTAACCTTAGGAGAGGCTGCCAAACTTTTGTATAACATCATGGCTAACTATTCTCAATGAGATACCGAAAGAGCTCCAACTGGTAAGAAGGTAAATTTTGTTGAGGAAATCGCTACCTTAAGTGAAAAAGTGGATGCTCCCATGAATTTTGTTGCCAATAAAAATACTCATGTTGATCCTATGACATTCCTTTGTCTAGTTTGATTGATAAAAATGATAATTCCATTGATGTGAATTTTATCTCTCGGAATAATTCCAATAAGAATGCATATAGGAGTAATTTCAATGCTAGGCCATATACGAGTAATCCTTCTAGTTGTTAAGGAAATTTTTATGGAAATCATTCTACCAATAATAATTAATTCTCCTCTAATCTTGAAAATACTATTAAATAAATAATAAATTCTCAAAAAGTTTTCAATCCTATGGTGGAGGAAAAGATGAATACGCTCGATACTTTGGCTAAGAACATGGATATAATTGCTCTTGATGTAGAAACTCTTAAAAGTAATGCTTTGCCACCCAAGCATGATTTTAGTGATACTATTAAATCTATCCAAATATCTATGAATCAAAGTAGGTAGAGGACCACTAAGTTGATATCTAAGCGGGAATTCCTAGAAAAAGCTCTCCCACTCGGTTTTTACCAAAACAATGATGAAGATCTTAAAATGATTGGCACCTCTCCTATTCAATCTTTATTACTTATCTTAATAAAGGGACTCAATATTAGTCAACCTTATCTAGTGAGCATCCCGTTTGCTTGGAGGGTGGTGATTCTAATGCTAAAACTGGAAAAGTGGGTGTGGAGAGGTCAAATCTTTAACTAGTGATGTGCCCACTATTTTGGATTACAAGGACTTTGATTATGAAAGCTTCTCTCTAATAGAATGTAATTCCTTGTTGCAATCCATTATTAGCTCACCCAATGCTTATGAAGAAATTAAGGCTTTCACCAATCATATAGTGGAAGCGATGATAAAAGCATATGATGAGAAACTTGAACTTAAAGTTTCTATTCCTAGAAAATTGCATGATGAGTGGGAACCTACTATCAAAATAAATACAAATAAATATGAATGCAATTATTTGTGTGACCTTGTTTCTAGTGTTTTAACAATACCTAATCTCTATGTGATGTGCTTGGTCTCACTAATATTCAAGAGTCTTCCCTAAACTTGCATCTTGTGGATTCTACCATTATGAAATCCTTAGGTAGAATTAATGATGTTCTCATTATTGTAAACAAAAATTATGTGTATGTAGATTTCATTGTCCTTGATATTGATTGCAATCCTACTTGTCCAATAATACTTGGAAGACCCTTCCTGCAAATTATAGGTGCAATTATTGATATAAAAGAGGGAAACATAAGGTTCCAATTTCCATTAAATAAAGGGGCATAACACTTCCCTAGAAATAGAATCGAACCACGTTATGAATCTATCATGAGGGCTACTTATGTATTGAGTGTCAAATATGACAACACCTTATCATATGCATTATGCCTAGCAAGGGGCATAAAACAATAGCGCTTGTTGGGAGGCAACCCAATAGTTATCTTCAATTTTGCTTTTTACTTCCTCTTCTGGTGTGATTACATGATTATTTACTCTATAATGATTGTGTTTTTATGTTTAAATTACTATTTGTGCCAAGTTAAAGCTTTGGGATGACTTGTATGATAAGTATAACTGATATGGTGCAAAAACAGAAACTTTGACATCAAGTGTAGAATTTCTCCGATTTTAGTGGAACGTCTTTTTAAGATGAATTTTTTACATTGTATTTCTGTACAAATTACTCAAGAAGTCCTAATATTTAGGAATTTTTGGAGTTACATAAGTATAGGTTCATTACATACTGTTCTGTTTTAGACAGATACAGTTTTTTGCTTGCATAGTTTGCTTGTTTTGATGATGATATGGATTGTATAGGGGGCTATAAGCCATGGAGAAGTTATATACAGTAATTATTGTGCAATAATTAGATATTAATCAATTTACAACAGTACCTAAGTATCTTTTATGTTGCTTATACTAACGGATCTCACGGAGTTTTGTTGAGTTTTGTGTGATTAAAGTTTTCAAATTTTGGGTGTTATTGCGATGGACAATGGAATAAGTAGAAGCAAGGGCCTAAGACTGGGGATGCCCAATGCACCCTAAGGTAATATTTTAGGAATACTCGTGCCTCTAAGCTTGGGGATGCCCCGGAAGACATCCCCTCTTTCATCTAAATCCATCGGTATTTCACTTGAAACTACATTTTTATTCATCACATTATATGAGTTTTGCTTGGAGCGTCATTTGCTTTAGTTTTCTTTTTATTTTTAGTTTTCCACAATCATCTTTTACTGGACACACCAACCTTAGAAAGATACACATTTTCATGATTTGTTATAATACTCTTTGTGCTTCACTTATATCTTTTTTAGCACGGTGGCATGTAGATTTTATAGAAATCTTTAAACTCCCGTTCTTCACTTATATTTGTTCGGGGGTTAATAAATAGTAGCCGTAATTTGCATGGGTGATAAAGCTATTCCAAAAATAATATTTATCCAATAGATGATAATCAAAACCATCATGTAGCACGTAAAGACAAATTGTGGGTTAATGATATTGATGTGGTAATATGAAAAAGGTGCGAGTGCAGCATTGTTGATTGGTAGAAGTAACGGTATGAAGAGGTGTTAATTCCTTGTTTCTTTGAATAATAAAAAGGCATGGCAGGGATGTGAGAATTTCTATTCCTCATTGAAATCCTTGCGTCGTTTCGAGTTGGAGTAGCGCGATGGTTAACTCCTCCCAACCCTCTTCCTCGGGGCATTGGGGTAGTGCTTTGATTTGTGATGGAACTAATAAAACTTTCCCAACACTTTGGTACGTCCATTGCCACGACATGTATCTGATCATATTCCCTATTCGGTCTAAATACAAACCAACATTCCATGCAACAAAACGTTCGGCTTTGAAACATACTGGATTGCCCACCCAGGGTTTATGGAGACAGTCTCGCTAGCATGGAATAAACCCGTCAAACATAGTCGGAATAGCGATGCAGTGGCGATAATCTGTCAGAAACTTAAAGTTGTTCGATTTGCACTACGAAGATGGAGTTGTGGTATTTCCCGCCTTAAGGTAGCAACTATCAACACCAACAAGGCGCTGCTGGAATTAGACTCCCTCGAAGATCGACGTACTCTCACCACGCCAGAACAAAACTTCCGTCACATCCTCAAAAATCACCTTCTCAGGTTGCTAACATACCAGAAAGAATACTGGCGCAAGAGATGCTCCATCAGATGGATCAAGTTTGGAGATGAAAACACAAAGTTTTTTCAAACAGTTGCAACTGAATGATATCGACGCAACTTTGTGGCTACACTCAAAACTGATGCATGGCTCGTGGTTGAGACACATGCCGGCAAGGAGGCTCTCCTGTTTGACACTTATAGAACAAGGATGGGCGCGGCGAGATCTCCCAATATACGGTTTGATTTAACGCAACTACGGCGACAAGGCGTCGACTTTGAAGCTCTCACAATCCCCTTTGCCAAAGAGGAAATAGACGCCGTAGTGAAAGAGATGCCAGCGGACAAATCTCCAGGGCCAGATGGTTTTAACGGAGCCTTTCTTAAAACTTGTTGGCACATCATCAACAAAGACATATATGATCTTTGTGACGAATTCCACCGAGGTAATCTCAACTTGGAACCTCTGAATTATGGGCACATCACGCTCATCCCCAAGACGGCTTCTCCTGAGACAGTGAACGACTATCGTCCCATCACTCTGCTTAACTGCTGCCTCAAGATGATCACCAAGATACTGGCACAGCGACTCCAGAAGATTATTCTGCAGATTGTGCATCGAAACCAATACGGGTTCCTCCGTGGTAGATCTATACATGACTGCTTAGCATGGGCGTTCGAGTATATACACCAATGTCAAAGCTCTCGAAGGGAGATAGTCCTGCTTAAATTAGACTTCGCTAAAGCTTTTGATACGGTTGAACACTCGGCTATGATCACCATCATGCAACGTATGGGGTTTAATTCAAAATGGATCCAATGGATGCAATGCATCTTCTCGTCAGGAAAATCATCAGTACTACTGAATGGAGTCCCTGGTAAACAATTCCCCTGCCGATGTGGAGTAAGACAGGGAGACCCTCTCTCACCATTGATATTTGTGCTGGCGGCGGACATACTCCAAACAGAGATTAACAAACAACTAAACCTGGGCTTGTTATCTCACCCTATCGACCCAAGAGGCGATGCTGACTTTCCAGTAATCCAATACGCCGATGACACCATCATCATCGTGCCGGCGTGTGATGTCCAGGCGGCGAGAATGAAAAGGATACTAGATGACTTCGCCACGACGATAGGGCTTAGGATTAACTATCATAAATCCACCCTAGTTCCTATCAATGTGAAACCAGAGGTATGTGGCAACATAACCTCGATCTTTCGTTGTGCGCAGGCGACAATGTCGTTCACCTATCTAGGGCTCCCGCTGGGTACATCTAAACCTACTGTCTCGGATATGACACCGCTAGTTTGTAAAGCGGAGAGGAAAATCACAGCATCCATGGCACTGATGTCGCATGCGGGCAGATTGGCTTTGATGAACTCACTGGTCACATCGCTACTCGTGTACCCAATGGGGACTCTCAGAATCCCCCCAACGATTGTAGAACAATTTGATAAACTTCGGAGGAGGTGCCTGTGGATAAAAAAGACTGAAGATGGATTCAAAAGTAATGCTCTAGTAGCGTGGAACGCAGTTTGCCGCCCGAAAGAAAATGGCGGCCTAGGGGTCCTGAACCTCAAACTACAGAATGATGTGATGCTTCTAAAGATGCTTCACAAGTTCTACAACAGAAAAGAAATCCCATGGGTAGCATTGATCTGGAACACACACTACGGGGAAGCAATCCCCCACGCGCAAGATCGCTGTGGCTCTTTCCGATGGAGGAAACTGACCAAACTTATGCCGGTGTTCCGAGAGATAACGCGAGTCAATGTCAACAATGGCCTTTCGACGCTCTTTTGGAAAGACAACTGGAACAATGCCGTATATGTAGAAAAGTTCCCTCGGGCTTTCTCCTTTGTTAGAACTGAAGATGCCTCGGTTCAGAACTTCCTGGGGACTAGCTTGCTTCAAGAAGCCTTCTCGCTGCCCCTGTCAGAACAAGCGCATGATGAACTCGGGATGATGCAAAAATAAATCAGAGAAGTGCAGCTAAACCCTAGGGGAGATGACTGGGTGTGTTCTTGGGGGGCCGACACCTTTGAAACGGCAGCATATCGACGTTTCTATTTCAAAGATACTACGGTGCATCCAGCGTTTCGATGGATGTGGAAAACAAAGTGTTTCCCAAAGATCAAGGTATTTGGATGGTTTTTGCTGATGGACAGGCTCAACACGAGGAATATGCTCAAACGGAGACATTACAACATAGGGGCTACTCTGGACTGCATGCTTTGCGATCGACACATGGAGGAAACGCTGGAACACCTCTTTTTTGATTGCAGCTTTAGCCAACACTGTTGGAATATGCTCAGCATCAAATGGTCAGAACAACAACATAGACTAGAGAAGCTACAGCATCAGAGGACAACACACCCCAGGGACATGTTCATGGATGTTTTTCTCGTGGCAGCCTGGAGTATATGGAAGGAAAGAAATAACAAGTGCTTTGAGCAAATAACCCCATCTCTTGGGGCTTGGCGACGTCGGTTTGTAAAAGACTTCTCCAATCTTAGACACCGTGTGCCTACTAGCAAGGTGCAAAACATAGATAACATTGTAGCCACCCTAGCTGATACCACATAATTTGTAACCCCACCCTGCCCACCTCCCCCCTCCCCCCATCACCATTCCACCCCCCCTCCCTATCATGTACATGTGTAATTATTGGCTTTATATATACATGCAGTAGGATTATATCCTACTGTCTTACACTCAAAAAAAAGTATATGAGGTCTTCATGACTAATGTGAAACCATGGACATACGCAATCTCACCTCCTCATATTTTGCTAGCCTATTTAGTACCATGCATTTCCCATTCTTACCTCAAGGATTGGTGCGAACTTCGCCGGTACATCCAAACCCCATGGCATGATATGATCTTTGACACATAAACATTTCTTTATCTTCCTCAAAACAGCCACCATACCTACCTAACATGGCATGTCCATAGCCATTCCTAGATATATTGCCATGCAAATTTGACCATTACATCATATGATTAGTTCATTCATAATCATATTGCTTTGCATGATCATACAGAGCTGACATAGCATTTGTGCCAAAGCCACCATTCACTACATTGTTGAATAGATGTCATGCTAGATCATTGCACATCTTGCTACACTACCAGATTCATTCATATTGAGTCATATCGAGCTTTCATGTGTTGTAAGTAAATAAAAGTGTGATGATCATAATTATTAGTCCATTGTCCAAGTGAGGAAAGGGTGATGGAGACTATGATTTCCCCACAAGTCGGGAAAATACTATGGACGAAAAATGAAAAAATGGGGGAGGCCAAATGATCACACCATAAAAAAATAAAAATTGAGTGAGGGAAAAATAGAGAAGGGACTTTGCTACTATCCTTTACAACAATTGTGCATCAAAGTGGCACCATGTTCCTCATGTAGAACGTCTCATGATATGTCATCCTCATATGCTAGTGGGAATCATATTATCATTACTATAAACTTGGCTTGCATATTCCGATGACGGGCTTACTCAAATTCTCGAGGTATTCATGATCAAGCAATTTGGATACACACCCCCACTTAGCTTCATTTGAGCTTTCATACAATTACAGCTCTAGTGCATCATTAGCATGGCAATCCGTACTCCTTGCATTGACATCTACCGATGAGAATATCTATAGCCCATTGGTACAACTAGTTGATGTGTGACTATATTCTCCACTTTTACCCCTTTGATATCTAACACCATATTCTATTCCACCTTATGTTATGTCCATGGCTCACCCTCATGTATTGCATGAAGAATAAAAAGTTGATTCACTTTGAAAAAGTATGATCCAATTGCCTGACTTGGACACCTTGGTGCTTAACATTTGTATTAATGTGGTGAAGATGGAGCCATGCTTTGCTAATATGAAAGATTAATGGGGGTAGACTTTCTTTTAAGATCATATACTTCAAAAGATTAATGATTTTGTTGCTTGTGCTTATAATAATTACTATGTTGATGTTTGTTAAACGATCATGTCTTAATGAGCATACATGCAAAATATTACATAAGGGATAGTATGTCACATCAAAAATTCTATTTTTATCATTTACCGACTCGAGGACGAGCACAAATTTAGCTTGAGGATGCTTCATACATCTCCAACGTATCTATAAATTTTTATTATTCCATGCTGTTATATTATCATCTTGTGATACTTTTGACTCATAATACACCAATTTATATTTTTTTAGCACTAACATGATAACCCAATTCCCAATGCCAATCGTTGTTTTCTGTGCGTTTTTTGTTTTTCAAGTTTTCAGTACCAAACAAAGTCGGATTGCCACGAAATTATTGATGATTTTTTTTGGATGAAAAGAAGACCTAGCAGCATCGGGAGGAGATCTGAAGCCACACGAGAAGCCGAGAAGGCAATAGGGCTGTAGTGGGTTAACCTCGCGAATTTCTATATCCCAGTGACATAAAGGGGACAATTTGTGTCTTTGTGTTGCTACCACTAAGGATAAAACAATGGTGTTTATTCATATTGATTGGGTTTACTTTGTCTACATCATGTCATCGTTCCCCAAGCATTACTCGGTTTTACTTAATACTCTAGATGCATGCTGGATAATGGTCGATGGGTGGAGTAATAATAGTAGGTGCAGGCAGGAGTTGACCTATTCTCATATGTACGTGATGCCTACATACAAATGATCATTGCCGTGAAAATCGCAGAACTATCCATTATTCTATCAATTGCCCAATAGCAATTTTTTTACCCACCATATGTTGCTTTCATGAGAGATGCCACTAGAGAACACTATGGCCCCCGGGTCTATTCACTTATATATTCGGAAAGCTTGTAATCTCCTTGTTGTTCTTATTTGTGTTTTATTCTATTTTGCAAGTCACAACTATCTACAATTATCTACACACCTCATTTGCTTGCAAATAACGAGATCAAGGGGATTGACAACCCTCTTGCCCGCGCTGGATGCAAGTTGTTCGCTCTTTTGTGTGCAGTCGCTGAAGATGGTTGAGGATGATATTCATATTGGTTCGATAAACATTGGCTTCTTAATCGAGGGAAATACTTACCCGCATTGTGTTGTGATAACCCATTCCACTTCACGGAAAACCCAACGCAAATCACAAACACCAAGGACACAAGCTTATGAAAATGTCAGGTTGTTCAGAGGAAAAGTTAAAAGATTGCATGATAGGAGAATCCAAAAATGAGACTTCAATGTAGGAGACCTTGTTATTTTGTACAATTCTCGCTTCAGATTTTTGGCAAGTAAGCTTCTCTACAAATGGGAAGGATCGTATATCGACGAAAAAGTTATCCCTCAAGTGCTAGCAAGATCAACAACTCTGAGGGCACAAATCCAAGAGTGGAAAATGGGCAAAGAATTAAACGTTGCATCTCAGGTACACCCATTAATATTTAAAGTAATATTATTCAAGTGATGACACCGGAAGGACACATAAGAGACACCTTCCGTAACCTTCCAAACACTTGCAAAAGGGGTAGATATGTGATAGTAAGTAAACGGACTCCAAAAATTCCATAAATATATTTTATGTTGGTTTTGGTATTTTAGAAAAATTACAAAAATAAAAAACATCCAAGGGGTCACTAGGGACTACCAAGCCAACAGTGCGCGACCACCCTCCTCGGCGCACCCTCATGGTTTAGGAGAACCTCGTGTGCCTCCCGGACTTTGTTTTCTTCCTCGAGTCGTATTCTGTCCTAGAAAAATTCAATATATATACTCCCATCCATTTTGATCACTGCGTCGCAAGTTTGTCCTCTGTTCTTGTTTCAGGCTATTTTTCTGACAGATTTGGAGGCAATATGTCATCACAAGACTCACATAGATAAAAGATACATTTGAGTTCTCATTACCAATCCCCAAGTTTATGGGGATGTGGATCCTTATGGGTGGTCAACGGAGGAAGAGGTGTGTCGCAGCCCTAGTTTAATATTGTTGGCCATTGCATTCATGCATGCATTTTTATTTTCAAATGAAAATGAATTCAGGAATGATTAAGCCTCAGAATTATTTTTTTGTCAAATAAGTCGGATAAAAATTGCTTCAAATAGGTCTAAGAAAGTGTCCCTGGTATTGTAAGAAAATATTAGCATGAGGTAAAATGCAAAGCAATATTCTTGGAATCACATAAACATTTTACTTTGGGCATTTGAGTTAATCCAATAATTATTTGGCTTGGATATGTGTTTACTATATATTAAATATATGTCCAATATTCCTCAGAATTATTTTGTGGCATTGGGCAAGTCTGTGTGTCCACATATATTTTTCCTACGGTCTTATGAAATGGTTTATTGTTTTTTCTAAACCAAAACAAATGACAAAGAATAGACAAGAAACAGTATAAAAAGAGGAAAACTTACCAGGCTTACCTGAGTCCTGGCACTGGACGACTCATATGGCCCAAGTGCGAGTCATCCCCTTCATCTCGCCACGAGGACAAAAGTGTGTGGCCGCGGCGCGTCGACACGTGCGCACGCCACCTCATGCTTGCCAATGAGCCCCAAGGGGATATGGGCGGAGAGACTCCCTCCCGTGCACGCCTCTCTCTCTCTCCCCCAAGCTCATCCTCCCCCTTCCTCTCTCTCACGCACACGGTCGTAGCCATCGCCGCCGCTCGCTCCCACGCGGCCACCGGCCACCTAAAGCCTTGTCGTCGATCCCACCCTAACCACCATCGACCACAGCCACACGGCCACCGACGCACCGCGGCGCCAACTCTCCAGAGAGCTCAACCATGCGTTGAACGGCGCCGTGTGTTGTGTTTTCAAGCCACATCGCCGCATCTATCCTCACCGGCGCTTAACATCAGCGGGTTTGACCCCGCTCACATGGTTTTTGACCCTCCGAGGGTCACAACCGGGTGGGCCAGCCCCCTGTCTTAATAAATTTTCACATTTAATTAGGTTACTTGATCCTTTTAGTTAATTGAGTCACTCACGTGTGGGTCCCACGTGTTAGGTTTGACCTCGACCGTGTCCGTTGACTAGCTGACGTCATGATGATGCAGAGCTAACACAATAATTGATTTATAGATTTATTAAATTCCAGAAAATGCCAAAAACTTGGTAAAATCATAGAAATTAATCTGTAATTCCAAATTAAATAGTTTACATATGAAAAATAATCAAAAAAATCCAATGAATCTGTTTATGGCATTGTCATGCATTTTAGAAAAAACTATGTCCTTTGTTTAGGACAATTCAATTAAATGACAATTAAATAACCACATATCAAGTTTGAATTTGAACCTTTGGTTCAAACAAACTTCATTTAATTTTGTTGCTAGATGCAATAGCTCAAAAAACATCATATTGCCATGTTATGTTCACGCATCATAATTTTGAATTTTCGTGAATTAAATGGTGTCCCCTGTGTTTAGCCGGTGTTTTCTCCTTACTGATAGACATGATTCCATTGTTGTGATCATTGACACTGATGAAGAGAAGCACTATCTTCGGAACTATCAGGAAAGCAAACCCCCTTTGAGCATTTTGATACAATCCCACTCTCTCGCTCGTGCTCTCTTTTACTGTATTAGGAAAACAACGATTCAACTGTTACATGTTTCGGTAGTTGAACCCATTGCTACTTCTCAAACAACAGCGCCGGAAGTTGACACATTGACGGAGACTTGCTTGCGTTGGTTTTTCCCTTGAAGAGGAAAGGGTGATGCAGCAAAGGAGCAGTAAGTATTTCCCTCAGTTTAGGAACCAAGGTATCGATCTAGTAGGAGAGTCTAGTCAAGTCCAGAGTACCTACGCAAACACAAACGAGCTTGCAGCCAACGCTTCAAAGGGGTTGTCAATCCCTTCAAGATTGTCTGCAAAGTGAGATCTGAAGGCGGAAAGTGCAACGAAGTAAAAAGTGTAAGGCTGAAAATGTGGTGTGGAGTAGACCCGGGGGCCATAGTGTTCACTAGAGGCTTCTCTCAAAATAGCAAATATCACGGTGGGTGAACAAATTACTATCGAGCAATTGATAGAACCGCGCAAAGTCATGATGATATCTAAGGCAATGATCGTACATATAGGCATCACGTCCGAGACAAGTAGACCGATATTTTCTGCATCTACTACTATTACTCCACACATCGACCGCTATCCAGCATGCATCTAGTGTATTGAGTTCATGACGAACAGAGTAACGCCTTAAGCAAGATGACATGATGTAGAGGGATAATCTCAAACCAATGATGAAAACCCCATCTTTTTACCCTTGATGGCAACAACACGATACGTGCCTCGCTACCCCTTTTGTCACCTGGTGAGGTCACCGCACGGTATGAACCCAAAACCAAGCACTTCTCCCATTGCAAGAATCGTAGATCTAGTTGGCCAAACAAAAGCCACAACTCGAAGAGAATTACAAAGATATGAAATCATGCATAAGAGAGATCAGAAGAAACTCAAATAAGATTCATAGATAATCTGATCATAAATCTACAATTCATCGGATCTCGACAAACGCACCGCAGAAGAAGATTACATCGGATAGATCTCCATGAAGATCATGGAGAACTTTGTATTGAAGATCCAAGAGAGAGAAGAAGCCATCTAGTTACTAGCTATGGACCTGTAGGTATATGGTCAACTACTCACGCATCATCGGAGAGGTCATGGTGTTGATGAAGAAGCCCTCCGTATCCGAATCCCCCCTCCGGCAGGGCACCAGAACGTGCCAAGATGGGATCTTGCGGAGACAGAAGCTTGCGGCGGCGGAAAAGTACTTTCGATGATCTCCTATTTTTTTGGCGATATATAGGCTCAAAACTTAGGGCAAAGGAGGTCCAGGGGGTCCACAAGCCTATGGGTCGCGGCCTCCCCCCTGGCCGCAGTGAGGGGGCTTGTGGGGCCCCTGGGGACCCCCTACCTTGGCTCTCAAGTCTCCCAATCTTCTTCTGTTACGGAAAAAATCTTTTTGGGGATTTTATTCCGTTTGGACTCCGTTTCAAAATCTCCTCTGAAAGGGGTCAAAAAGATGGAAAAACAGGAACTGGCACTTGGCACTGAGTTAATAAGTTAGTCCCAAAAAATATATATATAAGGCATGCAAAACATCCAAAGTTTGACAAGATAATAGCATGAAACCATCAAAAATTAGAGATACGTTGGATACGTATCAAGCATCCCCAAGCTTAACTCCTGCTCGTCCTCGAGTTGGGAAGTGATAAAGAATGAATTTTTGATGTGGAATGCTACCTATCATAGTTGTCCTTTGCAACTTCTTTCATGTGACATGAATGTTCAGATCCGTAAGATTCAAAACAATAGTTTGCTATTGACAAGAAAACAATAATACTTCAAGCAAACTAGCAAACTAATCATGAACTTTCAAAATAACAAGGCCAAGGAAAGTTATCCCTACAAAATCACATAGTCTGGCTATGCTCCATCATCCTCACACAACTAATGTAAATCATGCACAACCCCGGTATTGGCCAAGTAATTCTTTTCGCACTCTTACTTTCTAACACTTTTTATAACTGTCACGCAATACATGAGCGTGAGCCATGGATATAGCACTATATGTGGAATAGAGTGTGGTGGTGGTTGTGAGACAAAAAGGAGGAGATGGTCATATTGACTCGGCGTATCAAAGGGCTATGGAGATGCCCATTAATAGATATAATTGTGAATGAGTAGGGATTTCCATACAAGGGATGCACTAGAGCTATAAGTATGTGAAAGCTCAAAAGGAGAACTAGTGGGTGTGCATCTAACTTGCTTTCTCACGAAGACCTAGGGAAATTTTAGGAAGCCCATCATTGGAATATACAACCCAAGTTATATAATGAAGATTCCCACTAGCATATGGTAGTGACAAAGCAAGAAGCTCTCAATCATGAAGAACATGGTGCTATTATGAAGCACAAGTGTGGAAAAAGATAGTAGCATTGTCCCTTCTTTCTTTTTCTCTTTTTTTTTATTTGGGCTCTTGGCCTCTTTTTCTATTCTTTTATTATTATTTTTGGGCTCTTTGGACTCTCTTTTCTATTTACTCACATGGGACAATGCTCTAATAATGATGATCATCATACTTTTATTTACTCACAGCTCAAAGCTCAAAATGATGATGACTCTATAGGAAATGCCTCCGGCGGTGTACCGGGATGTGCAACGATCTAGCTTGGCGTATGACCTTGAAACATCTCGCTAGCTATCTTACGATCATGCCATGGCAATATGAGAGTGACGACATAAGTCATGAGATGGAACGGTGGGAGTTGCATGGCAATATATCTCGGAATGGCTATGAAAATGCCATAGTAGGTAGGTATGGTGGCTGTTTTGAGGAAGGCATATGGTTGGTTTGTGTACCGGCGAGATTTGCACAACACTAAAGAGGCTAGAAATGGTGGAAGGTGAAAGTGCATCTATACCATGGACTCACATTAGTCATGAAGAACTCGCATACTTGTTGCGAAAGTTTTTATTAGTAATCGAAACAAAGTGCTAAACGCATACTCCTAGGGGAAGGGTTGGTAGGTGTTAACCATCGCGCGATCCCGACCTCAACTGAAAGGATGACAATCAATAGATCAATTATGCTCCGACTTCCTAACATAGCGGTTCACCATACGTGCATGCTACGGGAATGACTAACTTCAACACAAGTACTTCTAGATTCTCAACACCCTACTAACATAGCTCTTAATATTACCGAATCCATGTCTCAAAACTAACTGAGAGGAATCAAGACTTCTCTTTCTACTCAATGCACATGAAGATGGAGGTTTTTGTATCCTCTTTGGGTACCTATCACCTTTGGGACTACTTTCATAGCATAAGCCAACTACCAAATAATGCACCGTCGTGCTCTAAAAGATATAAGTGAAGCACATAGAGCAAAAGTATCTAGCTCAAAAGATATAAGTGAAGCACTATTAGCATTCTAGCAAAATCACGATGAGTGCATGTCTCTCTCTCAAAAAGGTGTGCAGCAAGGATGATTGTGACAGAACAAAAATAAAAGACTCCTACGATACAAGACGCTCCAAGCAAAACACATATCATGTGGTGAATAAAAATATAGCTCCAAGTAATGTTACCGATGGATTGAAGACGAAAGAGGGGATGCCTTCCCGGGGCATCTCCAAGCTTAGGCTTTTTGGTGTCCTCGAATTTGGCTTGGTATTCCTTGGGCATTCTCAAGCTTGAGCTCTTTCCACTCCTTATCTCATCGTCCATGAGAACATCACCCAAAACTTGAAAACTTCACAACACAAAACTTAAACAAAAACTCGTGATAACATTAGCACAAGAAAACAAACTACCACTACTTTTACTACTGTAGCAAACTTGAATTACATCTATATTTGTGTTGCGCTACTGTATTCTCACTTTTACATGGATAGTACCCCCCGATACTAACCATAGTTTCATCAAAACAAGCAACCAACTCAACAAAAACAGAATCTGTCAAAAACAGACCAGTCTGTAGCAATCTGTAAACGTCGTATACTTATGGTACCTCAAAAAATCTGACAAATTACGAATGTATTGGAAAAAGGAATATCAACCAGGAGCAAAAAGAATCAACTCAAAATCTCTTTATGAATAAAAATGAAAAATCATCTCGTGAGCAAAAAGTTTCTGTCTTTTTCCAGCAGGATCAAACAACCATCACCAAGACTAGTCATAATGGTTTTGCTTGGCTCAAACACAAAAAGAAACACAAAAAACACAATCACAACAGAATTATTATGGCATGGACGCAACAAAATATAAATAAAAAGATAAATTCATTGGGTTGCCTCCCAACAAGCGCTATTGTTTAACGCCCTTAGCTAGACATAAAAGCAATAGAATCACGTATCGTCGTCTTTGGTGCTCAAACCATAAGTGGCCCTCATCATGGAATCATAAGGCAATCTTGTTTTATTTATAGGAAAGTGTTGCATGCCCTTCCTTAGAGGAAATTGAAATCTAATATTCCCTTCCTTCATGTCGATGATAGCACCGATAGTCCTTAGGAAAGGTCTACCAAGAATAATAGGGCATGCAGGATTGCAATCAATGTCAAGCACAATGAAATCCACGGGTACATAGTTCCTATTTGCAATAATAAGAACATCATTGCTCCTTCCCATGGGTTTCTTGACAGTAGAATCAGCAAGATGCAAATTAACAGAACACTCTTCAATCTCATTAAAACCCAGAACATCACATAAAGACTTTGGAATCGCAGAAACACTAGCACCCAAATCACACAAAGCATTGCATTCATAGTTTTTTATTTTCATTTTGATGGTAGGTTCCCACTCATCATGAAGCTTTCTAGGGATAGAGACTTCCAATTCAAGTTTCTCTTCAAGATATTTTATCATAGCTTCGACGATATGATGGTAAAGCCCTTGTTTTGGCTATAAGCGTGTGGAGAGTTTAACATGGATTGCATCAAAGAAATGCATTCAATCAAGGAGCAACTAACATAATTGAATTCCTTGAAATCCATAGTAGTAATTTCATTACTACTCAAAGTTTTAATATCTTCTACTCCAGTTTCAATTCTTTTAGCATCAATATAGATGGACTCCGAATCATTGGGGCACTTTTCAACCAAAGTGGATTCATATCCAGCCCCATAATCATTAGGTTTGGCACAATAAAACAAGGATTCAATGGGAGTCACACCAAACACTTTAAGATCTTCGTGATTCTTATCACGAGAACACGCCTTTTTAAGCGATTCATGTCTAGCACGAATTTGGGCGGTTATTTCTTGGCTCTCAATCATGGAAACATGCATAGCTTTAAAAGTTTCATCCATGTTGATCTTGGGAGGAGCACATCTAACTTTCAAAGCACCAACAACACTAGACATTCTATCAAAGCTCTTAGCCAAATCGTCAATTTTGAGTAGTTTTTCCTCTATGGATGCATTGAAAATCTTTTGAGAGTTGATGAACTCTTTGATATTACTCTCTAGATCATAGGGTAATCTATTGTAATTTCCATGAGTATTGTTCTACGAATTGCCAAAGTTATTAGAGGAGTTACTAGGAAAAGGCCTAGGAGCATAGTTTCCTCTAAAAGCGTTTTTGTTGATAAAGTTATTCCTACCAACAAAATTAACGTCCAAGCTAGAATTGCTACTCTCAATCAAAGAAGAGAAGGGAATATCATTAGGATAAAAAGGAGTACTTCTACTAGCAACCAAATTCATTAACTCGTCCATCTTAGCTCTCAACAAGTTAATTTCTTCTATAGCGTGTACCTTCTTACTAGTAGGTGACCTTTTAGTGTGCCACTGAGAGTAGTTCGTCATGATGTTGTCTAGGAGCTTTGTGGCTTCCCCTAACGTGATTTCCATGAACGTTCCACCTGAGGCGAAATTCAAGCCAGCGTAAAAGATTTGAATAATCATCCAAAGACTCAAGCCATGAGCGGGACAATTTCTAATCATCAATTTCATTCTCTCCCAAGATTGTGCAACATGTTCATGATCAAGTTGCTTGAAATTCATGATATCATTACGGAGAGAGATGATCTTAGCCGGCGGAAAATACTTGGATATATAAGCATCTTTGCACTTATCCCAAGAATCAATACTATTTTTGGGCAAAGAAGAAAACCAAGTTTTTGCGCGATCTCGCAACAAGAAAGGAAAAAAGCTTCAATTTAATCAAGTCATTATCCACATCTTTCTTCTTTTGCATATCGCAAAGCTCAATGAAGGTATTGAGATGGGATGCGGCATCTTCACTAGGAAGGCCGGAGAATTGCTCTTTCATAACAAGATTCAGCAAAGCAACATTGATTTCGTATGACTCCGGACTAGTGGCGGGAGCAATCGGAGTACTAATAAAATCATTATTATTAGTATTCGAGAAGTCACAAAGTTTGGTGTTTTCATTCATGGTGACTTCGGCAAGCAAGCAAGCACACAAGCAAACAAAGAGCAAGCGAGAAAAAGCGCGAACGAAAAGGCAATCGAAAAAGGCAAATTGGTGAAGTGGGGGAGAGGAAAACGAGAGGCAACTGGCAAACAAAGTAAATGCAAGAGATGAGTTTGCGACACCTACTTGGATGAGTTCTTTACTTGATCTTCCTCCCAGGAAACAGCGCCAGAAATTCTTCTTGCTACTTCTCAAACAACAGCGCCAGAAATTGATACGTTGACGGAGACTTGCTTGCGCTGTTTTTTCCCTTGAAGAGGAAAGGGTGATGTGGCAAAGAGCAGTGAGTATTTCCCTCAGTTTGAGAACCAAGGTATCGATCCAGTAGGAGAGTCTCGTCAAGTCCAGAGTACCTGCGCAAACACAAACGACCTTGCACCCAACGCTTCAAAGGGGTTGTCAATCCCTTCAAGATTGTTTGCAAAGTAAGATCTGAAGACGGAAAGTGCAACGACGTAAAAAGTGTAAGGCTGAAAATATGGTGTGGAGTAGACCCCGGGGCCATAGTGTTCACTAGAGGCTTCTCTCAAAATAGAAAATACCATGGTGGGTGAAAAAATTACTGTCGAGCAATTGATAGAACCGCGCAAAGTCATGACGATATCTAAGGCAATGATCATACATATAGGCATCACGTCTGAGACAAGTAGACCGATACTTTCTGCATCTACTACTATTACTCCACACATCTACCGCTATCCAGCATGCATCTAGTGTATTGAGTTCATGACGAACAGAGTAATGCCTTAAGCAAGATGACATGATGTAGAGGGATAATCTCAAACCAATGATGAAAACCCTATCTTTTTACCCTTGATGGAAACAACAAGATGCGTGCCTCGCTACCCCTTCTGTCACTGGGTGAGGTCACCGCATGGTATGAACCCAAAACCAAGCACTTCTCCCATTGCAACAATCATAGATCTAGTTGGCCAAATAAAACCACAACTCGAAGAGAATTACAAGGATATGAAATCATGCATAAGAGAGATCGGAAGAAACTCAAATAAGATTCATAGATAATCTGATCATAAATCCACAATTCATCGGATCTCGACAAACACACCGCAAAAGAAGATTACATCGGATAGATCTCCATGAAGATCATGGAGAACTTTGTATTGAAGATCCAAGAGAGAGAACAAGCCATCTAGTTACTAGCTATGGACCCGTAGGTCTATGGTGAACGAGTCATGCATCATTGGAGAGGTCATGGTGTTGATGAAGAAGCCATCCGTATTCGAATCCCCCTCCGGCAGGGCACCAGAACGTGCCCTAGATGGGATCTTGCGGAGACAGAAGCTTGCGACAGCGGAAAAGTACTTTCGATGATCTCGTGATTTTTTGTGTAATTTTTGGGGATATATAGGCGCAAAACCTAGGGCAAAGGAGGTCCAGGGGGCCCACAAGCCTGTGGGCCGCGGCCTCTCCCCTGGCCGCGGTGAGGGGGCTTGTGGGGCCCCTCGGGACCCCCTGCCTTTGCTCTCAAGTCTCCCGATCTTCTTCTGTTACGGAAAAAATCTTTTCGGGGATTTTATTCCGTTTGGACTCCGTTTCAAAATCTCCTCTGAAAGGGGTCAAAAACATGGAAAAAACAGGAATTGGCACTTGGAACTGAGTTAATAAGTTAGCCCCAAAAAATATATAAAAGGCATGCAAAACATCCAAAGTTTGACAAGATAATAGGAGGAAACCATCAAAAATTATATATACGTTGGAGACGTATCACCCATTCATCTGCATGACATGTCTTTGTCATAGTAAATAGTTGAAACCACTTAGCATGAGTAGCATCTACTTGAGACTTGATGTTCTTACTCCTCCATGCTTGCTTACTCTGTGTGCTATGCTTAGAGTCGTGTCGGGTCTGATTCATTTGGTTGATTAATCGTAATGAATGTATTCACGTCCTGTTGTGTGAGAGCTAAGTCTGTGAATACGATGTGTCAAAGGTAGTGATGAGAGGCCATGTAGGAGTACATGGTGGGTTGTCTCATTGAAATCGCTCTTAGGATGTGAGATCTCGTGTTTGTGTTCCAAGACAAGATACTACCGCACATTGGGCCTGAAACCAATGGACCCTCTCGGCCTATTAACTTCCAGTTCTTAGTCAGGAGTCATAGTAGTTCGAAACGTTTATAGGTGGTGGCACGGCCTGCAAAGTGGATGAAATGACTGGTTGGGACCGGCTTGGGGCCTTGCTCACAATGTTTGAGCCCATATTGGAAACCTCGGCCGGACTTCCATTATGGGTTCCAACTCATATAGGCGACTACCTTGGGTGTGAATCATTGTAAGTTAACATTTGTGGGTGACTCCCTCACTGGCCTTCAGCTTGAAGGTTGTAGAGGTGCATGAGGTGCACATGGCGATAACCTTGTAGGGTGAATGATCTATCCGAATAGCCGCGTCCTTGGATATGGACTACTTGGAAACTTACATGGTTCATAGACAAGTGAAATGGATACTCTAAAATGTGCAAGATAACTGCAAATGCTATGGATGGCATTCTCATTGGGAGACGGGAGAGGATGCATAGTGGTGTATTGATATGGTGAATATGTGGTCTTGTGTGCGCTATCCCACCTGAAAGAAAGAATTTATGGTCGTAGTACAGGTTAGCCAAGAGTCAAAGCTGGCTTACTCCAATAAACTCTACAACCCCCCTTTTTCATAATGATTAGGTCAAACCTTAGCCTCACTAATAGTTCTACGTGATGTGTTCGATGTTGACCGGAATAGCTTGAGAATCCCAGAAAGAGGTCTCACTCCTTTGGCAGGGTCGTTATACATTTTCAGGATCCTCCAGCCACTTTTAGTAGATGTCTCTACCTAGACATGTTGTGCTTCCGCTTGATGCTTGTTTGACTCGAGTGTTGGGTCATGTGACCCCAGTTTGTAACATTATACTATGTTGGCTCTTCGGAGCCTTCTAAATAAATGTTGTGTTTTAGAGTTTTGTTCTGATGCCATGTTGTACATACACATATCGTGCATATTGCGTGTATGTTTGAAATGCATTGGTATGTGTGGGATTCAACACCTAGTTGTGTGCCTATGGTAGCCTGCTCTACAGTAAAATGGCTCTTTGTGCTTTCACTGATCCCTCATAGCTTGCTACTGCTCCGGACAAATTCATTGACCAGCATGTATCCTTCTTTTCTTCTGTGTATTCCCCTACGGGGAAATGTCACACGGTGTAATGGCGTCCATGTAGCATGGTATGACTTGTCTACACACGCTGAGGACCGACACCTGCATTGCTGGGTTATGTATGCTTGTTCTTGTATGGTTGTGCCACTTGGGTCTATAACTAGTCATGTCGAACTAGGTTCTGTGACATATGATTGCTAGTGACATATTCATATACGTGAACCAAAAGGCGCAAACGTATTGGAAATATGCCCTAGAAGCAATGATAAATTAGTTATTATTACATTTCTTTGTCCATGACAATCGTTTATTATCCATGCTATAATTGTATTGATAGGAAACACAAATACATGTGTGGATACATAGACAAAACACTGTCCCTAGTAAGCCTCTAGTTGACTAGCTCGTTGATCAAAGATGGTCAAGGTTTCCTGACCATACACAAGTGTTGTCACTTGATAACGGGATCACATCATTAGGAGAATCATGTGATGGACCAGACCCAAACTATGAACGTAGCATGTGATCGTGTCATTTTATTGCTATTGTTTTTTGCGTGTCAAGTATTCATTCCTATGACCATGAGATCATGTAACCCACTGACACTGGAGGAATACCTTGTGTGTATCAAACGTCACAACGTAACTGGGTGACTATAAAGGTGATCTACAGGTATCTCCGAAGGTGTCTGTTGAGAGAGCATGGATCAAGACTGGGATTTGTCACTCCGTGTGACGGAGAGGTATCTCGGGGCCCACTCGATAATGCAACATCACACACAAGCCTTGCAAGCAATGTGACTCAAGTATGAGTCACAAGATCTTGTATTACAGAATGAGTAAAGAGACTTGCCGGTAACGAGATTGAAATGGGTATAGGGATACCGACGATCAAATCTCGGGCAAGTAACATACCGAAGGACAAAGGGAATGTTATACGGGATTATATGAATCCTTGGCACAGAGGTTCAACCGATAAGATCTTCGTAGAATATGTAGGATCCAATATGGGCATCCAGGTCCCGCTATTGGATATTGACCGAGAAGTGTCTCGGGTCATGTCTGCATAGTTCTCAAACCCACAGGGTCTACACACTTAAGGTTCGATGATGTTTTAGTATAGTTGAGTTACATGTGTTGGTGACCGAAGGTTGTTCGGAATCCCGGATGAGATTACGGAAGTCACGAGGGTTTCCGTAATAGTCCGGAAACGAAGATTGATATATAGGAAGTTGGTGTTTGGATTCCGGAAAGTTTTCGGGCATTGTCGGGAATGTACCAGGAGTGACGAATGGGTTCCGGGGGGCCATTGGGTGGGCCCACCACGCCCCAAGGGATCCACATGGGTTTATTGGATGTACAATGAGGTATAATGGGCTGACAAAGTCATCCAAGGAAAGCCCATGAGAAAAAAGTGGAAAATCCAAAAGAGGTAGGAAAATAAGGAAGGAGTCCTAATCCATGTGGGATTGGAGGAGGACTCCTTCCTCCCACTTCGGCCGACCCAAGGAGGGCCTCCTTTGGCCGGTGCCCTAGGGCTTTGCCCCACCCCTTGGCTCCTCCTATATTTACTAGAGATTTAGGGCTGTTTGAGACACAACTTTGCCACGTGCAACTCAAACTTAGACCTCATAGTTCTTCCTCTAGATTAGATGTCTGCAGAGCTCGGGCGGAGCCCTGCAGGAATAGATCTTCACCAACATCGGCGCGCCGTCACGCTACTGGAGAACTCATCTACTTCTCCATCTCTCTTGTTGGATCAAGAAGGCCGAGATCGTCATCGAGTTGTACGTGTGTGAGACGCGGAGGTGCCGTCCTTTCGGCACTTGATCGGAACGGATCGTAGGACGGATCGCGAGACGGTTCGTGGGACGGATCATGGGAAGGTTCGAGGGATAGATCATTAAGACGTACCACTACATCAACCACATTTATTAACGCTTCCGCTTAGCGACCTACAAGAGTATGTGGATCCGATCTCCCTCTCATAGATGAACATCACCATGATAGGTCTTCGTGTGCGTAGGATTTTGTTTTTCCCATGCAATGTTCCCCAACAGTGGCATCATGAGCTAGGTTCATGCGTAGATGTTATCTCGAGTAGAACACAAAAGGTTTTGTGGGTGTTGATGTTCGATTTTCTGCCCTCCTTAGTCTTTTCTCGAGTCGGTGGTATTGTTGGATTGAAGCGGCCCGGACCGAGATTACTCGTACGCTTACGAGAGACTGGTTTCATCGACTAACATGCAACTCGTTACATAAAGATGACTGGCGGGTGCCTTTTTCTTCAACTTTAGTTGAATTGGATTTGATCGAGGCGGTCCTTGGAGAGAGGTTAAATAGCGATTTTCACATCACTGTTGTGGTGTTTGCGTAAGTAAGATGCGATCATACTAGATACCCATAGCAGCCACGTAAAACATGCAACAACAAATTAGAGAACGTCTAACTTGTTTTTGCAGGGTATGCTTGTGATGTGATATGGCCAAAGACATGATGTGATATATTGGATGTATGAGATGATCATGTTGTAATAGTTATATATCGACTTGCACGTCGATGCTACGGCAACCAGCAGGAGCCATAGGGTTGTCTTTAAACTAACGTTTGTGTTTGCAGATGCGTTTACTATATTGCTAGGTTGTAGGTTCAGTAGTAATTGCATAGATAGCTCGACAACCTCGATGGCGGCACAATGATGGAGATCATGATGATGGAGATCATGGTGTGGCGCCGGTGACGATGAATATCATGTCGGTGCTTTGGTGATGGAGATCAAGAAGCACAAGATCATGGCCATATCATGTCACTTATGAATTGCATGTGATGTTAATCCTTTTATGCACCTTATTTCGCTTAGAACGACGGTAGCATTATAAGGTGATCTCTCACTAAAATTTCAAGAAGAAATTGGGTTCTCCCCGACTATACACCGTTGCGACAGTTCGTCGTTTCAAGACACTACGTGATGATCGGGTGTCATAGACTCGACGTTCACATACAACGGGTACAAAACAGTTGCACATGCGAAACACTCGGGTTAAACTTGACGAGCCTAGCATGTGCAGACATGGCCTCGGAACACAAGAGACCGAAAGGTCGAGCATGAATCGTATAGTTGATATGATTAGAGATGCTTACCACTGAATCTATACTCAACTCACGTGATGATCGGACTTGAGTTAGTGGATTTGGATCATGTACCACTCAAATGACTAAAGGGATGTACTTTTTGAGTGGGAGTTTATTAAGTAATTTGATTAGTTAAACTCTAATTATCATGAACATAATCAAAAGGTCTTTGCGAATTATGATGTAGCTTGCGCTATAGCTCTACTATTTTTTATATGTTCCTAGAGAAAATTTAGTTGAAAGATGATAGTAGCAACTTTGCGGACTGAGTTCGTAAAACTGAGGATTGTCCTCATTGCTGCGCAGAAGGCTTATGTCCTTAATGCACCACTCGATGTGATGCACCTCGAGCGTCGTCTGTGGATGTTGCGAACATCTGACATACACATTTTTTATGAGTACATGATAGTTTAGTGCGTAATACTTAATGGCTTAGAAGCAAGGCGTCGAAGACATTTTGAAACGTCACGGAACATAAGAGATGTTCTAAGAGATGAAATTGAGATTTCATGCTCGTGCCCTTCTTGAGAGGTATGTGACCTCCAACAAGATTCTTTATCTAGAAAGTAAAGGGGAAAAGCTCAATCGTTGAGCATGTGCTCAGATTGTCTGAGTACAACAATCGCTTGAATCAAGTGGGTGTTAATCTTCCAGATAAGAAAGTGATGGTTCTCCAAAGTCACTGCCACCAAGCTGCTAGAGCTTCGTGATGAGCTGTAACATACCAAGGATAGATATGATCATCCTTGAGCGATTCGCAATGTTTGACACTGCGAAAGTAGAAATCAAGAAGGAGCATCAAATGTTGATGGTTAGTAAAACCACTAGTTTCAAGAAGGGCAAGGGCTAGAAGGGATACTTCATGAAACGACAAACCAGTTGCTGCTCTAATGAAGAAACCCAAGATTGAACCCAAACCCGAGACTAAGTGCTTCTGTTATGAGGGGAACGGTCACTGAGGCGGAGCTACCCTAGATACTTGGTAAATGAGAAGGCTGGCAAAGTCAACAGAAGTATATTCGATATAGATGATATTGATGTGTACTTTACTAGTACTCCTAGTAGCACGAGGGTATTAGATACCGGTTCGATCGCTAAGTGATTAGTAACTCGAAATAAGAGCTACGGAATAAACGGAGACTAGCTAAAGGGAGGTGACGATAAGTGTTGGAAGTGTTTTCAAGGTTGATGTGATCAAACATCGCACGCTCCCTCTACCATCGGGATTGGTGTTAAACCTAAATAATTGTTATTTGGTGTTTGTGTTGAGCATGAACATGATTGGATCGTGTTTACTGCAATGCGATTATTCATTTAAAGAGAATAATGGTTATTCTATTTGCTTGAATAATTACCTTCAATGGTTTATTGAATCTCGAACGTAGTGTTACACATGTTCATAATATTGGTGCCAAAAGATACAGAGTAATAATGATAGTACCACTTACTTGTGGCACTATCGCTTGAGTCATGTTGGTGTAAAATGCATGAAGAAGCTCCATGCTGATTGATCTTTGTACTCACTCATTTTTCAAATGTTTGAGACATGCAAACCATACCTGCAGGTATAAATGCATGAACAAACTCCATGCAGATGGATCGTTTGGACTCACTTGATTTGGAATCACTTGAGACATGCAAAATCATACCACGTGGAACAAGAAAGTAACTTGTTGATGCAATACATTTTTTGATGTGTGCAGTCCAATGAGTGTTGAGGCACGCAGTGGATATTGTTATGTTCTTACTTCACTGATGATTTGAGTAGATACAGGAGTATTTACTTGATGAATCAGAAGTCTGAAATATTGAAAAGTTCAAAGCTATTTCAGTGTAAAGATCATCGTGACAAGAGGATAAACTGTCTACGATATGATCAAAGAGATGAATATATGAGCTGCGAGTTTTGGTACACGGTTAAGATAATGTGGAAATTGTTTCGCAGTTCATGCCACCTAGAACACCATAGTGTGATGGTGTGTCTGAACGTCATAGTCGCTCCCTATTTGATATGGTGCATACTATGATGTCTCTTATCGAATTACCGATATCGTTTCTGGGTTATGCATTAGAGACAGCCGCATTCACTTTAAATAGGGCACCGCGTATTTCCGTTGAGATGACACAGTATAGATTATGGTTTGGAGAAACCTAAGTTGTCGTTTCTTAAAAGTTTGGGGCTGCGATGCTTATGTGAAAAAGTTTCAGTCTGATAAACTCGAAACCAAAGCGGATAAATGCATCTTCATAGGATATCCAAAATAGTTGGGTACATCTCCTATCTCAGATCCGGAAGCGAAGTGTTTGTTTCTAGAAATGGGTCATTTCTCGAGGAAAGGTTTCTCTCGAAAGAATTGAGTGGGAAGGTGGTGGAACTTGATGAGGTTAGTGAACCGTCACTTCAACCAGTGTGTAGCAAGGCAAAGGAAGTTGTTCCTGTGGCGCCTACACAAATTGAAGTGGACACTGATGATGGTGACCATTGAGCTTCAGATCAAGTTACTACAAACCTCGTAGGTCGACAAGGTCGCGGACTACTACAGAGTGGTACGGTAACCTTGTCTTGGAGGTCACGTTGTTGAACAACAATGAACCTACGAGCTATGGAGAAGCGATGGTGGGCCCGGATTCCGACAAATGGCTCGAGACCATGAAATCCGAGATAGGATCCATGTATGAAAACAAAGTGTAGACTTTGGAAGAACTACTTGATGGTCGTAGGACTGTTAAGTAAATATGGATCTTTAAAGGGAAGACACGCGATGATGGTGAAATGTCACCATTAAGGAAAGCTCGACTTATCGCAAAGATGTTTCCGACAAGTTCAAAGCGTTGACTATGATGAGACTTCCTCACTCGTAGCGATGCTAAAAATTTGTTGGTATTATGTTAGAAATTGTTGCATTGTTTGTGAAATATTTCACATAGGATGTCCACACATTGTTTCCTCGACGGTTTCCTTGAGGAAAGGTTGTATGTGATACAACGAGAAGGTTTTGTCAATCCTAAGGATGCTAACAAGTATGCAAGCTCCAGCGATCCTTATATGGACTGGTGCAAGCATCTCGGAGTTGGAATATACGCTTTGATGAGATGATCAAAGCTTTTGGGTTTGTACAAGGTTTATGAGAAACTTGTATTTCCAAAGAAGTGAGTGGGAGCACTATAGAATTTCTGATAAGTATACGTGGTTGACATATTGTATATCGGACGTAATATAGAATTTTTGTGAAGCATAAAGGGTTGTTTGAAAGGATTTTTTCAAAGGAAAACCTGGATAGAGCTACTTGAACATTGAGCATCAAGATCTATAGATATAGATCAAAACGCTTAATAGAACTTTCAATAAAATGCATGCCTTGACAAGTTTTTGAAGGAGTTCAAAATAGATCAGCAAAGAAGGAGTTCTTAGCTATGTTGTAAGTTGTGAATTTGAGTAAGACTCAAAGCCCGACCACGGCAGAAGAAAGAGAAAGGGCGAAGGTCGTCCCCTATGCCTTAGCCAGAGGCTCTAAAGTATGCCAAGCTGTGTACCACACCTGATGTGTGCCTTGTCATGAGTCTGTCAACGGGTACAAAAGGTGATCCAGGATTGAATCACTAAAACAGCGGTCAAACTTGTCCTCGGTAACTAGTGGACTAAGGATTTTTTCACGATTATGGAGGTGATTAAAGAGTTCGGCGTAAAGGGTTACGTCGATGCAAGCTTTGACACTAATTCGAATAACTCTGAGTAGTAAAATGGATTTGTATAGTAGAGTAGATATCTGGAGTTTTTCCGAATAGCACGTAGTAGCAGCATCTATAAGATGACATAAAGATTTGTAAAGCACACACGGATCTGAAAGATTGAGAACTGTTGACTAAAACCTCTCTCACGAGCAAGACGTGATCAAACCCCAGAACTGTATGGGTGTTGGATTCGTTAAAATCACTTGGTGATGTGAACTAGATTATTAACTCTAGTGCAAGTGGGAGACTGTTGGAAATATTCCCTAGAGGCAATGATAAATTAGTTATTATTATATTTCTTTGTTCATGATAATCGTTTATTATCTATACTGTAATTGTATTGATTGGAAAGACAAATACATGTGTGGATACATAGACAAAACAATGTCCCTAGTAAGCCTCTAGTTGACTAGCTCGTTGATCAAAGATGGTCAAGGTTTCCTGACCATGGACAAGTGTTGTCACTTGATAATGGGATCACATCATTAGGAGAGTCATGTGATGGACAAGACCCAAACTATGAACGTAGCATGTGATCGTGTCATTTTGTTGCTATTCTTTTCTTTGTGTCAAGTATTCATTCCTATGACCATGAGATCATGTAAATCACTGACACCGGAGGAATACCTTGTGTGTATCAAACGCCACAACGTAACTGGGTGACTATAAAGGTGCTCTACACGTATCTCAGAAGGTGTCCGTTGAGTTATCATGGATCAAGACTGGGATTTGTCACTCCGTGTGACGGAGAGGTATCTCGGGGCCCACTCGGTAATACAACATCACACACAAGCCTTGCAAGTAATGTGACTCAAGATGAGTCACGAGATCTTGTATTACAGAACGAGTAATGAGACTTGTCGGTAACGAGATTAAAATAGGTATAGGGATACCGACGATCAAATCTCGGGCAAGTAACATACCGAAGGACAAAGGGAATGTTATACGGGATTATATGAATCCTTGGCACAGAGGTTCAACCGGTAAGATCTTCATAGAATATGCAGGATCTAATATGGGCATCCAGGTCCCACTATTGGATATTGACCGAGAAGTTTCTCGGGTCATGTCTACATAGTTCTTGAACCCGCAGGGTGTGGAGACTTAAGGTTCGATGATGTTTTAGTATAGTTGAGTTACATGTGTTGGTGACCGAAGGTTTTTCGGAGTCCCGGATGAGATCACGCATGTCACGAGGGTTTCCAGAATAGTCCAGAAATGAAGATTGATATATAGGAAGTTGGTGTTTGGATTCCGGAAAGTTTTCGAGCATTACCGGCAGTGTACCGGGAGTGGCGAATGGGTTCCGGGGCCCCACTGGGTGCGCCCACTACGCCCAAAGGGGTCCACATGAGTTTATTGGATGTACAATAAGGTATAATGGGCTGACAAAGTCATCCAAGGAAAGCCCATGAGGAAAAAGTGGAAAGAGGTGGGAAAATAAGGAAGGATTCCTAATCCAAGTGGGATTGGAGGAGGACTCCTCCCTCCCACTTCGGCCGACCCAAGGAGGGTCTCCTTTGGCCTGCGCCCTAGGGCTATGCCCCACCCCTTGGATCCTCCTATATATACTAGAGGTTTAGGGCTGTTTGAGACACAACTTTGCCACGTGCAACTCAAACTTACACCTCATAGTTCTTCCTCTAGATTAGATTTCTGCGGAGCTCGGGCGGACCCCTGCAGGAATACATCATCACCAACACCGGCGCGCCGTCACTCTGCTGGAGAACTGATCTACTTCTTTGTCTCTCTTGCTGGATCAAAAAGGCTGAGATCGTCATCGGGCTGTACGTGTGCGGGACGCGGAGGTGCCGGCCGTTCGGCACTTGATCGGAACAGATCGTGGGATGGATCGCGAGACGGTTCGTGGGACGGTTCGAGGGACGGATCGTGAATACGTACCACTACATCAACCGCGTTTATTAACGCTTCC